>NC_138908.1:39926994-40526994 GCF_965231255.1 Vanellus vanellus | reverse complement strand
GCTTTGAATCATTCCCACATGTCCTGTCAATGGATCCCAAGAAGAGAAAGAGCACCTCCCTTTCCAAGCCCCCTCTTCAGGAAGCTGTAGAGAGCAATGGGGTCACTCCTCAGTCTCCTTTTCTCCAAAGCAGACAAATGCAGATTCATCGGCCACTCCTCACAGGACATGCCTTCCAGCTCTTCCACCAGCTTTGTTTTCCTCCTCTGGAGGCATTCAAGTACCTTAGCATCCGTCTTAAATTGTGGGGTCCAGAACTGCACACAATACTCAAGGTGAGGCCACACCAACGCTAAATACAGCATGATAATCACCTCTTTTGACTGGCTGGTTAAAAGCATCAAATTATAGCTTGAACAAGAATCACCTTGCTCACAGAGATGGGTAAAGCCTATGCCAAGTTTTTGGGTTACTTAAGTTCAACACAAGTATAAATTGGAATAGGATGTAACATGGCAGTTTCTGCAGTTCACTTCAATAATCTGTCCTTTCCTTTAGAACACAAGTGAAAAAAATTAAGGATAAGTGCTCTAAATAATAGAGCAAAGTATCTCATAAATTTTTTATTCTGAGCCACTGCATTTGGATTATCTAACTTGTCAGGTGTAGAAAACACAGGAGCTTTAAAAAAAAATTAGACAGTATGTCAAAAATCATGGATGTCTGATTTCCATAGCACAAATAAAGGCAAAAATATGTATGCATTTTTTAGAATTACCTCACAAGACACCAGGTAAACTGGCTTAAAATGAAATAGAAGTGAGGCCATTTTAATGTACAGATAAAAAAGAATGAGGAAGAAATGCACAACATAGAACATCATCTTCTCTGTAAACTCCAGGAAAAGACGTCCAATATCAAACATCTGTCAAGGACTGTGGTGGGTTGATCTTGACTGGCCACCAGTTGCCCACCAAGCTGCTTTGTTACTCACCCTCATCCACTGGACAGGGGAGACAAAATATGATGAAAGGCTCATAGGTGGAGATAAATACAGGGAGGTTACTCAGCAGCTACTGTAATTGGCAAAACAGACTCAGCTTGGAGATATTAATTTAATTTATTGCCTCCTCACATTCTTCCCCTTCCCTACCAATGTGAGTTCCACCCACTGGAGGCAGTCCTTCATGAAATTCTCCAGCATGGGTCCTTTCCACGGGGTGCAGTCCTTCAGGAATGGACTGCTTCAGCATGTGTCCCCCATGGAGCCACATGCCCTGCCAGGAGCCTGCTCCAGCATGAGCTCTGAGCAGGGTCACAGCTTCCTTCAGGACATGTACACTTATTCTGGCATGGGATCCTCCACAGGCTGCAGGTGCATATCTGCTCCACTGCAGACCTTGGTGGACCACTGCGTCACCACAGTCTTCACAGCAGGCTGCATGGAAACCTCTGTTCCAGCATCTGGAGTACCTCCTCCCACTCGTTCTTCACTGACCTTGGTGTCTACAGAGTTGTTTTTCTCACATATTCTCACTCCTCTCTCCTAACCACTGTTGCACAGTGTGGTTTTTAACCTTTCTTAAATATATTACCACAGAGGTGCTACAGCTGTTGCTGATGGGCTCAGCTTTGGCCAGCAACAGGTCCATCTTGGAGCCAGCTGGAACTGGCTCTGTTGAATATGGGGGCAGCTTCTGGCATGTTCTCACAAAAGCCACCCCTGTAGCCCGCCTGCTACCAAAACTTTGCATGTAAACCCAGTACAAAGACTACAAACCAGATGCTGGTTATAAGCTCAATTCTGGAAAATGGGGTGAGAGGATAAGACAAGAGGCTGTTACTCTTTCTCAGAAAATCTCAGTAAGATTTGTGGTTTGGCTAAGTCTAATATCAAGGATTTCCCTACACAGATGAGAACATCTCTATAGCAAATGTTATGCCCAACAAAAACAAGCTTCATTTCCTTTCTCACTTTTCTTGAGCCCCTTCTAAGTGGCTCAGAGAAATTCCAGCTGCTACAAACTATAGCTTGAAAAAGCTTATCCACAGACAGACATCATTCCAGTTGTCTTTAACACAGGAAGCAATCTCCAAGGTTGATATAAAAGCAATTTTGAACCTATTGCTATATTAACAAGTCCATCAGGTATACTCACTTACCCTTTCTCCCTGTGTTTGTAATTAAAACAATTGATTTTACATTTCCTTATAACATAAGAAAAGGCTGTAATTACACACTGTGGAATTAAGGACATTTAGGGCTAAAACAGCGTTTGGGATAATGAGGTCAAGAAAGCCATGTAGCTTCTTCATAAAGAAAGCAAATAAAGGATGGAAGAGGAAGAACTGCTACAGTTTCCAAAACAAAGCAAAAATGGCATGAATAGCTAAATTATTTCACTTCTACAATTTATGAAATATTAAGATCTTGAAACCATCTGCAGAACATTTTTTGAGAGACTTTTAATCAAAATCCCTTTAGGCCAAAAATCCTGCTGTCTTTCAGAACTAGTCTTTCACACTTCTTTTACCTGAAAGCTAGATCTCCAGAGTGCAGCTCTTACCTGAGCTTAATACACAAGACTGCAAAAGTCAAGCACCACCAGAGCAGGACAAATTCGTAAGAATAAGTTATCCGTGTTGTAACAATTCCAGAACAAGAATTTAGGGAATTGGTTCTTTAATTCTCCCTGAGCCAATTATTACTCCCTACTCAATAAGCACTTGCATTTAACATGACATAGTCACAGCTTATCTCCTCCCCTAGTCAAATCAGGAACCCATCTACAGGTGTAGTATTTATACTAATTTATTTGGAGGGAGGTGCAATTCTGAAATGAGCTACTTATTTAGGACAGGAAAAAGCTTTCTGCTTCAGTAATTAGCCTTAGTTAAAGTTAGTTAGTGTAACTCACTATCAATAAAGTTGAAAGCACACAAGTACTCGGCCAGCCAAAGACTTCTAAATATTATTTGCTTGCACAAAATATATATTTGAACAGGGGTCATCTCCAGGCAATCTCTTTTAATGCTTGATTATCTTTACAGTGATTGTTTCCCGTCAGATCTAGTTAGAAACTCTCTGATTCCAATTTATGACCATTCAACCTCATCTTCCCATTTTATGTCTCCGTAAAAAGCCAATCCCTAGCTTCTCAGTAACCTTGTTATAGGTACAGGAAGACAGCTGTTAGGTGCCTATAAGCCTTCTCTTCTTAGGTTGTCCAAATGTGTTCTACAATTGGTACATATACACTATCTATTGCCAGCGACATTCTGCACCTCTGTGTGCTGAAAAAATGGCTTCCAAAGGACTTGCTCCCTGATACTCCCAGAAACTGCAGCATGTTTGACTGGGCTTTGTTCCCTAGATGGTCCCTTTTGACTTTTTTGAAGAATGATGTAAGATTTATTTTTGTCCAGCCAGCTCTCCACCATATTCTCTGCTCCAGTTGTCACAACCTCTCAAAGATCATAGGAAGCCACATCAAAATTAGATCACCCAGCACTCTTAGCACCCCACTACCCCAAATGTGTACCATCTGGTCCTATTAACTTGAGTTTTCTCAAGAGATCAGTAATTCAATCCATTTCAACTAGTGGTATTTTCTCTTCTCCTTCTACTCCATGCACAGGCTTGAGAGAGCTCATGCACAATGTTATTTATTTATTTATTCCTAATAAAATGCTTTTTGTTTGGTTGAGTTTATTTTTTTTTCCATCAAATACATTATTATCAAGGATTTTTATTTTGTTTTGCTTTGTTCATTTGAGCTATTTTTAATCAACCTCTAATGTAACTGGAGGAATCATATTGCTGAACAGGTTATACTGCACAATGAACTAGACAATGTTTTCATGTTCACAGTAATACTGAACAGGTAGAGCCACCTATTAGAATAAAATGTGCTGTTTAGGCAGCTCTTGATTTGCAATGAAACATTTTTAGAAAAAAAAAAAAAAACCAAAAACAAAAACATGCAAGATTTCTTTGCACATGTTTGTAAGTATTTATTTTGTGATTCTGTGATTTTGAAACCCTAATGAGAGCCAATGTTTATAAATTTCTTCTGTTCAGAATGGAAGAAAACTTAAACTTATTGTCTGTAAGAAACTTCAAGAACCTAACTCTCTAGTCCTTTCCCCCCACTATGATATGATGTTTCTCAGATCTTACACCTATGGAAGCTGCACAGAGTAGTGCACAGCTCAGAGCTCACTCTCCCCTCCCTACACTTTCGATCAGCCAGCCAAACTTGGGAGATTGGATACTATGCTTCACAAACCTAATTCCATAGAGGACTCAGAATCCAAAGTAAACTCAGCTAGATATTTGGATCTTTTTTTAAAAAATACTAACCTCTTCATTTAAAAAAAAAAAAAAAAAAAAAAAAAAAAAAACAAAACTGAGCTGGTAGGCATTAAGAGGAAATGTTCTCTCACATATTAATCTGAGGTCAAAAGATACAAAGCAGAAACCAAGAAGTTGTTAGTTTCTTGCACCGAGCAGGGACATCAGAAGAATCATTACAGGAATCCTTCAGGTCTTGCTGTTTATCTTATTCCTGAACGATTTCAAAAAGTGTAGAGTAATGTTATAATTCAAAATTATCTATCAGAGTAAAAGCTAAATCCAACTGGAAAGAATTACAAAACTATGTTGCCATCTCTAAAAACTAGTCAAGAAAATATTATATGAAATTCAGTGAGATAAATACATAAAGTGGTGCATGAGATTAATCCTCACTTTAGATACACAGTGATGAATGTAACACATTGCTACATCTTAGGTTTATTCTAGACAGTTTATAAGTATATGAACTTGATATCCAGTAGCATAAAGAAATGTTAGAAACTTTTAGCAAAATAATAAGGATCAGAACATATATGCAGCTATATTTCTATGTACTACTGTATAACGCTTCATCCTAACCAACTTTTGAATACTGTGCACAGTTCAGAGACATAATACAAAGGTAAACAGTAGAGCAAGTCATTCCCCCAGTGTGTTTTTGAATCAGGAGTTTTCATATGGTCTGAAAATAATTGAACCAATTTGTAGAATAAAAATGCACCACGGGCTATGAACACAGAGGTTATAACCAATAAAAAACATTTTCAGCCCTGAAGCTAGCAGGTTGTAATGGTTTTCATCCAGACAACAAAATTCTCTTCCTCCTCAAAGAGGAATGCCTGCTGGAAACAGTCAATACCTTATGGTGTAACCCAAAAGCATTTCCAGATGTGCTCTGGGAGAGTACTTGTTGACACAGATCAAACCATACCTATTAGCAGCTATTCTGTTCAATCATTAGAATAAGTGCTCAGACTTGAACCCTGACCATGTCCAGTTGACTAGCATAAAAAAGTAGGTAGGCATCTGTTACAGGCCTGTGACACAGATGGGATATTCAGCTAAATAAATCATTGCTCTAACACAGTCTGGTTATTTATTTTCCTTTTAAAAATCAGCAGGGATGCTGAAGCGAAAAAATTGATTTGAGGTCTATTCATACATTAATGCCATGTCTCAGAGAAGATCAGAAGCCTGGAGCATAGCTGCTTCCTTCTCATTTAGGAATACATAGCTCTGGTGTACTTCTATACGGGTCTTAGGTCATACAAACAAACCACCAATGCCTTCTTAGAAGTTACATCACTGTAAAGGAGAAATCAACTCCACAGAGAGGCGCAAATGATAAGGACAGGATGTGACCCTTGAGCTAGTAGCATGCTTGCAAAGATGTCTTTCTCCTAGAATTAGGTTTCTAAGCAGGAATATAGACTGCCTAAATTTATCTCTGGATATTTATTTTTTTTAAATTTTGCTTTAATTGCATATTTATTGATGATAAAGACAGAGGAATCAGTGGACTGAATGACAATTAAACTAATACTATGTACCTCAGGTCTGCACGGTACATCAGTTCTACATTTTTCCTGAGATTGCACTGAAACATGTAAAAGATACAGACAATCTGGAAACATTGCAATTTATCTTATTTCCTCCTTCCTTCCTAGTTCTTCAGGAACACAGACTAAGATTGTGGTTTGCTACTGACACAAAATGGCCTACTTTTCTTTCAGATTCTCTCACATAACATTGATAGGGGCATTAGAGTAGACATTAAAGAGCAGAAGGTTTTACAAAGTTATCTTGCCGTAGGTGAAAATTCTCACTAGTACTCAAGACCAGAAATTTAAAAAGCAGAAGAGCAGCAAGAAGCAGGGATTGTTCTTGCAAAACAGAAAGATTGAGCAAAGGTAAGAAGACTTCCTCATCACTACTGCTTATGATCAAAACATGCTAAACATTTTTGTTGATTTTTAAGAGACTGAATTTTAAGAGACTGAATGCACTGCTTTTGTGAATAATTTATTTGAGAAGTTGTCAGTCTGCTTAGCAAAAATGCTTTCCTCTTTATAAGCTCAGTACTCTGTACTAGTTCCCGAGACTGCAATAGTCATAGCAGGGAGAATAGATTATTGGTAAAGAAGGATTACCTAGTAAAAAAGTTGCACGGTTTGTATTACACCATTATGTCTTTGACATAAGACTCAGAAATATAAAATATCCATAGGTGACAATTATGATAAAAAAGGAATGAAACATTACACAGAAGTTTCCTTGAAACCTGTCCCTGACAACCACCTTTTCTGCTCTGCAACTGCAGTAGCAAAATGAAATGAAGAAGGCTATGTGCATAAACTAGTGACAGGTTGTAAATGATTTTCCTGACGGATGAAGTTTTTACATGTCATTATACTAAAAATGTATTATTACAGAAGAATAAAAAGTAAAAATCTACAAGACATATTTCTAAAAATTTAAAGAACTTTTGTAATATAGTATTTTAAATTAATTGTTTTTTCTATATTACTTTTGCTTTGAAATTACTTCAAATATAAGACGGAAAATTTTGAAAATATCAAAATAAATGTGAAAAATTGTTTATTTCCAGCTGTTTTAGAATATCTTTTGATTTTCCATACCATTATATTCTCACTAACAGTTTCAATGTTAATGAACCAACATACTTATTTTAAAACAAAACAGAAAAGCTACTCACTGACAATTGTTATTTTGTGTCCTAAAAGGAATTTTAGAGCATCAAAGAATATATTAAAAGAATCTGGATTTCAGAATATTCAATATATACATTCTTATTTTTAAATTGCAGGGAGTAAACTGTGCAGACAAGAAAAATGTATATTTTCTTCCACAAAGCTACAGCGGTATTACACTACACCATCCTCTTTAGTGTATTTTAATTTCATCACCTGCAGCTAGCTAAAAGCCTTACACATAACTTTCAGATACAGAAAAGTCAATAAAGCTGTAGATGCTCCTTTTGTGGTAGTTTTTCAACTACATTTTCCCATTGGCTTTTCAGCTTTTCAAATTGTGATTAATATGGAAATTGATAAGTTAATTCCCAATGAGTTATACTGTTAATGTTCTTTTCCAAGACTGTGTAAAAGAACTTTTGAACAAAACTTCCATTGCAATCAAGCCTTTATCCATATAAAATGGATTGAGCCACAGCAGAAAACAACAAACACAGACCTCCCTTCAGTTTCTAGCAATTTCCCTATTTTTTTCTCTTTTTTTGGTGAGTTTTAGAGACAAACCTATGTAACTTACACCAAAAGTTTCAAATGTTCCAAGCTAGCTACAGAAGAGAACTAAAGAACGCTTAATCTCCTAAAGCTCTCAAAAAGACGGCCCACTGCTTTCTGATTGGTATTTTCACTCTGTCCGCATACCTTCTTTTTAGTTGTGATGTCTAACCTAGTTGTAAGTTTCATGTACCTTTTCTCAGCAGCAAAGCTGATTTAGGAGAACTCTAAACCAAGCCATCCATTTCCAACACTGTAACACATTTTCCTTTAGTTTCATCTATTTGTCTCTTCGAGGCTGAATTGCAAAACAGATCACTGATGTGAGCAACGTAACGACTACTCTTGGGAAAAGGAGTGAGAGATTTAGTGGTTTGCTGCTTCTGAAGAACTGATGCCCTTCCACTGCCCTCTCTCCTCCAGGCTCTGTTCTCACATGAATTCCCTTAACTAGCATCGCTGTTTGTCTGACTAGAAGAAACTAATGCATTCACTGATATGGCAGAAAACTAATCCAGGCAAGGGAAAAGCAAAAAAGGAAAGAGTAATTTTTTGTCAGCTTAAAAATCAATAAGTGAATTCAGCTGTATGATATACCTGGAAAAGTATATAGGTAGGAATTTGAACAATGTCACCACCCTTCTTCCCAGGAATAAGCCACTGGATTATCGCAGCTCTTTTGTTTAACAAAACCAAAAGCAAAAAAAAAAAAAAAAAAAAAAAAAAGAAAACCAAGAAAAGGTGAGAGGGGCAAGAACAACTAGTATGTGCAGATGTCTTTAAAACTACCTCCCAGGTATGCAGAAGGTACCCATAAGATCTGTAAAGCAGCTATTGTTAACAGCCATTATTATTTAGATGCATTAATTTGGGTGTACCAATTTACATTTTAGCAACATCTAGAGTAGTAAGCATGAACATTTCTTCCTGCTACATCCAGATCTTTCATTTAGTCTTGAGACTCACTTACCAAGCCCCTATATGTCAATGATATGATATTAGAGTGATCTCCCCAAGACAGCTGGCTGGGCATTTCAAAGCAGTCTTTTGCACACACAGTTCAGCTACTCGTAAACATCTTCTAGAAGACAAAATATTATGGATACAAAAAGGAAATATTTCAGGGTGATATACTTTGTTTTATACAATTTGTTTATATGCTTGGAAAGAAAGCTTGCCCACTGATTACATGTAACTTCAGTTAACAAAGCTATTTCTAAGATAATCTTTTTTCTGCATTTCTTTCAACTCTTTCTTGCAGTTGTCTTATGTGGTAGGGAATAAAAGTCACAATTCAGTTGAAACTGATTTCAAATTGGTAAAGCGGCCTCACAATGTTTGCGTTGGCTAGGAATCCAGCCTGCCATGAAAGGACAGTTTAAAGTGAATCAGCAACTGAGGTTTCAATAACAAGAAACCATTTGGATAATCAATAGCAGTTGATAGTTAGTCCAAGGCAGGGCTGTTTTGCTTTCTTCTTGTTGAATTTTTTTGACCATTAGTGTTAGTTAAAAGCATTAATTTCACTATGTTTCAAATTCAGTTGAAAAGACATCCAGCTCTTAACAATAATTGAAGGAAACTGATATATCTGTATTGTCACATACGAATCGTATGGGATACTACCAAGACAATGTGTCTACACGTCCGGACCACATTTTGAGCCTGAATCCCTTATTTGAGCAGCTATTGTTCAGTATACATAAAAAAAGGAAAGTAATTAAAGATTAAGCTACAACACAGGCCAAAACAGCATTCAACTCTTTCGTGATTCTTAAAAATGGATGAAAAGGATCAGCTGAGACCCGGGAAAATGTTACCAGAATGTCAGCCAAAAGGCTGCAGCTTATCTAATAAAAATCAGTGCATCTTAAAGTTATCCCAAAGGATGAAGAGTCATGAATAAAGCAATATAGAAAAATCAAATAAAAAATAAAGCCAAGACTAAAAAATATGTGAGTACACTTATATGCAGTGCAATCTGTTTGTGCCTGCATTACTTACATGAATCCTGCCATGAAACTCTTCAGACTATTGATTTGGTTTTGGGTCCCTGTTGGGAACTCAGTCTTTGAAATAAAATGCACACAAGTATTACCAACTCGTGACAAGAATCAATTGTCTTGAATTATTTTAAATTGTTCTTAACATGTAAACAATCAGAGCTTACAAAGCAGAAGAAATACTGATGCTAAAATCAAGCTTATGGTATTTCACTTGTTTCTCAAGTGTTCATCCAAATTCAAGTCTTAAAAGTTTATAATATACACAGCACTGTACTCTTTTTATTATCATCGTTATGACCTAGAAAACAGATTATATTTAAAATTGTGGCCTTGTCAGAAAAGCCATTTACATTTTAACTGTTTGATGCAGGAAGCAGAGGCAAAAAATCTTCAAAGCATCTTTCTGAAATGAATGCCACAAATAAAAAATATGTATCAGTAGGGGAAGAAAAGATGAGGAAAGGAGGAGCATCTAATTTATAGTCCACCAGCATTTTCTTAGATGTTAATTAAAACCATGACAAACACTTCAGTTATAATTATGAAAAAGGCAAATACTTCAATGCTGCAAAGATTATCCCTTTAATAATCTACACCTGATATTAATTGCTTAAGGATTGGAATATATGAGGCAATAAATGGTTTTAGAGGGTTATTACCCTACATGAAAAAGTGAAGTTTATCTAGTTTATATTCAGTATGTAAATTAGTGATTTCCATTTATTTAAATATGATATGTGTCTAATTTGTTGATCAGTAAACCCAACATAAATGTCTGCAAACCAGGAGTTTAAATCAGTATATACAGTTTACATAACAATTTGATACTTCATTTGGCTTGTTAATACTCAAGATGATGGAAACACCACAATGACTGTATTTAATTTACATTATTCACTTAATGAAGACTCACCATTGGAAGGCACTGAACAACCTCACCTCTGTTGAATCTAAAGAGCATGGGGTGAGTTCAACCCATTATACCATAGGGTTCTAAGCACCTATTTCCACTACTATGTAGATGAGAAAAGAGTGTGTTTCGCATTTTGAAAGAGATCACAGTTGTCCAAAAAGGGGATGTATACTGTATGCAAAAGGTTCGGAATAGATTTTTCCTCTAATTGGTGAACTTGGTGGGTAGGGTCCAAAGCTGTAACACCTGCATATTCATAAGCAAGAGGTTGGGTGAGCACACTTACCAGAGTAGTGAAGAATGCTTCCCAGCCTTTTCCAAAGGCAAGAACCCTAAGTCCGGCCACCACAGGTGCATGTATACCAGTGCACGTAGTGTGGGCAACAAACAGGAAGAACTGGAGCTTCATACCCAGCCTGGGAGTTATGAATATCACAGGAATCACAGAAACGTGGTGAGAAAACTCACGTGACTGGAATGGCTACAAAATTCTTTCAGTAAAATAGGAAGTGAAGAAGAGGAGGTGGATTTTCACTTTATATAAAAGAAGAATTTCAGTATATGGAGGTGAGCTATGGAGACCAAAAATGTTCTATCAAATGACTTTGAATAAAGGTTAGAGGAGTCTTCACCAAGGAGGATCTTATGTTAAGCAGCAGGGTCATGAGGCTCACGAAACCTTACTTTGGCTTCTCAAAGAAGTCGCAGGCCAACACAATCCGGTCCTCATGGGTGACATCAATTACCTGGGTATTTGTTGGGAAAACAACACAGTGGTGTACAAGTCATCCCTCAGGTTCTTGGAATGCATCGAGGACTACTTTCTATTACAGATTCTGGACATGCTGACTAGAAGCAACACATTGCTAGATTTACTACTCACAAACCAAGAATCATAGAATCATAGAATGGTTTAAGTTGGAAGGAACCTTCAAGATCATCTAGTTCCAACCCACCTGCCATGTCCATGGACAACTCCCGCTAGACCAGGTTGCTCAAAGCCCCATCCAGACTGGCTTTAAACAACTCCAGGGATGGGGCCTCCACAACTTCCCTGGGAAACCTGAGGCCTTACCACCCTCAAAGTAAAAACTTTCTTCCTAATACTAATCTAAATCTACCTTCTTCCAGTTTGAAGCCATTCCCCCTTGTTCTATCACTACATGCCCTTGTAAAAAGTCCTTCCTCAGCTCTCCCATAGGCCCCCTTTAGGTACTGGAAGAAGAGTTACTTGACAACTATCAATGGTAGCCTTGGATACAGTTATCACAACACTGTGGAGTTTAAGATCCTGCTAAGCACTCTGAAGACCAGCAGTAGGACAAAGACCTTGGATTTCAGAAGAACCAGCTTCATTACACTTAGAGCCCATCTGTGAGCGACTCCATGGGAAGCATCAATGGAGGACAAAGGAGCTTACAAGTGCTAGGAGCTATTCAAGAGCAGCCTCCTGGAAGTACAATAACAATCCATCCCCTAAAAAAAAAGGAAGAAGGCAGAACAAGACACTACCCTGTCTTAACAATAACCTTTTGAGTGTGCTCAAAAGCAAAAAGGAAGCATACCAGCTATGGAAAAGTGTCCAAATAGCCATTGAGGATGACAAGAACCTTGCCAGTGCATGCAGAGATGCAGTCAGAAAGGCTCAGCTAGAACTGAAATTGGCCAGAAATGTCAAGAAAGTGTTTTTTCAAATACATGAGCAGAAAGCAGAAGCACTAGTAAGACATAGGCCCATTACTAAACAGGGCAAGGAAACTAGTCACTAATAATGCCGACAAGAGAAAGATTATCAGTATCTTCTTTGCCTCTGTCTTTACCAATGTTGCTGGACCCCAGACCACAGGATCAAGTAACTACGACAATGCATGCACTGATACACTGGTGGTGGAAGAAGGGCTGGTCTGTGGCCTATTGCAAGAGCTCAACCCACATAAATTTCAGAATCACAGAATCACAGAATCACAGAATGGAAGGGGTTGGAAGGGACCTCTAGAGATCATCTAGTCCAACCCCCATCCCAACGCAAGTTCACCTGCAGCAGGGTGCACAGCATTGTGCCCAGGTGGGGTTTGAATATGTCCAGAGAAGGAGACTCCTCAGCCTCTCTGGGCAGACTGTTCCACTGCTCTGCCACCCTCAAAGTAAAGAAGTTTTTTCTGATGTTCAGGTGGAACTTCCTGTGTTCCAGTTTGTGCCTGTTGCCCCTTGTCCTGTCGCTGGGCACCGCTGAAAACAGTCAGTCCCCATCATCTTGACACCTGCCTTTTACATATTTATAAGCATTGACAACATCCCCTCTCAGTCTTCTCTTTTCCAGGCTAAACAGATCCAAGTCTCTCAGTCTTTCCTCTTAAAAGAGATGGTCCCGTCCCCTCATCACCTTCATAGCCCTCTGCTGGACTCTCCCCAGTAGTTCTTTGTCTTTCTTGAACTGGAGAGCCCAGAACTGGACATAATACTCTGGATGTAGCCTCACCAGGGCAGGGCACAGCAGAGGAGGAGGATAACCTCTATGGGCCTGGACACAATCCACCACAGGTTTTTAAAAAAAGTGGCTGACACAGTTGCAAGGCCACTGTCTACAGTATTTGAAAAGTTGTGGAGATCAAGGGATGCCCCTGATGACTAGAAGGCAGCAAATGTCACAACCGTTTACAAGACAGGCCCAAAAGAGAACCCAGGAAACTACAGGTCCATTTGCCTTACTTCAATGCCTGGGAAAGTAATGAAACAAGTCCCCCCATAAACTATGACAAACTAAATGAAACATTGTTTGGGAAAAGCCAGTGTGGGTTTACCAAAGGCAAATTATGCCAAACTAACCTGATCACCTTCTACAACAATACAACATCTACTGTTGACATGAGAAGAGCACTGGATGTTGTTTGGCTGGACTTCAGCAAAGTGTTTCACACTGTTTCCCACAGCCTTCTCCTGGACAAACTAGCAAGATACAGATTGGATGAGTGGTCTGTGAGATGGGTAAGAAATTAGCTCACAGGCTGCACTCAGGGGGTGGTGGTTTTTAATCTGGATCAATGGTTTCTAATCAGGCTGGCAGCCTGTCACAAGTTTGTTCCCCCAGGGATTGACAATGGTCCCCATGCCAGTTCAACATTTTCAAAAATTACCTGCATGATGGGATTTAAAGCATGCTTACCAAGTTTCTGGTGACACTAAACTGGGTGGTTAGTGGACACATCAGAAGGGAAAGTTTTTTTACAGAGGAACACGAACAAGCTGGAAGAGTGAGATAGCAAGAACAGTATGAAGTTTAACAAAGTGCAAAGTCCTGCAGCTCTGATGACATAACCAAAGAGCCCAGTACAGGCTAGGATGTGTGTGGCTAGGGATTAGCCTTGTTGAAAGAGTCTTGGTGGTCCTGGTGGACAACAAGCAGGACATCAGTCAGACATGAACCACTGCAGCAATGAAGATAAATCAGATCTTGGGCTGCATCTGCAGGGTCATTATTAGCACAGATACAGAAGCGATCATCCCACTCTACTCAGTGTTTGTCATGCTGCACCTGCAGTGGAGTGTGCAGTTCTGGTCCACACAATTCAAGAAAGACGCAGAGAGGCTGGATAGGACCCAAAGGAGGGCCACAAAGATGACCAAAGGGCTGGAGAGACTCCCCTGTGAGGAAAGACTCAAGGAGTTAGGTCTTTTCTCCCCGCAGAATAGAAGGCTCAGGGGGGACCATATCACAGTATTTCAGTATTTGAAGGACATCTACAGAGAGGATGGAGGCTCTCTTCACAAGCAGACACATGGAAAAGACAAGAAGCAAAGGGTGCAAGATGCACCGGGAGAGATTTCATCTTGATATAGGAAAGAAATTTTTTACAGTGAGAACCATCAATCACTGGAACAACATCCCCAGGGATGTGGTGGAGTCACCATCACTGGAGATTTTCAAGATGCAGTTGGACAGGGTGCTAGATACTCTCATCTAGTCTCCCTTTCCCACAAACGGACCTCTTTTGAGGTCCTTTCCACCCTGGGCTGTTCTGTGGTTCTACAGTTCCTTGACCTTGTCCTGTTTTTCTTCTGTTAGCAAGATGGTTTACTCCTGTTCTGTAAGTCAACTTCCTGCTCCCCCACCTCCTCAGCAAAAAAACTTAAAAAAAAAAAAAATCCAAATCTACAGTGAGAAGCTGTATTAAGTTAGAGAGATCTCTGTATTCACAAGATCAAATGATCTCCCTCAGCAGCCTATTTTTGACATGAGACACTACATCCTTAATATGGATATACTTCCATAAACATAACGTAAGGTGCTGGGCTCAGAGAGTTGGATTTCACTGTAGCCAGGCCACTGTTTCATTCATAAATCGTAAATAAAAACAAATTGTTCCTATTTCCTGGTAAGAAGTATTGTAATTTATGATAGTACAAGTAGTCTCCTGTATAACCCCAGAATACGAGGATATAAACATAAGGAGAAAAGCGAGGGAAGTCCTTTCTTAGTCAGAATAAGGATGGCAAAATAAGCATACTCTTTTAAGATAAATACACTGTTTTTCATGAAACAGACAACCCTGCTGCACCAACAGTTTTCCACATTTTTTCTTAAAGCCTTACATAGCAGGGGAGTAGTAAAGTTGTTAGTGAAGAAAACATTGTCTTTCAGAAAAGATTCTGTTCCTACTAATTTATTAATGGAGGTGTTATTTAGATGCTGTGATAATTTCACGTATAGAAGGGTCAAGTTAGTGTGATTCAGAAACAGCTCCCAGGTAAAGCCTCACAGAAGGATCTTACGGCCAAGAAATACCTGATCATGTCCAGTAGAGAAGCTGCTAATGGAAATCCTGAGTATGCAGAGATGTGGGAATCTCCAATAGCAGGCAGTAGCTCAGCAGGTATTTTAAAGCCCAATTATTTGGAATTTGTGCACCACTGATGGAACAGTGAAATGCCTAAGTTCCATCTTGGTTTCAGAGAAGCCATTTTAACTTTTATTTCTTATTCTGATTTACACATTTGCATTGATGAGTTTCTTCCATGCTACAAAATTTCTGCACATACCATGATAGTAAATGGACTCCTACTCAATTTAGGAGGACTGTAGAGAGCTTGAAAATCTTCCAAGGTCCCTCTTCAATATTTTTGTATAGGCCCAGTGAATAACTGTTTTATCCATTTTATCTGCCCAGTTATAAAATTTCATAATCAAAACATGAAAAAAATATGTGTTTCTTTGTACTCACTCCAAAAACATGTTACAATCGTAGTTCCAAATAACAGCAAGAATAAAACTCTCTCGTCTCAGAAGGACCCTCTTCAATTTTATAGCAATTGTGGTAAGCGGACAAATCATTACACCCAAGTAGCGCACCACATACCACTCAAATCTAACAGGTTGTTAGAGCAATGAGAAAATAGATTTTTTTAATTTCCAAAATAAAACCTCAACAGTGAAATATCTGTATACACAGTTTAAGTAATGCCTAAACATGTTTCTGTTTAAGAGAATGAACTATCAAGTTTGCATTTAAGTGTTCATATCTCAATATCTTTCTCATAACTTAGATGGGATATAAGTAGTCTTTGAATTGCTATGCTAATTAAATACAAATGGATTACTGCTGCCTATATATAGTGTTTACTTTGGTTTTGAAAGAACTCATTAAGACTTTTTAATTCAGAAAAAAATATTTTAGCATTTCAGCCTGTGTAAAGGCTGATACATAGACATTAATATTGGATGTTTTGCATAAGAATTCAGGGCTCAAAGAGACCCTTCTGTAATGGGGTTTCAAAACAACAACAACCCCACAGCATCAAACATTTTATTTGGAAGAAAAATTCACATTGGAATGAGGGAACTTGGATTGTTTTTCCTTCTAGGAGATTTTACAAGACACATTTCAAGGTCAAGTTAGAAGAAAAAGAAGGCAAAAAAAAAAAATCAGATTCTGCCTCCCAGTATCCGAAGGCATAGATTTATAAGAATAGGTACATTAACCAAGAAGTCACTTGTCATCTGCATTCCTTCCCAGTCTTGCTAGCAGATGTTCCGAAGAAACTCTGCTGTGAGAGATTTTCACACATGACCCCATCCTTGTGTATTTCTGTGGTAATTTGAAGATGCATGCACATATGTGAACAGATGTGAACATAATTTTTTTCTGAAACTACACATGGCATGGAATGATTCCACTAAGAAATTAATCCTATCAAAATTAAATTTCAGGCTGCTTCCAGAAGCCTAGTAATTAGAGCACAGAGCAATTGCCTTCACAAACACTTTTATTCTTCATTGCCAATTGAGGTTCATGAGTTTCACAGAAGGATTTCAACTCTATACCTAAAAAGAGGAAATAATTTGGTGAAGCTAGAGGAGATTATCTGCCTTATTATCCAGTAGCTCAGAGCAGCTATATGATAAAGCAGACCATGTAACAACCAAGAAAGTGACATCTGTATAAAATATATTTCAAGCTATTATGACATAATAGTCTACTGCAAATATAAAAAATAAAGACCAAAACAGAATGCTTGTAATGCCCTTATTTCATCTTTTTCACTTGGTTGTAATTTCATACATAATTAAAATGAAATAGAATTTAAAATTACATATGAGGCTGAAGCAGACATTCAATGAGCCTTTGTCAACATCAATAATTAGGTTTTATGTATTCAAATTTGTTAATGTTTCATTAATGAAAATGTAATGGACAAAGTGGGCTTCAAGGTAAGCTTCCCAGTCCCATAGCCTAGGCAGCAGCAATTAAATATCTACTGTATAAAATAGATCCAAGGCTGAACTATTCAGCCATATGGTGCATATGACAATGAATCAACTAGAGACTGCTGAGATTAGCAGCAAAGATGCTGCAGATGAAACCAGCTGCCTCACCCTCTCTTTTTTGTTCTTCAAAAGGCATCAGTAGGGTGCAACAAATGCATTTACAAGAAAATATTCCAACATTTCCCAAGATGGTGGTATTAACATTGTGACCAACTGTTTTGCCCTACAGCAGCAGGATGCCAAAAACCTTTTTTCTTCTTCTGTAAACTAAGATTGCATACTTGTATTATTATTATTATCTAGAATGCAATTGTTTCAGAGTAGAAAAATCTCAAAATCATGCTGTGGCTGAATAATGGGTAAGGAGGTTTTTTCAGACTTTGCCATCAACATGGTATGTCTTATCCTCCTCCCACAATGCAAAGTTGAGCCTACTGGATATCAGTACAACAGATTGTGAGAGTCTGTTTGAATACTCAGAACAGTGTCATAGACATGCTCTGACCTTGTATCTTCCACTTTTTCAGCCTGATGTTGAGCCCCAGCAGGTCCCCACTGGGTTTGGTTGGAGCAATGATACAAGAGAATGCCACATTGCCACATTTGCAGGCAAGACCAGACACAGCGCAATGACTCTCCATAAATCTCCGTCATTTCACACAGTTTCATACTAGTAATTAGTGACTGAAAACTGTACTAATAAGAAGGGATGGCCTTCTCACTGTATCACATTTGCTGTCCTCACTTCCAAGGTGGTGTTATACAGAGATGTATTGATTCAGTTATGGGAAAGTAAAGGAGTAAAGTAATAAAGTAGAAATAACAAAACTGAGTGGTGAGGTTAGGCAGTGAGATACAACCACTCTTTTTAGTTCAGCATAATGGAGTTATACAGAGATTACTCTTAATATATTTTATTTACTATAGCACAGTCCATTCACACCTTTTCTTTGTGTGTGTTTTCTGTAATCAAACCCCATGTAGGAATGCTGGGATGGTTTTTTAGCTTCTCCTGAAAGTAGGAATGACAGAGGCACTCCTTGAAAATTCATCATGTAATCCTAGGAGTCAACTTTTGTCAAAAAACATATTTCTTAATTTCTTTAAATTCCAGTCCTATCAACAACAATTCTTATGATATAAGAGGTATATTTTTACATCCAAGTTGGAAGTTCACATCAGGCTAAGCACAGAGGGAAGAAATTGAGAGGCGTAGCAACAACAAAAATAATGGAAAAGAAATGCACATGATTAGTTGTGATAATACAAGTGAACACCTCAAAAATGTAATCTATTTTGTTTCATTTCTTCTACATTAAAAAAAACACACTTCATCCTTAAATACTTATATACAAGTATCCAAGAATGAAGTAACAGTGCTGACAATACAGTGATATAAAACAAGACACTGGCTTTGAGAGGAGAAAGAAGTTGTAGTCAAAACGCTTAGATACACCAAACATGAATTCATTGTTGATACAAAAAGGAATAAAAGGTAACAGAGAAGGGGAAAGGGAAAAAGGAAAAAAAAAAAAAAAAGGAAAAGGGAAAAAGGGGAAAAGGGAAAAAAAAGGAAAAGGGAAAAAAGAAGGGAAAAGCAAAAGGGGGAAAAAGGGGAAAAGGGAAAAAAAAGGGAAAAGGGAGTCCTGATTGTGTTATTGGCCAGATTTTTACTTCGGTTTAACACTCTAAATAACCGCTATTTAAAGGCAGAAAATAAACAAAAAACAGCATCGAAATTGAGTCAAATGTGTAAAAACTTATAGAAGTCGTGTTCCATAGAAGACAGGTCAGAAAGGCAGGTACCGTGGCTTTTCACACAAAATCCTCACAAATCAAGCCTCAGCTTGTGTCATGGGAATACCAACCCCAGCAAACTCAGAGTCTTAATGATGATCCAGAATTTGCACTATAAAGAGAAAAAATATTTTTGTTCCAAGAGTCTGAGAGAGCTTCAAAGGCAGAAGGTTGCGTTTAATTCTGCCCAAAACTATTTGGCGAAAGAGGGCCCACAGTATGCCACTTATTCAGTGTCTGAGATATTCAGGGTAATTCAATCCTGCCCCAAAACCAAGAGGTTATTCAAGTATGCAAAGACTTTTGTCATAGAAGGAACAGAGACAAAATAATCTCAGAATGGCAAATCAATGATTTAGATGTGTGCCAAAGATATTAATTAACGTTTGCATAGACTTAAGCTGTTTGTTTAGAAAG
Source organism: Vanellus vanellus (assembly GCF_965231255.1). Classification (NCBI taxonomy): domain Eukaryota; kingdom Metazoa; phylum Chordata; class Aves; order Charadriiformes; family Charadriidae; genus Vanellus; species Vanellus vanellus. The sequence continues at coordinate 40,507,535 of NC_138908.1, read as the reverse complement.
CCATTGGTTGAGAGAAAACTGATTCTGATGGACAGGCAGTAGATTCAGTCACACTGTTCACAGAAGTCACTATGGTTACAGCACATCCCACTGTTTGAGTATTTTAGTAAATCATATCCTGATGTTTCCTTAACAAAAGCAACTCCACTCTTCAGAGTATCTAAACCACAAGGTGACAAAGGTGAATGCAAGAGCTGCTACCCTTCCCTGGATTACTGTAGGACTGTGCCTGCTATCTGGCTCCTTCTGGGAATGACAGGGGAAGAGCAATAGGTGCTGTCTGAAATCAATTCAACTACTCTCTCCTTGCCAAACCAATGCAACTGAAACAAAACAAGCAAGCATAACTTACCCTAAAACTAACAGCTGTCTCCATGCTTTTTCTGAGAAGAGTAGGAAGAGGAGGAAAATAAAGTCAGAGACAACATTTCAATTTGTGACCTTAAACATTACTCCTGGTTGTAACCTGCAGTTAGGATCTAGGCCTTATGCAAGAGTAAGGTATCCCACTGTTGTGTAAACACTAAAAATAATTTCGTCTCAGGCGGCTAATATCTATGGAAATGCTACAAAATAATTCCCTTTTGCTAGCACTGGCTAACCAGTTTATATCCAGTCAATTACACAAGCTGAATTCCCTGATTTGCAGTACTAACATCTATATCTTGCTCATGATGAAGAGATTTTTTATTCCTTTTCCAAACTTAAAAGACATAGCACGGGATATTAGCTGATTATGCTACCCAGTCAAGTAGAAACTATTATCATAGTTGAAATAGAGCAGGTAGATTTGCTGCCCTAAAACTGGACATGAAGTAAAGACATAAAACATGCAAAGACCATATCAACCAAGACCGTGCAACTTCACCTGGGACTCACAAATGAATAGTTCACCTGCTCAAGAAAAACTCTTTCTTCCTGAAAAGTAGAACAAATGTTTCAAATCCCATAGGCAGTACTTTCTGGTGATTCTAAATGAATTAAGAACAGTATCTAACAATATTCAAACTTTTCCTTGAGTCATTTATATTTGAAGTTCAATCTTGCTTAGTCAGTACTCATTTAACATGAATTTATTTGATTCTAATGAAGTGCTTCAGCACCACCTGCAAAAAATGTTTCTGATTTCAGTTAGAAGCAGACCATTTACTTGCTGAGGGAAAAATACCCTTTATAATGTCACATATTTTAATCTCCTTTCCAACTTTTCTGTGAACAGGCTACCATGAAATTCCTGACACCTAATATTATGAAGGAGGCTAGAATCAGGATAAGTAAGGTCGTTTCATTGTGCTTTGTTTTAATAATGCATATAACAAAGGTGACATTCCCTAACCCCCCCTTTTTTTTTTATTAAATAAAAAAACTCAGTTCTTATGCTGCATAGTCTTATCTATTATTCAGCCATGCAAGCAGACACATGCACATTTTACAAAGTTTTTCTTCACTTCAAGACAGAATAAAAAGTTAAACAGACTCTAAAGAAGCAACATTTTTTTTGGCCACTAGGCAAGAAATAGAACAATTTAATTTCTTCATCTCATCAGAGGAACATACTATCTTCTTTTTTTTTAATTTCTGTTCCTGCAGAATTTTAATAATCTAAGCTAAAAAACAGCTCTCGTGTAAAGTCTTTAGATCCTTTTTCCATTTTACCATCTTCAGCCAAGACCTAAAACCAAACAGACCTTTTCAAGTTTGCAAAAATAGCATACTCATATTTAGGGGGGGGGGGAGAGAAAAAAGAAAAGAAAACTAAACCTATGAGAAATGCTGGAACAAAATGGAAGTCTTGAACGTTTTCAAACAAAACCAGAAACTAAGCAGTGCTGTGGAAGTTACCTTTGTAAGTGACAAGGTCAACATAATTTCCCTTTTATTATGATAGAAGCATCAGATTATAAGAGGATTAAAAAATATTACTTTAGTCACCATGTCACAATTTTATCTCCTGACAGTCTTCAGAATTTCTAACAACTCCATAAAAAACTTAGTCTTGTTCTTGTAGCATTTTTATTCTATACTCTCTTGCCTCCTAATTGAAAGAATGAATGTCAAAATTACTAAATAATTTTTTTTATATATTTTTGGTAGCTGGCAGAGCTGTTGAGTGTGTCTTTTTAGTTGGGTCCCAAAACCCATATTATTTCCAGCAAAAACTAATGTGGAATCTACATGTGGAATCATACTGATCTTTAGTTTAACAGTCTGTATTATAAATATATAACATTATTATGGTCTGTAAAATTTTGCTAACACAAGGGATTGGTATGCAAGTTAAAAACAAATCCACTTTTTTACACAAACTGAAAAATATAAATAAAAAGGAACCACTGCCTACAGTGATCAATCAGATCAATCAGATAGTTTATTACTACTTGGTATACTGGATTTTTTTTTTTTTAATTTTAGCTCTATTTATAACAGTTATCATTAATGAATACAGTAGTTGTTTTTTTTTAAAAAACTGTTCATATACTGTGGAAGAGAAAGTTTTACCCAGGTTACGAGAAATCTCTAAGCAAAGCTATGGCTGGCTTACTTGCTAGCAGTCTCAGATGTAGCCTGCAGAGCTCAGTACGTAGGCTACAAATTTAATCCTGCAGAGTGAATATAACTCTCAAAAAGGCGACTGGTCAGTGACCTGTGTCATCCACAAATAAATTCCTATGGTTCTTCAGCAGCGCATCTGAGCAGAATCCTGGCTTCACTGTACTTTTAATACCATTTGTACTGCGGTTGTGTAAGAGCTTCTCATTTAGAAAGTATTTCTGTCATGCAGAAGCCTCTTCAAGAAAGGAAATAATTTCTTACTAAAGCTCCTTATCAAAATAGTGAAGAGACAACAAGTACCTCTTCACCACCACTCAAATTGAAACTAACAACTTGTCCATTCCATCTCACCCAGGATCTTCTGCAAAGACACGGACAGGAATTTTACTGTCTAATGGTCTTATTTTGTCTCCTCTCTCCATGTGTTCAAAAGTAATTTTAAATGCATATATGTGACTATGGAAAGCCATGTACAATTCCCATAGAGCTTCTGACACAAACCTGACCTTAAGTGTGCAATTGACTCATAAAATATATAATATATCCACTCTAAGAGGCTATGTTTGTCTCCGTTCTTTTTTAGGCTGGAAAAATTTCTAGTGAATTCAAAAATATTTTCTTCAGTTGCAGGAGACGTGCCAACGTCTTAGCTGTTTTAGAATGTCTCTTCAATTTAAGAATTGAAAAAGAATCACTTTTTTTCCAAAAAAAAAAGTGATTTCTTTCACATATCCCAAAATATGACTAAAAGAGCATGGTTAAGAATCTTCTTGTGCTCACCTAGCAAACACAGTTAATGCATCTTCAGTGGACCAAAAAAAAGAGGAACTTATCAGGACTAAGTTTATAGTTCAAACAATGTGTGTGATACATTCAGGGTAAAGTAAAGCTGCAACTGATTATATGCAGATATTTTAGGAAGAGACTTGTCTAGCTTAGTTTCAATGAGCTTGCTTCAATAATGGTGTATAGCATGTGCATGCTTTTTTACATTTTCTTTAAAAATTATTTTAAGCATGACATCATTCTTAAGCTATTATATGAACTAAAATGTTCCTGCAACTTATTATCTTAAAGTTACTTCTTAAATTTACAGAAATATTCTGCATCACAACTGCCTCTGCTCCATACTGGATACTCGCTCACCTCCGGTACAGTAGATCCCAACTCTCCTAAGTTTTTCACTGTAAACATAATGAAGTATAGCATACACTAGCTTCAGGTCAGTATTCTGTGTAACAAGCAGTGCTTTTAAACTCTAGGCACAGGATCAGCTAAAACCAACCCAGCAACTATAAGCATATTTCTATTGATTTCATTTGCAACTTAATTTTCATCTGAGAAGTAGAGACCTGATTTCAAAAAACTTAGAATCCAGAAGATAGGAGGCCTGCGTGTCCTTGATCTAATTCATTTATCAAGAATCACACATGAAATTAATAGCAGAAATATGCATTGCTGAGATTTATATCACTAGACCAATTCTCCTCTTCTTGTAACAACTTCCAGTGTGTACAGCTAGCAATATAAAGTGTTCTTTTTCAGTCGGTACCTTCTGAAAAAATTCCTTCCACACCTTTATCTTTATTATTAATCTGTTAGAACATTAACCTTGCCTTTGCTCTTTCCTGTGCAAAACAGAGGGTGTACTGACTTGTCCCTGCAGCAGTGGGAGATAATATTACGTTTGTTTTATTGTAAGGAGGCAAAAATTAAAATGCTCCTTTCGTTCCAGATTTTCAGAGCACTGCGAAAGGCTAGGAGAAGAGAAATAACTCAAAGGAGCTCACTAGTCTTTTATCAGAAGGAAAAGACAGTGGGTTTGAAGGCTACAGTTTTGATAGATCAGTTTAACAAGTCAACTGTAGTTCCTTTCTCTAGTGGAGGCAAATTAGATCAGAAAGGACAAGAAATCTTACAAAAAAATAGAATTTTACATACGGATACGTTAATTTTCCCTGTCTTTATATTGTATAAAACCAGCCACACTTTAAAAATATATACAGAAATACATTTGCAGGACACTCATGCATCTTCTCCCAGTCAGCAGTATGTTTTTCTGTAGAGAATCTGACAGAGAAAGTGCAAAGGGCAAGAAAATTAACTGCATGCTTCTAATAGTAAAATACATGCACTTGTATGAAACATATGCTTTCTATCAGCCTAGGGAGTACAGTTTTGAAGATAAGTGTATAATCTACTTCCTGGAGTTCCAAGTGCTTACGCAATCTGAAATTTTAAATTATGCTATACAGTCATTAATATCCGGGCAATCACTATTAGCTTTACACATTTTTTTTTCCTACTATTTCTCCAACTTTCAACTTTCGCACTTCTAGTAGCAGGAACTAAATTATCAGCACTGAAAACAGATATCCTGTCCCTGAATTGACACAATTCCCTCTTGGTATTCTCTTTCTTATCTACCAGAACCATCACAAAGGGAATTCAAACCTATGGATAATGAGTCATACTTCTTTCAGATGACATATAGCTTAGCGTTACAGTTCATACTTAAGCAATGCCTGTGGCTAATTACAAATATCTCTTACCAAGAAGGTCTCCAAACTTCTGAAATGGTAAGCACCATAAGAAATGCAGTCTTTATTACTGTCCCATCATCTTTGCTGGCTTTCCACTGAAGGCTCAATGGAAGATAGCTGTAACCTGAAGAGAGTCAAACAAATTTATGAAAAAAGATCTTACAGTATATCAGTAATGTTACTACAATTAAACATGCATTGACAACAAATCGATGCAAAAGCATTATATACACATATATTCTCCTAGTGGACTGCTGCTGTGTAGAGTTGCATTTTCTTAGCTGAAATTAGGCACCATGTTCAATAATCATTATTCAATGATCCTGGAACAAGAATAAATTAGAATATGCAGAGGTTCTCACAAAGGAACCTCAGGAAAATATTACCTATCAGAAAAGCAGAGTTTAAAAGGCTGTTAAATGAAAACGGCAACCTCATCTTGGAAAACCAGCCAGGTGTACAGCAGTCACATAATTTGGTCACTGCCACGACTGGCAATACAGGTGGAACCAACTCTAGATTGTGTATGAATGTCTGCAATGAAAATCACAGTTACTCTTACTTCAAAGTCTGGGGTGCTGGATTCAGTGTAGTATTTTGTATGGCTATGTATCTAAGAATCATTTTATTATCACAACAAGGACCACCACCATCCACTGATCTATTGGCATCCCTTTGAGGTTTCATCATAACCTGGGTGCAAAGACTTCAGTACCACGGCTACAAATGAATTTGAAAATGTCCTATTCACCCACTTTTGCTGCAATAGTCCATTTAATTTTAACCTGTTTAGCACCTCATTTTTGATGCTGAACATGAAAAGTTATGTAATATCATTTGAAACAGCAAAAGAATGTAAAATATTATCAAAACAAGGCAACCCATTGTGTGACTCTTATACTTGAATACCAACTAATTGTATGTTTTATCTTCTATTTTAGGATGAAAAAGAGTGTGATCTATTTTGACTTCTAAAAATTGCTTCAGTCTAATTTTTCCACTACTTTGCATCTTGAATATTTTTAAAGATGCATTCTGGATTCATAAAATCAATATTCCTGACTTGCATTAATTTCCATTGAAATTCAGATTTGAGTTTGAATTTCAAACATCAGTCCTAACATTCAGGTACAGTGGGTATCAGACAGCACACAGCTGCCAAATTACCAGCACTACCTAACTTGGCATATTTTTGCATAAGACACACAACAATGAAAAACCTCCCTCATTTTTTAAATGGGATCTGATGATAGAAATCCTTTTTTTTTTAATTTCAGTAAGTGTTTTCCTTTTTGACAAGCATCTTTTCAAATGAAATAGACAACATAAACACAGTTTTCTCAAAGATCACTTTCACAGTTGAAGAAGTTTTAAGAAGACTGCCTATAATTGACAATATAGTCATTACTATTTTTACCAATATGATTGCATCCATTTCAATTATACCAGCTTAGAACTGAAATGGCAAATTACACCTTCTGGAAACAATGGAACAAACTGAAAAATGTTTCAGTTCCTATGTTATATGGAGCTATTATCTCAGCTTTCACCTACACTTAAATGACTGATATTTTTGAGTAACCTCAGCTTTCACATCTGTCAGCAAGAAGTTCAGGACCTAAAGCAAGAAGACTCAACTCACATATTTTTTTTTTTTTTTTAAAGTGACAAACAGTCTTCTGATAATGAAATCTATAGCTTCATTATTTTCTCTGTTTCCCTTAAGTACCACTCAGAACCTGTATGTTACTAAGAAGGAATTATTTGAAAGATTTTATATTGTTTTGCTTTTTTTCCCTGAAGGACAATTCCTGCCAAGAATTTCTAGTTAAGTGTTGTTGAAGGTATCTAGGATTATGGATATTTGTACTGCATGAATAATGGTTGCCAGGCTATTTTATCGTTAGTTAAAAATATCAATACTATCTGACCCTATATGGACATGCCTAATTTTCTCATTCACAGCATGAGCCTCCGTAGGTAACTTACTTATCAGTGATAAATGTAAGCGTGAAAAGCTTGTATTCATCTTGAAAATGTCCTAAAGCACTCCTCGTTAAGCATACACATTTTGCATAAAAGGAATCTGAACTATGTGTGACAATTAATTATCTGGAAACAAGGGCCATGAATACTTCAGACAACCTAATAATTGCTTATTTAAATTAAATGCAGAAAAAAAAATAAAGACCTAAGTTACACACGCCCATCATGAATTACTTGAGAAATAGAATCTTACAAAAGTAACAAGATATATATAATGACATTAAAGCTCAGTTTTCGTTCTTACTGGGTTTCTTTTGTTTTTCGTGTTAGTCATCACAATGGAAGACAATTGTGTTTTCAATGTAATTGGAAAATAAATTTGAACTAATACACCAAATACAAAATTTGGCAAAGGCTGCACCAAATTTTCTTGTCCACACTTTTATTTCACCTTCTTCAGAAAAGTGTATAAAGGTAACAACGGAAATTACAAGGTGTGGTGAAAAAAAAAAAAAAAATTATTGAATTCCTTGAGACCTGCAGAAACAACTTCATTTTCTCACTTGTTATTTTGGTTCTTTGGAGAGTATTATAGCTGGTATTTAAATAAAGACTGCAAAAACAGTAAGAGGCTACAGATATAAGAAAGATATAACAGCTTCCAGTTTAACATTCTGTTCCACATTTTGTTTATATGAAATAAGCATACTTATAAATAAGGACATATATTTCACAGACAAATACCAGCTGTGTAAACTGTACTGGTTTTGACCGTTCAAAGGTTAGTCTGTGATTTACCAAAAAGTTAGTTTTTACCTGCTCTTCCATCATGGAAGACATCTCAGGATCTGTGAGACATCCTCACTGGAAACTGGAATTGTGCCTCTCTACCAGCTTGGCTAATAAGTCTGGGGCACCTGGGACAGGGACACACCTACGTTTCAGTTTCAAAGATAATATTGCTGCCTGCTTCAATTTTCATTAATAGATATTCCATTAAAGTAACAGAACAAATCTTGCCATCTCAAAGACTAGTTTCATTAGTGAGAAGTAACATGGGTTAATGCAGGATTTGTCTTCAGGGGAGCAGGCTACAAAACAACATCAAGTTGCCTGCACAGACCTCCAAAGGGTTGCTCTCCCACTTTGGAGCCTGAATTTCCCAACTGAGGCTTAGAACAAACCTTGTTCTGTTCCATGTGATGGGCTTTTGAGGGGCATGCAGCTATGACAAAAACAGTGCTGGTATCAAGCCTGCTATTTACAGACACATCAGTGAATTTCTGATGACAACTGATTACTTGATATCGTCACTGACAAGAAGGCACAGCAGTACCCTGCTTGTCCAATAAACTTTAAAGCAGGAAAAAGGGAGAAATTATACCTTTTTTTTTTTCCTTTTTTTTCTGCATCTGTATTTTATTGGCTGTCACAGGCCTGTTTATTACTCTGACAGATAGTTATAACAGTGGCAAAAATTCTGATCTCAAGTGTTTTTAATACCGCAGGGGAAGTTGCTAAGTTTTTTGCATTGGTATGATAGGCATGATAGGCTACATAACGCATTAGTTATTTGTACATTACAGAAAGCGGAAGCTATCAGGAGATATAAAGTCACATTCTTCACAGAGCCCAGATTTTTTTTTTTTTTTTGTGGTCTCATAGTTCTTTTTCATTGTTCTACACGAAAGTTTAAAATTGATTTATACAAACAGCTGAGGCAAGACCCAGGTGGATTACAACTCTCCATGCTTACCTTACACCAGGCTTCCGTCTCATTCTGCCTGTCCAGTCTTGACTACACTAGCATGTGGGTAGTTTCTTCAGATGCTCTGTACAGAGACTCAGGACAGGAGATAAGACACCCACAGTTGCAGGAGGTCCCACAATGTGGTAATAAACGGTGTCAAGCTTACATCCCACATTTGTGGCAAGTGCCAGACCTAGTTTTATATGCCTTGCATTTGCCCATAACAGTGCAATGTCTGATCCATCCAGAAAAAAAATATAAAGTTTACTGCCCAAAGAAAAAAAAACTGTACAAGTGAAACAATAAAATTTCATGCTTTTCAAACTTTTAGGACCTCTGTTCATGTTCTTTACAGATGGCTGTGCATGCAGAGTGGGCAGGCCCAAGTCTGATTTAGACTGTTCAGAGCCCCTGCTTGGCCCTGAGAATCTGGAATCTTGGACAAAATCCACTGCTTTAAAAGAAATTAGGTCTGAAGGAAACAGAGGTATGGCAACCCGCTGATTGATGAAGAGGATGAAAAATAAATCTTGAAAGAAAAATAAACCTTGGCTAACCCTATTTTCAGAGTTCAAAAACGATTAAATTTGAGATTCAGTCAAACAGAATAAATAGAGGCTTTGCATTTCTGTGATATCCATCAACTCCTTTTAACATGTGAGGAACTTGACAGGCAAAGGCCAACATTTTAGATGAATCTTAGTTCTGGGTGTCTCCAGTGTTGAGTATTCACATGCAATAAACTCTACTGACAAAATCCTGTCCCCCACAGAACATTTTAGATTACTTAAGAAGTTCGAGGCAGAGCTGGGAATGTATCTCTGTCTCCCAAGCCAACGGGTAACTAGGTTGATCCTCCTTCTGGGAGGCTTAAAACTATATCATAATGACACTTCTGTTTTCCTATTCGCGCTCCTCTAGCTGTTCCTGGGGACTCCAGTCTGAAATTCAGGCTACAACTGAAGTATTTTATTGTCAACTTCTTAAATGTCTTTGAGAAGTCAGTGTACAGTTCTCCTTTACTTTTGATTCACTTACGAATTTTTCTCAGTATTCTGCCTTGCTTTTCTTAAAGAGATTGTTTAGACCCATTTTTAACCTATAAGCATTACCAAAATAAGTGAAAAGGTATCTCTTCAACAACTTTCGTCCCAGAATAAAGTACAAAATAAAGTCTAAATGTCCCGTTTACAGACAACTACATGCAGACAGCTTCTGCTACCTGCAATACTGGTAGCTCCTATTAACACTTTTATTACTGTTATTGTTGCTCACGATACTGCAGAACTAGTTAAAATCAACCATAAGAGCCCTGCATTTCACATAACAAATTTATTTACAAATCATTTACCAGTCTGCTTTCCCAAATTTTTATAGGATTAATGCAACAACTAAGAATTACTTTCTGGTACTTCTGACTTTAGAAACTGAGAAAAATAGTTTAATATAGCATATAAAAGATATAAAATTATTTAAGTATATAACATATTTTTATATTTTACTATACATAAAATATAAACTATTTCTTTTGGTATATATGAAAACATAGTATATAGTATATGTTCACTGAAAAGGTTTCCAAGCATTGGAACAGGCTGCCCAGGGGAGTGGTTGAGTCACCATCCCTGGAGGTATTTAAAAGATGTGTAGATGTAGTGCACAGGCACATGGTTTAGCGGTAACTTGGCAGTGCTAGGTAAACAGTTGGACTTGATGATCTTAAAGGTCTCTTCCAACCAAAACAATTCTATGATTCTATGCATCTACGTTAAAATACAGAATATAGCAAAACATTTAAGTGCCTGACAGATTTGGTGGCCTTCTACGATGTGGTTACAGCAGGAGTGGACAAGGGAAGAGCAACTGATGTCATCTACCTGGACTCATGCAAAGCATTTGACAATGTCCAACACAATATCCTGGTCTCTAAATTGAAGAGACATGGATTCGACAAATGGACTACTTGGTGGATAAAGAACTGGCTGGATGGTTGCACACAAAGAGTTGTGGTCAACGGCTCCATGTCCAAGTGGAGAGCAGTGACAAGTGACGTTCCTCAGGGGTCAGTACTGGGACCCATGCTGTTCAACATCTTTGTCAGTGACATGGACAGTGGGATTGAATGCGCCCTCAGCAAGTTTGCTGATGATACCAAGCTATGTGGCAAGGTAGACAGTTTGGAGGGGAGGGATGCCATCCAGAGGGACCTGGACTGGCTGGAGAGGTGGGCCCAAGCCAACATCATGCAGTTCAAGAAGGCCAAGTGCAAAGTCCCACATCTGGGTCGGGGCAATTCCAAGCACAAACACAGGCTGGGTGGAGAACGGATCGAGAGCAGCCCTGAGAAGGACCTGGGGGTGCTGATTGATGAGAAGCTCAACGTGACCCAGCAATGTGTGCTCACAGCCCAGAAAGCCAACTGTATCCTGGGCTGCATCAGAAGACGTGTGGCCAGCAGGTCGAGGGAGGTGATTCTGCCCCTCTACTCTACACTCCTAAGACCATGCATGTAGTACTGCATCCAGCTCTGGAGCCCCCAGCATAGGAAAGACATGGACCTGTTGGGAGTGGGTCCAGAGGAGGGCCACGAAGATGATCAGAGGGTTGGAGCACCTCTCCTATGAGAACAAGCTGAGACAGATGGGGTTGTTCAGCCTGGAGAAGAGAGGGCTCCAGGAAGATCTTATTGCAGCCTTCCAGTACCTAAAGGGAGCCTACAGGAGAGCTGGGGAGGTACTCTTTATCAGGGCATGTAGTGATAGGATGAGGCGGAATGGCTTCAAACTGGAAGAAGGTAGATTTAGATTAGATATTAGGAAGAAAGTTTTCACTCTGAGGGTGGTGAGGCACTGGAATAGGTTTCCCAGAGAAATTGTGAAAGCTCCATCCCTGGAGGTGTTTAAGGCCAGGCTGGATGGGGCTTTGAGCAACCTGGTCTAGTGGGAGGTGTCCCTGCCTATGGCAGGAGGGCTGGAACTTGGTGATCTTCTAGGTCACTTCCAACCTAAACCATTCCATAATTCTATTAATTAAGTATATGTAAAATATTTCAGTGTATTATTTCCCTATATCATTTTTCTCTACAAAGAAAGGTACCTCAGGATCCCCCTTCTCTCTTTCATTATCCTAACATGCTAGCTTCTAAGCTTTTCAGTTCTTTTCTTGTGCAGTGCTATCTACAAAACAATAGTAAAATCCCATTCTTCCTGAATTTGCAGCCTATTAATTTTATTTTAGACTATGTTGACCATTGACTGGAATAACTGATCATGGCAACTGATCTTAACACATAGTGTAACACAGCTGCAATACTAACTCATATTTAGTTCCATAAAGATGCTTACATTTAAAATTTAAACAATTTGAAATATTCTGAGGAAACCATACCCTTCAAAGAAGTCCTGTTAAAAATCTGACTCCACCCACATCCCTGGCCAGGCACTGATCACGTCCAAGTTTCAGGACAAGAAGAAAAGGTTATAATAATAAAGAAATACTTGTAGCAGGGTGTGGGGGTTGAATGCAAGACAAATTTTGTAGATTTTCAGCCAAGGCTAAATTATGCTGAGAAAGTTCCCTGAGCTCATCTTCCAACCAAAAGCTGTTGGGCAGAGCTGAGGAGGGCAGATGTTGCTTGGACACAGTGAAGCAAAAGAATCTTTCAAAATTGCTAAAATGCAACTTGAACATTAACGTCTGAGAACACATATGTTAGTTGTTTTAAACACAGTTGCCAGGTCTGACTGGGTTAATAAGGGATTATTGGAGATAAACATTTGCAGAGACTCTCAACAACATGAACACCCATCTCCTATTGTTGAAGGAGAGTGAGTCACCTGCACTGACGCTTTAATTTTGTCCTTACTGTGCTGATGAGTAGGTCATCTAATTGAGTAGTTCAATATATTGATTTGACAACCACTTAAAAAAACACATTTGGCTTCAGACAGCATTATCAGTTCTGTAAGTATGCAGCACCTTTAAAGCAGATGCTCTAACATCAGAATGAACTGCTTGATAACACTTTCTGTACATAGCTTTAGTGTTCTTGTAGCATTACTCTAGTTTGTTTTTACCTGCACAATATGTATTAATCAGTATGTTTGTTTCATTTCTTTTAACCAGGAAAAAAATTCCAGTGACACAGGGATGATCTAGGAGATAGAATAAGCTATGAAACCATTCTCTTTTCAGCAAAAGAGCCCACTTCTCGGTGAAACTCTCACACTTGTTTTACCCCTTTATTTAATGGTAGAAAGGAAAAAACAACCAACCAACCAAAGAAGTGTAAATATTTCTCAAGAGCTCAGTTCCTGCTAGAAAATATTCCACACTAAAGATACAGATGGATCTCACCTATTAGATTTCCTCCTGAAAATCAATGCACACATGCAGCCTAAGCAATGTGCCAAGTGATCTGCAGCATAATGCCATGCCAGGATCCCAGGCAGCTCTCAAGTTCGTTCAGGGGTCTGAACAGACGGCAATTTGGACAGAATTCCTAGCTAAACTACAGGTTTGCTCTGACAAAAAATCAGTCAAATTAGGAGAATTGGGGGGTGGGGAAGGGGGGATGATATTAAGGAACACAGATCAAAGAAATAATGTTGTCTGACCACTTTTTTTTCATTTAAATATACATGCTTGTGAGTTATTTTCTTGGTTGCCTCCACTTCCTCCTCTTATTCATTATATCACTAGTCTGAGTAGCTTCAGAAGCTGTTATTTTACTAGGCTGCAGCAAAGCAACTAAAACAGTATTTTTTATTATTTTTACAGCCTCTAGGTTTTATTTGCATACCTTATTTTTTATCAGTACATTAACAAATATTTTTTTTAAAAAACACAAGACATTTCCATTCAATCTGTTCCCAACTATCAATTAATTTATGAATATTTTGAGAAGAGTAACACAGCTGCCAACATTAAAATCTGCAGTCATGTTGACAACTATAAGATTTACTTCATTTGGACACCTGACAAAATACTTGGTGGCATATGATTTTGCCAACTTCATAATAAGAGGCAACAGACAGAAATTATTACCACTATCTTAGATGCATTTTTTAGAATATGCATGTACAAACAAACACAGGCACACACAAATACTTTATCATCTCCTGTATTATGACTTAAACAACAGCAAGCAACACAGGCTTGCATCCAGTAGAGGGGTGAGGGAAAGATGGAGAAGGTCAGCTTGTGGAATTACTGGAATTATTTATGAATTTAATGTAAAGAAAGATCTTGGCTTAAAGTAATCACTGGATAAAATCATCAAGCCAATGAATTTCAAAAGACATATGGACTTTCCCCCTAGGATAATCAGGAACTGACATGCCAGAAAACAGCTCTAATTTAACTAACAAACACTGCAGAGAGATTTTCATCCTCCAACAGTATTACATTCTTTAATTAATTTATAACCAATGACATTTCCCTAATTTCTGGGCATTCTCAACCAGTATGGTGTTGTGTAAAATATTCTGTGGATTTTAATACCACAAGAGTTCATGCCTGTTTAAAAAAATATGTGCACTATGGTCAACGCTATGAAATACAACCAAAGTTCAAACTAGACAATTTGCATTTAAGACTAGATAATTTTATAGCAATTGTTCATTTGCAAAAAAAAATGCAACAGTAACCCATTTGTGCATTAACTCACATCAAATCAGATTTTCTAGAGGGGGAAGGGAAGAGGGGGACAGGTGCACAACAGTGATAGGTAGTCAACTGAAAAGTTGCTGCCTCTTTTTCATTGACCTAGTAGCTATGTAAGTACTTTCCTAGAAGTCATTAGACAAGAGAATGTGTAGGGTTCATACTCTGCAAAAGAAAAAAGCAAAGACAAATCCACCATGCTAGTTGAATACAGTAGATAAAAAGATAAAGGTCATTCTGCAACTGCATTCCCTCAGTCTTCCCTGGTGGATATGTCCTATTCTAATAAGTACAGTCATAGAGAAATCAAGGTGCTATGCAGAAAAGTGTTTTACTTTTAGATCCTTATCCTATCCACAGGAGGTGCACAGATACTAGGCATTTCCCCTAGTAAAAACTGAGGATGAACCAAAGATGTTACTATGTAGAAAGGATGCATTCAATATGTATTGTGGTCCATGATCTTTTCAAATACCTAAAACAGTTCTAGGAAAGCAGAGTCTTTGGCTTGGCCTAGAAACAGAGACATTTCAGCATGAAGTACACACAGGTGTTAAGTGGTAGCTACTGGTATGGAACTGCTTTTGTAACTAAGAAAGCATAACAGGGGAGAAAGGAGAGTTGAAGGGCATAACCTGAGGTGTAGGTATTTCCTGATAACCAAGACACAAACCCCTTTACTGGCATAGTCTCACATTTGTAGGTAAAAAAACTTATTACAGAAACTACACCAGAACTACATTTTAGGAATCATGCAATCAGCTACTAACCTGCATCCCAAGAGAAGGAATACTCCCGCCTCTCTGGCTGGGTATCTTCTAAAACAAAGTATTGCCAGTTTTCTTCTCAATGCTCGCGCTACTGCAACTGACAGGAGAATAAGTCAGGCCAACCAGAGCAGCAAATGTCCCTTAGCTGCCACTCAAGATGAGAACCGGAAGACAAACCACCTCAAGTGTATGTATAACAATGCACGCAGCCTGGGGAACAAACAGGAGGAACTGGAGCTCCGCATCCAGTCAGAAAGTTATGATATAGGAATAAGTGAAACGTGGTGGGACAACTCACATGACTGGAGGACCATGACGCAGGGCTATAGGCTGTTGTGTAAAGACAGGCAGGGAAAAAGAGGAGTCGCACTTTATGTTAAGGAGAACATTGAATGTATAGAAGTCAACTACAGTGATTGCGGAAGCCCAATCAATACCTCTGGGTCAAGATCAGAGGGGTCATTGCCAAAGGGAATCTTACAGTAGGCCAACCTCCAAACCAAGACAAAAAAGCCAATGAAGAATTATTTGGGTCTCTTAAGCAAGCTTCGGGTCAACAGAACCTGGTTCTTAGGGGTGACTTCAACTACCCAGATATTTGTTGGAAGAACAGCAGCTCACATGTCATCCAACAAGTTCCTGGAATGCATAAAGGATTGTTTCCTCACACGTTAGATGTGCCAACCAGGAGCAAGGCACCGCTGGACTTGCTACTCACAAACCTGCTTTGTAATATCTCAGTTAGCATTACCCTTGGCTGCAGTAGTCACAATATTGTGGCATTTGGGATCCTGCTAAGCTCGCAGAAGTTTAGTACAAAGGCAAAAGGTTTAGATTTTAGAAGGCTAATCTTCAGCTCACTCAGAGCTCAGCTGGAAAGGATTCCATGGGAAGCTTCCATGGAGGATAAAGGAGCTAGCGAGTGCTCGAGTTTTTCAAGAGCACTCTCCTGGAAGCAGAAAACCAGTTCATCCCCTTTAAAGGTAAGGGAAGTATGTGGAGGAAAGGACTCCCTTGGCTTAACTGTGAGCTTCTGAGTCTGCTCAAAACTGAGAGATGCATACCACAGATGGAAAAGCAGGCAAATACCCATTGAGAACTACAAGGGCATTGCCAGGGTGTGCAGAGGTGCAGTTAGAAAAGCAAAAGCTTGGTTTGAATTTAAACTGGCCAGAGATGTGAGAAACTATAATAAAGGGTTTTTCAGGTACATAAACAACAAGCAGAAACAGAAGGATAATATTGGCCTGCTGTTAAACAGGAGAAGTGAACTAGTCACCAACAACACTGAAAAGGCAGAGGTTCTCAACACTTTCTTCACTTCTGTCTTTACCAGCACTGTTTGGCCCCAGGCCTCGAGTACAACAACCCAGGTTGACGCAAGTGCAGACCCAGCATCAATGAAGGAAGAGTTGGTATGTGAACTATTACAGGAGCTGGACCCCTACAAATCAATGGGCCCTGACGCTATCCACCCAAGGGTGTTAGGACAGCTGGCAGGCATCATTGCGAGTGTGCTGCTGTGGCAAAAAAAAAAAAAGCCAACAGGGTGCTGTGTGGCATCAACAAGGGCATCAACAGCAGAGATAAAGAAGTCATTATCTCACTCTACTCAGTGCTTATCAGACCACACGTGGAATACTGTGTTCAGTTTTGGTCCCCGCTATACAAAAAAGATGTGGACAGTCCTGGAGATGGTCCAGAGAAGGGCTGCAAAGATGAACAAAGGACTGGGAAGCCTGCCATATGAGGAAAGGCTAAGAGAATTTGGTTTGTTCAGCCTTGAGAAAAGAAGTCTTAGGGGAGACCAGTATTTAAAGGGTGGCTACAAAGAAGACGGAGATTCCCTTTTCACAAGGAGTCACATGGAAAAGATGAGGAGTAATAGGTACCAGTTACTCCAGGGGAGATTCTCATCAGACACAAAAGGAAAATTTTAATGATAACAATCGGCCGTTGGAATAACGTCTCCAGAGAAGTGGTGGATTCCCCATCATTGGACACTTAAAATTCAGCTGGGCAAGGTGCTGGGCCATCTTGCCTAGACTGTGCTTTTGCCAAGAAAGGTTCAACCAGGTGATCCATGAGGTCCCTTCCAACCTGGTATTCTATGACTCTGTGATTCCTCTAAGAAAAGTTACATAGCAAAACTTCCCTCTTACTAACATTGGGGTTGAATAGTCCTCTTAATTGGCTTTGAATATGGCTTTTGAAAAGATGGTTTGTATGTAGGCCATTAAACTAATCTAATCAGTAGTTAGTAAGGTATGGCTTTTCCTTAGCAACCTCTTCATTTGGCTTTGTATCTTCTTGCGGACTAATATATTGAGCTGCAGAGAGTACTATTACCATTACTATTACTATTATATTTTATGTGATAGAAACATTTACATTCTTGTTTATGGCACAGCATGTGTCCAAAGTTCTAAGAATCGCCTGCTTTTGTAAGCTATGAAGAGCAATTGATCTCTTTCCGTCTGAGCAGCAATCTAAATATTTTCCTCTCCCCATAAATCCTGCATTCCATAATGCTTATCCCTTAGTGTTAAGAAGATGGAATAATCTCAGGATTAGGAAAAATATTTTTTCAAAGGTGTTTGGTATAATTTGATCTCACTGTGAGTTAAATCCTTAAATACAACAAAACCTGACAGCTTAGATTAACAGAGCAGGAATAGCGATCCCTTACCTGAGACTTCCACCTGTCTATAACTCTTGAAAGTGACAGCTTCCACTATTTTGTTTTAAAGGGAAAGTGATTCAGACACAGTATCAGCAACGATATGCAACACCTTTTTTTTTGCCTTTCACAAGTGTTCCATAAGAATACTGATCAAAAGAACTAATGAAATTTGACAGTTTATATTCCCACTATTTAACAAATACACCCACAGAATAATCACTCATCTCAAAAACTGATTTCTTACTAGACTCAGCAGCTCTTAGCTGAGGAAAACCTCGTATCAGATCCCTGTGAGAAACAAATGACTGTCCCATTCTGTGGGGAACGCTGCAGTGAGTCTGCTTAGAGACACCTGATGTTCTTAAACCCCTCAGTATTAAGAAACAAATACTTGCAATTCTACTGACACGAGGCAGTCCTTATCTGAATATGCAAGAGGGACAGAAAGAGCGATCAAAGCTGCTGGATGTAACCTTGCAAGCCTCTGTTCTTAGTATCACCTGCCACAGGAGGGGTTCTGCCGAGTTCCTCATAGACTTACTAAATTCTCAATATGCAGCCAATAGCCTTCAGAAAATCCCTCTAGTCTTTTCATATAGCCCTTTTGCCTGTTCATCTCCACAGCAAGGACTGTGTTCTATGCATACATGAGAGATCAGATAGTGAGGGCTTCATTTTTTGATTTCTATACATTTTCTCTTTTATTCTTTGCCTAAGCTTCTTGCAGGAATTACAACAAACTAAATCTTCCTAGTTACTTAACAAGTTCAAAGGAGTAAAAAATTTGTTTTGGTAACAAAAACATTTCATCCTTTATCAATGACAAACAATTTCCTCAAACAAAACTCATTGTAGAGAAAGACGGTACAAAAGCATCTGATTACATAAAGTATTGCAAAAATTGAAAAGGATTGTGATAACCACCTAGATCCTTTCCTTCTCCTCTTTACCTCGGGAAGCTCCTTCCCTAGTCTCCTTAATGAAAAGCATAGAGAGTCGCAGTATCCTAGTACAAGCCAGCCAAGCATCGGCTTCTATCATCTCAGCTGAGCAGCCTCTCAAACTAAGTTAGGACTGAGCACTTTTTTTTCAAATCCCAAGAATTCCCACAAGCAAGTATGATAAAACTGAGTTTTACAGTTCAGTGAAAAAATGTCTTACATATATTTTAAGTCTTACATATCTTTTATACTTTGCTACAGCTGGGTTCAGGCTGTTGTCCTAAGAACAACCAACTTTGCCAGTTACATTTTTGACATTAGGCACAATTTAGAGCTTTTAATTCAACTTTAGGATTCCAGCAGGAAAATTAAGAGCCGAATTGAACTATCAGTTTTCTTCAGAGCTCTGCCTATAACTTTAGCAATTTAAACCTGATAGGAGTAAAATATCACCTGTAAAAATGACTTATTTCTGACTTTTGCCTGGAAGGTTTCAACACCCATATGATGGGCAGAAAGGGAAATTATGTGAAGCCAGTGCCATTGACAGTCCACAGTTAACATAAGAGTCAAATTTAATAGAGAAAAAATAAAGATAAGGTAATCTGATGTGATCTGCCAAAAACATAGTAGTATACAGAAGGAAAGCCAAGGTTCGGCAGCCACCACTGATTTAAATCAAGGAGATTCCTTTTGTATTTTGAGCCACCAGAAGTATTCATGGGATACAACACAGGAATTGCACAGTAAAATGCTAAGTCCAAGATAAATAAATATAAAAACCCTCAGAGCCTGTAGTCCTATCCGTTGTGATTCTATCCATTCCCCCCCCCCCCCATTTTTGAACATTTTGATATCACTTTTGTTTCTTCTCTTATGAAGATATAGATTAACACTTGAGTTCAAAGATTAAATTGGATGCAAATCTTGAGAATAAGAGTTCTTCTTGTTCAGAAAAAAACCTACTCATGCCCAAGACTTCGTGGGCTGCAGTAACGTATTTGGTATATGCATGACTTTCCACTGAAAATATTTTTGCAAGTTCTACTGTTCTCATGAAAGTTCTGAAAATATCTTGAGTTTGTGTAGCACGTGAAATAAATTTTAGTTTTTAATATTTTCCAGGCCACACACACAAAAAGTGAGAGGCATCCCAGTTTGGAGGCCAGAGAGAAAAATACTGTTTGAAAGAATTTCAGTGTGTTGTTCTGTTGAGTTTTTCATATTTTTCACACAGTATTTGAAGTTTAAGATTAGTATTAAAAAAAATAGGCTAGTTATTAATCCCAGTGCTACTATAATGGGTATTATTTAAGAAAGCTTTATTTTTTCATAGCTAGTTGCTGCTGTCCATTTTCATAGAATCATAGAATGGTTTAGGTTGGAAGGGACCTTAAAGATCATCTAGTTCCAACCCCCCTGCTATAGGCAGG
Source organism: Vanellus vanellus (assembly GCF_965231255.1). Classification (NCBI taxonomy): domain Eukaryota; kingdom Metazoa; phylum Chordata; class Aves; order Charadriiformes; family Charadriidae; genus Vanellus; species Vanellus vanellus. The sequence goes on along the minus strand of NC_138908.1, from coordinate 40,487,212 downwards.
GACACCTCCCAGTACACCAGGTTGCTCAAAGCCCCATCCAGCCTGGCCTTAAACAACTCCAGGGATGGAGCTTCCACAACTTCTCTGGGAAACCTGTTCCAGCTTCACCACCCTCAGAGTGAAAAATTTCTTCCTAATATCTAATCTAAATCTACCTTCTTCCAGTTTGAAACCATTCCCCCTTGTTGTATCACTACATGCCCTTGTAAAACATCCTTCCCCATCTTTCCTGTAAGCCCCCTTTAGGTACTGGAAGAATCTTATGCAAGAATTTCAGCTCTTCCCATTTTCCAAATATAAATGAGCAAGCAAGGTGGATGAAAAGTTGGACATGAGCTGACAATATTTGTACATAGCTCAGAAAGCTAACCATATCCTGGGTTGCATCAAAAGAAGCGTGGCCAGCAGGCCGAGGGAGGTGATTCTGCTCCTCTACTCTGCTCTGGTGAGACCCCACCTGGAGTACTGCATCCAGTTCTGCAGTCCTCATCACAGGAAAGACATGGACCTGTTGGAGCAGGTCCAGACAAGGGCCACAAAAATGATTAGAGGGATGGTACATCTCTCCTATGAGGACAGGCTGAGAGAGATGGGGTTGTTCAGCCTGGAGAACGGAAGGCTCCAGGGAGATCTTACTGTGGTTGTTCAGTACTTAAAGGGAGCTTATGAGAAAGATAGGGACAAACCTTTTAGCAGGTCCTGTTCCAATAGGACAAGGCATAACAGTTTTAAACTAAAAGAGTGAAGATTTAGACTAGATATAAGGAAGAAACTCTTTACAATAAGGGTGACGGACCACTGGAACAAGTTGCGTAGAGAGGTGGTAGATGCCCCATCTCTGGAAACAATCAAGGTCAGGTTGGACGGGGCTCTGAGCAACCTGGTCTAGTTGAAGATGTCCCTGCGCATTGCAGGGGGTTGGACTATATGACTTTTAAAGGTCGTTTCCAACCCAAACTACTCTATGATACTATGGTTCTAAGATAAGCATTCAGCTGCACCTTCCCACTTTTTGAAAACAGGGCATGATGATGAAGATTCCCGGGTCTCTCTTAACGGAGAAAACCAGCAAATACTGCTATTCAGCTTGCACTCAGGTAAATTCACACTGTATTCAAATAAACAAGTGGATTTTTTCAAAATAGCGTATCCTTCCCTGTTTACCCTAAGAATTAATAAAATTATGTTTTCCCATTACTTTCTGTTATGCTGGAGCTTCATCCCCCTGTGTGTGCTGATCAGTATGCTCTTTCACTTGCATGGGCAACCAGCAAAATTTTGACCAGCACCGTCTTCTTACTACATGAATCGCTGGCAGGCTTCACATTTCAGAAGAGTGTTTCTTTTCCTATTAAAGCTTGGAAATAATCCACCGAAGCTGAGGGGACTACTCTTCTGCACTGGCTGATAAACAGATAACATGAAAGAAATATAGATGTTTGTTAAAGAAAGAAATGTGTATGTTTGTAAAGAACATTCCTTGAGAGAGCTTACATCCAAAAAAAATGTATCAATATTATAATACTTACATTTGCAGATCACACAAAAGAATGATACTCGAAAGGACTCTGCCTATATGTATGTTTGATATATTTCTACCTGTAGAGACAAGCTTGCCAAAAAGTAATTACAGAGAAAGAACAGTGAGAAAAAAAAAATATAAAAACAAACCACAGTGACAGATTGTGTATAAAAGGGAAAAACTGACAAACAAAATAAGCCTTAAAATGTGACAAAATGTTAATCCAAACAATTGGTGTCTGTATCACTGTAGATAGTGTCTTCTCATCACGCAATATTCCCTATGCAGATAGAAATGATATGCCTTCAATTACTGTTCTTAAATTCAGAATCTGCAAATATAATAACACTTTTCCTTTTCAACTTGCAAATAAAACAGTATTTTCCCAAGTACAGTGTGATGTCTTTTATTTCTGAAAGCTGCCATGTAGGCTTCAATATTCAGCTCATTAGAATTCGGCTGTATATCAGGCTTCTTCCTCCAGAATCTCATATACTCCTCTTACTCCCATCTGACCAGATCCTCTGTTAGGCACCACAGGTACTTTCACAGCAATGTAATGAACCAGATCACAAAATGATAGGCCTGAAAAACACCATGGAACCTCTATTTTTTTTCCCACAGTTATTTCTAACTCAGATCAATTTATCTGGTCCGGCTTTTCACATGACCACACAAATACCTGTGTTGGCACACATGCAGAGGTGTTTGAGAATAAGCAACCAACTTCCCTAAGGAGCAGCAATGACCTTGTTGTCAATAATTTGTCAGAAAGAACTCACTATGACAGCTTTCATATTAATAGGGTGAAACTATCTAATAATACCAAGTATTTCTGATCCTAGGTGAACTGTAGCAATTAATTAATCAGCTATAACAAAAAATGGGATTTTTTTGCTTCCGTTCTTAACAAAGCACTTTCAAACATTCTGTGGGACTTTCACTATCCAAGAGGAAAATACAAACCTAACAGCAAGAATTGCTGCTTAGAGGCATAAGTTGTTGTGGCTTTTTTTTTTTTTTAATTGATGATTTACTGTTAAAAACATGGTGCTCTCTGCTGTTACAATCCAGAATGAGTAATTATTCTGAACTTGGAAGCAGCCAGATAGGATCTTAGAACAAAACCAAACAATTTTCAGTCCATAGCATTCAGAATGTACTGGAGGAACAGTTTTCCAGTTTAGTCTGTCAGCTGAAGACTAGATCTAAATTTTGATCTCATTTATAGTAAAGGTCTCATTCTCTCATTTACAATAATATCCCAGTTTCTCCCTGCCTCTTGAGGAAAATGCTTTATTTTGCTTCTAGGATGGAAAACATGTTTCTGTATTTATATATTCTGAATATATTCTGTGTCTAAAAGGGGGGTTTACAAATAGTCATGTATGAAATGCAAACACTTGCAAATGGGGACAGATCATATGACACTTTTGATTAGGAACATGGGCTAGTATCCATGGTAACTCATTACTTCAGAGATTGCTAGGCAGCTAAAAACCTAAGAGTAAGAGACACTACGCTGTATGTCACCTGCCTAGAACAAGGAGATACATGAACGAAAATTCTATCTTCAAGTATTAAACTAAAGTACAAAACAGAATTCACCTTGTTTATTCAGTGATCATGTATCATTTGAGGGTCTTTCACATGATTTATCCCATTTGCTAGCTAGTTGAGAATACTAGCAAGAATGTCAGTATGCTGTGTTGAAATTCAGCCATTATAGCCCTGGCTTTTAACAGGCTCAAAGCTGAAGTTCTGGGCATGCTGAAAGGGCTCAGGCAGTTTCTTTCTTATGTGATTAAATTCAATGCTAACTTAACAACTGAATATTGACTGACATACGTACGTAGTTTCAACATGCTTACTGCATCAACAATATATGGTAGACAGACAAATTTGCACATGGTTTAAAACGGTAGAAGGATTCTAGAGATTTTTTTCTCCTCATCAGCTTTTGTGTACACAGTTAAAAGAACAATTTAGGCGACAGACCACTTGGGTACATGCTGTCCAAATACAGGATCCTAAGGTATTTGTACACAAACACACATATACACATACATACAAATAAATATTTGAATACTTATGAATGATATTATATATACATGCCTCTTTACCAACACACTATTGGATCACAGCAGTGACATAAAACTTACTTCCACATTGTCTCTAAGTATAAATTATCATTTCCACTCAAAACAATGTAGTTGGCAACCAACACTAGTCATTCACTGACAAACAGGGACAATGCGTTTGCTGATTATCAAAGATCTACATTTCCAGTTTACAAATAGCTGAACACTGAGTAACTTTTGACACTGGAAAAGAGTGACAGAGTAACTGTATGTACATCACAGAGCATTCTGCTGTGATGTGATGTGTACAGCTTTACCAAAAATGTTCAATGGAAAGATTGCACAGTTTTCACCCATGAAAACATTTCTTGCCTCAAAATAGGTATTGTACACTGCATCTACTGAGAGATACAAGCCAGTGGTAGTTATTTGATTGATCTTTCATTACAACCCCTACTGTTAAAGAGCTATTGGCTAGAAATCGAGCTGCAAGCTGAGTGCAGATAGGAATTTTTCCGTCTTCTTGATTATGTGTAACCACTTATATTAAGAGCTTTTAGTAAACATTGCTCATTATAATCGATTTCCCTGAAGAAATGTCATTTCCAAATGAATATTTAAACACAGCTTTACTTTTTCTTCCCTTCTCACAGAAGATTTTGTTCAATAAGCATTGGAATGCGAAGGAGATGCTGACAGAAATGCAAACAGGCCATTAGAAAACAAGAAAAGAAAACAGAAACTATTCTGCAGTATGAAGTGGTAAATTAACAAAGTAATCCAGCATTCACTAACTCTGCTACACCTCACATGTCAGCATTGCTATTTCAGGGCTTTATAACTAGGTTACTTATAATTGCATTGAATTAATCCTTAGTCACCCCAGGTACAATTATTTCTGTTGACAACCTCAGCATCAATAAACTCAAGAACTCAGCAAATTCGGCATTTGAACTACCCACCCTGTAACAAAAGATGGCTTATGCGGAGTTCAGGTATGCAGTGTGGTTTTTAAAGTCATATACTATAGATATCAACATAGCAAGAAAAGTTTCTTCACATCCTTCATAATGCAAAATAGAGCATACTCAACTCATGAGTAGCCTTGTTAGACTGAACTACTCAGTTCCCATTTTGTTTTTTCTTGAAATTCAGGAAAATAAACCAACTATTTGTATTACTTGGCTGTGTTCAGGCACTGTAGACTTTTACAGATATTGCTGATGTACAGATAGATCTTAGTGCTGTTCATAATCAAATAAGAATTCTTTGGATGGGAACTCTGGAGAGGTTCCAAATCAGTTCTATTTGTAGGTCACATTGCCATGTATCCAAAGCACTTGCAGGAAGCACTTTTAAAAAAACTGATTTAAAACTATTATGAATCTTGTATTTTGGTCAAGGTCATCTGAAGGGTTACCAAAGCCTGTATAGATAAAGAACAAATGTACAAAGTGTTGAATTATTTTGAAATTTGCTCTGGCTCTAATTTGGAGTCTATGTTCTGTCAGAGTTTTTGTCTTGCTGGCTCTGTTCATAATGTTATTGCATTATTTGGTTTTTTCAGATTGCTCTGATATTTTATTTCCTTATTTCAGGTGTATAATAGAAGCCAAAAATGAGGTAAAATTGTCCACATTTCTCAGTGAAATTTTGACCCTGATGAGCAAAAGCATAGTATCACAGTCCAATACCCAGACTCCAACATTTTGTTAAGAACAGAATCTGGAGAAGACGCCAGACTACCAGTAGATTATTGTCTAAAAGAAATTGTTCTGCAGCACGATGAGAGAGAGAGATGAAAAAAGCTTAAAAATCGCATATCAGTCCAAAGTCATGGTGATTCACTGTCAACAGTTTATGCAAAGAAACATCATAACAAAATATGCGGAAAGACAGGTTGTGGAACTGGTTTAAGTAAACAAAAAATAGAGATGGTTGATGCAGACCATCATTGGAGAGATATACCTCAGGACCATGGAAGACAAATGAACAAATTTACAATTTGATAAATAAGAAATCACAATAGGTTATCTTGGTTGTTTTATCTTCACAGCTACTATCTGATTTTGGCCTTACAAGAAAGTAAATTCAGCACTGTTGTGTATGCTAGGATAATATATTTATGTATATTCAATGAGTTCTGCAGCATAACGATATAACTAAAGAAGTAAAAAAAAAAACATGGAAGCATTCAATATAAATAATGTGGCTCAAGGGGACAAATATAGGATTATACATGATATACATACATTGTACAGCACACATAGGCCTACAAATCTGGGAGCTTCCAGATAACAGTTAGGAAACAGACTATAGTGGAATTACATTTTGCACTATTCAGAGGCATTCTTAAAAACTGAAGCCCTCTGTTGTTGATCTAAGTTGTAAATTAGTACCTTTAAATCACTTCCCCCTGCCCCGCCCCAGTTTTTGTAAAACTTTAGAATAGGGGTCAGGAACTATCTTCTGGGGATTGGCCATCTGTCTCAAACTCCCCAAAGTGTCAGATTGGACCATGTCTAAAGCATACATGCTAAGTCTGAGCACATCTAATACACTTAAGAAGGATACCACTGAGTTTGGCACAAGACAAAGTAATTATGACTTTTATTAAGAGAAACTAAGCAGCCTGAAAGGCTGTTGGAGATGATTGTAAAAGACAGTAAGATGATCCCAGTTCACTGCCTCTTCCAATCAGCTGCTTGAACTCTGAACTCTCACTTCCAGGTGATTAGAAAACTGCCAGTTTTTCTTTAAGCTCTGTTAATGCTTTGAGAGGCAGGTACTGAGATGGAGAGCAAGAGTGATCTTGCTTTGTTAGTCTGGAACAGTCGTAGAGGAATGTATGCCCAAGCAAAAAGTATTTTTACAATTAAGGGAGTAAATATTTTTGCAGGTTTGTTCTGATTTTGTCTTTATTTAAGAATGAAGAGACATATAAACAGCAGTGAAGTCTGCCGACTTTTCCACATCACTTCAAATCCTTAATGAAAAGAGCTATTTTGTTCTGTAAGTTGGCTGCATATAAAACTACATTGGCACTGGCCTTGTTAAAGTTAATTGTTGATAACAGCATTTACTGGCAGTATCAAAGATAATTCAGAGAGGAAAGAGTAAATGAGAGAGAAATTAGAATGCCATGCCAGAACGCTGCATTGCAGGAAACTCACTAAAAAGGATTTGAAATTGTTGTGCTTTACCTTGCAGGATCATTCCAGGTACTTCCTTTAATCTGTATGGGATGAGGATAATTTTTTTGGTTTATATTCCCCTTCATGATTAACTTCAGTTGAGGTTACTTTATTTTTAACAGCTGCTAAATGTTTTTAAGTAATCTAAATAAAAATTGTTTGAGAAACCTAAACTCTCCTGGTACAGAGACAATTTGTACATGATACCCTGAAAACATCAAGTCTTTCCAAATTTCCTTATGACTGGCAGAGAAAACTCATGTAGTCAATGACTACCCAGACCTTCAACAAACTCAGGGCACAGAGAAAAATTTCTCCGGCTTTCCCAAGATTTTGAGGAGGTTTTTGTCTTACGAGACAAGCAGCTTGTCCTTGGGGACAAGCAGCTCCAAATCCCATCACATGAACAAAGTCCTGATTTTTCTTTTGCATGAATTTGAAACATCCAAACTTTTGTGCTGTTCACAAGAAGGACATTGTGCACCATATTACTGGAGCATATAACAACCTGACATAAGAACCAAGCATCCTCACACACCACATTCCCCAAGTACCCCCTAATTTTGGTTAGGCAGGATACAAGTAATGTCTTCACTGTTCTTTTGTGCCCTACTCTATTTTCGCATCACCAGCTAACCCCATACTTGGACAAAGGGGAATCTCTGTTATAACCCCACTTGGACAAAGGGGAATCTCTGTTACATCCCCTTGTACAATAGGCAGTACACCATTAGATGCCGATATCCAAACCTGAAATCCAAAAGAGCTCTGCACACTTGATACACAGGATCAAAACTGTAAGGTCATCTTATTTTCTTGCATTGAACTTCCTCAAATAAGTGAAGTTGAGCCTTTATGTATATCTGGAGCTTTGCAGTTCTTAAGGCTGAATAGCAGCCAGATCACACAGAAGACAAGTGGGATCAAGCGAAGTTGACCTTAATCAGGTAGGAATTCTTACAGCAAAGACATCGGCCCTTGGCTAGCAGTAATTCATAGATCAGCACTACGATAGCAAGTAACTGAACTCAGAAACTTGAGCAAAATTAGGTCTGCAGTTCTATCTCCCCCTGTAGTGGGCTGCGATTTTGTGAGTGTAGGGTTTGTTTTAACTAGGACTCATGGGACATTATTAAGATGTCACAGAAGTTCCATTACTTCTCTTGATTTCCACCTTCTAGGCCTTAGAAAATTAACATTAATTTTCAAATAAGGAGAGGAGTGGGGAGGGAAGGGTTGAGAAGCATTCAGAAAAAATTATCCTCTGGAGGGAAGAGAGGCAAGATGATTAAATAGTTTCCCTTCAGCTCTTGTTGCTATGATTCTATACTCTGGAGAGTGAATAATTTGAAAAAGAAAACCTCTGTCTTCCAGACAGAGAACATCCTCCTCAGACTCAAAGTTCATGACCATCTTAGGTTTCTCCTCCTTATAGATTTTTCTGCCTACTTTCTAAGCATTTAATTTCACAATTTGCTAAGAACATTAAAATTAGGTTTTGTGCCCTAACTTCTTAGGAAATATTTAGAAAAAAATCTGTTATGCAGCAGAGTACAAACATTCTCTTCTCTGATCTGAAGATAAATTGTACTGCCTCTTGTTTGGCTTGAAGAATTCAGTTAGGAATGAGCTCCTTTTTAATAAGACTAATGAATGATTTTCACTCTGAGCAGGCAAAAAAAATTAAAAAAAAGCTGGGACTGTAATATTCCTCTTTCCACTCTTACAAAAAAATATCTGCCAAAGTAGTGATTTTCCTCAAAATACATTGGTAAATAAATAAGTGTAGTAAGTGACAGGTTTCTTAATCACATACCAATTCCCTTGACCCATGCAATGGAACAAAAAAAAAAAAAAAAAAAAATTTAAGTTCTTTGAGTATGTATGATCAGATACCAGACTGGACAAAACCCTAAGTAATAGGGTCTGAATTCAGCATAGTGCTGTATTTACCAGCTTGAATGATTCTGCGATTGTGACTGTGATGGAAATGTGTTATATATTATACATGTCACAGATACTGAAAAGGACCGACCATTTAGAACAGCTAATAACATATTTCCCCTTCTGTGTCTTCTTGGCACTTTCATGTATAAATAACACATCATATCTTCCAGGAAAAAAACCCAAATCATTATGGAAGCAAATATTTTACACAGTTTTGCCTTATTTTTTTTTAATTTTTTTTACAGACCAAAAAATCTCATTTCAGGAAATTTTCAAGAAAAGAGTAGTGTAAGTATTAGAAAGTATTTGCCTTGGTCCCCAATATAAGAAACATTTCTACTTCCCCAAACCAGATCAAGTTTTCAATTTCTTCTTACAAATGTTTTCCCATCAATGACATTGTAGAACCATGTACTTTAAATTCCTGCCAGTCAATATATAGATTTCTTTGCATTTACAATATGTTTCACATAAACAAGCAAGTCTAATTTGTAAATTATTGGAAAGGAAAATGTATATTTTAGGTTTTTGAAGAGTTATATCTAGCATGAGGGAGGGGAGTCAATAAAATTCATTGCAACATCAACAATGTATTTGATGTGGCAGCTGTTTCCTTTGTTGCCGCAAGAACTTTGTTTTGACTACAGCTAAGTAGCAGATGTTTATGAGCAATAAGGATGTTGGTAAATTTATTACCTATAAGTCTCTAATACTTGAATTTTCTTCAGAATTGCTTACTTAGATCACAAAGTGAATGCTGAATTGATACTATAAATGCTATCTAATAAGTTTTTAAAAGGAATTTTGTGCCTTCTATTACCTAATTCATTTATCTAAAGCTTTATGAAATTATTGACTCTTACTGAAGAACGGTGTAGTCTATTGCCTGCACCCAGGATGTCACTTCCTTAAAGGCAGAAGCAACAGGATTTTTCGAACACATACTTGAAGGTGGGTTTATAATAATATAGATGGGAACTAGGGCAGTCTGCCATCCTGTAGCAATTCATCTCTGCTCTTCTCTGCTCAAGCCTGCTGAGCTCAACTTCTTCAGTTACAGAATTCAGAACAGAGTTTCTACAGCACAGCTTGAAAATGGTGCCCTCATTTTGATCAGCTGAGCTGCAGGGCAAGCAGAAAGAGAGTTGGAGACCTATAATTGAGAAAGATTTTCATAAAGGCTTGGAGGGCTTAGATGGACCTCTCAGCCTCTGGGATAACCGATGCCACCTCTGTTAATGATCTGAATACCTTCACACAGGAGCAAAAGTTTATCTTGACCTCCACTCTCCATGGAGAGACAAAAGCCAAGAACACAGAGCAGGAAGGACTGCAAGGACCAAATGTTAAAAAGTCCAATTGAAAAGCATGTTAATAGTCCCAACTCCCTAAGTCACCTCGATTTCCCCCACTGAAAGAAACCACCATCTAAGTAACCAAATTTAGTGAGCAATGGAACTCAAAGCTCTTGCAAACCTACAAACAAGCAATGGCATAAAACAGAGCTAGTATTAGGCTGCAAAAGAGATTTCTGGCTGAAAGGTTAGACATACCGTTGATTTGACCGCATATTTGAATATTTTTTCCTCTGTGACCTCTCCCTAGCATTAGCCTGTGTAAACTAATTGCCTATAAAGACAAGCATGTTCCTATTATCCTTTCCTTTTTTCAAGAATGACAAATGTGATGTAGCAAGCACACTGGACAAAGAAAATATAGTTTAACACTGCTGACTTCCTTCTACACTTATGGTTTAGGACTCCAACAAATTAGTGATAGCTTTGATGACATTGTACAGGTGTACTAAATTTCCAAACATTGTTCTTTAGACCTGTCTTTGGAACAAACAGGATTTGAGATAGCATTAGCTTTCATCTGATCATGATAATGCACTTGTGAGCAGTCAGGATACATAAGTCCGTAAAGCTTAAATTCTATAATAAAAGAAATATCTATAGATTAATAGAAATATTTTCTATTAGTCTCTAGCATGAAGAAATGTAAGAACTATTTTGTACATAATTCTGTGTCCTAATCAGGTAAAGTGACACCAAGTAAGTGCAAAGCCAAATCTATCCTTTTGTCAAAAAACAAATAAAGTGCTTTTTAAGTGTCTTTTGAATGGATGCATCTTAGTATCCTCCCAATTTAATATTTGCCTACTTGGATTAGCTTTCCTTTCAAAGGAAGGTATAGTATACTAACATGTTACATGATGATATAAATGAATATCATGTAATTGTAGACACATTCATTATGGAATTACAAGGCTCACTGTGAGCTGCTAGGACATACAGACCAATGACTTTTACACTTCCGTGCAAGAATGATGATGAGTTCTCCTTGCCTCCTATGAAGACCTCTTCTACCCTTAAGACCTCTGCAGTGAGGATACAGAAGGGTTATACTAGTGGTAGTGTATAAACCTAATTGAGCAGAGAAAACAGAAGCCAGGGAATGCGTATCACTGTCATTTCAGCATTATTTTTTGTTTAGAGGTTAATTGTTTTACCCTAAAACTTAAAGCAAAAGCTAAACATCAAAATGAGGAAGGCAGGAAAGGAAGGGTTTTATTTCAGACACTCCTCGTAGGGAGCTTTTTAATCACAAAGAACTGACATTTTAATTTAAACAAAATAATTGCAAGCAAGAGGTGAGTGAACCTTTTTACATGTAGTACACAGTCACACTTTTCTTAGTTCTAAAGAGAAATTTCAACTATTTAAAATTAATTAATCAAGTCCATAAATACTGCTATATTTCTTTTTCTTCAGGAAATCTGAAGCAGTTTTACCTTTACTAAGGACCAATCCCTACATTCATTAATAGAGGAATGAACAACCCCTACCCAGTGCTAGATTTCACCTTCAGAATGTGGCCCAGCTTCATGAGACTCAACAGTGTGAACTCAGCCCAGTTTAATTGATGAAAAAAAATTGTTGAAAATGGCTAACGCCATTAGTTTGCAAATAATACAGTGTCACTTACACAGACAATACAAATTAAAACTACGCCGGGTAAGAAAGCTGAAACACGAGACATAAATGAAATTTTTAAATAAGAAATACTAATACTAATCAAGAAAAATACCAGGGTTGGGGAAGCAAGAGCTGGAAGACTGCTCAGGATAAAAAAAAAAAAGTTAAGTAAAGGATTACAGATAGGAGTCTTTGTAAGGATTGGAAATATGGTTTCAGAGTATTTATTTCCCAAATAAGTCTACTGAAACATCTTCATATTTCTCACTGTGGGGACAGCAGCATTCCAAACCACCTCATAGAAGTACAATTATCATTTCCACTCTTTGAGTTTGCCAAGCATTCAAAACGTGATAGACCATGATTTACTTGTTACCAGCGTGAACCACCACAACAGTGATGACACTGTCCAGCTAGTATCTAAGTACACATGAGAAAGGAGAGAGGGGAAAGAGAAGAAAACAACAGTAAAAGCAGCAAAAATGAGTTTTTCCTCTGGAAGGGATATTCGTATTGAAATTAACAACACAGCCAATTCTCCATATAGATAAGCATGCAAAAACTTGCACATTTTGTAGGTAAGTAAACTGTACCACCCACAGTGATACATAGCAAGGCAGTAAATTTGCCTTTAGAATTGCAGTCCCTGTTGAAGTACACAGGCAGATGACTATGCTCTGGACTGAGGTTTAGCTAACTGAATAGGAATGGGAAAATACCGGACATGACATGAGAAGCTGGTGAATGTTGGAAAGCAGTATAGCAAGAAGCTGACAAAAGCCATGAGAGCACTAGGACAAATGTCCAGAGTTCACCTAACATTAAGCTAGGAGAGAAATGGCCAGACTTCACAGATAAATGCGGAGAGTGCTGGGGACCTTCTCAGGAGTAGAGCCTTGCTAGGCCAACAACATCCCAGTAACCACATCAGTCATACCAAATTAAGTACAGATGTAATAAAACTGGGGCCAATGGGGAAAAAATTATTAAGGGTAGGGTGTTTTTTGGGAAAAGAAAAGAGTCAGAATAGATGGGGAGAGAGTAAGCATAGGCAAATGGAGATAAGGGGGCTTAAAATGTGCCAGTCACCTATAAACAAGATGCTGGTCAGCATTGCTTGTCTGACTGATACCTGTGCCCGACCAACACAGCCTGACCTATCTTCTTATTAGACACTTTCATAAAATCATAGAATCATAAAATCATTCAGGTTGGAAAAGATCCTTAAGATCATCAAGCCAACCATTAACATAACACTGCCAAGTCCACCACTAAACCATGGCCTAAGTACTACATCCACATATCTTTTAAATAGCTCCAGGGATGGTGACTCCACCACTTGCCTGGGTAGCCTGTTCCAGTGCTTGCCAACAGTTTCAGTGAATAATTTTTTCTTAATATTGAACCTAAACTTCCCCTGACACAACTTGAAGCTGTTTCCTCTCGGCCTGCCACTTGTTACTTGGGAGAAGACACCAACCCTCACCTCGCTACAACCTCCTTGCAGGTAGTTGTAGAGCACGACAAAGTCTCCCCTCAGCCTCCTTTTCTCCAGTATAAACAACCCCAGTTCCCTCAGCTGGTCCTCGTAAGGCTTGTACTCTAGACCCTTCACCAGCTTTGTTGCCCTTCTCTGGACATGTGCCAGCACATCAATGTCTTTCTTGCAGTGAGGGGCCCAAAACTGAACACAGTATTTGAAGCGGCACCTCACCACTGCCCAGTTCAGGGCAACGATCAATTCCCTTGTCCTGCTGACAACATTGGTTCTGATCCAAACCAGGATGCTATTGGCCTTCCTGGCCACGCTGGTGGCTCATATTGAGGTGGCTGTCAATCAACTCCCCCAGTCCTTTTCCACCGGGCAGCTTTCCAACCACTCTTCCCCAGACCTGTAGTATTGTATGAGGTTATTGAGACACAAGTGCAGGACCCAGCATTTGGCCTCGTTGAATCTCACACAATTAGCCTCATAAAATCTGTAATTATTTTCCTGATTTTTGTCTCAGTTCTGTGTGTAAACGTGCAAGATTCTGGTGAACTTCAAAGTGGCCAGACAATGGGTCTGGACCAGCTGCCAGACACCTATGTGGGTTTGGGTCAAAGACATAAGCAAACTTTGAACTGGACTAGCAATGAGTAGAATAAGAGGTCTGAGGACTGTATTCTGGAGGGACCAGTGGTCTAGGGGCTGGGTGTCTAAGGAGAACCTAAGGAAAACCACATAAGAGATTATGAGTGCATTTCACTACAGATCTACTAGCAAGATTAACGGCGAGCAAAACAGGATCAGATCTTTCATTTTTTTTCATGCTTATGTGAGTGCCATTCATTATTCTGTCTTGATGTGTTGGGGGTCAACCAAGTCTGTAGAGTGTGTATGTCCCTACTGGGAATATGCACCCAGAATTACTACTGTTTGGACCCAAGGGCAGGGATCTGCAGCAGCTTTACATCTACTGGACTGGGATCCCACAGTCCTAGAATACACCAGCTTTGTATCTAGCTAATTGGGGAGGAAAACTTCCACTAGGTGCACTGCATTCACCTAACCTTAATCATAACAAATTCAAAAAGATGCTAAAACAATAATTACATACAGATCTACTGTGCAGGTTCAAATTTGTTGTAAAACTTTTGAGAGTAGGACAGTTGAACACTGATGTACTAGCAGCCATAGTTAGTCCTACCAGTATAAGCACAGGTTCCACGTCATGTAAACTGGCTAATTTACCAAACATATGTCTTTGCTCTAATTTGTAACCCACCAAGTTTGTTCTACTAAAAAGCATGGTGCTGTCAAATGTGCAAAGTGGTTACAAAGGGTGGTAGCATTTTATATATACCATGATTCCACAATAGGTTATGATTAACCAAAAAAAAAGTGTGTTGGAGGGGACTGACTGTTATTTTACCATTGCTGAGTGAGAAATCCCTACATGCCTCCACACAACTGTAGTAGAAAAGGTAGCTAACGCTTTCTGATAGCTGATCTGCTTTCACCGAGGTAGAACTTTCCAACAGCTGGTTCCTTCTTAGTCTCTGAACAACCATACATATCTTAAACTTCATTTTGTTCTTTTATTCTAGATCATGTGAAACATAATAAAACAGAAATCATCATCACTTGAAAACTGTTAAAATAATCAGAAAGCAGCTACCCATGTAAATGCAAACGAGTAGTTTTTTTTACAGCACATCAAGTAACGTTATTGGTAACTTTTTTTTTCACCTTATCCTGAAGTGGACTGCATCTCAGATAACAGTTTATAAACGACAGAAAAAGGGCAGCGTGTTCTCCTGTCAGTAGACAGTCACTAGCTGGCATTTCCACAGTTCATACCAGGGCACTGTCAAATTATTATGTTATGCTGTTCTTTCCAAATTTGCCCTTCAATAGAACTGTCACTACTATCTGGTATGACTGCTCTCTGCTACTATCAACTACACCCCTGATTTATAGCCTGAAAATAAAGTGAAAGCTTCTTTCCTATTGACAGGATATGATTAAGAAAGCATTGTAGTTTCTTCTCATTGCACATTTTTGCTAAGGTACATCACAGTATCACACAGTATCACAGTATGCTAGGGATTGGAAGGGACCTCAAAAGATCATCTAGTCCAATCCCCCTGTCGGAGCAGGAACACCTAGATGAGGTTGCACAGGAAGGCGTCCAGGCGAGTTTTGAATGTCTCCAGAGAAGGAGACTCCACAACCTCCCTGGGCAGCCTGTTCCAGTGCTCTGTCACCCTCACTGAGAAGAAGTTTCTTCTCAAATTTAAGTGGAACCTCTTGTGTTCCAGCTTGAATCCATTACCCCTTGTCCTATCATTGGTCGCTACTGAGAAGAGCCTGGCTCCATCCTCATGACATTCCCCCTTTATATATTTATAAACGCTAATAAGATCACCCCTCAGTCTCCTCTTCTCCAAACTAAAGAGACCCAGCTCCCTCAGTCTTTCCTCATAAGGGAGATGCTCCACTCCCTTAATCATCTTAGTTGCCCTACGCTGGACTCTCTCCAGCAGCTCTCTGTCCCTCTTGAACTGAGGGGCCCAAACATGGTCTGTCATCTGCTAGTGTACATAAAGGATCCAGTTCAAGGCATCTTAGTATGGATCATAATGGGCTTCTTGTTCTTTTTTTCTGATCTAGATTTTTCATATTTCCTTATTCTCATTCAGTTCTTGATTATCTTCCTCAGCCTAAAATAAGTTTTTCACCAATTTCATCCTGGGCAGCCTTACTTCCAACAGATGTGACACAGCATGAATAGTAAAAGATCCCAGCTCAGTAACTGACTACTACTTTAATTGTGCTACTGAAGCCACTGTCCTGCATTATCAGGCTGCAACCTTCCTGACAGCTCTAAGCCAGTAGGAAATCCTATCCTCCTCAAGGCTTATGCTGAGCTCAAATGAGCATGAAGCTACAGAGAAGGTTATAACTATCATCTTTTATTGGCAGATGTACATTGATCTTACAGTCATGTGACTGATACCCTAATTTTCAGCTGTCTCGATGCATATCACATTACAGTAAGAACTACAGTTTCTAGGGAAAAGAAAGGTGTATGTCTGTTTACATAAGCAACTGTTGGTCCCTTTCAAAAATGCTCTTCAAAAGACTGGTTCTCTTCCTGTAGGTGATGCTGCCATTGCAAACATAATATTTCATAATAAGTAAACCATATGCATTTTGAATGGACATACACATAATAGAATTAATTGAAGATCCTCCTTTATGGTTGATATAATGCAAAGGACTGACAACTTTAACTCACTTGTTCTAACGCCTCAGAAATAATGAACAGTCTTGGTGACAGACTCATTAGCTGCAAAGCAGCAACAATAATTTTTTTAAAAGTGATGTTCCAGTCTAAATTTCATAACAACTCAATTAACAGAGAAATGCAATTTCACTAGGTCAGGATTCCATTAGTATTGCAATATACCTACACAAATCTTATGCTTCTATTTGCAACAGCTATCCCAAATGATTCAAATTCAGCAAAATTTGTAAAAATTAGGGGATGGAGGATATTACACCTAAACACGTGTAAGTTCCTCAGTCAGACAGACGAAGATTTAAACTTACATTCATAGCATTACACTAGCTTCATGCCATTATGGAAAAGGAATGGCATCCCTCATAAACTGCAGCAAAACTAGAATTCAGCAGCATCATAACAATATTTTGGTCAAAACCAATAATTCATAATTATGATAATAATAAAAAAATACCGTTACTTATAATTTAATAAATCAAAGTACAAGCCTCTAATAAACAGTTGTTACACGCAAGCTGAAAATAGACATCCTTGTTAATGAGAAAAAATGGATTATGTGAGTATTTAATCACATTCCACAAGAATTCCTGAATAGTTTGCTGCAGTAGTTCTTCACTGACACATTCTGTTTTCCTCTCTCTTCATACTCTATCCCAAAACAACATGATTTATTTTATGATCTTTATTACATTAGCACCAGCCTGTATGCCTCTTCAGTTTAATATGAGTATGCTTGTTTTAAAGCACATGTTTAAGTCTTATGAGCTGTCCATGACTACAGTTATTTCCTTTATCAGAATTGGAGTTGTATGTATGCAGATAATCATCAGAACCCTTTGGTTTTGTTTTTCTACAAGATTTTATCTTTTAAGAAATCAACTTATTTTTGAGTTGCCTCAAATCACCTTGCAAATTTCCAATTGCCTTGCTCATTCTTCCCCTTTCTCTTTTTTTGTCAAACAGCTGAGCACATAATTCTCAATAACTTTTATGTTATTCAGAATTTGAGCTATGACAGATAATTTACTCACACTCAGGTGGCATTAGATTTCCTTCTCTAGTTTGAATTAATGTAATCTTGGAATTAGCTCAAGTAAGAGTCTACTTTATTTTTCTTCATTAATAATTTTCAGTGATCAATTACATCTGAGCTACACGATACTCCTAGTCACCTGATGCTTTTGCTATTCCCCTATTATAAAATAAATGGATTTTCAGTTTCTGTATGTCCTATCTGTTCATAAGTGAATATTTGTAATATTCTGCACAAATTTAACTAAACTTACATCTTTTACCTGTCAAGAATGAAATATGTAATGTTTTCCATTTTTTTAGTAATCCATTTAAAAATTACATTAAAATTTAAAGTACGAAGGAACATTTTGTGCTATTTTACTTTCTTCAACTTTTACAAACATGACTGTCTATTGTAACACTTCAGAAACAAAAGCTTTCAAGTGAATTTATTTACTTAGAATGGTTATTTGTTGCTCTGTTCATATGGTTAGTTCTATTGAAGCAAACAAAAAATAATTATGGAGTAATAAAGTAAGACTATTCATCTTTTGTCTCTAGCACCTTGGCCTATAAACAGATTAAATCTCACTAACAATCTTGGAAGGTGAACAGAAAAGTTCAGAAATTCAAAAATAAAAAGCCACTTGATAACATAAATATAGTATGTAGTCTGCAAAGAGTTTCAGTAGAACAAACTTCAGATTCAAAGCCTCTGTTACAACTATTCCTCTGTAATACGTTAAAAAAGAAAACCACAACTGACTTGTATATTTCTGTTTGAAATGTTAATTTTTTACATACATACATATATACAATAATTTACATATTAAACTACTTTGTAAAACATTTAGATAGAGAGGCAAGAAGGTTGGGGCAAGAAGGGGTTGTTTTAATTTTTAAATCATTATCCAGATTTCACAGAATCACAAATCACAGAATGGATTGTTGCAACGTTTTACCAAACCATAAATATTAGATATTTTATGTTCTAGTTTTTCCAGCAACAATCTGTTTGGGGTACGTACATACACATATAATTATTCAGTCCAATACATAGTATTAAACACTAAGGACACAAAATACCAAAATAACTGACACCAAGCCCAGATAACAGTATCACAGAAAACACAATAGCACATCATTTTTTGTTTTTTGTTTTTTGTTTTTTGTTTTTTTTTCCACTATGCATACCTACACTTATGGCATTCAACTCATATTTTTAAGTCTTCCTTGCTCTGCACCACCCAATTTTGCTTTCCCTTCCTGTGGCCTCTTCCAGCTCCCACCTTTCCCTGCCTCTCTCTCAGCCCAGCTGCACTGGTGTGAGTGCCCACAGTCTGTGAGTGCCCACAGCAGGGGCAGGGGCAGGCACTGGTGCTAGGTACAAGATCTGAGGCTATAAAGCAGCAGAGAGAAGGGTCCCAGCTCCCTGTTGCACTACTGCTCCCACCTCAGAAATCTTCCAGGTAGAAAGCCCTGATGCAAACTACCTGAAGAAACCACAAACAGTCCAAGAAACCCAGAAACAAAAAACTAATGCCCTCCCACAACAGACAGGAGAAAAGAAGAAAAGTAATGTGTAGAGGAAGGAGAAATTCCTGCTTCTATCTACAACCTTGCAAGCCACCACAAATCATTTTACAAAGGAATTAATACCATTAATACTGATTTAATATTGCAATAGGCATAGCTGTCAAGGTGTTGGTGGTGGGGTGCTGCAGGGGTGGTCACTGCAGAAGGAGGTCAGGGACTGCCCTGTGCCAGACACAGCAGTTCCAGCTGGCTCCACAACAGGCAAAACAAACCCACCATGCACCAAAGCTGACCCAGACAGATGAGCTTCTTGGAGTCTCTGCAGAAACATATTAAAGAAAGGGCAACAAATGAAGAGAAAAGTAACACCAGAGTTAGAAGAGAGAGAAGAAACAATGTGAGAGCAGGAGGACATATAGGAGGAAACACAATGTAGACACCTGAGCACGAGGGACACTGAGGAATGGAGGAGGCACAAGCCAGAGTGCCAGGGCAGGAGAGGCATCCAAGCAAGAGCAAGGGAGAAATGAGAAATATTCGAGGGAAGGAGGGACAGGAGAGCAGGAGAAATGCTGGAGCAAGACTAGCCACCCAGACCAGGGCAAGAGCCCCAAGCAGGGAAGCAGTAAATAGCTGCCCAAGCAGGGACCAAGAGGCAACAAGGAAGGAGGGATGACTGCATCCAGTAGAGGAGACCACACCAGAGCCACTGAGAAGGAACCCCAGTGGCTGAGCTCAATCATCTCCTGCACCTCCACTCTCCAAAGGGATCAAGTGTAACCTGCAGTGAGGGGAAGGGAAGACAAGGAGGGCACAGGGAAGGTGTCTGGAGGGAAACTTAAGTGTTTTTGGTAAGGGTGCTTATTTGTTTGCATGCTTTTATTTTCCAGTACCAGAAGCAGTAATCAAAGTTCATTAATTGGTAGTAGATTAAATTGATTTAAATTCACCAACCTGAAACTGTTTGCCCTTCCCACAACAAATGTTGACCTCTCCTGGAAGAAAAATTCTCCCAAAACTCCCTAAAAACGTATCAAGGATTTCAGTGGTTTAATCTATCTTTGATTTACACTCAAAATTGGAGTTTGTTAAAAATATCCCAATGAATTCAATGAATTTCTCAAAAGTTTAAATACACTCTAGACTGCTAGTTTTATGTTGGTTTTGAAGTTAAAATGGACGGATTGTTTGTTCTTATCACCTCCAACAGTTTAGAAAGATTATTTTCCCTCTAGCCTAGCCAAGATTTTGTGGCACTTGTCTCCATTCTTACCTAATACATTTTCCAGAGCAGATACCAAACTAGCTCATCTCTTAGAGTACGTGAGAGGTACGTGTTAGAAGTGTGGTAATATCTGCCTTCCTCCTCCTGTCCTGCTAAGGCTCCAGCCTCCATGCCAGTCTCCATCTGTAACCGCAGAGCCATGGAAGTCTTTAGAAGGCATGGGTAAGGTGAAATTAATTATCTAAAGATACACAACAAAATGTATTAGCTACGTGCTTTCCAGCCTGAAGTGATGTTGAGATAGTATATCTGAAGTTACCTAAACACACTTCCTCCTGATTTTGATGATCCTGCTTCTTTCTTTGTTATGCCACACAGGCCCCATGTAAACATGCCTGTGTTTCTGCAAAAGTGAAAAAAAAAAAAGGATCTGAAAGCTCTTTCCTGCGAGGAGGTTTTGTAAAGAACCCTGATGGAAGAGAAGCACCACCTTTTCAATGTGAAGACTTCACACACAAAAAAAAATATGGTAGTATCTGCATTAGATAGCCAAACACTGATGCGTTCCACTTGTTGCATACAAACTGCATCCAGTCTTAATCACTGTAACCATTAATGTTCACTGTTTCTGACTTGAAGAAGTAGGCATTTTAAATAACATGAGTGCAATGAGAAGTCTGAAACTGGACAAAGCATAGAGTTATTAATTGATGCAAATTTTAAAATATTTTATATGATACCCATGAAACTATAGGCAGAAAAAAAAACAATTTATAATATTTAAAAGTTTCATCCCTGCTTAGAAGTGAAGTCAAATTAATTGGCATAGCTTTGGAACATATTTTTTCATTCTTATTATATTCCATGACTGGTATTAGCCACTTTATGTACAACAAATTAAATCCAAACAGATGTATTTCACATTTTCAATTATGTTCACATACTGTAATGAATTGTTTTCTACCTTGCAGAAATTGAGAAACATATTAGAGGTAAGTTAAAACTGTAAAGCAGATATTCTGAAAAACCTACTATGTAAAAAGTTTTTTGGGTAAGTTATCCAGCTTTTTTTTCATCAGCTATCTGCCTTGTTAATATTACTGCCAACAAGCCTTTAGATGATCACAAAAGACAAAAATTAATAGAGTAAGGAAAAACCTTACTGATGTGTCAATATTTAAAAGGACAAATAGGACGAGCAAGGTAATTATGGAGCAACATAAATCTCAAAATAACAGGATGGCTAGTGAGACTTTGATTCAGACTTAGATGACTGTAATATAAATAATGTCAATCAGTGCAGGTTTGGGGTAATGTAGACTTTGTCAAGTTAAGTAGATTTTTTTTCTGATGGGAATACAAGTTTAGCTGATAAGATAACAGTGTTAATGCAATAGGTTTGTATAAAGTATTTTGACTTGGTACTGCATGACACGTCAATTTTGTGCTCTGAGTGATATACAGTTATTGTATTATAATATAAAGACTAAACCACCTAGTTCATGAATCTTAAAAACCCAACTGCACATTAAAAAAAAAAAAAAAAAAAGAAAAAGAAAAAGTAACTTAATGAGTTTCTCCAGGGTCTGTTACTTGGAACTGTACTATACAAAACTTTACTGAAAGCACCAAAACCATAGTGACTGCAATAATGAAATAGGACAGTTCCTCTATCCACATGGTACCAAACTCTCATTCAACAGAACTAAAATTAAAAACACAATCCTTGCAGAAAATGGTTGACTTAACTGGAAAGAAAAACCTCTGGAGAAAAGGCTCAAAGGTGGTCAGCTGAACATTATACCCAGATAATATATATTTTCCTGAGATATATATACATATATATATCTCAGGAAAAAAATTTGCAGGACCCATACATTTTACACTGTTGCACCGCAATTACACTGCCAGTTCTAGCAGTCACAATGTAAAAGTTTTGGTTTTTTTTTAACAGAGAAAGTTCAGAACAGTCACAAAGAGTAACAGATATGAAAGTGTTCTTTGTAGTACTGTGGTTAAGCAACTAATGAAAACAGAAGTTAATCAAAGAAGAACTTAATAAGTTGGAAATGAGACTGGGATAACCTTGACTTTCTTCTCAATAGATTTACGCTTACAGTTTTCCTAGAAAACCCTTTCTTCCAAGACAGAGTCCACAGGTTCTCCAGGCATATTATGAGCCTTTATTTTTTTGCTTAGAGTTGTTATTAAAATGTTTTCCTAGTATCTCAAACTCCATATGAATGTTTAAGTCAAAACATCACTTCTTATCTCAGCCACGAAATATACTGTTCCCTTCATCTTAGGATCAGCCTTATTTACGTATGAGGACAATCTTAATCTTTGTTTAAGTCAAATAAGCCAAATTTCCTCATAAATCATGAATTTTAGAATATTAACTGTCCCTGCTGATTCTCTGGGCTCTTCAATGTGTGTGCATACTTTATTATGTTCAATACCCCAAATAATGTAGGAGAGGCAAGGATTACTTCATGAATTCTGTAGTCCAAATGCCCTTTTATAAGGACCCGAGTATACTGTTGGATTCTTGCATTTTGCTGCAGCATCAGGTGCCTCATATTCAGTTCATGACTCAAGTAAGCCTACACACCTTCTCTACAAACCTGAGCAGTTGTTCTGCATCCTGTATTTGGATGCCTGATTATCTCTGCTTTGGTACTCCCCTTTCTGAGAAAGCAAACCACTTCCTTTTCAGTTTCTCAACACCATTTTGAGTCCCACTGTACTGCCTCTCCCTTCCCATAGTGTTATATTTCAATTTAATAAGCGTCCACCACCTATGCCAAAAGCCAGACCCTGTCTAGTTTGGCTCTTCAATGAAAGCAGAATAGAGCACTATACTAATTTTGTTTTTGAAGTGTAGATGTCCATCAGTCCCACATTAAAAAAGAAATGCTATTTTTGGTGTTCTAGCTTGTTCATTCAAGTAGTATCTGAAGTATCTGTGTGAAGTGTTATGTTGTCTAGATGTATCTAAGATCAAAGAACAAGAAATAAAAGCTGGGAAAACAAACCCTTAAAGCAAGGATCAAAAAAATATAGACAATTAGGTGCTTACATACATCCATCACAACCTTAGTAACTATTTAATAAAACAGTGAATGTTTTGGTAGAAAGTACATGAAGTGAAACAATCCAAACATGAAGAACTCCTAATTCTACATAAAGTCAAACTTTAATCACAATGATTCTAGCTTAAGAATCCATATGCAAATCAATATAGATGCAAAGATACCTGAGGAATTATTTCAAAAATTAGTAGCAAAGGTCTCTGAAACCTATCGTGTTACCAAAGCTTAGCAAATGTTCTATAGACATTCTAAGAAAAGTCAACAGAACTACATGGCTATCTTAATACTTTATAATTCAGTCAGACTAGTAAAAGACTCTTTCAGGTTTTAGCAACACTTAAAAGTGATAGTCAAAAAATTAATATATAAATACTAAAAAAATTAATCATTAGGATACACTTACCTTAATTTAAAAGCCATAAAAATTATATCTAGAAGTATTTTACAGAAACTGTGTAGAATGTTGAATATCTAGAATGAAAATCCACTCTCATTCATGGGACATGGAATCAAAAAAGGTTTTAGAAGATGAAGCAAGAAATTCCTAAAGACACACTTTAGAGTAATTCAAAGGATTATGTACGGCCGTCATTTCTCACAGTAACATTTTCATAACATCTTGAAAAAACTGTAGAATTTTATTTAAAATGTATATTGTAAAATCTTTTAAAAATAATTTTCAAAAATATCATAATCATCCAATACATACCAATAGTCAAATAAGCAGAGCAGTGTAAAGTATACAGGAAGGAAAAATGCTTGCTTACACTCCTGTTGAGTAAATTTTTTCTACAAGTCACTCTTATCCAGGTAACTTTACTTGGCTAATAACAATTAGAAGTAGGGTAGCAAATATGTCATATGAAATCAAGGACACACATGCCTACATCCATGCAAATAGAGCTGACCAGTTCCTAAGGGCAAACAAAACCACTGAAGGCTTCAATTATATTCAATGTATTGAATATATATATATATTTGATATATTTTTATGTCTTGCTTTATTTAGGGCACGGAATTCCCGGAGGGGAACAGTGGGGAGAAGTAGTAAAAAAAAAAAGTAATTTCTTTCAGTAAATCTCATTTCACATTCTGCAGTGGCTTCTCAGACTCTTTTATTTCCACTTGAAGGGTGAAGATATCTCCCACACGTCAAACTGTGTCTCAAGTCCCTGAAGTCATCTCTATACTGAATAACTGTCAGAAGATCCTCGAGCTTTTTTTTTTGTTAAAACCTTTGTTAACTTGTCTGTTGAGTAACAGCAAAACATATATCAGGTGTGACTGAAACTTTCTAGAGAGAGGTGCTTTCAGGCTCCTAAATCAGGTTCCTCTCAGGTTCTCTACCATTCTGTGTCAATGGCCCTGAAGCAAACAGCAGTAAGTGATTGCTGCAGACAGAGTTCAGCAGTTCACCAAGAGGTGTTTTTGCTGAATAAGGTCTATGGTATCAGTTAAACAACCTTCGATATACAATATCCCACTCTATCCCCCTTCTGAAACATTTCCCCTTGCTAAAATGAAACTTAAAAAAAAAAAACGTTTTATCCTTGTGAGCGTGGTGAAAGTGATACCTTTCAAGTAACACACATTCTATCACACTACCTTTAGAAATTGCTTTAATAGCGGAGACCTTGAACCTCTAATCACAAATAAACATTATCCACACTGTGTCTAATGCAAAAGAAAGAACTTTTTTTTTTTTTAGCTAACACCTTCCAGAGAATTGCATATATAAATTGAAAGATATTCTTAAATGATAACAAGTACAATAAGAATTGTACTAGATTACTGGAACATCCTTTTTGCAGAAACCTAGCATTTTGTTTCAGCTTAAAAGTCACAAAAGTTAAAGAATACTCCAAAACCTGTAAAGAAGGCAAGTTTTTTATTTTTGTTAAGAAGCAGCTCTTCTGGTTCTGAATAATGCGTGAACTACACGAAAGTATCTAGTTTCCCAATATGCACCTGTATTTCATAGGCATGATGCAGAATCTATATTTTCTCTTCTTAACTTTAAAACTATTACAAAATCTTTTTACATACAAAGGTCAAATTGGATTCTGGAAGTCAGCTGACATGATTTTATTGAACATACAGTCAAAAGTACCAATATTAAAAATTATATATCTAAATTTAAGAGCCCAAGACTATATTAAAACTGACGAAACAGAACTCTTTCCCCAGATACTCAAAAGCAATAAATCTTGTAGTAAGTTGTGGTTTCAAACTGAAATCAAGGCAGAAGTGTTAGTTTTGAATTAGTCGGCGTTGTTCGCGTAGGAGACCTGGACAATAAGCCAAAATAACTTATGTCAAATGCTTACCTACAAAAGCTCCAGATTCTTTAGTTATGCAAAATAAATATATTGACATAATAATTCCATTTCTAATGCATTGCTTCCTGTCCTCTGCTGCCTTATCCCCAGTTGATGGAAAGAAGAAATTTGCTGAACAATTTAGGACTCGTTAAGGAAGATCCCTCATGTTCAGAGTTTGTACATACTTGAAATTCAGAGCAAACCTTAGTACAAATCAATACTGCAAATCAACAATGCAGAGAAGCCTCTGAAAAGTAAAAACTGGAATCTTAAATTCTATTAAAATGCGTGTCATTAAAGGAATACCAACTAGTTTTGAAAAGCACAGTAAGATAGGTAGAAGATATCTTCTTGTATCTGTCTGTTGACGTACGTGATGGATGTACATGACATACATGTTCCAACCTTGGAACAGGTTGCCCAGAGAGGTTGTTGAGGCCCCATCCCTGGAGGTGTTCAAGGCCAGGCTGGACGTGGCCTTGGGCAACCTGGTCTAGTGGGAGGTGTCCTTCCCTATGGAAGGGGGGTTGGAACTCGATGATCTTCAAGGTCCCTTCCAACCTAAACTATTCTATGATTCTATGATTCTATGATAAACAGGAATTCAAAAGCAGCTTGTTTTTTTTCTGTATGGAACATATAGAAAAAGATTATAAGGACAAGAAGCTTCCCAAAACACTTCCTGACTGGGGGAAGGAAGAAACTTCTCCCTGACACTGCCATATGCTGGCCTCCAGCTTCTGTAGACAGACAAAAGCAAGGAAGGCTGCCCAGAAAGCATAATATAGCTAAGATAATATAACAGTAAACCCGATGGGATTCCTCATGCACTGTTAAACCTCTCCTGTAACTACAACTGCACTACACAAATGCAACATCTATTGTTCCAGGTATTTGGATTTATCTTTACTGCCCGTGGTGTATAAAATACAAAGTCTCTACAGATGATGCATCGTACATAAACTTAAATATAAGAATAATGCATTTAGTAAACTGGTGGTTCAACCCATCTCCAGAGACACAGTAAAGGAGCAAGCCGCTGCCCTCTGCAACTGTTCATTAACAAGAAATGATCTATCCAGCTTCCCCTAGTGGGGACCAGGCCCTTTCTATACCTTTAAGGATGTAACCCTAGAAAAGTAACAAGCAGATATTGCTCATCTCCTCTATATGCAGGACAACCAAGTCCAGTATGGACATCATAACTACTGAATTGAGGCTAAAAAGAAGGAACGTCTTCAAGGAAAGGGGAAGAACAGGATAGTCTGCAGGTACTTAGGTAAAGGTAGCTATTAAGACTAAACTAAAACATTTCCTACTCTGGAAGGGTTATTTAGCATATTTATTTGTCAACAATGTCTTATATTACATAGTATCATAAGAAAAAATGAAATCTTTCCTATTGTCCTGGATTTGGTTAAACTACAAGATGCTAGAGTGTACCCTGGATTAGAATTAAAAGTTACTAAATTTGAAATGGATATGATGAATTTAAGTTTTACAAACACAACCCCCTTGTACTCAAATACTGTGTCTTGGAAGCCACATAGGGATTCATTTGGAAGGAAAATCCAGGGAAGCAACATACATTTTCACAATAAGTTCTTAATTCTGCATACAGGAAAAAAGGAATCATTCTCAGGGACAAGAAATAAGGAAAGAATTGTCATGACCCCTGCTAAAAATTTTCCCAAGTCCAAGATTCCCACCAGTCTCATGCCCTGTCAGGGATCAAATACCATAGAATCATAGAATTATAGAATGGTTTAGGTTGGAAGGCACCTTAAAGATCATTTAATTCCAATCCCATTGCTATGGACAGGGACACCTCCCACTAGGCCAGGTTGCTCAAAGCCCCATCCAACCTGGCCTTGAACACTGCCAAGGATGGGGCCTCCACAACTTCCCTGGACAGTTTGTTCCAGTGCCTCACCTCCCTCACAGTGAAAAATTTATTTCTAATATCTAGTCTAAATCTACCCTCTTCCAGTTTGAAACCATTATCACTCATTCTATCACTATATACCCTTGTAAAAAGTCCCTCTCCAGCCTTCTTGTAGGCCCCCTTTAGGTACTGGAAGGCTGCTCCTTCTAGAGCAGTCTCCCTAGAGCTTTGCCGTCTCCAGGCTGAACAACCCCATCTCTCTTAGCCTGTCTTCACAGGAGAGGTACTCAAGCCCCTGATCATCTTCATGGCCCTCCTCTGGACCTGCTCCAACAGGTTTGCAACCTTCTTATGTTGGGGGCTCCAGAGCTGGATGCAGTACTCCAGGTGGAGTCTCAGGAGAGTGGAGTAGAGGGGCAGAATCATGTCCCTTGACCTGCCGACCACGCTTCTTTTGATGAAGCCAGGGATGCAGTTGGCCTTCTGGCCTGCGAGCGCACATTGCCAGCTCATGTTGAGCTTCTTATCAACCCACACCTCCAAGTCCTTCTCCTCAGGGCTGCTCTCAATCCATTCTCCACCCAGCCTGTATTTGTGCATGGGATTGTCCTGGCCCGTGTGCAGGACCTTGCACTTGGCCTTGTTGAACTTAATGAGGTTTGCACAGGCCCACCTCTCAAGCCTCTCCAGGTCCCTCTGGATGGCATCCCTTCCCTCCAGCATGTCGACCACTCCACACAGCTTGGTGTTATCAGTAAACTTGTTGTGGGTGCACTCAATTCTACTGTCCATGTCACCAACAAAGATGTTAAATACTACTGACCCAGTACTGACCCCTGAGGAATGCCACTCCTCACTGCCCCCCACTTGGACATGGAACCACTGACAGCAACTCTGAGTCGAACCGTCCAGCCAGTTCCTTATCTACCGAGTGGTCCGTTGGTCAAACCCATGTCTCTCCAATCTAGAGACAAGGATGTCATGCGGGACAGTGTCAAATGCTCTGCACAAGTCCAGGTAGATGAGGTCTGTTTCTCTCCCATTATCCATCAATGCTGTAACCCTGTTGTAGAAGGCAACCAAATTTATCAGGCATGATTTTCCCTTAGTGAAGCCATGTTGGCTGTCACCGATAACATCCTTATTTTCCAAGTGTCTTAGCTAAGTTTTCAGGATGATCTGTTCCAAGATCTTGCTGGGCACAGAGGTAAGACTGACCGGCCTGTGGTTCCCCAGGTCTTCATTTTTTCCCTTTTTAAAAATGGGGGTTGTTTCCCCTTTTCCAGTCGGTGGGAACTTCACTGGGCTGCTACAACTTCTCAAATATGATGGTGACTTCATCCACCAGTTCCTTCTGGACCCATGGATGTATCTTATCAGGTCCCATGGACTTGTGCACCTTCAGGTTCTTCATAGGGTCCTGAACCTGGTCTTCTCCTACAATGGGCGGTATGTCATTCTCTCAGTCCCTGCCTTTGCCTACTGCAACCTGGGCGGTGTGGTTAGAGCCCTTCCCAGTGAAGACTGAGGCAAAAAAGTTATTAAGTACCTCAGCCTTGTCCATGTCCCTGTGATCAGTTCTCCCATTTACTTCCTGAGTGGGCCCACATTTTCTCAAGTCTTCCTTTAGTCACTGACATACCTATAGAAGGCTTTCTTGTTACCCTTGATGTCCCTGGCCAAATTTAACTCTATCAGGACTTTAGCTTTCCTAACCTGATCCCTGGCTGCTTGAACAATTTCTTTGTATTCCTCCCAGGCTACCTGTCCTTGCTTGCACCCTCTGTAGACTTCCTTTTTCTGTTTGAGATTGTCCAGAAGCTCCTTGTTCATCCACGCAGGCCTCCTGATGTTTTTGCCTGACTTCCTCTTTGTTGGGATGCATTGCTCCTGAGTAGGAAGGAGGAGGTGATCCTTGAATACTAACCAGCTTTCTTAGGCCCTTCTTCTCTTTTATTTAGAGCTTTATCCCACTGTACTCCAGCAAGCAGATCCCTGAAAAGGCCAAAGTCTGCTCTCCTGAAGTCCAGGGTAACAAGCTTACTGTGTTCCCTCCTTGCTACCCTAAGGATCTCAAACTCCACCATTTCATGGTCACTGCAGCCAAGGCTGCCCTTGAGCTTCACATTCCCCACCAGCCCCTCCTTGTTGGTCAGAACAAGGCCCAGCATGGCACCTCTCCTCTTTGGCTCCTCCATGACCTGGAGAAGGAAGAAATTGTTGATGCATTCCAGGAACTTCCTGCATTGCTTATGCCCTGCTGTGTTGTCCCTCCAACAGATATCTGGGTGGTTGAAGTCTTCCGTGAGGACCACAGCTTGTGAACTGAGGCTGCTCCTATCTATCTGTAGAGGGACTCATCCGCTTGGCCTTCCTGGTTAAGCGGCCTGTAGCAGACCCCCACTGTAACATCAGCTGTCCCTACCCTCCCTTTAATCTTGACCCATAAGCTCTCAGTCAGCTCCTCATCCATCCCCAGGTGGAGCTCCATGTCATTGATATAAATGGCAACACTGCTTCCTCGTGGCCCCTGCCTGTCCTCCCTGAAGAGTCTGTGTCTTTCTATTCCAACACTCCAGTCATAGGAGCCATCCCACCACATCTCCATGATGTCAATTAGATCACAGCCTTTCAGGCATGCACACATCTCTAACTCCTCTTGTTTGTTCCCCATGTTATGTGCATATGCATAGAGGTGTTTAAGTTGGGCCCCCAATGAAGATAACTTCCTGGTTGAAGTGGTTAGTTTTCCATTATGCTGTTCTCCAGGTGCTCTCCTGATGACCTGCAACCCTTCTCCAGGTTTTGGGCCTCTGTTACTGGTATTGGCATAATATTGGTAGGAGTGGGATGGATTGAAGTTCCCCTCCCTTGGCAGCTCTAGCTTAAAGTCCACTTCATAAGCTTGGCAACCCTCTGATCAAAGATGTTCTTCTCCTTCTCTAAGAAGTGGACCCCGTCAGGCCCAAGTAGACCAGGTTTCTCAAAGTGAGTCCCATGATCTAAGAAGCCAAATCCCTGGCTGCTGCCAGTCCTGTAGCCAGCTATTGATTTGACAGATTCACCTGGCCCTATCAGCACCCTTCCCTTCAACCAGCAGGATAGATGAAAAAAATACCTGTGCCCCAGAGTCCCCTGTCCACTTCCAGGGCTCTATAATCTTTCTTGGTAGTCTTTGCGTTGCTCCCAGCTGCATCACTGGTGCCCATGTGAAACAGTAGCAGCAGACAATAGTCTGAGGACTGCACAAGGTTTGGTAGTGTCTCGGTGACATCCCTGATACGAGCCCCCAGCCAGAGAAGCACACCTCCCTAGAGAGTGCATCAGGCCAGTGAATGGGTGCCTCTGTACCTCTCAGAAAAGAGTCACCTACAACTGTCACCCATCACCTTTTCTAAGTTGCACTGCTTGTTATACGTAAAGCAGATTGGTTATCAGACTGAGGTATTCACAGTCCCAAGGTGGAAGGGGTTTCCCAGGTCTTTCCTTTGAGTGACAGTTTTCTGTGAAGGAGACCATTATTTCAGCATCTTTCATGGCAGTTGTCCCTGTCCATTACTGACACCTGGAGAACCATAAGCTAGATAACCAGTTATAGCCTGCTGTTATACAGAAAGTAGGAAAGAGTGAGGCAACATAGCATAATGAAACATAGAAGCGAAATTACTATTCTTTGTAGTGACACCAGGTCCATGACTGGGAGGTATCATAGGAGCAGAAAGGAAGAACAACCTCTCTTAACTGGGACAGTGAGCAATGCCAAATTTAAGCAATTTGCTCTATCAGCCTGCCCACTGACATCTGTATTTCACAGGTAACACTGAATTGACGAAGACTTCTTCTAGGAAACTTTTTCATAATATCACTACCTAAAAGGCTGAATGTCAGTTTTCATGTCATGGCATATATAGGCCAGAAAACTTAGGCTTCAACTAGTTTTAAAGCCCAACTGCAGGTTTAGCATTAAAAGCAGAGTTTTACGCTGTGAAACAAAGCTATAATGTCTGACACCTTCTGTACTAGTGCCAGAAAAAGCCAAACAACAGGACCCCTACAGTATAGATGATGACAACTGGGGACAGGTTGCAAATATATTCAATCTCCAAAACCTTTACTGAGACCTGGAAGGCTGGTTTTCCTCAGAGTTCAAAAATAAGAAACTAACATACCCTCCATCTACTTTCTCTGCATCAGAACAAGATCAACTGTCTACCTGGTAATGAACTAAGAGATAATACATAAGAACTCCCTAACCCATAAATGCCCTTTGCAGTGTCTCAACATTTCCCAACCTGTCTCTCAAAAGAGGTTTTGTCAGCAGTTATAGTGAATGCTTTAGGTAAGAAATCATGTAAGGACAGAAGGCACAAGCACCTACCCAGCAAAGCTATCCTTGTATTGAAATATTTTAGGGATGGTTATTCTTTATACTAAAGGAAATATTTGCTTAAGCAAGCCTGTGTTAAACTTCTCCTGGCACACCAGAGTTGTCTAAAGCTTGAGAGATTCTGCTTAGATTTCTATACCAGGACAGAAATCAGTCCTCCTGTTTCACCCCTTGACAAAGAGCATATGTTATCATTTTCTTTTAAAAGCAGGAAGAGAAGAACAAAAGACATCATCTTTATCGGCATTCTTAAGGAAAGATCAAAGGAGTAGTTTGATTGTGTTCTGTATATTTGGTATTCTTTCAAAATGTGACTAAAAAAGGAATATCCCCACCTAATTTACCTACTCTATTAGACTTACTAATTTGTGTGAACACAAATAGTATACCTCATAAAGGAAAGTAATATGGGATAACAGTATTAAACATAGATAACATGGTATTAACGGTTTTTATTTTCAACGTGTTACTTTATCTGTATTTTAAATGAGTATTAACTCAAGCATTTTTTAGGTATCTAATAGTTATAGATCAGTAGACAGACTGCAGTATAGTTTTTAGTTTCACTTTCGCCAGTGGAAGTCAGATAAACCGGTCAAGACAAAAAACTATTTAATATACAGTCTCCATTGCTTTTAGTAGTTCTGATAGCAAAAGTAGCATTAGCTAAAAGTAAGTGTTTCTCTGAAAGCATTTTCTCAATATACAATGGATCTGGAAGTTTGAGGGCTAGTTCCCAGCTTACACAATTAGGTTTACAGAGATAAAAAGGCTAACCTCCACATCACATTGCTGGGTGAATTCCTGCTGGTTTAATGAATGAATGTGGCATTGGCATATCTAATATTAGATTTTTAATGTATGCTTCTCCCAGTATCTCTAACAGTTGCTGATGTCTACTTATCTAATATTGACTGAAAAGCAATTTATAGGCAGTTTATTCAAGGCTATTTCTTCCCTACTTTCCACTTCGGGATTCACTTTTCCACTAACTCTATGTCTAGTAATTCAAGCAGTTTTGATTTGCCCATGCCCCTCTCAAAAATAAGATAATTTAGAATAAGAGTGAAAGACAGAGGGCAACATGAGATCATAAATATAGAATGCCTTGTGTAGAAGTAGGATTCTGTTTAATTCAAATAACCAGCCTGGGAAAGAAGGTGATGAAGAGGGTCAAACCGAGTGACAGGGCCCTATACAATCAAGAGAGTGAACAACTGCCTTCATAGTCTATTTCTGGTAGGATTATAGCCACTGGGAATATTCTAAGTCAGATCAGAGGTTCACCTACACATCCCACACTACAGCCAGTTTTCTTCAGAAAATTAAGGAGAAGGTAAACATAACATTTTCCAGAACTCTCATCTTGCAGTGATTTGCAGCTTACACATTTATGTTGGAAGAGCGAGTTTAACAGCTCTTCAACGTTTTTACTGTCAATCTGTCCAGTTACTTTAGCCTAGCCAAGCTTTTTGAGTTCACTGAATTTTATGATAAAGACTCCCAAAGCTTTCTGGTGTTTTCTGCAAAGGTTGGCTTTCTTGTACAGGAGGTGCAAGGTAAACTGGGGATGGACCTTCAGGCATTTGCTGCAAGTACTAGCAGACTGGTTAAAAAGCAGCTTGACAAATTCAATGAAGAAAAAGCTGCTAATGACATCAGACACCATCCCTGCCTCAGCAGTTACTACACTGTCACTAGACACTAGGACAACACTGCTACATGTAATTTTCCTCTGTTGTTATAGTCTTTCTTTCACATCCACTATCAAACACTGTCAAGCATGAGAGAATGGTCTAGATACATGTAACCATTGCTATTTATATTCACTACAGTTTCAAATTCATATACCTAGGTCTTATTACAGCATGCTAATTAACTGGTCTTTTTCACTGAGAGCTAGATTACATTGCTCTCCACAGAAGGAAATTATGGTGCCAAAGTGTTTCTCAGGTAGACAAGACTACAGAGAGAGAAAAGTCAGTCAAGAAGTATAATATATAATCGTTCACAATATTCATCCAAAGTGAATAGCCTGAAAAAAAATGTTAAATATATATAGTCTGAAAATATATGTGTAAAGAAAAGTGCAGTTGAGTTGAAACTTTCCATAGAAAATCTTCTGTGTTTCTGAGGTTTGAGATTTCAGATTCATGTTATAATTACCTGCTGAAAAACTTCAGCAGATGAGACAATAGTTGTCAATCATGACATTAAAAATCTCTAGTTCACACAATGTATACTAATTCGAGTTTTTAGAGATGTAGTTTACTTCAGCAATAAAACAAGTGTTACAGTTCACCAAAACTAACTAGATATTTCCATTTTCATTCCAAATTTTCCTTACATATTACTG
Organism: Vanellus vanellus; assembly: GCF_965231255.1. NCBI lineage: Eukaryota > Metazoa > Chordata > Aves > Charadriiformes > Charadriidae > Vanellus > Vanellus vanellus. The sequence continues at coordinate 40,452,884 of NC_138908.1, read as the reverse complement.
AAGACATCTTTCACGACAGCACAATGTTTTTCTCTGTAACTTGACAAGTTCACCAAGCTGTATTACTTATTAAGATGTTGCTAAAGTGTAAAGAAACGATGCAAATTATATTAACTGCTAATATTAATAATAGTTATCTCACAGGATGTTCATGCTGTCATCTTCTGCAGAAAATATGACACAAAATGAAACAAGGAAACAGAATAAGACATGGAAAACATGTCAGTAATTTCAAGCAATGCTTATTACAGGTATATAAATGGTTTATATAGTAGCAAAATGACTACTACTATGAGACTACACACAAAAGAAACTAAATTGATCCCCAGGCACCTATTCTTTAATTCTGTGGAAGATAACTTTGAACCATGAAAAGCTCGAGTGGATAGTTGTATAAATCATAGGTCTTCATAGGACTTCAGTGAGCCCAGAGCAGAGAAAGCAGATTCTCTGTCTCAGGTGTCTTCCTACCTTCAACAATAGCAAAAAAAAAAAAAGATTGGAGGATGCAGAATGAGTTAACAAGCAGGTAACCAAGAAAGAGAGAAAAATGCAAACGTGACAGAGGTATTTGCTTCACAGTCACAGAGGAACTTCACAAGCTGACAATTGGGACGCTGCAAAGCACCAGCACCTAGAACATTAGGGAGACTGAATAGTAGCAAGACTAGCATTATAGTTAGGGTTTCCCCTAATACACCGGTCATTATCAAGTTTAATATTCATGAAATGATGTGAACTTAGAGCTTGTATTTCTTTAGAAACAAAAAGAAGTAACAGATCACAAATCTTCCACCTATCCGGCTCCACCTGCATTGTGATAGCATAGACTGCATTACTGTGTAATCAGTTACTGTGTAAGTGATCATTTGCAGTCACTATAACAAATCTGAAAGCTGCACTTTATTTACTCATCAAAACAACCTGGAAATATTATAGATCAACTGAAGTACTTATTTTAAAAGTCGTCCAGTTTTCAGACTTTGTTTTAAATTGTCACATCACAATGGCAGTGGGATATCATCAACCAAAAGTTTTTGTTTTAAAGCAGTCACATTTTAGTCTCCTGTACGAGGAAAACGAGCATTAGATCAAGCTGCAGTACTTTGCAAAAGGCTAAAGATCTCATCAAAACAAGCAAAAGCAGTATCGATTAGACCTGAATACATATCTTCCACTAGCATTGTTTTGACTAAGAGGAGAAACTTTTAGGAGATGTATACCCAGGGTGACCCAGTTGCATTCCCTTCTTAAAACTTTAACTCCAAGCCAGCACCCTTCCTCGTGCAGATCTGCTGTAAGAACTTCCATCACAGACAAACATTTTATTAAAGCTGCAACCATTCAATATCTATAACCTGTCCTTAACAAGAACACAAGCACAAAACAAGCAGAGAGGATCTTGTGCTCTTGTCCCATGATAAGAGAGACAGGGATAGCATTCCTTAAGTACTTTGCTACCACAACATTCCAGTAGTGCTATGTAGAATTTACAGAGACACATGCACAGCACTAACTCTCTGCAGTTTAACTTTGTTGGTAAATCCCATAGCTCATCTTCCACTGAAGTTTAGTGATACACCTCTCACCATTTTCAGGACACCCAGATTTAAATGAAATCCCCTTTGTCTTACAGCATGGACTAACAAAGGAGAGCAGCTCAACCCAGACAGAGATTCACACCACCACTGTGCTTCCAGCTCCCTCTGTCAGCTATTAACCTAGCTGACATACTGGACAATCTTTTCTGTAGCTCTCTCCATAAGCTAGAACATACTTCCTCCTTAACAGCCATTCTACTTTTTTTTTTTTTTTTAACATACTGTGATACTGCAAGTGCTTCCCTAAACTCTTCCAGCAACATCTGAATAAAATGTACAAAATGAACTTAACTCCAACATTCCCGAACTTGAGCTTTTAGTGATTTGAACTCTTCTGATTCTCTCTTCTTTCAGGACACCAGTCCAGCACATTCCTCTCCTGAGACCGTTTGCTTGCTAACTTAGGCTCAATGCTTCGTTTCATGTGACTATTCTAGCAATGGTTTTCCTTTCCCTTATGGTAAAGGTGTGCTCAATGCACACCTGCCTATCACCACATGCAGCCACAAAACAACTTCCTGAGCACCATTAATCCCTTCAATGCCAAGCTAATGTTTATACCCTTCTATTACATGAGAAGAAACCAATGTCTGTCTGCAACGAGGTAGCCCAAATGGCCATAGTAAAACAGTCATTACAGGACAGTGTTAAATAAAATGCTGAGAAAGTCTTTCTGTACAACACATCTAGAATAGGGATAAAACTCTTATTACAGCTTAACAGTCAATGTAAAGCGAATAGTGAGTGCGCTGCGTTTAGTGTCAACAGGTAGGCAGTTAAAAATAGAACTGACCAAGACTGGGAGTTCTTAAAAACTCACTAAGCTCTTTGGCTGTCAATAGCACTTTAAATGGTCCCATTTAGTGTTTAGTGCTTCTCTTCTGTTTATTTTACAGGTTTAACAATGGCGTTTTCTGAAATCTTAAATATATAAATATATGTGTATATGAATGTGCTTATTTACATTAAGTATTAAAAATTTGAAAAAGGTGCCTAAATATAGCTGCATCACATGCTTTTACCGCTATATACTTTGAAAATATATTCCTATTAAACATGAAAAATGCTTTTTTTCTTAGCAAGAAAAGCATACTACACTTTCTGATTTGCAAAGAAAAACAGATGCATTTTTGCACACATAAAAACCAAAGAAAAATCTAGCATTCCTTTATGGCTACATAAATTAGACAAGGCTGAAAGTTCCCTCTTGAATTTAGCATAAAAAATGAATTTATAGGAATGACATCCCTTACTTGTTCCATTCTCTTTTTCTAAGTTATGCATTATGGTTAACGCATATACTACTGAGACTTCCGCATTCAATAAGTCTAGTTTAGGAGAACACATAAGGCTTTTGCACTGTCTGCTGCAAAACTGTTGAAGAGGAGAATCTGAAAATTAAAATAAGTGTATACAGCATATACATAGATAAAACCATGTACAGCAGAATCTTAATTATCTACCTAAAATAATTGGTTTTGTTTACTGCATACCACTACATTTCAAATGAATATAGTTTATCATGTAGCTTAAATAAATCTAAATACACAGCCAGATTGACAATCATCTTTAAAAAAAAAAAAAGTTTATGCAAAGAAAGTTCATAAGGTTGTGGCCATTCAGCAATCTATGTTGACTGAAAGCACAAGTTCATTTTCACTGTTTTGAAGACAGGAGACTATATTTGATAAATGATCTTCTGTAACTTAGTCTCACAGTTAGGTTGTATTTAAAAGTATCCATTTAAAGTTCATACACACGCATGCACACACAGACACACATATCTATAGTATGTATAGACACACACATAGAATCACAGAATCATGAGATGGTTTAGGTTGGAAGGAACCTTAAAGACCATCGAGTTCCAACCCACCTCCCATGGGCAGGGACACCTCCCATTAGACCAGGTTGATCAAAGCCCCATCCAGCCTGACCTTGAACACTGCCAGGGATGGGGCATCCACAACTTCCCCGGGCAACCTGTTCCAGTGCTTCACCACCCTCATATTGATAACATATAACGTACGATGTTTGAGCCACGGCTCAAAAAGAACTCCCTTGAACTAAAGAATCATTTGGTCTGAATTAGTCTTTTCATGGTGGTCTCTACCTGTGGGTCAGAATTTAAATAGACAAGAAGGGCAGTGATGGAGATCTGATGTGCTACTATTACTGCTCATGTTGTAACTGTTCTACAGGTTAAGCACCTTTTACCAATGTTAAATTCACTTTGCAGAACATAAAAAGTTATCTGAAGTACATTGTAGAATTTTAAAGTGAAGGAAAATAATTAGGAGAACAACAAAGTTCAATAGATCAGTCTTACTCAGGTAGCCAGTCATTGCTGATAAAATGAGTAAGACATGTCAAGGACAGTGAATGTGAATAGGGAAATGTAAGGATAATCTGTAAGCACCAAGTTTGGACAGAAAATTCACTAGGAATTCACACCTTTAATATTATCAGGGGGAAAGTATAAAATACTTGGAATCTGACTTACGTTACTTCACTGGCTGGCAGATCATTCCACTCAAAGTTAGAATTACTTGTTTCCGTATAAAATTCTCTCTTTTTGAATAAATATAAAATTTTGGTTTCCTGTCTGCCTCTAATTAGTGAACAAAATCACCTGTTATTCAGTAGACATCATGCTCCTATCTGATCCAACTACAAAATTGAAGGTGTTAATTTTAACTTAGCGCACAGAAAAAAAATACTGTTTCTTAAGGATGTTCTCTATCAAGTCAAGTGAAGGAAATAGTGTGAACAAGAGGAAAAGAAAAAGCAAGGGATAATTATTTTTAGTAGTGTTGGCTTTGCTCCTGAAACAGTGATTTTTTGCCTTTACCCAGGTTCTGTCAAGGACTGCAGAAAAGCTGTCACTTACTAGGATCAGTTGCTCGGCAAATTGGAATATAATTTACATCTTTATCTACAGATCACTCTGCTATTGCAAATATAGCTGATAGTTTAACTCCAATGACAAGTTTGAAGAATTGGTTGGCGACAGAGTCTGGACTGCTAACCAGCCATGGATTTGCCAGGATAGCGGCAAATTACGCCAAGAGAATGTGTACTTATTTTTTACAAAGCCGGGTGTAATGGGGCTCTTACTTCCCATCACACAGTACAGTCATAGTTTTCATGCCCTTTCCGTTCTTCTTTACCAAGTTTGGAGCAACATCGGCTCCTGTTTAGGTATAGAATTATGTTTAAATATAAATTAGGTGCTGAGGACTTGGACAGACATTGTTACAGCTTAGTGTGGGGTTTTTTATCTGAATCATTATGATTATTATGACCATGGATTTAACATACTGTGAGAGGGAAGTAAAAGGTGTTAGTTTAAAAGTCATTCAAAGTTTTATTTTTTCCCGTAAATTCCTAAAAAGATTCCACAAACTTACAAGTTTTTTGAACATGGTTTCAGAGGACAACCACATGAATTCTACACATTATAAGACCTAATTTAACAAAGAGAATGATATTTTAAAAACAGAAAAGATGAGATCATGTATCTTACGTCATGTCTGAACCCTAGCATACAAGTGAAAAGTCCTTCAGCACAGACAGGGATTCTAATTACCACAGTGAGATGGTTAAAAAAATTAAACTAAAAAAAAATTAAAATAACAAACAAAAAAGACCACCTAAGACACATAACCACACTTCACCACTTAAAGAGTCATTGATTTTTTTTTAGTAATAAACACTGAGCATCTACTACATATCCTGATATTGTCTGCAATTTATTTAGGAGAGAACGACCAATTGCTTTTGTATGACTATATTTTGCAAAGGATTCAGCTCTTCAAAGATGATGGTCTCATCTGCTCCATAATTGAGATGGTTACATTCCTTGTTTAGGTGGCAGTGTAACACTAGAACATTTTTGGATGTCCCACTGAGATCTCAGGTGTGTCACGAGTACTACTGAATCTAGATGCATATCCAGAAGAAACAAGACTTTTCTTTCTTGGTATCCTTGTAAGGAATTTAATGGAAGCCAGCACACTTACTTAATGTGCACTCAAATCCTGTGTCCAGGTCATTTATAAAAACATTGAAAAGCACTGGCCCTAAAATTGAGCCCTGGGAAGACCACTACAGACTGTCTGCCAGCTGAATGTCTTAGGCCAAATTCTTATTTGTTATCATAGTGCTCACTAATTCCTGATTTATAATGGCAACAGAAAAAGAAAAAAAAAATTCTTCACAGGTGTATTAAGACCAGCCTGTAGAAAGTTTCTAATCATTATTTTGTGATGTTACATCCTGTATTGCTGGTGGTCAGTCATAAACTCATCCCGTTTCTTCTGTGCAGATATTCCTACTTCTCAGGCTTTTTTTTTAATTAACTGTCCCTATTCCTCCATATTCTTGACATCATGTAATATTAATCAGATGGCAGACAGAAAGACCTCTCCCCATCTGTGGGAGCATGGATTATCACTGGCTTTTTTAATAGTCTTATTTCCTTGAACAACAACCATCTATATAGACCCCTCTATCAAGTGAATAGTTGTTCTGAATAAGCTATCTGAATTTCTCAGTCTGATAATTTGGAAGACTGAAGACTATGAAATCAGGAAGTATAGTTTGATATATGTCAAAATATAAACACAAACTTTTCATCTTTTCACACCCCGTCATACAACTACAGAGTTGCAAGGTGTATTTAGTGCTGGGTTTGTTTTTTTCCACAGTGCAAACATCTTGGTGCTACTTAACTGCTTGAGTAGATTTTTATGAGCTACTTTAAGAGCCTACTGTAGTTTTAAATTGTGAGTTTATAATAAAGACCAAAATCACTGTCATGCAGTTGTGTATCTTTGTAATGGTTCTTCTGTCTTTTTTTGTCATAATAAAACATTTCCCTCAGCCTACAGGCACCTCTCATCATGATGGAAAAACAGCATAACCTGTAATACATAGTGATTTTTAAGATGGCAAGAAACTTTGATAAATGAGAATACCAAGGAGTACTTGTCAAAGTACCAACTCAAACTTTCAGCTTACTACACTATTGCTGCATTTTTCATGAAACAGAAAATCATTTGTAGGATTCTATTTTAATATGGATAGGTAATTAACAGGACTTCAGAACTAACTGAACGAAAGATGAGATTATGAAGGCAGTGTCAGATGGATAGAACTTTAATGGTGTACAGAGTAGGGGGCTTCCCAGTTCTTTCTAGATTTATAAATATACATATATTTTCTAAATCACTAACAGAAATTCCAATTTATATCAATGTTGACACAAGACTGGTGGTTTACAAAGACAGGACTTGTCTGTCATTAATTTGTAATGAATACCAAGAATCCTTAACATTAGTGAAGAGCAGATCTAGTCAAAGGAAGTAAAAAATATTCTGTAAAGCTTCTAACAAATTTCTCCAAAACATTAAGTAGAGTCTGTGGAACTGTTCTCAGTCTTATTTGCAGTTTCAACTGAGTAGGACTTTATGTGACTAGTCTCCTGATCACTATGACTGCTCAAGCAGCAGTAGTTTGGAGGTTTAACAAAATCTGTCTCCTTACAAGTGAAAAACGTACTTAGAAAATAACTCAGTCCTGATTAATGGTGTGATATCCTGTCATTCTACCACCAATTATTACCTCAGTGTAAAAATGAGTGATTCCAAAGTACACCTTTACTCACCCACTAATATTTTTTTTTCCACAAAAATCAAGCAAATGCTTATTAAGAAAATCCTACCCTCCAACACTATTCATATCATGGGTGAATGGTACATGAAAGCAACTTTCACTAAGGTTATTGTCATCATTGTGAGGTATGAATTCAGAAATAACTTCTTGCCTAATCTAAAACTGTAAAGATCTTTTCAAAGGATAAGAAGACAACATAAGTTATTACCAGCTGGGGACAAAATTAAAGAGTGGTTAATCTGAGGAATTTTCTTTCATGATCCCTTTCTTAAAATGAAGGAAAAAACCCCACCCAATTACAGAAGGATCACTTTCTTGAAAAAGACTTTCATTGCTGAAATCTCGGTCAGCATAGGAAACTATTTCCCTTGAAAGAGAATATAGACTTTATTAACTTGTGTTTTTTCACTGCTTCTTTTTATAATGAAAGCTTCATAACTACTGCAGGCATAAAACTTCTGAATACTGAACTTCATTACAAGCTGGAAACAGAGGGAAAATAAATCAGCTATAGCAGAGAAATTTCTGTTACTGGCAGTCTTTCATCTGACTTGAAGTACAAGATGGTAGAAACTGTCCTACTACCTGTAAAATAATTTATACTGTTGCAGTTTCAATAAACAGAATCTTTAATGGCTATGAAGAAGACGAGTCAGAAGACATCACAACTTTTATCACCTAGGTTCTGTCTGGCTTTTGCACAGCTTGAATTATAGAAATCCAGTCGATCAAGCAGGAAATAACACATATCTGGTATTAACATATGCATTTACATTTACCTAGAATAAGTATTTTTCAGCTTTGTACTATCAGAAGTCTTCCTGTTCAATTAATCTAGGTTGGCAATTCGAAATGGGAGTCCTGTGTCAAGACAGGATAAATGCTGTGTTTATTGGATGTGGAGAGAAACATAGTGACAAAGGATGAGGAAAAGGCTGAGGTATTTAATGCCTTCTTTGCCTCGGTCTTTAATCGTAAACCAAGTTGTCCTCTGGGTACCCAGCCTCCTGAGCAAGAAGACAGGGACAAGGAGCAGAATGAAGCACCCATAATCCAGGGGGAAATGGTTAGTGACCTGCAGTACCACTTAAACACACAGAAGTCTATGAGGCTGGATGGGATCCGCACAAAGGTACAGAGGGAGCTGGAGGACGTGCTCACCAAGCCACTTTCCATTATTTATCAGCAGTCCTGGCTATCTGGGCAGGTCCCAGTTGACTGGAGGTTAGAAAATGTGGCCCCTATCTACAGTGAGGCCTGGAAGGAGGATCTGGGGAATTACAAGCCTGTCAGTCTGACCTCAGTGCTCAGGAAGGTCATGGAATACATCATCTTGAGTGCCATCATGTACAGGACAACCAGGTGGTCAGGCACAGTCAGCCTGGGTTTATGAAAGGCAGGTCCTGCTTGACTAATCTGATCTCCTTCTATAACAAGGTGACCTGCTTAGTGGATGATGGGAAGGCTGTGGATGTTGTTTACCTGAACTTTAGGAAAGCCTTTGTCATCATTTCCCACAACATTCTCCTGGAGAAACTGGCTGCTTATGGCTTGGACGGGCATGCTCTTCACTGGGTAAAAATTGTCTGGGTGGCCAGACCCAAAGAGTTGTGGTGAATGGAGTTAAATCCAATTGGTGGCTGGTCAAAAGTGGTGTTCCCCAGGGCTCAGTATTGAGACCGGTTCTCTTTAATATCTTTATCAATCACTTGGACAAGGGGATTGAGTGCACCCTCAGTAAGTTTGCAGACAACACCAAGTTCGGTGGGAATGTCCTGCCTGAGGGTAGGATGGCTCTACAGAGGGATCTGGACAGGCTGGATCGATGGACTGAGGCCAATGGTATGAGGTAAAACAAGGTGAAGTGCCAAGTCCTGCACCTGGGTCACAATAACTCCAGGCAGTGCTACAGGCTTGGGGCAGAGTGGCTGGAAAGCTTCCTGATGGAGAAGGACCTGGGGGAGTTGGTTGACAGCTGGCTGAATATGAGCCAGCAGTGTACCCAGGTGGCCAAGAAGGCCGATAGCATCCTGGCTTGGATCAGAAAGTGTGGCCAGCAGGACTAGGGAAGTGATTGTCCCCCTGTACTCAGCACTACTGAGGCCACACCTCGAATACTGTATTCAGTTTTGGGTCCCTCACTACAAGAAAGACATTGACGTGATGAGGCATGTCTTGAGAAGGGCAGTGAAGCTGCTAAGGGGTCTAGAGCACAAGTCTTATGAGGATCAGCTGTGGGAACTGGGGTTGTTTAGTCTGGAGAAAGGGAGGCTGAGGGGAGACCTTATGGCTCTCTACTACTACCTGAAAGGACTAAAAGGAAATAGCCTCAGGTTGCACCAAGGGAAGGTTTAGACTGGATATTAGGAAAAATTTCTTCAATGAAAGGGTTGTCAAAGACCAAAAGAGGCTGCCCAGGGAAGTGTCTCCATCCCTGGAGGTATTTAAAAGACGTGATAGATGTGGTACTTAGGGACATGGCAGTGTTACATTAACGGTTGGACTCGATGATCTTCAGTGTCTTTTCCAACCTAAATGATTCTATGATTCTATGAAGAGCGTGATAGGAATGGAATAAAAATCATGTCCAATGATCATGTGTTGTTGCAGCACTGTCACTTAACACAGATTTTCTCCATGTCTCCATTGTTGTCCAGAAGGTTTTATTAACTCTTAGAGTCCCAGACAAATTTTTTTCACTTGTTTGGTATTGTCAGAATCCACAAAGAAACCTCATTTTAAACTTTCTAGAATATCACCTATGGATATTTAATATGCATACAGAATTTTCTGATTTTGCCTTTGATTTTACCAACAAATAGCCAGCCTTAAGTATAACACTGGTTACTTTCTGAAATGGTCAAGAAAAGCACTGCTTTTTAAAGGGTCCAAAAAGAACACTTTTTTTGACATTTGCAGGGAAAATTATATAAATCTAGCTGTCTAAGAGACCATAGTCTTATGCAGAAATTTAAGGGGAGCTTCAAGATTGCAATGTGAAGATTACAGGAGACTGTTACAGTCATTTGACCTTTACAGAACTTTTATTTTTCAGCTGTCTATACCAGCTGTCTAAGAACTTCATTATTTATAGCACCCTTCACAAAAAGGTCTCCAAGTGCTTTGTATCAAGAAGAAAAAAAAAATTAAAAGAAAAATGAATCAATAAAAAGATTAAGAAAAAAGTTGGGTTTTTTTTTAAGAAAGGAAAATAGTATTTAAAGATTTTTAATGCTGTTTTAGATTAGGCACTATTCAGGACAGATCACAGATAGTGAGGGCTGAAAGTGTTTCAGTCAGTGCTTAGCATAAAGCAACTGTTAACCTTATCGTGAAAGTTGTTAGCTTCCATTGATTTCAGTTAACAGTTGGAGACTGGCCACCTACACAGAATAGAGCCCTAATCTCTTTGGCAAAACATTTATTTAGCAATTGCAAAGAAACTTCAGATCCTGAAAAGAAATAAGTGATAATTTCTAATTTTTATTTGTGACATGGAACTGGAGCAAGCCATTGAAATGTACAGCCAAGACATATGGCAGCTCAAACCCTGTTTCAAACACAAATTAAAGAAAGGAAACGTATTTCTGTCACCAACTCACAGACAGACCACAGCTGTCCTCCACTTACTATACAGACGTTATTCGAACTGAACCTTAGACTATAAGAAAACCACAGATCGACATATTTACTCAATTTGACTTCAGGCATTTGAGTTAAGTGCTCTGAATAACACTTTTCATACACTTGCTTGCTCTTTTGACTAGCTGTTATGCTCTTAAGGGTGCTCTGAATCATACCACAACCAGATAAGTTGTTTGCACAAGGAATTGTTTACATCTTATATCCTAATGCTGTCTTGGGAATGACTTAATAGAAGCTTTGTGGCTAACCACAGCTAAAATATAAGGTAAAATGAAAGCAACAATAAAAAATATCTCTATTTTACTTTTCTGAAAATTCATTTTAAATCTTGATCAGAAAGTAAACCTTGAACTTATAGCTTTTTAATAAGTGAGCCCTGATTAAAGAACAATCCCCCAGACAAATATTGTGTTTATCAGTCTGTTTGTTTGCTAGATAGAAAATATATGAGGTCTTAAATCATGTCTAGACCAGCTGGAAAAGAAATAAATAAGCAAACCTAAAAATATATTCTGCATATTAATATTACACACCAGAGTACTAGAAATAGTTATTTATTTATTTTTTTAAATTTAGATGCATCTATATAGTCAAAACTGACTATTATTATTAATATTTTACAGTAATTAAGAAATCTTAAATTCATTTTTGGAATAGTGTTTGTTTCTCTCCTCCCCAGTGTTTTGGAAATCTGCACCAGATGCCAACAAGTTCATGGAAACCATTTAAAAATGGAGTTCCTGTATGTCAGCACAATGCATATGTATGTGAGCAGATTCATAAACTAAACAAGGGCACAGAGAATATCAGAAGCAAAGTCCATGCTCTAAAACTTTATGTGAAGGTAAAAGGTTTTACTACAACTGTTGGAAGGGTTTTGGGTGTCTCCTCTCTCCCCGCCTCCCTCCCCAAAAGCCCATCTATGGACTTTTGTAAAAATACTATCTTTAGATGATAAAAAACTCACATTGAAAAAGGAAGGATTTACAGTTTTCAAAACTACATACAATTAGTCTAAATGGCAGCTGCAAAATCAGAGGAATGCAAATTCCACCTCTCTATAAACTTACCCAAAAGTGGCTAATTTACTTAGTAAAAGTAAAAGTGACAAATCCCTGAAAGAACCCATACATTAACTCTGCAGAGGATCAAATTACAGTATTTCAACAGATTTAACAGAAGAGTTCTGGCAAGTGAAACTGCAGCAGGGAAATAAACTTGTAACTTCACCTGAGGTTTGATAATGCCCCATCTGATATTTTCGAAACAAGAACAACAATTAGCTAATTAAAGGTTCACTTTCGTATGATTTTGCACTCAGATCCAGAAGCGCAGTCTACGCATAATGTGAATTCCTGAAGTCCAAGTCCTTAACTAAGAAAAATGATTATGTGGCCAGTGCCTTCATTACAGATAGACTTAGCTGGTGTAGGTGAGTTTGAGACTGACTTTACAACTGGGCAGTTTTTATTAAATGCAATCTTTATAAAAAAATAATAAATGTTATGCACTTTAAAAAGTACACATTCCTTTGAAGAATTTTGGAATAGAGATTTTTATGCCTTAGGTGACAGTATCTTAACAGGAATGTTAGCTGTAGTATGTTCTGAAATCAATAGATAGGATGATCTACAAATATACCATGTAATTTTTACTGTTAAATTCTATTCCTGCTATGTGAAATAACCTCCTGAATGAAAGAAACACAGCATTACAAAGACAGCTATTGTATTTGCTCTGGTATGACACAGTTCATTAATAAATTGTGCCTTTATAAGAAAGTGGCTTCATTACATTTTCTGGACCAAGGCTTCAACGTGCCCCACAGACCGAATGATCTGAGGACTTCGTAATGTAGAGTCATTCTTACTACATAAAATAATGAAATTTAAACTGACAGTTATTAATGCCTGCTAAAGTAATAATGAGATATGAGAAGATCCCAGGACGTACTGACTCGTTGTCTTCAATTATTATTGACCGTTGGGGTTTGGCCCAAATTTAAAGTTAAAATGTCTGTTTGTTCCACCTTTCCTTCATATTTCTAAGATTCAATTTGAAAAGAAATGCAAACATATTTCAGAGCTGTCATGTATTTTGCATTCATATGCTGTTTTCATCCCAAAATCCATGAAGAAACAATGACTTTAGTTCTGTAATCAGTATTTATTAATCATAAATTTAATGTTAAAGAGGTATAAAATACGGCTGGAACAATGGCTAATTTCCAAAAGACCCACCCATTTCTCCACATATCAAACTTTTCCTTAAGCAAGAGGTAGAAACTATATTAAGAGTTCCTTGAAGAGAAAAAAAAAAAAAGAGTACCCCAAACTGATGATAATTGAATTAACCTTATTCAACAGCCTTGTCTCCCTTCAAGTATAATAGTAAAGATGCTCATAAGTAATAAGAAAGCTGATACGTAAGTGAGGGAATTAAGCGAGTATTGCATTTTTATAGAGAATTATTGAGTGGACCTTGAAGATCAAGTGTACCTACATTATATTCTCCCCATATTTAAATAATTACACGTTGAACATATATCTGCACGGAACTACAAATGCAACTCCACTATGATGAAAATGTTATAGTTGCAGCTAAGATGTCCTCAAAGTAGAGTTAGTTTTCCTTTGTGAAATTATGTTCAATGTGGTAGACATTTTGGTACATCTCTTGAGTTCCGTTCCAGATTTTAATAATTCAGTGAATTGATACATATTTTGATTGAAGGCTTTAGTATTGCCGAGAAAAATATTCTGACTCATAAAATTTTCACATACTAATTAAAATGGTCAGTAGCTGATTAATTGCCAAAACTAAATAGGGGCAGGTAAAAACAGAAGATACAATCCATTCTTTTTTTCTCTATAAATAAAACTATTTGAGTCTCTGCGAGTTTACTTCAATTAATTTTTTTAATAACATGACATTTACTACAATGCTTATGAATATTCTAGTCGGAAGTATACTTAAGTCAGTGAAAGTAACCTTATATCAGTTAAAAATCTAAGTTAAAAATAAGCTTTGACATGCAAGAACTTTCATTTTTTTAAACATGATATTGGAGGTCAAAGATAGCCTAGGGAAGGAGTAACTTCATAATTCAAAGCACACAGAAATAAGCTAATAGTATGAAATCGCAATATTATTCTTGGAAGCAAAATCAGCAATTGTTGGTATCCTGTTTTTTGACATCTTTAGGTAGCACTTGATTGAACATGATTCATATGGAAAACCTTCAAGATCTCCAGCTTCTCAGAGGTTCTTTCCAGAGTAAGAAATAATACTTTGCTTTGTTCATCATGCTCATCAGATTTCTGCTTTTGTATAATAAAATTCTTCTCAGGTGTAGTTTATGAGTGACTACTTTCTCTGTGTCAGATATATGTACCATACTAATAATATACGGATGAACATCGGCAATGCAATTAGTAGGATGAAATATATGAAAAATAAAATCCCTTCTTTCATTATTCATGAGCCAATAAAAAATAATTAAAAAAAAATTCTGTTGGTACCACCTCAATTAGTAAACTGTTACAATGCTTTTTGGAACTGTATGTAGCACAGATATTGGTTAGCTAGAGTAATCTTTAGGTGACTGCCAGTGTAGCAATGATAACTATGAAGATACATTAAACATACTGCAAGGCACTTGTAAAATAGAATCACAAAATCACAGAAAGGTTAGAGTAGGAAGGGACGTTTAAGATCATCTAGTTCCAACCCCCTTGCCATGGTGAGGGACAACTTCCACTAACCCAGGTTGCTGAAAGATGATCCGAAAGCTAGAGTACCTCTCCTATGAGGAAAGGCTGAAAGAGTTGGGGCTTTTCAGCCTGGACAAGAGAAGGCTCTGAGGAGATCTTATTGCAGCCTTCCAGTACCTAAAGGGGGCCTACAGGATTGCTGGGGAAGGACTTTTTACTAGGGCATGTAGTGATAGGACAAGGGGGAATGGCTTTAAACTGGAAGACAGCAGGTTCAGATTGAACATTAGGAAGAAGTTTTTCACTTTGAGGGTGGTAAGGCACTGGAACGGGTTCCCCAGAGAAGTTGTTGAGGCCCCATCCCTGGAGGTGTTCAAGGCCAGCCTGGATGTGGCCTTGGGCAACCTGGTCCAGCGAGAGATGTCCCTGCCTATGTCAGGGGGGTTGGAACTCGATAATCTTCAAGGTCCTTTCCAATCTAAACCATTCTATGATTCTATGAAAGCCCCATCCAGCCTGGCCTTGAACACTTCCACTGATGCTGCAGCCACAACTTCTCTGGCAACCTGTTCTAATATCTCACCACCATCACAGCAAAGAATTTCTTCCTAATATCTAATTTAAATCTACCTTCTCTTAGTTTAAAACTGTTACCCCTTGTCCTATCACTACATTCCCTAATAAAGAGTACTTCCCCATCTCTCCTGTAGGCTCCCTTTAGGTACTGGAAGGCTGCTATAAAGTCTCCCTGGAGCCTTCTCTTCTCTAGGCTGAACAAGCCCAACTCTCTCAGCCTGTCTTCACAGGAGAGGTGCTCGAGCCCCCTGATCATTTTTGTGGCCCTCCTCTGGACCTGCTCCAACAGGTTCGTGTCCTTCTAATGCTGAGGGCCCCAGAACTGGATGCAGTACTACAGGTGGGGTCTCAGGAGAGTGGAGTAGAGGGGCAGAATCACCTCCATCGACCTGCTGGCCACGCTTCTTCTGATGCAACCCAGGATATGGGTTGGCTTTCTGGGCTGCGAGCACACATTGCTGGCTCATGTTGAGCTTGGGTGAGATTCAACTTACTTTGAAAGTCTACCTTCTTATCTGGCCCGGTCACTTAAGCTTTCCTTTTCAATCAATAAGCACTTAATGGGTGTGATCAATCTTATCCTAATCAGTACATCTAGAATTAAGCTAAATGATTTCAGATATCTGCTTTAGGATGAGATGAACTGCAGTCTAGTAATGCATACTTTTCTCCATTGATAACAATGGATATCTCAGGTGACTAGATCAGATTTGATGTCTGCATTGTAAGTGTTCAGAGTTACAGAAGAGAAATCCAGCTGACACACTTTTGTGTACTCCTTTACTAACATATATCTATTTCTTGTTTTGGCAATTGTGAAACAATTGAACTTCAAAAATGCCAGGATTATTCTGGGTACTGATGAGCCATTTATCACTATGACATCCAATATCTATCCATTTTATTTATCTTTGATTTGTGACAGTAGCTTTACATTGCAGATGAACTGTAGAATATGGATATAATCTTATATGTATGGTCATATCAGCAGAATATGATCAGTGAATTTTATACTTTTTTGGCACTGGAATTATTTTTTTTAAATATATAGGTGGCACACGATTTCTTGCAATTTCTGAAAAATCAGCTAAAAGCCTCAAGCGTATCCCTCCTTCCAGTATTCTTACTAATCCCTTTACAACTTCTACCACATTGTAAGAATTTCAAATAAATTCTACCTTAGGTATTTGTGATACACTTCATCTAGAGATTTAATCCTTGAAAATGAGTAGCTAGAGAGGATTGTTCCAAATGGAGTTGATGCTACTGCAGCCATAGCTAGAACATTCATTTTCCTGTCCAAGGTAAGGAAATACCATAAGCTCAGTTATCATGTAGACATAGTAGAAATTATTTCTAATCTAATAAATTACTCCTCTAAGCCTTGTTCAGCTTAACTCCACTGTCCAGATCCCTCCCCTGCTTCTTGAGTAGAAGCCTGTGCTAAGATCTCATGTTCTGTAAAACCGCTTTCCAGGCTATGTCTACACCAGCAGTTAGTGAGGCCCAGTAAGAAGAGATTTGCAGAGCAAAATAGTTGGTGCTGTGAACCCAGTGCTTATCCCAGACAACTTTTGCAGGGTTTTATATCAAGTATATTTCAGCTTTGTGTCCTGGTCCATTCATCTGTTGGTGACTGCATTAGGCATTGGTGATTGCATTAGGCAATCTGGAGCACATCTCCCAGTTCAGTTTCACCCAAAACGAGTGCAGTTTATGCACCTCAAGACATCGCTGCAGTGCGAACTGGAGAAGAGTAAGTGGGGACAATTGGAAGACTCACTTCAGTTGTGCACTCCTAATCTGAACAAGAAGGCAAATGCAGACTTACACTCATATTTGCATTAGGGAAACATTTAACAATAGCAGCCAAAATATTGCACACGGTATGAATATTGACAATACTGAACACATTTTGCAGCATACTGCATGAGGTCCATCACATTACTCCTCTTCCAGTTAAAAATCCAAAGGTCTGTTAAGAACCTCTAGTTTCTGCATGATTTACAGACTGGTTAACAGTATCACTACTTCTGCATTGCAGGAAAGTTAACTTATTGTTACCTGCAGATATCCAGACCATCTTGGCTTGTTGAGACGTAAGTGCAAAACAGATTATTGCATGTAACAATCCGAGTTTTCCTTTGATCCAAGTATAGTACATTATCTTTATCAATCCATTAAAGCAAAAGATCTATCACTTTCTCTGACACTATTATCTATCTGTGCTACACAGCAATATGGTTTATTTTCCGGTTAATGCTCTCACTGGTAACCAATGGTTCTCAGACTGCGAGCTAAAAAATGAAGACTGAATAGAAATTTATTTCCATCATGCTATTCTGCTCAAAATATTGCTCCCCTACTGTGTCAGTATTTTGTCTCAGGTATGATGCATATGAGGATTTTTGGCAGTATAACGCCTTAATCTGAAGCTAATGATAATTTCTCAAATCTAGAACATGTATCAGTCAGTTTTTCAATAAAATAATAATATTTTATGTAATACATGAACAAACTCCAAAGTATCTGTTAATGATTTCACAATAAATGGTAGCAAAATGTGCTATGAGGGCAATTTTTTCTGCATGTATCTCCATAAACTAAGGCTTCTCCAAAAGGCACTATCTCTATCTGGCAGACAAATGTGAGTCTTTTTTTCTGGTCTGTTAACATTGAGTGAAAAAAGCTTTTGACTAAAGTGATATATTTTTTTTGAACCTTGATTCAATTTTCAAGGTTGAGTGAGTTGTGGCCTCATCACACTTCATATCATGTCTTGCATGTGAAGCTGGCACACCTAGAACTACCTGAACATCTCTTGTCAGCTTTCAACCTTAACTTAAGCATTCGATTACTTGTGGTAAAATAACCCTCCAGAAATTGTATAGGTATATGGTAAATTTCTCTATTTGATCATAATCAAAACTTAATGCTTTTATAAAATTGTCCTTCTGTTTATACTGTTCCATGGTAAAATCTTTTCTTTCTAGTCACTCTTACATGAAAGAGTTCTTATACTGATAGCACCATTAATGACTTCCAGATTTGTAGTGATTATTTTTAATGAATGTAAATGGGTTTTGATGGGCATCATTTTTTTTATTTGGCAATATTTAGAGTCACTACTGTGAATTCCATATTATACATGCTCTCCTTTTCCATTGCATATGTGTGTGTGTGTGTGTGTGTAAAAATATATGCTGCTATAATCCTGACAACAATGGTGAGAATACTATGATAAATCCTTTCTGCATCATAATGCTGTAATGCACTTGAATGAAGTTTAATGCCACTAAACAGTATTTTATGACTACCTTGTCATTTTGGGTATATCTTTCTTCTTCTAGAATATATGCTGGACCTAGCATTTCATTGGAATCTATCTCAGTGGCTTCCTGAAAGTTTTTCCCTTATCAGAAGCACTGTTATTCTGCTTTTTTGATAAAATAGCTTCAAAGGTATCTATTTAGTGGGGCTTTCTTGTTGTTGTTTCTTACTTTTATGCGGCATCTCCAACCATACTATATCTCATCTATTTCAGCCTTGTCCTCCTTTTGGCAACATCTAGAAAACATCTAGAAAAGGAATATTTTTGTAGACCCAGTAGAGAGATCTGAAAAAAAAGTCCCTGCTCCCAAGTACTTTGCAATGCAGAAGATGTGATATTTTGACAACACCATTTTAGCCATGTTTATCATCAGCTTAACATCAAAGCAGGCCAAAAAACATAAGATATATTTTCTCTTAAACAGGAAATGTTTACAGTAAATCAATATTGAATGGGGTAGCTTGCACAGTAGTGGACAATAGTTTCATAGCTCCTGTTGAGATTATGCAGCTAAAATAAATAGCAGGAGATAAAAGAAGACCTAAAAGACAGAGGCCAGTAAAATACTTACACAGAACTAACTGGAAGATAAGAAGTCTACCACATACCCACAAGGTTAGAAATGAGATAGTCTTGGAAGAAAACCAGGAGTAGGTGAAGTCAAGAAAAGTAAGTGAGGTGAACACATAATCTGCTCTATAGATCTATAGGGTGAATCGTAGCTGACAGGTCAAGCAGAAAGAGAATG
This sequence comes from Vanellus vanellus, assembly GCF_965231255.1. Lineage (NCBI taxonomy): Eukaryota > Metazoa > Chordata > Aves > Charadriiformes > Charadriidae > Vanellus > Vanellus vanellus. Next base: position 40,433,594 of record NC_138908.1, on the reverse strand, counting down.
CTGGAGCAAAGTTCGGCTTCAAAGTGATTATTAGAGATGCTGATGTGAACAGTTTCACCTGAGTCCACAAGGACTCAAAATGTTTTAGGATGAAATTGAAAGAATTACAACCCAAAGTTTTTCAGAACAGTCAGTGAAGTTCAGAATGAAAAGCAGAAGGGACATTACAGCCCAGCTGAGAGCTTATAAATGATACTCTAAAAGACATTAAACATGGATGAGTCAGAACATGAAATGTTTAATTTGTTTCCTAAATAGAGTTCTTTTTGATGCATTTCTTATTTAATTTTCTCTTTTCTCCTCTTAAAGCCTATGTCTATCAATGCAATTAGGAAAGATATTTAGCAAGAACTGAAAAGTAGGCATCATTTCACTCTCTACACTACCATTACAATATACTTTTCCATTTTACTTCATAAAAAACATTACCATTTGAGTCAAAAGATAGAAGGAATAGCTAAATCTATTCTATCCACATAATTTTAAATCAAAATCAGTATTTATGGACTCTGTTTCCTCTCTTACCTACATCACAAAAGTTAAAGGGCCTCTGTCTGATTATATGTAATACAAAAATACAATCTGTTAATTTTAGTCATGTGGATTAGAACTCCATGACTGGACTTCCTTATATCTTATTGGGCTTGCTTAGGCACTAACTAAGGAAGACAACAGTCATGAATAATGCACATAATATTATTCAGTAGCACTTGCTTTCCAGATTTGCACAAGTTAGAAATTCTTGGCAGAACTCCACAAGGCTAATTTCTGCGATCTTTAGTCTCACTTTTTAATAAATAAATAAATAATAGAAATACTTTATACTTCACTGCCACCTTTCATCTGAACATACCAAAGCACAAGATCTGTAAGTACAGTGGTCACAGTAAAAAGTACTTCGATATGTTTGGGAGCATATTTGTTACTTAGTGTAACAAAAATACCTATGAAAAAAGAATATTTTTTTTCAGATTAGCAAGAATTTTTGAAGTACTAATGATGGAAAACCATGGAATGATGTTAATATTTACAGTAATTCAAATACTGTCCTATCTCTGAAAATGGTTTGTAATTTATTTGTATTTACACGCATCCTGTACACCAAATAGTCCTAGACTGTTGATTAATAATTACCTGAACAATTAGTCACAAATTGTTATGTTCAACTATTCACTTATTTTTTCTCTTAATGTCACTAATGATAACATTTCAAAAAAAAAAAGAATTTAAAGAAATAATACTAGCAGAAATGCAGCAAGCAAAATTTGAAAGCGCAAATTATTGGATGAACCTTAATTGGCACTAATCACTGTAAAAATTCCAGTGTTCACAACTATTTGCATGACTATCCAGCTACATAAAGTACCCTTGAGTAACATAAGCTGACAAATCACCATATGTTTTTTTAATACTTACACTTTTAAAAAGATGGGGGGGAGAGAAGTCCCTAATTTCAGTTCCTCATTTTCTGTTTTCACATCACCATAGAAATTACTGTTAGTTTTCATTTTCTCTGAGTCAGGCTCCAAGGCTTTGGATTAAGATTGTTTGTGACTAATTATCACAAACTCTTCAGTTTTCACATTTGGACAGTAAATTCTCACTTTTCCACATGATCCATCATTGAAAGACACATTGTAAAAATACTGTTTCTCAGCTTATTTTTACAGAAAGTGAACAAATACTTCAGGAAACTACCCATCATAGCATATATGGAAGCTTTCAGAAAATTCTTATTTCTCCACAGCAAAACCTTTGTTTCATTTATTGGACTCTAGAGTGGTCTTAAAGAATTCAAACTCCATGAAGTTACTTTTTTTCAGAAGAGAATGGAAACCCGGAGTAGATCCTTTTTCCTGATTCTTAGGGTCTGATAAAAGACTTACTGAATTCTATAGTGAACTTTCTACTGAATGTAATGGGCTTTTAAATAATCCATTAGTGAAACATTTCCCATAAATATAACTTTTTCCTACTATGTATTGTAAAAATTCTTGCTTAAACCTTATTAAGATATTGTATATTGAAATTTGCCACAGGCGCACATTTTCTCAGGGTTTTGTGTTTGGATTTCTTTAAATTCATTGACAAGTCAGGCTCTTGAGGACTGGTTTTGTCCTGAAAACTTTACTCATTTCAAGACACAATTGATGCTAGGGCAAAGATGACTTCTTCCTTAGACAGAAGAGGACTGCAAGTGGAGGTCAGAACAATCACAAGCTAAATACAAGTGTGTTATCTACTTCATTCACATTTGCATCTGGAAGGGCTTAAGGAAATAGTAAGTAATCATCAGCCTGTCACTGTGAGAAAAGATTTAGGAACTTCCAACCAAATAGCCAAGCATAGCTATAGTTAGAATTAAACAGAAATTTTTCACTGTTCCAATTAGTAAAATGTGGTTGTTTCCAGCTGGATAATTCTGCTTGTTTTTAGTAACACAATGGTGTCCATGAAAATATAGGTATTTTCCAGCAGGCATCGAAGATCCTGCCTTAAATGTTATTCTGCTATTCCACAATCAGTAATTATTTTCTATAGTTTTACTTTTGCTCACATATATGTGTATGTGTGCACTTGTATGTAATTATGTGAAATAATGCTGCAGAAGATATACTGCATCAAATTCCCCCAAACGATCCCTTTCAATTCCAGTCTTCTGCCTGTAATGAACAGTTCATTATGGGGAACAAGTTCAAACAAATATCAGAACTTCCAGTAAAATTCATAAGTTCAACAAGCATTGGAAATCCTATCTTCTTTCCTCCTTGCTTTTATCACTTTCTTTGACATACACGGAGTTGAGTACTTCCTCTTTCAGGTTTGAGTGACACAGGATTAATTTCTCTTTCAGTAATTTTGCATTTCAGTAAGGTCCCTTCTAATGCTTGGGAAAACTTAATTTTTAGAAGATTCTAGTGTCTGAATTTGTGAAAATATTTACTTTACATATCCTATGTAATACAGCTATGGCATACAGGTTTCAAGGTCTCAGTGTTTTCAAGCTCTCCAAGTGCAGGGATGAGGAGGAGCAAAACCCAAGCACTTGACCCAAGCTGGCCAACAGGATTATTTCATATGAGGAACATCACATTCAATATAAATTAGAAAGTTTGCTGAGTTTTCTCTTCTATGATGGCTGTGATCCTGAGAACTTCTTGCCCTGGTGCTGGACCCCTGAGGCATTCCCTTCCTCCCAAAGCTGTAGCACTCACAGTGTCATTTGCTGTCCGCTACTGGGAGCGCACAGCTTCTGACTGATATAATTGGCTGAGTATAAACTTGCATATTTTATATTGGTATCAGGACCAATATTAGTTCTTTAGTATTGATAATGTTAATTATTTAGTATTAATCTATTAAATCTGTTTAGATTTCAACCCTCAAGTTTCCTTGGTTTTTTCCTGATTCCCTTTCCCAGGTGGGGAAGGGCTCATGAAGTGGTGGAATAATTGTCTAAACGACAATAAATGGTTGTGGGTTCTTCAAACCGTAACACCAGTATATATACATCTGTAAGCAGTAAGCACATTAACTATGCCAGCTAGCCAGAGAATCCTTGATATTCTCCTAGGAACGAAGAATGAATCATTGTTTCTCTCTTTAAATGTAACATTAAGACTAAGTTTAAGGCTTCTAAACTGAAGTTAAAAATAGATTGTATCAGTAATGGAAAAAAAATCTTGTTGATAATCTCTTGACATTAAGGGTCATATAGTGATCTATATGCACTATTTTCCTCTCCCAGGCCTCTTTGTTACATTTTTTTTTCATCTTTTGTCATATCTTTGTTACATCTTTTTGCAATAAAGGTACTAACTAGTGCAGCATTGAGGTTTTCTGTGTAGCCATGCGGTAATTCAAAACTAGCCTATTAAATTCATAGATAGTAAAAAATCTTATGAGCTCTCTGTATAATTTAAATAACTTAAATGAAAGAGAAAATGTAAGATATTCAAACAAGTATTACTTGAGTGATCCTGACAAAGAACAAGAACATAAAAAGTAAAAGAATTCACCATCTCTATACAAGTAGAAAATATTATTCAGAAGGAAATCAGAATTACTTTATAGCCTTTTAAAAAGCACTGAAAAGTTTCTAGTTAGTGGTCAATAGAAGGCCCGGTAAGTACATGGCTAACTAGACTAGACTGTGGATGGTTTCCTTTCATGATATTTTACACTTGGACGATGCAAATAAGGGGTTTCAACACTGAAGTTGTTCAACACTGAAAGTACATAAGTTGTTGAGCCTGTATGTGTTTGAAAATAGCTCTGAAAAGATGGAGAATACTATACTTCTTGGGCACTGAGTCACTAATAGCAGACCATACTAATGATAAATCAGACTGTCATAGGTTTATGAAGCACTGGGAAAAAGCAGGCTGAGGGGAAAAGAAGGAAAACAAAAACATGCAGGAAAAGTAAAGCCACATGGTCTTTAAAAACATCATCAGAATGACAGCTTGAGCCAACATGGCAAATTTGGTGGTCTGCAGGTATGCTAACTGATTACAAATGGATTCTCATGGGTATGGTCGAAAGGACTGTCAATTACATAACTGTGCTAGATCTCGACAGTATTTCTGTTTACAGCTGTCAAAAGATTTAGCCAAATGAAACCCAAGGCCTTGCTCTACACTGGTTTTCATTTGTAGTCATCTTGTGAGACTTTTCCTATCATGAAGATAAAATCATAGAATCAGAATAGTTTGGGTTGAAAGGGACCTTGAAAGGTCACCTCACCCAACCCCCCTGCAATGAGCAGGCACATCTTCAACTAGATCAGGTTGATCAGAGTCCACTTGACCTTGAATGTTTCCAGGGATGGGCATCTACCACCTCTCTGGGAAACCTGTGCCAGTGTTTCACCATGCTTATTGCAAAAAATTTCTTCCTGATATCTATTCTAAATCTTCCCTCTTTATTTTAAAGTCATTACCCCTTGTCCTATTGCAAGAGGACCTGCTGAATATCTCCATTACTTTCTTTGTTCACCTCCAATCTCCTTTGTTTACCTAGTATTATCACATACAATATATTGGTTGTAAAAGGGTTAATCAGTGATGATGTATTTTTTATAGCACTCTGTTCCAATATATCTAAAAGTACATCAGATATGGCAGACTACATATTGCATACAATGTTGAAAGTCTATTCAGTATTAATACCTACATTAAAAACATTGACAATGGAAAAGTTTTGTTATAACACGAGTACTGTCTTTAATTTAGAAAGACAAACAAATACAGATATGCCAGAGGTAACAACCCTGCAGGGTATTATTTTAGTAAACTTTAAATCAATTTATATATATGTTATCTTGCTATTTATATTTGTTTTAGCACAGTTACACAGTGTTTAAAAAAGCTGTCTTTTTTTTTCTTCTTTTCTTGGTTGGTTTCTCAACTGTTGTTTCACCATTTGTGGCTTTTCCCCCTTGACACTATGCTAATATTTGCTTTGGAGGCTTTAAACTTACTCTTATATGCAGACTGTTTCCTAAGTTCTGTGTCTCTATTCACTCTCTCAAAACTGCTATAAACAAAATCTTACATCTTTCATAGCTAGAGATATTTAGTCTTTGGTAGTGGCAAAATTAAAATATCCAATTATGGTCAAAATTATGAAATAACATATTAGTCAGTTGTTCCCACTGATATCAGCAGGATTGTCCTGAGGGGAAAAGTTATTAATTTTTAGAAAGCGCCTTTTATCAACTAAATTGTTCAAATGTTACAAATGCAGAAGTTTTGAATCAATATACTCCTATTTAAGTAAAATGCTAATTTTCATCAGGGACACTTAAATTTAGACCATGGCAAGAAACAGAAAATAATTATTTTCTAAGCAGACATTTTTTCTTCACAAGGTTTCAGCTCTTAACTTTGAATTTTGCAATTATTTTTACTTAAAGCACAGTGATACTGAAAACAGTGCTATTTTGGATAGCACTTTCTGACAAACCATGCCAGAAAGGATTATTCTTTGTGTTTTCTCTTCAACATACAACAACTCTTACGCTAATATCTTCATGAAAAACAGAATGTCAATACAATGGATTTACTGAAGAGACCATCTGTCTCCTATGTTGATGGTATGATATATAGTAACTTAACTGCTTAATACATCAGCTATTCAGTATATCCAATGGACTATACAACAGATTTTTTTTGCAAATGTAAGGCCTACACATGCTTCTGTGTATTTGTAGTTGCTACAAGTCTCTAGTCATATGGCAATAACCTTATAACTTTCAAGAAAAGACATCTTCAAGAAATAATAAGGTGACTTGCACCTTTCTTGTTCATACAGCTAAGTATATAAATACAGACCTTGATATTTTGACTTTGTATTCAATCACAGACTGTATCAGAAAGCTTATATTCTCAGTATGATTTTGCCTGTCTTCTTATGTTGTTTATCCTCAGAACTGTCCAGGTCTATTTAGACCCACTCTCTGAAAGCCCTAGCCTCCTATCTTCCAGCCTTCACAGTTACAAAAGAGCAAAAAGAGCTACTGAAGAAAACACAGCAAATCTCACTCCAAAGAGCCCCCTCACTAGGTTAGGCTCAGCTACCCAGGGGGTCTGCATAATATTCCTAATCTAGCAGAAAGTTATTCTCTCATGGCTGCTTATGTCATCTCAATCACATTTGACTGCTAACAAACTAACTGCTAAAAAGTCCTCTGAAAACCAGACTGTCTGCTCAAATATGAGCCTCCCAGAAATCCATCTGTTTACCTGTTGCATACTTGCTTGGCACAAATTATATGGGAAGACACTTGTGTCAGCATCTTTTCAGTATGATAAGGACCAAAGACTATTCTTCAGCCCCAATACCAATAAATAACATTAACGGTTCGAATTTTTCACCTGTCATTATTATCCCTTTTCTGATAACCTCAGCAAGTAAATCAGTGAAAAAAAAAAATCACTCTATGCAGGGATCAGAATTCAGTTGATAGTATGAAGGCAATTAGAATAGTACAAATGAAAGCCTAATTGCTGAAAGTACATTACTAGATATAAGAGAGAATAAAAAGTATCCTATCAACAACTGCATAAAAAAAAAAAAAAAAAAGCTTGAACCTGTCTTTTAGAACAGATGGAGTTTTCTGCACAGAGATTAATTTTGCATTCAAATGACATGCTCCAAACACAAGTAGTGTCTGCTTGCCATATATGTATCTCCAGAATACTTAATTCGTAGGAACGTATTGCAGTGTTCTACACTGTGCAAAAGGCCAAGGTAAGAGGGCCTTTTGCACAGGGAAAAAAGTTTGTAATTGTTTCAGGCACATCTGACTTTGCCCAATCACAAATCTGTAACAAAGCATGGTCAGGAATAGTTGGAGGAGACCAAGATCATGTGCCTACAGTGCTCAATTAGGGTAAGGGATGTGAATGGGGAATTTCCTAGATCAAATGTGATTGCTTTGAGCACTAGGCTAAAGAACCAAAGTTAGGTTTTTAGAACTATGTAGAAATTTTTAGAATTAATTAAAACTTTATAATATTTCAAATTGCCTAGAAGTTTTAAGTCATACAAAGTAAAAGACAGCTTCCAAAATCCATCTCTTCCTTACTTTATCAGCATATTTCACTGGTACATTTTAGTGTGAAATACAGTTCTTTGCGTCAGTAGAGAGGTTTTTTCAAAAGTATCTTTTACAAAGCTGCATATTCAATAAGTGCAGCTATCACAATCATAATTTTTATTAAGCTTACTTGGATATAACTAGAAATATTTTGATATAATTAGAAAGGTCCTGAAGTATCTAACGTCTTCCAAACTTCAGTCCCCTTCCAATTTCTTTTCCTAGTTAGTTCTTCCTACTCTTTCTAGCCTGAGAATCCTTCCAATGATATAAATAACCTACATTTTACTACGGGGATTCTTTTCTTTCCCTCACTCCAATGTAATTGGAGAAAACAGATTTTGAGGTTTAGAGGGGAAATGTGGGAAATTTAGAATGGAATGAATATACTAAGAGTATTTGGAAGTGTTGGAAGTTTTCAAAGTCCAGTCCAATGGAGTTTTGAGCGACCTGATCTAGTGAAAGATGTACCTGCCCATGGCAAGGGGAGTTGGACTGGGGGATCTTTGAAGATCCCTTCCAGTCCAAACCATGCTGTGATTCTGTGATTCTAGTATTTCTAAACACTGTATTCTATTTCAGCATGATTTAAGTGTCAGCAGAAAAACACAGCTACATTACTACATCAGTATTGTTAACAGCTAGATATTGTCATCTGGGGAAAATTCCAGATCAGAATTAAAACTTCTGAAAATTGGCAGTGTTTCAGTACCTTAATTAAAATGGTTTGGATGATCAACGGGAACTTATTAGTTGTATGATATAGACAGAAAAACTTAAAAATTCTCTAACTTGATAATGTGGTTTTTCTCCAAGTATCTAATGCTTTGGCCAGAGCTGCACCTAGCAATTCTAGCTGTATGAGATTGCAAATTCTGGTGCAGGAGATTTTTGTTAGGGTTCTTCTAAAGAGACTTTATGTCTGTGACTTTATGGCCCAGTGACTGTATGGCTCAAGGACTGTATTACTGTCAAAGACTTCCACAGTTGTGCTAATTGTCTATGTATTTATCATTTTTATTTTGGTATGAGTGCCTGGGGCAATCTTAAAATCTCAGGTAAAGAGCTGTTGTTTGTCTGCATAGGTTTGTAAACAGTAGCACATCTGTATCATAATTTGGTAGCTGTATCTTGGCAACAGAAAAAGATGAATATGTCTATAGAAGTCTATAACAATAGTTTAGAATTTGCAGAATGTAGACAAATATATCAGAAATATGCAAGGACCCTAAAAGCCAGACCCAGTAATTTCCTCATGGACGTGATTCTATCACAGTTAGTTCTGTTTAGTACTTTTTTTCACCTATAAGTTATCTAATTCAGTTATTGTTAAGCAAGGTATTTAGTTGCTGTATAACTTATCAGCAATATTTGAAGCTTTTTCTTCTATAAATTGGTTTAGGAGTTGGTCTCAGTGGGCTCTCAATTAGCAAAACTAAGCTCCTAAATGTTGAATTGTTACCTTATGAAAAGCGGAACCGTATTGAATGATGAGAAAGTTTTGGTTTGTTTCATTGTTCACCACATTATTAGCTTTACTAAGTTTAGTAGTGCTTACAAATGCTGTAATAATTACGGATTTCCTCTTTGCCAGTAAGAAGCTTAAAATTACAAGGAACGTTCAGTTTATAAGAATAGAAAAATACAAACAGAACTGATTGTTTAAATAAAAATATAAGCCATGCACTTTATTTTTAGGAATGCATTACTTGTTCATATCTTCTAAACTAAGCTCCCCCCTATATACTATTTTGTTTATATTTTCCAGTCACTTTCTTAAAACTGTTTCCACTGGTCACACCTGTGGGTCTTTTCAGGAGGCTGAAATGAAGTTTATAATGTTTGTTTCAATGGTAATTCAGTAGCTTCCTAAAGAACATTTTTCAGGTTCACCAGAATTTGTAAATTTTACTCTCCCTTTGCTTAAGTGCAATATAACTATCAACAGCAGAAAAAATACTTACTGCTAGTGCTACTGCCCTGCACTTGGGAGAAAGATAGGGATATTATACTTCAGTTACATGACCAGCAACAGAATAAAACTTATGTGACTGAATAATTTTACTGCTGCCAGTAGGATTAGTTTCACTGTAGTTCAATTAATTATGCCAATTTTACTCTGCTACTGCTATAAGCTATTTATCTAGCTTAAATTTCATACTTGCTACTTGTAGATTTTTTATTAGGACTATTTTATGTGCAGATGAATGGAGGGTCAGAGAGGATTAATGATTTGCCTAAGGTTGAACAACTCTCAGTACTACACAGTCCAACAAAACCAAGAAACTTTACTTATCATTCTCTTTTCTTAGTGTAGTCACAGAGAGAAATCTTAAATTATGGAAGCATTTTGGAAATCCTCTGAACACAGACAGATTGAAAAGGTCTTAAGAAAACAGTGAGGAAGAGCCACTTACAGACGACAAAGGAAAACTGACTTGGTCAGGACTTAGGCTGTTTGGATGTTAACCTGAAAATCAAAACCAGAATTCCACAGGACATAGCAAGGAAAGAGGTTCCTGTGATCATTATTCCTGCATTGGAATAGATCTTTTTTTTTTTTCTTTCTTTTTTTTTTTCCAAAATTGGGATATCCCTATATTATCCATTTGGATTTTTTTAAGTGTTCAGTCAACAAGGTTACTTTATGAAAGACTGAGATTTAAATTTCAGAATTCAGTGGGAACACTAGCAACACTTGATTCATTCTGGTTCTTTCTAAGTTGCTTCACAATTCATGTTTTCAACAACATATGTCCAGAATATGGCTATTTGCTTTTATCATCCCATCCTTAAACTATCCATTAAATTACTCTCATCTTCCTTCAGTAATGTGATTATTTTTAACTTGAAGGAGCCTTTTATGTGCTTTATCACACAATCTTGTAATTGCTATCTTTGCTTGCAGAATGTTGCCATCTTATTAGGTCTTCTGTCCTACTCCAGATTCTCACCCAGTTTTACGATAATTGCTGTTTGAATTATTTTGACTCTTGCACTCTTGAGGGTTCATGTCTGAATCAGATGATAATTCAAAATGCAAATGATCCTAACAATAAACTGATCTTCAATTTCTATTTGTGATCTTCATCAAGCCACCTGTTATTATGTATACTTGAAAGCACTTATCTCTTCCATACCTCCTGAATTTAATATGTAGTGGTTTTTTCTACAGTTCACCTCTAATTCATTTCCTTTTCTGTGGCAAATTATTCCCACTATTTTTGCAGAGATCTGAGTTTACAACTGACTTCCATTTGTTTTCCCATTTGCTATGTCATTGAAGTGATTTGAATCAAATCTATAATCAATCTGACTGATTCAGCTCCATCTCTGGACAGCTATAGAGACTTGAGAAGCTGCTAACCCCACTCATACCTTAACTGTACAGAATTTATTTAATTTAATTCTTACCAGATATTGATAAGCATGGGTTCTGATAAGGATGGTAGAAGTGTGCCACTTAATTTCTTTTCCTCTCTTTGTCTGGTTTCTCTTCTACTACATGCTTTTCTACCTTTAAGATGTGTTGTACGATTCTTAATTACAGTAATCATAGGGTACAGTTTTGGTGTTATACTTTGGAAGACAGTTACCCAACTCCTTCATTGTACACTTCAGGGACAGGATGCCATTCAAAGGTGCCTGGACAAACTTGAGAAGTGGACCTGCACCTGGCTTGGGGCAACCTGCAGTATCGATACAGGCTGGGGGATGAAGGGATTGAGAGCAGCCTTGTGCAAAAGCATTTGGGAGTGCTCGTGGATGAAAAGCTGGACATGAAATGGCAGTGTGCACTTGCAACCCAGAAAGCCAATCATATCCTGCATCAAAACGAGCCTGACCAGCAGGTCGAGGGAGGTGATTCTGCCCCTCTACTCTACTCCACTCGCACATGGAGCACTGCATCCAGCTGTGGAGCCCTCAGCACAGGAAAGACATGGACCTGTTGGAGCGGGTCCAGAGGAGGACCACAAAGATTATTAGAGGGATGGTACATTTCTCCTATGAAGACAGGCTGAGAGAATTGGGTTTGTTCTGCCTGGAGAAGAGAAGGCTCCAGGGAGACCTTATTAGGGCCTTTCAGGACTTAAATGGGGCTTTTAAGAGAGATGGAGACTGACTTTTCAGTAAGGCCTGTTGTGATAGGTCAGGTGGTAACGGTTTTAAACTGAGAGAGGGTAGATTTAGACTAAATATAAGGAAGAAATTCTTTACAATGAGGCTGGTGAAACACTGGCACAGGTTTCCCAGAGAGGTGGTAGATTCCCCACCCCTGGAAACATTCAAGGTCAGGTTGGACAGGGCTCTGAGCAACCTGATCTAGTTGAAGATGTCCCTGCTCATTGCAGGGGAGTTGGGCTAAGTGACCTGTCAAGGTCCCTCCCAACTCAAACTATTCTATGATTCTGTGATTCCATGATTCTAACTTCTTAAGTCCATTCTCTGCCCTGAGGACATGGAAAGAGTTTAATAGGGAAATTAGTCAAAGAAAATTTTTGGCTCACAAATGGATTTAAGGATCTGGACCTTTTATTGATCTCACCTCAGTGTCAAAAAAATTCTAGCCCAGCAAAACTGTACAAGTATTAAACTAAAATAAGCTATGATGAGTCAGCGACTTTTCCAGCCTTTGTGCCAATGAAATGTGAGTGTTCAGCAACAGACAAATTCCAGGCTTTAGTGTTTTTAAAGCAATTTGGGAGAAAGTGCTGAGTTGTTTTATTACCATGCTTTGAGGAACATTCTGCAATTTTATTGGTCACCATGAATTGTTTAATCTGAGATGGGAAACTAGTGAGGGGAAAAATGTTTGGTGATCTTGCCAAAACCAAAAATAAACCCATGAAATATGTTTTCAAGCATGGTAAGCAGAGCACAATGTCAATATATAAAGGTACAAAACCTAAGTTCACAAACATTTGGTGTTTCATTTAAGGCAAAAGGAAAATAATTGTGTGAGACAGGACTTTATTTGGTTTCATAAGCATTGGCAGTACAGTCAGCATTAAGGATTCTGTCCACAGCTAATGCAAAATTTCAGAATTTTTGTTGAATAGGTCTACATAAATTCATACTCACTGCAAATGCTAGAGAGTCATCTGAGCCTATCTGAGCTTTTGGCAACAGAAGCCTGTATTCATACTTTTATTTCTGTCAAATTTTGTTTCATGCATCGGACTCCACATTTATGTTGAATAAGTTTTCATTGTCACTTTTAGTTGTATAAAGTCTCCCCTCTAACACATATTTAAGGGCATTGAAAGATTTGAAGGAGGTTTATTACTCTTTTTTTCAGAGAACAGAAAACAATAAATGCTCAAAAGTGATGGTGCAGGCCCTGATAACAGTATCCCATAAAAACAGTTTAAAAGACCCCCTTTCTAAGGGGAATCTAACTCACAGAAAAAAAGTCAGGAGTTGATTAAAGGTCATCTGAAAGGAGAACACAGGATTGAACAATTTATCAAAGGTGGCCTTTTTCATGTAACCTAAGATTCCAAATAGGAAATTAGAATGTGCAGTGTAAAAGAAATTGCGCCTTTGTGTTATTAAGGGGAAAGGGACTTGCAGGTCAAGCATAGAAGGACCTTTTATTCAGAAACTGACTGCAACCAATGCATGAATAACAACTGTCAAATTGACATTCCTGTGGCCGGTGATCCAGCTGAGGATTTTGATCCACTTATATATCTTTCCCAAATGTCAAGACTTTTATCTTAGATGATGGTCTGTGGTTAAAGAAGGAATTATTGATGTATTATGCAGTGCATCTTTTCTGAGATGGAACTACAAGGAGAATCTTGTCAGACGGTATTGCATGTGAACCTATTTCACGAATTACACTTCTTAGAACAAAGGATTATGGGAAGAACTTCCTTTTCACTTGAAATCCTCATTAAGAGAGAAGGTTATCAGGCATTTGGAAGCTCATTCTGGTGCTATGTCAGCCTTGCAGAGTGCACGCTGAGTTAGCAAAAATATGGAAGTTATTGCTTTTTTTATTTTCTATGCAATACCTAACTGATGGACGTTAGAATGTACACAGAGCACAATTTCCTACTCAAAACACTTTCTAAGTCTTTATAACTAGTTTTCCTGCATTATGACTCACAACCTTTTCCACCCTGTCCTCCCCCAAAAATGTGTCAAAGAAAATAACTGTTCCGCAAACATAGGCTAAAAAAATATCTAAAGCACAATCCACAATTTTGGATTTAATAAATAGTGTGAGATAAACCATGCAAAAAGTGTCTCAGAATCCTGGAAATTCAGACCTGAACAGACCTACTTATCAAGTACAGGTGCGAATATTTAACCAGTTACTATCTACCAGTGAAATACTTGTCAGTTTTAACAGTCGAAAAAGTGAATGGGAATTACATGACCAAAACTTCTGTTTGAAGATGGTTCTTTTAAATCTTTTTGACTTTGTGTATAACAACAGAAAAAGCAACGTCTTCTTATGCTGGATTAAATGTCGGTATTTATTTCACGCACAGTTTTACATTTAGATTATTTTTCTTATTGTTAGTAATAGAATTATAGTAGTCATAGGGTGTTATAATTAAAGACTGGACTGCATTAGACATACACACTGGGTTATATAGCAGATACAAGTTCCTGAATCAACTAAATTACAATCTAAATAAACAAGGGTCCAGAGTGCATGGAGGAAGATACATTACAAAACAAACAAACAAACAGACAAACAAACACGAAAAATCCCAAATCCTAACTGAATATTCTTTGTGCATATTACTGCATCTCCACTACCTAAATTTCCTAAATTATGAAATTATTTTATCATCATGTGTTTCAGAATGTTAATAGACTTGCATTTGTATTATGCAGGATGTGACTAAAGAAATTAATACATTCCTAATGAAGCAAAGATAAACTGTACAAGACACTGGAAAGTTTCAATTCCAAGCTTGGTGGTTGGATAGCACAGCTGATCTAGAGAAATCAATCAGAAGTGGTACAACATGTTTCAGGGATTGATCTGGCTTCTTTTTATGGAAATGCCAAAGAGATAAAAACAATTAATGTAGAAGAGATTGACAAAAACAGAGTCAAGAAATAATTTAAACTATGTTCCTAAGCATGGGCAGTTGGAACCACCAGGAAGCAGTAAAGAAGAAACAATATCAGTGAAGAACTAGCTAGGTTCATTCTTTGTGTAACTGTTATCTCCATAAAAGAGAAAATACTAGTTAGTGATACAAAGAAAGCACCTCTGTGTAAATACATGCTGTTGGGAAAATACCTGCTGACATACTGGAGAACGCTGAAGGTTAAAATTTGCTGCTTTTTAAATAAGATCAGCTAGTCAAAGAATACTCATACAAAAAAGTAAGGAACAAAATATCTTGAAAATATCCGCAAGCATATGTTGACATAGCAGGTTTGACCTTTTATATAAATCAGAATTTTACCTTTTCAACTCATTTCTGTTTGCTGCAAAACTTGAGTAACAAAAGTCAAACAGAAACTTAAAATTTCTGAGAATCCTACACACTTACTAAAGTTGCAAAGCTAATGTGCTTATAGCATAGTCTCAGTCTCCTGTTACAAGAACATTTACACTGGTAGCAACACTTAAAGAAGGAAAAGTACGCTTCTGAAAGAAGTTCTCAGGTATTTTATTCCTAAATGGTAGTGCTGACAGGAAACAGAAC
This sequence comes from Vanellus vanellus, assembly GCF_965231255.1. Classification (NCBI taxonomy): domain Eukaryota; kingdom Metazoa; phylum Chordata; class Aves; order Charadriiformes; family Charadriidae; genus Vanellus; species Vanellus vanellus. The sequence continues at coordinate 40,418,309 of NC_138908.1, read as the reverse complement.
CAAGAAAACAGTGACGGAGAGAAACATTTCCAATATGGGACCAACTTTGAAAGGACCCCTAACCCACATGACCCACTCTCCAGTCACACCAAGCATTTAGGCCATTCAGCCCAGAGAAGACACCAGGGAGATGCTATCACAGCCTTTCAACATATGAAGAGGTCCTATAAGACAGATGGAGAAAGACTTTTTACCAGGGCCTATAGTGACAGGACAAGGTCTAACAGTTTTAAACTGAAAACAGGCAGGTTTAAATTGGACATAAGAAATGAGATCTTTTACAGTAAGGGTGGCGATACACTAGAATATGTTGACCAGAGAAGTTGTTGTGCCCCATCATTGGAAGAGTTCAAGGTCAGGTTTGACGAGGTTGTGAGCAATCTGATCTCGTGAAAGATGTCCCTGCCCAAGAAAGGGCAGGTTGAAGTAGATGGTCTTCAAAGGTCCCTTCCAACCCAAACCATTCTGTGATTCTATGATTCTGTGATTTAGTTTTGGAAGCAAATGCCGTCATTCTGTCATCCTATCAAACTGGGTATCTGGATACCAAAGTTTCTCTTATCATGCTGAGGCATGATACCTGTTTCTCATATCTACTGATTTTGGGTATAAGCCTAGAGTTTATTCTGTTCCCTAGAAATATGAAATTAGAGGGAACAGGAATGAAAATGAGTGAGGAGAATAGGAAAAATCACCAATCTTTTAACTTCGTACTGAGGTGTCTACGAAAGATAATATTGAAATTTCACAAACTTATAAAATTGCTAAAGCTAAAATTTAGATACAATGGGTGGTAGCTAAGTAATTAGTGAAAACTTAAAGGCCTGAACTTCCTGAATCTATACAACTAAACTACGGGGTGGTAGCGAGGGCCTGCAGCTGTTTGCTCTGAGATGTGCCGTCAACACTGCAGCACACTTAAAGTCTTATGTAGATGAGCCAGGAGTTCCTGGGGTAACAGGAACCAATGGAGAGGCACCATTAATACATGGCAAAGGAATGTTGCCTGGAGAGCAGCACAGAGGGATTGCAACAGCTCTAGCCAAGACAGTCTCAATGAGGACATGACTGAAATACCTCTGTGCAAATGCACTTAACATGGGGAACAAACAGGAGGAGCTAGAGACATGTGCATGCCTCCAAGGCTATGATCTCACTGGCATCACAGAAACATGGTGGGATGGCTCCTATGACTGGAGTGTTGTCATGGAAGGTTACAGCTCTTCAGGAGAGACAGGCAGGGGAAACAAGGAGGTGGTATTGCCCTATATGTCAAGGGCCAGTTGGAGTGCATGGAGCTTGGCCTAGGGATGGGTAAAGAGCTGACTGAGAGCTTATGGGTCAGAATTAAAGGGAAATCAAGAGCAGGGGACATTACAGTGGGAGTCTGCTACAGACCACCCGGCCAGGAAGAACAGTGTCTTCCAAATATTTGAGACAACCCCACACACACTTTTAGAGTCTATCATACACCTTTGTTTCTATTTCTTATTCAAGATAGTTCTATAAACAGCTATTGACCACTCTACCATGGCCACAACTTGGATACTACTACTCAGAATAATAACACCACCTATGAAACTCAAAAAACATTCTGAACGCTTTCCATTCAGTTTTCAGAGCACAGCAGTCTTCTTTCCACACAGCAGAAATTCTACTGCAATAGTAGGTGGCCTAGCACTATTTGCAATCTCTCTTTTAATCAAAAAGACAGCAGCTGTAGGATATATACCACCTGGTCATTATCTTCAGCATCCATGGAAGCCCACCTAGGAAAACAAGCACACTCAGCATTTGGCTTCAACAGCAACAATATACTAGTATTACTGAACCATGTATCCAACTTTCTAGTGATGCTCATGTGACTTCTATTAACATGAGATAAATTTTGCAGAAAATTAACTTCTCCATGCAGCATAGCTGGTTTAGTTTCAACTCAGAACCTCCCCAAACCCTGCCTGTGACCCCCAAAAAAAGAACAAACCACTCCCACCCCCCAAAAAATCATAGCATCATAGAATTGACTATGTTGGAAGGGACCATTAAGATCATCAAGTCCCAAAACCACCACTAAATCATGTCCCTCAGTGCCATGTCTACCTGTCTTTTAAACACCTCCAGGGACGGCAATTCCACCGCTTCCCTGGGCAGCCTGTTCTGGTGTTCGATAACCCTTTCATTTAAGAAATTTTTCCTGGTATCCAATCTAAACCTCCCCTGGTACAACTTGAGACCATTTCCTCTTGTCCTATTTCTTGTTACTTGGGAGAAGAGACCAAGACCCACCTTGCTACAGCCTCCTTTCAGGTACTTGTAGAAAGTGATAAGGTCTCCTCTAAGCTTCCTTTTCTCCAGACTAAACCACCCCAGTTCCCTCAGCCACTCCTCATAAAACTTATTCTCAAGACCCAGCTGTAAATCAACTTTCCCAGGTCCTTTTCTGCCAGGCAGCTTTTCAACCACTTTTCCCCAAGAACTATAGCATTGCATGGGGTTGTTGTGGCCAAGTGCAGGGCTCGGCACTTGACCTTGTTGAACCTCATACTATTGGTTTCAGCCCATTGATCCAGCTGTCCAGGTCCTTCTGAAGAACCCTCCTACCCTCACAGAGGGATCAACACTCCCACCTAACTTGGTGTTGTCTGCAACCTTACTGACCGTCCTCTCAACCCCCTCGTCAAGATCATTAATAAAGTTATTAAACCAAGAACAACTTGTTCTGACCAGAAGAGAGAAAATGCTTTGAAAAAGATAGGTATAGCAATATTCTTCAATCCACCTGCTTCTTTAAAAGCATACACGCTCTTCAGAAATGTGGTGTAAAAGCCTCCAGATTTATAATGAACTGTAACTCACATCTACTACTGAAGAGTAAACTGTCTGCCTTTTATCTTTAGCTCTCAGACCCTTCTAGCTCTTATTCCTTTCTGAAGAAATGTGCAGTGATACCCATACCTACTAACCAACCATGAAAACAATTCAGAGATCTCAGGCTGTACAAAACAGGGCACTCCGCCTCCAGAGTTTGCATTGTCTTAAGGGCACTCTTCCTACACTTCTACATGATGAACTTCATCATTATTGTCACCTTAACCTTTTGGTTGTTAACTACAGTCTTGTTTGAAGCTATATTTGGAAAACATTTAAGCTGTTAATGATCTCTACCAGTCTGGACTTCTGCTAATTAAGATTGTATCCCAGCTTTCAAAAAACAGGGGTGCTTCTCTGCAGTAACTCAAGATGCAAAAATATCATCTTAATCCGAAACCCCAAAGAGCTGAAAGCCCAAAGTGCTTGGCAAAAGCACTCAACACCACCTAAATTTAATGTCTCCTTCTCTCATTTACTGTTTTGGGGGTTACAGTCTCACAGACCTGAAATGTTAAGGGGGTTGAAGCATTCCCATGAGCACCAGGTGCTGACACCATTATCAGAGCAGAGGTCAGCACAGAGCAGGACAGCTTCAAGGAACAATGCTGCTGCCTTGGTGAGGCGTATGCAGAGTCGGCCTGAGCTCTCCCTAGGGCTGTAGCAGTGCAGGCTTCACCTGCAGCAGTTGTGATTTGCACAGAGTCATTAGGGAAGGAGCTGCAGGGAGAGGTGAGTGACTATGCACTGCCAGGGAAAATGAAGAGGAGATTGACAGGATCTTCCTGGAAAATCAAGACAAGAACCTGAGCTTGAAAGAAGAACAGCTGGAGGCCTTGGTCACACAGGCAGTGGAGGGTGGCTGTTTGAGTGAAAAAGGCTGGAAGCTTGTGACTACTAGCAACAGGGGAGAGGTTCCTACTCCACCTGCAGAGCTGCAACTTTAGCAAAGGTGTAATACCATGAGTATAGGTAAGGATAAACATTACCCATGAGGGCACCCATCAGAGCCAGCTGAGCCTAAACCTTGTGTCCACACAAAGGAGAGAAGGCATGTAATACGTCACAGAAGAGTCCTTGAAATAGACATAGGCATCAATCTGTCGATCAAGCCTGACGTCTCAGGAAGTTTGTTGCTCATCAGGGGTCAGGATCCAGGGTGTGGTAGAGGGTCGACCAGAGTTTATCGGATCCTTGAACTGTTACCACTTACTGCTTTTCTACATGGACACCAACAATACTGCCAGGGATAACCCAAAGCATAGCAGGAGGGACTACAGCGCTCTGGGGATGAGAGAACGACATGGGGGCTGAGGTTTTTGTCTTCTCAATCCTGCCAGTAAAGGGGAAATGTTCAAGCAGAAATTAATTTATCCAGCAGGTCAACACCTGCATACATGGTTCCTGTCAAAGGGAGGACTTGTGCTTCTATGACCTCAAGACATGCTTTGAAGAGTAAGGACTACTGACCAGGTAGAGGATATATTCGACCAAGCCAGGCAAGAATATCTTAGCAAACAGACTTGCCAGTCTGGTGAGAAGAGTTTTAAACTAGGTATGCGCAGGAAGGATTACCATAACCTGAAGAGAATTGAGGGCGCAAGTAGAGGAGATGTATCAGGTGGACAGCAAGACAGAGCAGGGTCTCACACTGTCTCTGTAAAAGCAGCACAGCTTGGGGGTCACCTCATATATCTATAAACAAATGCACATAACCTGGGCTGCAAACAGAGGAATTAGAAACTCATGCACAGCTGCAAAGCTATGGCTTCACGGGGGTTATAGAGACATGGTAAAATAAGTCTTACAGCTGAAGTGCTGCAATGGAGGCATACAAAGTCTTTAGGAAAGACAGGATGGGCAAGCATGAAGGAAGGGCTCGACTAGACAGCCATCAAAGGTCCTTTTCCACTTGAATTTTGATCCTGAGATTCTTCACTCTGGACTATTGAGAATTCTTTTGGTGTCTATGGTAATATAGTAGGAGGGGTGAGTGAATGGGTGAGTAATAACTAACACTAGTATGGGGGACCATAAACAGAATGGGACCTGTAGTAAACTTGGATTTGACTGCTAAATAACATGAGATTTGGATGCATAAAAGTGACACAGTATTAGAAAATAAGGAATAAGCAAAGTTTCTTGAGAGGGGATCATTTAAATGTGTCATAATTAATAAATATGTATGATAATAAGGAAGAAAAAGAAGTGAACTACTATATTTTCCTTTTTTTCCACCGTTACCTTACTAGCCCACTTAAGATGCAATTCTTCTATCATATTGTTTCCTTCAAATCTGCTTTTTGCCATGCTTTAATAACTTTATTTTATTTTATTTTCGGTGGTGACTGTTGTCTTTACTATGCATTTTGGCTTCTTCACCATTTTTGTGATTTAATTGAAATTGTTTTCCAACATTTTTACACAATGCACTAATACTACTAACATAAGACACTTGTCAACAGGTATAAGAGTGTTCTTCTCAGTTTAAGTGAAGATAATTTTGATGTTATCTTGACAATATTCTAGATTTTGTGAACTTGATCAGGACATACCTTTATGTTTGAGCATGGGAAAACTAGTACTCAGTAGGGCTGAGTTGTTCTGCTTTGAATCTGTTTAGGACACAACATTGCTTAGTATCAGCAACATTTTGTCTTGAAATTTCTAATGCAAATTAAAGCAACTTAAAAACTTAAACCTGTGAGTTTTGAATGCTCTAAAACTCCGGTAAGTCACCTGATTTAATACTGTGCTACTTTCTAAAAGATTCACCTGTAATGAGGTTATGAAAATCTTACTATTTCACTTGGTTTTGTAATATTTTTCATATATTTTAATAAACACCCAACTTAGATATTCTAGAAGAAAATAATTTATAAGATGGATGTCTACAATAGTTTGAGATTCAGTATCAAAATTCAAATAAGAACAAAACAAAAATACATTGCAGAGGTAACAGCATAGTATTTTTTCCATAACTACTAGAAAATTGTTATTAAAAATCATTGATGGTATATGGACACTTTCTATCTTTAATAATGGGAAAAACATGAAATTGGACCTTGTGAATTATTCATGAAGCTCAATTTGACAGGATTAAGTTTTCTTACCATCAAGCTATTGTACTAATTTTATTCTGAGCAGAAATGTTGCTTTTACTAAGTTGCTAATGCCACAAGAAGAAAATGTGGCTTATACCATACCTTTTAATCCTGCTAGATGTCTAGGTTTAGAAAAACATGATATATGGTACAAAGAGACTGAAGCAAGCTGATTAGTTCTGCTTTCATTGAAAAGGACCCACAATTTCACAAAGAAAATGGAGGAAAAGTAAAAATACCTTAGAATTCGATTCTTGAGGGAACTGAGGAGCAACTAGACACAATTCACTCTGGTTTTAAGCCACATATAATGTAAGGAGGTAGAGACAGAAATGGACTTGGATTGCAGCCAGACTGACTAGCAGGCAAAATCTGATGCAATTAAAAGAAATTTTCAAATGGAACTCTTAAAGTTGCATTTCATTAAAGAGTACTTTCCAGAAAACTGCGTCCTAGCATACCTTCCTCCACAATACTTTAAAAAAAAAAATAAAAATCATCTGTCCCTTAGAACAGCTGAATCAGACCTTTTTGTCACATTTTTGTAATACGAAAAGTCTTCTGGGGGATCAGAGGGGCTGTTCAAGAGGATGTTGCTTGAGATTTTTAGGAAAACTGGAATGTTTTTCCTTTTTCTTCTCACTTTAAGGTGTAACTAGTAATTTTTTAATCCATTATGGCAGTGCTTAGGGTTAGACTTCATTTTAAATAATTCTAACTATGGATTCTAATAGTAAATAGGGACAACATTGGTATCAGCAGAAGCTGAGCAATGCTACACAAAATCTTTTTAGTCGCTGGAGTTTTACTGAAATTCTTTGAGCAACCATAACTTAAGTGTATAAATGACAAGGCACATTCATCAAAATATGTAAAAGATCTGGGAAAACAGGACTTCTCTTTTGGAAGCATATGAAAAAACAGGCACTATTTACAAAAGTGGACCAAAGAAATAAACTATTAAAAGGGGGGAGGAGGAACCGAACCCAACACATTAAATTTAAGCAGTTTGGCTATGCTTTCACTTCCAGGGTGAAGCCTATAAACATAAAATAGATTTTAGAAATTATTTGACCAAAAATACCCTCCTTTTAAGATACTGTTATTACTTAAGTGGCAAAAGAAACTTTAGGGTAGCCTTTCTCCAATAAAAGAGTGTAAGAGAACAAAACTTCCTCATGAAAATGTCCTATTAAAGCAATCTACAAAATACTAGAAATGTTTAAAGTGCTAAAACGTTGCTCTAAAGGCAGATTAGACACAGCCAGGAGAAAATTCCTTTCCATACAGAGGAACCAGAGCATCTGATTATGTAGGGCAAAAAGGGCTCCCAGCATGCAATCACTGCTCTGGTGCAGTGACTGAGGGCACAGCCAGCATACTCCTTCTGCCCAAGATCCACTGCCGCCAGCATAGGAAGGGAACATGTGAAAAAGCGCAGCCTGAAGGCTGCAAAGGCCAACCAACACCAAGGAACACCATATACGTGAGCTCATTCTCCAGCATCTTGACATGCAGGATGTTGCAGTCTGGCTCGGGATTAATGACTAGATTCCTGCAATACTCTTCTCCACACATCTGTTTCTAGCAAACTTGAAAGGAAACTAGCAGGTGGCTACTAGACTTTCCAGGAGATGATATGCAACCCCCATATTCCACAAAGCACACTTTCCAAGGTGTTCTAAAACATTGTAAAAAACATTTAACTGCAAGGGCTCTGCTGAAGCTCTCAAACTTCATGAAGCAGACTTTGCAAAGTGCCTTAAACAGATTTGTACAGCAGTCTCAAAAGTCAAGTCCTTGTCGAGTCCAAATTTGCAGACTAATTTCTTTTGCATCAACTCAGGTTTATTATTTAAATTACTTTGCATATATTTGATCACTTCAGCTTTTAAAAGATAATCAGAAAGACTTGTCAGCAACATTTTGTGAAGACAAAAGAGGGAAGGGAATAGCATATCACTTGCCATATGGCCAGACTTAATTATATATGAAGATATAAGATTTGGATATAGATTTAGCATGCACAGTCCCAGAGGTCAAGCTCAGCTGCCTAAGGCCAGGTCCGTGTAGATCTAGCCACTTTTCTTCTGAATACATAATACTATGGGGCCCAGGGATCCCAATCTACCCAGCTTTGCATAACTCCTTCATGTTTATCATAAAGCCTTCTATATTGCCTTATTTAGCACACTGCAGAGGCTTTATATTAAATTCTTGATGATGACCAGTAGTCATCTCACAATTATACTAGTTTCTCTAATATAATTCTTAAGAGTCACAATGATTTTATTATATCCTGCACCTGGAATTGTTTAAACTCTTTGCAAGCACCAAGGTTGATTTTTGGCTACTTGCATTTACTTTAACTACTTCTATAGTTGCAGATTTTACTCCGTAAAAAGGTCTAGGTTACTATCATATTGACCTGCAAGACAGGAGTTTCTTAGTAAGTCTAAATCAGTATCATGAATCAGATGAGGTATACAGCACAAGAAAATTAAATCTCTCTTTCAGATAAGGCAAACTAATCAATTGGGCTCAACTTCAGATTTGGGAACCAGATTTATGGTTTCAATGCTGACAAAACAAAAACTGGGATTTGTAATTGTCGTGGTTTGGCCTCAGCCAGCAACAAAGAACCACGCAGCCCCTCGCTCAACTCCCACAGCCGTGGGAAAAATCGGCAGAAAAGGGCAGAACTCGTGGGTTGAAATAGTGTAATTTAACAAAACAGACAAAGGGAAGAAAAAAGAAAAACAATAACACCAATAAAGGAATATAAGAACGCGATTACAGTACCGCCGCGCAGCGCGCCAACAGGACGCGCACTACCACAGCCCGCCCCCGAGTGGCGACTGCCTCCCCCTCCCCGGCTAGCGCCTCTTATAGCTGGGCACGGGTCACGTGGTATGGAATACTTGCCTCCCCTGCCGGCTCCTTGGGGAAATTAACCCCATTCTTGCCGGAACCAGGACATTAATGTATGCCCCAGCTTTCAAGATTCAGCTGTAAAATTATTTACTCACAGTCCAGCAATTCAGTAAAAAAATCAGGTGTGAAATATGACCAAAATTCCAAGTGATCCAATACTATTTTGAACAACAATACCTAAAGAGCTCTCTGAAATCCACCTGGTTATTTTGACAAAGAAACAAAATACCAATTTACATTGTTTAAAATAGAAACTTCTGCTAAGGTTAAAAAAGGTCTTGGTAGGACCAGAAATTACCTATGACCATCTTAATAAACAAGTCAACACAAAAATATATTGCATTGGGTAAAGGGATCAAACCACGTTGGTTGAACGATTGCCTTATTTTAAACAAGTCACTTTCATACCTTGTGACATAACACTCTTATTTACAGCAATTCTGATTAGTTACCTAAAATCATGACTATTCTTCAATACTGCATTTTGTTTAACAGTTAAAATTGTAGAATCACAGATTAATTTAGATTGAAAAGGGCTTTTGCAGGTCATGCTAACCAACCCTTCTGCTTGATACACCTTCAAAGTTAGGTGAGGTTCCTCCACAAGTTTGGAGAATTTCCTCAGCCCCTGTCAGGGCAACCCAACACAGTGGTCAAGTGCCCTTATGGTGTATATATATACAGTGTATGTACATCTAAGTATATGTGTGTATATTATATACATATACACACACATGTTAAGTAATACATAGATATGTATTTACACACACACAATAGTGATGTCAGTATTCAAAGCTCAATTTCCAGTGATTAGTTTATTCAGAGGACATCCATGTTAAGGTTCAATTTGTATTACTGTTGGCATCACAAACTATTATTGATACATGAAGAAAACAAGGATGATGATATTAGAAAGGACTAATAGATGCCTAAAGGGATTATCATGGTCTAGAGACTGCAGGACTCATTACACAGAATTTATAGCTAAGCATAAAGCACAACAAGAATTGGACTCTGCACACTACTTGAACAGGACATGTGTGTGCTTAAGAACCTGGAGGGATAGATGGATCTGTTTGCTAAAGTGAATAATTGTAGGTGACAGGAATTATTCCAAGAGGGATGGATTCTGAGACTATAGAATCATAGAATGGTTTAGGTTGGAAGGGACCTTAATGATCATCTAGTTCCAATCCCCCTGCCACGGGCAGGGACACCTCCCACTAGAGCAGGTTGGTCAAAGCCCCATCCAGCATGGCTTTAAACACTTCCAGGGATGGAGCCTCCACAATTACCCCGGGCAACCTATTCTAATGTCTCACCACCATCACAGTAAAGAATTTCTTCCTAATATCTAATCTAAATCTCCCCTTTTCCCTTCTGAAGCCATTACCCCTCGTCCTATCACTACATGCCCTTGTAAAAAGACCCTCTCCAGCTTTCTTGTAGGTGTCCTTCAGGTACTGGAAAGCTTCTATAAGGTCTCCCTGGAGTCTTCTCTTCTCCAGGCTGAACAAGCCCAACTCTCTCAGCCTGTCTTCACAGGAGAGGTGCTCGAGCCCCCTGATCATCTTTGTGGCCCTCCTCTGGACCTGCTCCAACAGGTTCGTGTCCTTCTAATGTTGAGGGCCCCAGAACTGGATGCAATATTCCATGTGGGATCTCATGAGAGCGGAGTAGAGGGGCAGAATCACCTCCCTCAACCTGCTCACCACACTTCTTTTGATGCAGCCCAGGATACGGCTGGCTTTCTGGGCTGCAAGTGCACATTGCCAGCTCATGTTGAGCTTATTATCAACCCACACCTCTAAGTCCTTCTCCTCAGGGCTGCTCTCAACCCATTCTCCACTCAGCCTGTATTTATGCATGGGATTGCCTTGGCCCATGTTCAGGACCTTGCACTTGGCTTTGTTGAACTTCAGGAGATTTGCATGGACCCACCTCTCAAGCTTGGCCAGGTCCCTCCGGATGGCATCCCTTCCCTCCAGCATGTCAACTGCTCCACACAGCTTGGTGTCATCGGCAAACTTGCTGAGGGTGCACTTAATCCCAACATCCACATCACCAACAAAGATCTTAATACCAAATATTTTTAAAGCATTCAATTTAGGAATGAGAAGGAGAGGTCAGGCTAAGAGTAGCATCTAGGGAAACTGAATGTCTGAGAGTAACCATAGTGTTCTCCTTAACTGAAGGAAGAAGACCTTCTGGATTTCTTTCCTCCCCCCAGTTCCATGTTATGTCTGTATTGTTACAGCATTCATTAACCTGACTAGCAGGAGGCATTGATGTCATATATTGGTATACCAAGAATTCACTGATTTTCTATCTTCTAGTCTCCTCCCACCGGTCCTGTTATGAATTACTGAGAATACATTGCTGCTACTGGAGCCTCAAAGCAAATTAAGCACAGGGATCAAATGAAGTACTCTGTAATGGAGCCCTCAAAGTTGTCCTGACTCCTTAAAAGCAGATTTATAAAGTCATGACAAAATGGACAAGAAATCTCTGAAGCAGCCAATGTCAATACATTGCAAGGCTCTATTTTGGATCTGAAAGCTAACATGACAAACAGGATACCCAAGTGATATTCTTCTCCTGAAAAGGCAGGATGCTCTCATTATCTGACGACATCTTTCCATGCTCTGGGACACTTAAGTCCTTCTAAATAGAGGTAATACAACATTGAAAGAAATATGACAATGAACCTAATCTCCCTGTGTCTGTGTGAGAGACACACATCAGTGATATCTAGGATATTAATTAGCAGTCTAAAGTTAATTTCCAGTAAGGAGATTAGACTACAAAGCAATAGCTTACAAGGCTTCTTCTCTACCACACATAATTTTTAAGGATTTCTCATAGCAATGAAGACAGGGGTAAAAGCTGGCGCTATTTCTTGCTGATTTTTCATATCTTGGAACTTTGGGGAAAATTAATAATGTTTATGTAAAATATATTCTCTTAGGAAGAACAATGAAGTATATACTAAGATACTGATTTAAATTATATTACTATAGCTGTAAAAAGTGTTTCAAAACAATTTCTGTTATTTGTAAAATTTAAAATGAAGTACCCTTACTATAAGGGTTTGTTTAACATACTGACAATTTCTGCATAGCATCATATAGGTTACACATAATACAGAGCTTAATTTGTATGTTTGTAGCATGGTCTGCAGGAAATTATTGCACTCTGATGAGATTTACATTTGGGTCCAAATTCTTAATAGCAGGAGACATTAGCTACATTAACATGTAAATGAATGCACTAACTTCCCAAGCTTTCTGTAGCAACAAAACTTTCTTGCGCATCTGGTATTTAAAAGGAGATCTCTACCTTACATACTATTCGTGGGCTCTCCAGATAAAACCTTTTAAAGTGTGTTTCTTCATTAATAGCATTGATGACATATTTTCATCTTTTTTCATTATATATTTTTGCAAAATGTAGGCAAGAAATACTTTAATCAATAGTGCATTTATTAGTCTTATTTCGAAACTAAAGACTTATGGTTAAAAAATTATAAAGTTGCCTGAGGTACTTTCTTCTTCTTCAATCCTCCCTGCGCCTCCCCCTCCCCCCAAAGAAATGAAGACCACTTGAGTGTCTTTACTTTTTCTAGCCAAATTTTCCAAAGATTTAACATCTTAATGATGAATGCATTCAAGAGTTTTGGCAACAGGATAAATTAACAGAAAACATGAAATATGCTTTCATTTTATACCTACACTGTGCTCACTTTTGGCACAGAAGTTAAAAAGCCACCCCAAAATGAGAAAGGAAAGTGAGAATTTTTACCTCTTTACCAGTTATGTTCTAGCATTTTTTATTCACTGCTTTTATTATTCCAGGTAAGATAGGAGCCTCGGCAGCACACACTTTATTCAGCATTACCATTGCTGTATCAAATGACTATTAAATTGTGTGAAGCTCCATTGACTCCTACAGAATCTGCAGGGGTGGAAACATCTGCCCAGTCTGATCAGATTAAACTAGCTTTACTAAAGCAAAAATATCAATGACTTAAGAAAGGACAATTTGCAGTATATTCCACCTGATTCATCTGACAGCTGAATGAAAATTATAGAAGCTACTTATCAAGCCGTTTTATTGCCAGTAGAAAAATTTCTAGGCATACCAATTATAGTTGATAGATCTATTGAACTTGCTAAATTGATGAGATTAACATAATAACTAAATTTATTGCAGAATGTTGGTACGAAGAAGTTTTAAAATATGTTCAAAATCTGTTAAATGTTAAGAGGTGACTCTGATAACTTTGTATTGCTGGTCCTTAGAACAATAATTTACCATAATTATTTTTTTATTTATTTTAAAGAGGATTTAGTTCTTAATGGAGTCTCCATATGCATTATAGACAAACCCAACAAACAGTGGGATGAATCAATCCTGACTATTTTCATATGCAGACTTCGAAAAAGACTTCAAGGCATTAATTCTTTCATTTCCACAATATGCTGCTGTGCATATCCCAAGGCCTGACAATCACAATGAAGTGGAGGACAGCATCTATCTATGCCTTTATATTAATATGTAAATTAAGCAATTACATTTTTGTAGACAGGTAACAATCACAAAAATGGAAGGAAACTTAGATTAATTTATTCAACTACGTGTTTTGAAACAGAATATTTTCTGATTATTTAGAGTACAAGTGAACAATAGTCCTGTTCAGTTCATGCAGACTATTTGGACTGGGGAGTCATGTACACAGAAATAAATTGATGATATCTATACTTAATCTTTCCCCACAGCGAGGTGTCGTATTTTCACTCCAGGTGGCAACAAGGACCATGCAGCCACCCACTCACTCTCCCTGGCTCCCAGTAGGGTAGGGAGAAGAAGGAGAAAAAGGAGGGAAAACACTCCTGGGTTGAGATAAAAGCAGTTTCATAGCACAGTAACAGAAAAGAAATTACTACTACTGCTAATAATAATAATAGCAATAACCACAATAGTAGAGTTATGCAATGCAATTTCTCTCACCACACAATGATTGATTGCCCTGCCAATCCCAAGCAGCAATTGCAAATCTCTGCCCCGTGGGCAACCCCATTTATATATTGATAATGACGTCTACGGTATGGAATATTCCTTTGGTCAGCTGGTCCTGTTTATGTTCCTTCTCAGTTTCTATGGGAAGCTGAAAAATTCCTTGACATAATATAAACATTATTTAGCAACAACTAAAACAGTATGTGTTATCATACTAAATCCAAAACACAGCAGTTACTGGGAAGAAAATTAACTATATTCCAGCTGAAACCATGACACAAGGAAATAAGAGAAACTTAGGCATGCTTTTATTCCTTCTCCTAAGCACTAGCTAAAATATAATATGCTTACAGAAGACGTAAATAAAAAAAAAAAAAAAGCAAGTAATTTCTAGTCAATCTAAATAACATCTAACCTTGGTCTCCAGTGAAAAAAGGATTGACCTAGGAGACACTGAGAATTTTCATAAGAATACTTCTGAGTCTGCAGACTGCCCTGGTGGCAGAATCTGCTCCAGGCAGGCACTTCTTCATGTGCTTCCCATCACATCAATGATCATTTCCTTATTGGAACTAATGAAGGTAGCTTTCAAGATCTTCTGTTTATTATGGAGCCATTTAACTGGTTAATTAGTTTAACAACTTCCAATTGCATTTTGGAACCTGACTACTTTCAGCTACTATTAAACATCCAATCAGGGCAAATAATTTAAGACAGATTTTTCTACTACCAGTAGAATATCTCTAATATGTATTACACTTGTTATTTTAACATGATCAACATAAATGGATAAGCCTTAACCAAGAGTGATCACAGAAAACCTAGAAAATTTTAGAAATTTAAAAAACATCTTCCATGATAAGAAAAACTAAACTGTCAGAATTGTTAATGAATCAGCAAAGCAAAAAAAAAAAAAAAAAAAAAAAAAAAAACAAACAGAAGACAATATTTGGATTAGATTAATAGGAAAAGATCTTTCTTAATAGCTCAGAACATTTAATGAAAAACTGCATTTCAAATTGAAGGTATTAAAAAAAATTCCAAATATCTACCTTGTTCCGACGTGTCAGTACTGGGTCCAGTCTTGTTCAATGTATTCATCAATGACCTGGATGAGGGGACAGAGTGTACCCTCAGCAAGTTTGCTGATGACATAAAACTTGGAGGAGAGGCTGACACACCAGAAGGTTGTGCCACCATTCGGTGAGTCCTGGACAGGCTAGAGTGTTGGGCAGAGGGAACCTAATGGAATTCAACAAGGGCAACTATAGGGTCCTGCACCTGGGGAGGAATAACCCCATGCACCAGTACAAGTTGGGGGTTGACCTGCTGGGAAGCAGCTCACAGAGAGGGACCTGGGAGTCCTGGCAGACAACAAGTTGACCACAGGCAGTACTGTGCCCTTGTGGCCAAGAAGGCTGTCGTAGTTTAGGCCGAATCAGCTATGGGGAATGTGAGGGATGCCAGATGGGAACAACAGATGTTCCCCTCAACCCCTCTTCAAAGAGAGAGGCAGAGGAGGGAAAAAGAGACTTATGAGTTTAGAAGGAACTAAACTACTTTAATGAAATATTAATGATAAAATAAACAAAAATAATGAAATATATACAAAACCATATCAAGCTCCCAGGATGACAATCACGACACCAGCTGGCACTGGGGAAGTCCCAGACTGGACTCAGTGATGGACAGGAGCCGGATTCCAGATCTGCATTCAGGATCGGCATCAAAGGCAGATGAACAGACAGTCCTCCTCACACATCAGCCATTGAAGAAAGAGAGTGAGAGCTGACCCTTTGATCACTCAGCTTTTTTACTGTGCATGAAGCAGATGGGATGGAATACCCTGTTGGTCAGTTTTGGGTCACCTGTCCTGTCCACTCCTCCCCACAGGTGGGACCCCACTGTGCTTTTCCGCTTCTGACCCTCCAACAGGCAAATAACAAAGTTATCTGCCTTGGTTGTTATAAGCAATAAGTATAAGCGAGAGCCTCTCTGCATACCATTCCTTGACATCAACTATAAACATAGGTCTTATCACTCTGAGAGAGTGGACATTGTCTGCACAATATACTGTTAATTTCAGTAGTTAGAAAAGGCCCAGCTAAGAAGCAAAGTTACTGAACAAAATTGGTCCTGTTTTACCTCAAACTAGTACAAGGGCCAATCGTATCCTGGGGTGCATTAAAAAGAGTGTGGCCAGCAGGTTGAGGGAGGTCATCCTCCCCCTCTACTCTGGCCTGGTGACTCAACATCGGGAGTACTTTGTCCAGTTCTGGGGCCCCCAGTTAAAGAAGGGTAGGGAACTACTGGAGAGAGTCCAGCGGAGGGCTACAAAGGTGATCAAGGTAATGGCGCACCTCTGTTATGAGGAAAGGCTGAGAAACCTGGGTCTATTTAGCCTGGAGAAGAGAAGACTGAGAGGGTATCTCATGCATGAATGCTTATAAATATCTAAAGGGTGGGTGTCAAGAGGATGGGGCCAAACTCTTCAGTGGTGTTCAGCAACACAACAAGGGGCAACAGGGCACAAGCTGGACCACAGAAAACTCTGTCTCAGTGTGAGGAAAAACTACTTTACTTTGAGGGTGTCAGAGCACTGGAACAGGCTGTCCATAGAGGTTGTAGAATCTCCTTGTCTGGAGATATTCAAAACCTGCCTGGATGCATTCCTGTGCAACCTGTTCTAGGTGAACCTGCTTTGGCAGTGGGGTTAGACGAGATGGTCTCCAAAGGCCCCTTCCAACCCCTACCATTCTATCCTCTACCTCCCAAAATTCAGCAGGGTATGCCATCAGTATTTGTCCTAATCAAGGAGTTTCTGACAAATGGCTCTTCTTAATTAGTATTATGAACAAATTCCTACAACTGGAATCTCAGAAAAACTCAAAAGAATTGAACAATACCTAATGAAACATTGACAACTCTTTTATTGATTCTGCTTTGGATCAATTTTGCTTCTTCTGTATATGAAATTCATAGTGCAGATCATAAAAATGTGCCCTTATTAAAGGTTTTAATATTGAAGTATCTCATATTTTAATTCCTAAAGATTCATGGTGAAGATAAGAAAATAAAAATGTGCCCTTAATAAAGATTTTAATATTGAAGTATTTCGTATTTTAATTCCTAAGGCAATGGTAATTTCCTTACAGAATAAAGTAAATCCATAAAATAACATTTTTACATTTCCATTTAAAACATTTTTCCTTATGTTTCCTTAAGTGGCAGCACACCAAAGAGAAAGACACAGATAGTGGAATCATGAAGGACGTGTTCAAGAGCTGTATTACATCCTCTGAAGAATGTGAAAATATATTGACCCAAAAAAAAACCCAAAGGAAGTTCCCAAGGAGCCCTGGTATCCTCAGTTGCTCTAAGAAAACAGGAGAAGTGTCAAAGAAATATAAAAGAATTCATTCTAGGTTTCTATTACATTACCATTTATTTCCAGTGAGGATGCTTAAGGTTTGTATTTTTCTCATCTACAAAACCAATGGCCCAGGCTTTCTCAGATTTTACCAAATGGGACATAACTGTGACTGAAATGTAGTTAGGAATTCACATAAAAGTACTTAAATTATCTCCTTTGAATTTGGATTATGTGGAGCAGTTCTCATCCCACTTTTAGAGCTGGCCTTTGCAGAAAGATACACACACTAAGCTATTTGCAAAGTCTGCTATGAGTGTTCATTGCCATGGATGACAGAGAGCTTTATGCCCTACCCTTCAGCTTTCAACGTATCTGGCAATTTAGTGAAATGCATAGAGGGTAAATATTAACATTATTTTAAAGCCAAAGGGTACTTAAAGTTTGCAGCTGCCCAATTAGACTACCTTCTAATTCAGTTCTAATTAGTTATATGTAATGACCTTTAATTCTTCTGTTAATTAACTCTGTCTTTAGGTGAAAAAGGTAAAAAGGTATTTACTTTGACAAAATTGAATTGTTCTCTTAGATCAACTTCTCCCTGTCCATTTTTGTGTCCTCTTCAACAGCTACAGGTATATCTCATATTACCAACCTTCTTGCTTATTTATTTGTGTTGGTATCATGTTACATTAGTAAATATTTTTTTTTTTGAGAAAAAGGAGATTGATTTTTAGTCATCCAAAGTTTTTTCTTTTAATGTAAACTACAAACTAAAACTTGGATTCAATCATTTGTTATGTATTAATTTACGGCTGTAAAATTATTCATTTCATGTAGACAGAAACTATATAAATTATGATGTGTTTAATACTCAGGCCAAAATATCCATGGTGAAACTGGGTCTTACAAAGAGTAAAAAGCCTCCCTCATCCTCTTAGAAACTTAGTTATTCTCTTCAATGACTAACTTTTTTAAAGTGTCAGTGATTGTACCTGGTGCATCAGCAAGGGTTTAAAACAATATGAGTACATAAGCCCTAATCCATGGTTGACTACAAGCATATTTTGCTTGCTATGTCAGACATGAAATGCATGCTAGCCCCACACAGGTCATAAAAATAAAGTACAACTCTTACTCCACCAAGTATAATATCTACAGTGCTACCCCAGAGTATGTTACTTGTAGTGCCGTCTCTTGGAGTGGGGGGAAATAAGCACATGGTTCTGACTCTCATTCAGCTGTGAGACAAATAAAATTTTCATGTTGCCTTGGAAATTATCATGACATCCATGATATTTTTGATATTTGACTTTTCCAGGAAAGTGTGGCTCATAACATCTAATGCCCACCACTAACGTGTAATCAATATGTACGTGACTTCCCCTGCAAGGCTGTTCCCAGAAGCTCCAGGTG
This sequence comes from Vanellus vanellus, assembly GCF_965231255.1. NCBI lineage: Eukaryota > Metazoa > Chordata > Aves > Charadriiformes > Charadriidae > Vanellus > Vanellus vanellus. The sequence goes on along the minus strand of NC_138908.1, from coordinate 40,399,598 downwards.
GATGAGACATTAAATAGCATACTTTCCAAGGAAGGAAGGTAATCACCTTTTGGCCTTTCCGATTTTTCAGAAGCTTATTAAAAATCAGCAGGAACACTTAGGCAAGTATATGTGAACAAGAAGTCTGAATATCTCAAAATCAAGGTGAGCTGAAATAAATTACCAGAGACAATGGCTGTAAACAGCTGTCGCCGCTCCTGTTAAGTAATGGACAGGGGAAGAGGCTTTACTAGCAGAGTTTCATTACAGCTATACAGTCATATATGTTAAAACACATTTTAGTATTGTAATTCCCTAAGCAGACATGCATCCAGTTAGAACAGAGTGGCCAACAGGGTCAACTGGAGATTGCAAGGTCCATAAGAAAAACAGAACTGATGTTTCTGCTAACTTGCACATGGGGGATACTCCTGACATCATTTTCTTTGGAAGAAGATGCCGTTGGCCACTGACACTTCAACAGGGAGTTGCAGATTCTTTCCTCGCCATCCACCAAGCCCCTCCCCCCAATTAGGAATTTGCTACAGACTTCACAGGTTTGCAGGTTAAAATTCTTTTCCAAAAGGGATTACTCTAACTGCCATATTACATAGAAGCTGGAATTGCCTTTCAATCTGCTATCCTGGTTTTCCATCACATACTGATGAAGATAAAATAATTATAGATTCCATCATTTATAGTAACTTAAATGAAGTAAGGAAACCTCATGATAACATCTCTTTCACAAAACAAAAAAGGAAGGCATCGCTTACTTATATTTGAAAGCACGCTATGACCTCTTTTCTACATGCAAGCAGATGAATCTTGGAAACTGAGAGACCGTTGCATTTTGCCTTATTAGAAGTTATTCTAGTCATAGAATCACAGAATCACAGAATAGTCAGGGTTGGAAGGGACCTATGGAGATCATCTAGTCCAACCCCGCTGCCAGAGCAGGGTCACCTACAACAGGTTGCACAGGACAGAGTCCAGGCGGGTTTTGAACATCTCCAGAATCGGAGACTCCACAACCTCTCTGGGCAGCCTATTCCAGTGCTCCACTACCCTCAAATGGAAGAAGCTCCTCCTCATGTTAAGATGGAACTTCCTATGTTCAAGCTTGTGCCTATTAGCCCTCGTCCTATCAATGGGCACCACTGAAAAAAGACTCCTCCCATCCCTCTGGCATCCTCCCTTTAAGTATTTGAAAGCATTAATAAGATCCCCCCTCATTCTTCTTTTCTCTAGACTAAAGAGACCCAAGTTCCTCAGCCTTTCCTCATATGAAAGATGTTCTAATCCCCATAATGTTCTAATCCTCATATGAAAGATGTTCTAATCCCCTAATCATCTATCCTTTTGAAATATAGTCAATTGGAATGTCTGTTTATTTGGTTCAGCCTGCCACTGTAAGTAGAGAAAAAACTGCAAATTGACATAATATGAACAAATATTGGTATTTATAAGTGCCATAAGAGGAAATATTGGTACTAACTAGGCAAATGTAATTTGTGTATTCATAGTTTGAGTTGCCCTCCTTTCAGGAAAAAAAAGACTATTTGAATCAGCTTCCCACTTCAGACAGTGTGCTTCAATGAATGCTGACATCGTTGTCAATGTGGCTATTCTATTTTGCTGAGGATGACACCAGCTGTTAATCATAATGAACTATTCTAATCAATATTTAGTCTCTTCTCTCTTAAGTTTAGGATCAGGCTGACACAATAAGTGTGAAGGAAAAATACTGAGACTTTACTGAAGGGGAAAGCAACAGCCAGATTGGAAATAATTTGACATTTTTTTTTAAAACTTCTATGTTTCATACACATTTTGTATCTTTCAGTGTTCTTGCCTCTACCACTTTTTGCTAGGAGCCCTGACTTTCACTCCCTTGAATTCAAGCTCAGCATCAGAATAGCAATGCTTGTCTGGAATTCGGATGGCACCTTAGCTTTCTTATGCATTAACCACACATCTAGAGCAAACACATATGGTGTATTCGTTAAGCAGGTGTTGCATGGGAACATGGAGGGGTACAGCCCCACTGTGCTAGGCATAGCGTCAGCAACCTTTGGTCAGGCTTCTGCAAGCGTGTCAAGCCTCTGCCACAGCAAACTGAAGATCTGCCAGAATCAACTGTTGTGCCAGTTTGTTATATAAAGCAAGCCAATAATTCATGACCTCAATAGCATTTTCTTTCCACTCAATAATGCTATACATAAAAGTATCTACTGGGGCTGTGCTGCATTAGCAGATTTTCAGATGCTTGTTTTATTTATAGAAAGCCTGGGGCTTCCTTTTATAAAAGGAAGGTGAGTTTAAATGGATATTAAAGCAGAGTAAAGCAATGTGGCTTTAAGTGAGATTTTTGGAAAAGGTAAGAGAAAGCAGTGATAAACTGCTTTTCATTTGTGTCCTTGGTTGAGGAGGTAGCTTTGTCAGTAGGGTGATTTAACAACTGTAACTTATTTCATGCTATCCATCATCTTTGTAGAGATTCTACTCACTAATTTACTTAATTGCAGCATACATTTTAAAGGTTTATTTGATCTTTTCATTCTTTTACCTTTATCACTATTAATAATAAGTTCACATTATACTGTGCTTTGACACAATTTTATTTTGAATAGGAATTATTTTGAATTTCTGGTTAAACTTGGTAATTGTGTCAGTGAAATCCAATGACTACAAATATTCATGGTAAGTATGTATCCTAGGATGGGTTGAGAAATAAGAAAAAAAATTCTGAAAAACACTTGACATGGAATAAAAGTATCCAAATTCTAGTTTTGATTTTACATCTTGAAAAAAAATTACACTTTTAAATCTTACATATGTTATGAATGTTTACTGAAAACATTGTTCCCCCTAACACACAATATCAAATTTATTCATCATATTTTTTTTAAAAAGAATACTCCTGCAATACTATTTTACACTCTCTGTAATTGCAAGAAAGCTGTAACTATGGTCTTAAAATAAACAGATTTGATGTGAGAGATTTCTAAATACAGCATGAGTTTTAAAGGTCATGGCTAAATAAAATAAAAACTATTTTTATCCCAGAATCCTGCATGAAGAATTAAATATAGCTCAGATTGAAATTTCTGTTACTGTAACACTGAATGAATCTCTAAACTAAGATGTTCATTTTAGTTGTACTGCAACACTGAATGAATCTCTAAACTAAGATGTTAATTTTAGTTGAGAGTTATATATATAACATAATTTTGAGGTTATTTGCACAGTGACCTAATTAATTCTTTTTCTAGTAAGATAAAAAAACTAATTACATCATAAAACTAGTAACTTTTTTCTTTCATCTATAGTGACAACTTCCCTACTGTATTCCTTATATTTTTGCATTTTTACATGTTTCTCACTCTCTTGTAGGAAGAAAATTGCCAGCTTGGTGCAGCCATTCACATAGAACAGATCCTGTGTATTTTAGGGTGCTCACGGTAGCACAAGTGATTGCGTGCAGGGAACTTCTGCCCCCTCTAGGCAATCTCCTGTGCTAGAATCTCCTTTCAAGCACTTAGTGTCGTTTGACTAATCTCAAACTCTGCTTGCTTCATCTCATTTTGTCTTGCTATCACCATATGTCAGCTAGCAAGTTGTTTCAAAAGATTGTCCTTCTTGCAGTCCTTACGCTTTCTAAGTCTGCTATTACACAAGTAATAATATGCAGTTTTATAGTCTCAATTTTACTGTTCAATTTTCAAAATTATTTCAGTAAACTAAAGGCTACTGAATTATTTTGGAAGCAATTTACATTGCCATATAATTCTGTAGCAGGTCTGCTGCATAAATTAGGAAGTCATGCCACATAATTTAACTCTAATGTGTTCTACAGTACCAGGAGTCTTGATATTACATGGCTAATTTCATAAGCAGAATATATTTCACTCTCTGCCTAGCAGTGCGCATAGGATCCTGATGAATTAGATGTCAGCAAGATGGAAGTTAGTTTCTTCTAATGACCTAAAAATCTGGCCTCCAAGTATATAGTATTATGGATACTTTCTAAGTCACCAGTGTCATCCAGAAAACAATTTTGTATACATAACATGTCTCTCATTCTCATTTCCTTTGATAGGATGAGAGACAGATAGAGACAGTCAAAGACTCTACACTCCTATTAAAGACAGAAGAAAGTGAAAAGCTAACTAGGAATTTTTTGAGGTTGTATCCTTCAGTATCCTCTATGAAGTCAGGACAACTGAGTTATGAGTCAACACAAGTGTAGCCAGTCCACGGCTTCCAGGATAATAGTTCAGAAGATTTGCCCATCACATAATGTTCCAGTTCTTTATCCCATGACGTAGCGCTTACTGAACAGTCAGGTAGGAACAAATCACACTCAGTTCTCCCATTCCCTTGTTATGCAGGTTAGTTGTTATGATAATCACAAAGTCGTAGAATCATAGAATAGTTTGGGTTGGAAAGGACCTTTAAAGATCATCTAACCCAACCCCCCCTGCAATGAACAGGGACATCTTCAACTAGATCAGGTTACTCAGAGCCCCGTCCAACCTGACCTTGAATGTTTCCAGGGATGAGGAATCTACCATCTTTCTGGGAAACCTGTGCTAGTGTTTCACCATCCTCATCATAAAGAATTTCTTCCTTATATTTAGTCTAAATCTACCCACTCTCAGTTTAAAACCGTTACCACCTGACCTATCTCAACAGGCCTTACTAAAATGTCTGTGCCCATTTTTCTTTTAGGCCCTCTGTAAGTACTAAAAGACCCCAATAATGTCTCCCCGGAGCCTTCTCTTCTCCAGGCAGAACAATCCCAATTCTCTCAGCCTTTCTTCACAGGAGAAGTGTTCCATCCCTCTGATCATTTCTGTGCCTGTCTCTGGACGAGCTCCAACAGGTCCATGTCTTTCCTGTGCTGAGGGCTCCACAGCTGGATGCAGTGCTCTATGTGGAGTCTCATGAAAGCAGACTAGAGGGGCAGAATCACCTCCCTCGACCTGCTGGTCAGGCTCGTTTTGATGCAGGATATGATTGGCTTTCTGGGTTGCAAGTGCACACTTCCGGCTCATGTCCAGATTTTAATCCATCCCATACACCCAAGTGCTTTTGCACAAGGCTGCTCTCAATCCCTTCATCCCCCAGCCTGTATTGACACTGCAGGTTGTCCCAAGCCAGGTGCAGGACCCGGCACTTTGCCTTGTTGAACCTCATGCAGGCCCACTTCTTGAGCCTCTCCAGGTCCCTCTGAATGGCATCCAGTCCCTCAGCATGTCAGCTGCACCACTCAGCTTGGTGTCATCTGCAAACTTGCTGAGGGTGCACTTGATCCCACTGTCTATGCCACTGATGAAGATATTAAATAGTACTGGTTCCAATATGGTCCCCTGAGTGACTCCACTTGTCACTGATCTCCACCTGGACATTGAGCCACTGCATCCTCGTCCACTGAGTAGTCCACCCCTCAAATCCATATCTCTCCAATTAAGACAGAAGGATGTTGTAGGGAACCATGTCAAAGGCCATAATACCTTGCTTGAATAGCTTAATGTTTGTAAAAGGTGTTTTCAAAATTTCAAACATCCAGTAATTTATAAAGAAAGCCTTGTTGTTTCCAAAAGAAGAAATAGTAAAACAGTTATTTATCAATCTTACTGATAAGACAAAAAGGTAAAAGAACAGCTTTTAGTTTCAAAATAGGTAAAGCACACTGCAACAGTTATTAAGTTTACAAAAATTATGTTCCCCTAGAACAGACATTTTTTAAAGTTTATTCTGTCTTCACAGTGAGTAGTTACTTAGTATATGGGGGTGGGAAGAATAGAAAAAAAAAAAAAACAAAAACAAAAACCAAACAGAAGATTTAGGCTAAGAAATTAGAGGAACAAGAACATGAAAACAGACTTGGCTAGAATTATTGGAAGGTGAAAAAAATGGAAGATATTTACTTCCTGGGACATGGGAATAAAAGAAATATTTCCGAAAGCGCCAAAGAATTAAAAGGAAATACATTACTCCTCTGTGTATTTTTTTCCCCGGTGACACAAGCTAGCTGTTTCTGATGATGATATGCAGCAAGTTTAGAGCTATGGTACCTTACCGTCTCCCTGAAGAAAAGGTAACCAAAGTGAAAATGCATTTACTGTCAGAACTATAATTTTCCCATGGTCTCTGTTCCCCTGGCTCCAAGTTCCAGTTTCTAGTGACAGACCCAGCTAACCTAAATCTCTGCACCTGCTCCTTGCCCCAGTACTCTATCCCATCCACATCTTCCTCCCCAGGCTCCTCAGATTTGCCTCTGCACATCCCAGGAGAACCAGACCCACTCTGACTTTTTGAGTATGGAAACTAGCTAGGAAACTGTCTCTTTTTCCCAGTTTATTACTCCTTTGCCCATTTAGTGTTTCAGGTCAGTGTTTTATTTTCTTTCTATTCAAGGCTTTCTCTCCCACATTACTAACACTGGGAAGGGGAATAAACTATTTTCATTCCAGAAGAGAAAGGCCCTCTGTTCCAAGTTTGTTAGAAGCATGCAGGGTTGTAGCTGTGCTGAAATTATCCTTCTGCCCCAGACCAAATATGTGTAACAGGAACCAACTATATGGGGAATTCAAAACCTACAATTCTAAGAGGTTCTTACTTAATGCCTATGAATTTCCATGTTTGTGAGGCACATAGTTTAGCCCAGCTGGGTACACTTTCACAGGGGCAGGAGGGAAAAAAGGAATATGTTCCTGACAAAAATTTATTTCTTCCTGCTGTAGACTATGGAAGGACTACCTCTTAAAGATTAATCATAAACTATCTATGTAATTTCTTAGCCTTGCTTTTGGCTTTTTCAGACTCAAATTTCATCAAATCAAAACATGCTTAGCACAAAAATTTTCTACATAAATGATGCAACATAAAACAAGTTCTTATAAAAAATAAGTGCAATGATCATCTGTGACAGACAATGTTATCAGACTCCCCTGTTGAATAAACTATGAGTGTATAAAATTTATTTTTCAAAGGTTTCTAATTCCATTGAATTACAAGAGATTTTCACTGGAATACTCAAAGGCATTTATTCACAAAAATTGTTTAGCCACATTTTTTCTTTTGCAATATTACTTAATGCTGAAGTCTTTCAGAGATGGTCTTGGATGAAAAATTATGAAACATGAAAGAAATTATAAACTTGGGCAATACAACACTATTTTTAGGTCTGCTATCAAATAATCTAATTTTTCAACCCTTGGGATGTGATCTGACTTTAACTTTTTTAATTACAGCTTCTCTGTGGCTGGTTACATAGTGAATTTGCAAACTTCTAAACTTAATTACATTTACCAAGGCATATGGTCCTTAAAGAATAACTGTTTTCTAGATGTGTCATTCTTTCAGACAGAATGAGTATAGGCTGTTACAGGGCAAAATCAGATACCATTCTCTGAGCAACTTCATTCATGACCTGAAAGAATCAGGCCTTCTCAGAGAGAAAAATCATTTGTACTTTCTCCAACTTGAACTTTGTGCTGAGCCAAGCCTCACAATCTGTTCTTGGCAATTTATCTATTCTCTATCGATCTCTTAGGACTGAGGAAGTCAGAGGTGAACCTTTCCTGCATTGCTTGTTTGTTTTGTTACTCTGAGCTTTTTTACCATCATTAAATGTTAGCAATACAGCTTAACAAGCTGCTTGTTACTGATAGAACCACACAACTATTTCTTGGATTGCAACCGTGTAGCTTACGTCCTCAGATTCAAAGAAAGCTGTCCTCAATACTCTTCCTCACAGCTCATTCTGCAGACGTGGCAGATATGCTGTAAAGGACAAAAAGTACTGGGGTAAGCACTTATGGATTGCAAGTCTTCACTATTATCTGTGATTGTATTAAGATAGTATTATATTTTCATAGGCACTACACAAAGCCACAGGAAGATGAGGGTCTTCTAAAAGACATATCTTGTATTTTTAAGGATCTCTAATGATCACAGCAGTTGTAGTACTGAAAATACCACTTCTAAAATTATTTATTCTTTCTTACTTAAGAAGTATCACTAATATTAAAGGTTGCACTGATTACTTTAAATCTACCTTCTTTTCAAATGAGTTTTATATAGAGAAAATCTCTAAACATTTGTGAATTATTTAAAACATTTCAATGACCTACTTTACCGTAGCCTATATTAATGGGTAAAAGTGACTTTTTTTTGAGCTGAAGCCTAGTTACAATGAAAACCCAAGGTAATTATTTCAGTCATCAACATAATCCCAAAAGGTGAGATTTTATGTGGTGATCAGACCTCTCCGATATTTTTGCCTCATTGAGTTTTATAATGCTGCTATTCTTGTAAGCATTTTGTCCTATAAAAGCAAAACCACAGCAACTAGAACCAGCCAACAGAGACCAAGGGGCCTCAAGAGACGCAAGTACATTATTCTATTGTTTTTAGTTTTGGGGGTAGTCCAAGTCATTTCAAGAGCAAAAGACAATGAAATCCAAGTAAACAACATTATTGGTAAATTTATGTTAAGTATCTGATATGAAAAATTTGGAGCTGAGTTTTGATTCCCATCAAGATTCAAGTGTGCTCAGACTGAAAGCTCTGAACAGAATCCATTGATGGGAAAAAATTGCAAATGAACACAAAGACCACAAAGAAAAACATGGCAAACATTCAGCTAAAACAAGATGCAATAGCACAGATGGATGAAAGGTACAGTAGTACAGCACAGATGGACCAAGTTCTGTTCAACTGCAGGAGGTTAACCCTTACTTGGATTTTTATTTGTTTCAAGTATATTTATCTAGAAATTAATCCCTAATAGGACTGTTTTGACTTCAATGCAATACAATTACAGCTTCAATGCAATACAATTACAGCTGTATAACACTTTTTTGATAGATAGTATACTTATTCAAGAATAACATTTTTGGGAAACCTGGAATAAGTGTACCACCAAAAAAAGTGGAAGAAACCCTGTATAAAAATAACAAAAAACTTATCTTGGTAGTTTTAGAGAAAAAATTCTTCATTTGAAAAGCAAGAACTCTTCCATTTGAAAGAGCATTCTTATTGAGGAATGATCAACTTTTAAGATAAAAAATGTTTAAACACCTGCCACCCATGACATTTTTATCCAAACATGTTGACCCAAAACATTTGCTTGGGAGCAAGCAAAACGAAACCCAAATCAAACCAAATTTCCATTGAGATCAATAGAAACAATCCAGTACTTCCAAACTAATCACATTCCTGGCTACAAAAGCAAACTGATCAATTCTGAAAATATTGCAGTGAAGCATTTCTATTTTTGAAGAACAAAAAATATTTTTCTGCTGAACCTATTAATGAATTTAGTATGATTTAAACATAAAGTGTCTAATCCTATGCTGCAGTTGTACAAGCTTTAATGGGCTTGGACCTGTGTTTCTACACACTCAGACAAATCTACTTCATTAGGAAAAAGAATATAAGGAGATTCTTCAAAACTTATTAGTTGACAGAAAAAGAGAATGATGAAGAAAGAAATCGGCTTTCCAGATAGTGAAAAATTATACCATTGGATGGCAAAACAAGAAAAGATTGAAGTCGAAGTTTGGAAGTCATAAACAGCAGCAGAAAGATTCCTAAATTAATATCTTACAGGAATATAAATTATATTGCAATTACAACACTCCTAAAAAGTGTGGTAGACAATTTAACTACAATGTTATTGAAATACAAAAGCTATTGAAAAAGGGATTCATGAATCTGTTCTTAAAAAAAAAAAACTAATTAAAATAAAAGAGCTGTAATAGTCTCTCCTTTAGAGACTAATAAAATTGATGGGAAAACTTGGAGCACTCATTTTCATTTTTTGATGAATTAAAGTGAATTTTAATCCCTCTGCATTAGTCCTACTCTTCAACCAATCCTAATATTGGAGATAGGAGAGAGTTGTTTGTACAGCACATTTAATAGCTTTTGTACATTTGATTTGAGTATAGAATAAATTAGACAAAATAACACAGACTCTTACCACAGTTACACTGGTAGAAGTGTAAACTAATGCTTTCTGTTTGAACCATGCTCTCTTTAACATCAGACCAGATTAAGAAACCTTTCCTTAAAACAGATTTTAATCTAGATTTATACCAGTATAAAACACACCTTTTTTGATACAAGTCTACTAACTCACTCGTTCAATGCATCCCAATCTTAACTTGCAACAATGCCATCCATTCGGTTCCTGAGCATCTCTAAGATTATCTGAAAAATGTGTTGTGTTTTGTAACGTGGTGAGCCAGCCAGCAACCGATTAGAGACCTAATTCATTCCACAGATGATTTATAATAAGTCACATTGGAAAGCAGGCCATTTCCAGAGGTGACAAGCTAATGCATTACTACTGTGTAACCTTAGCCCACACAAGAATGTAATTTAGTTTTTAAAATGGTAAATATCTGTATCTCCAAATTCACGCTAATTATCATGCTAAAGGGTTCTTTCAGGCACTCATTCCTCCTATGTTCTTTTATATTAAAATATTTTATAAAATTGTAAAGGTGTAGATCACAGCACTAGAAGGGTTGAACCAATTAGAAACCAGAAATAAGGTTAATGGGAGAATAAGTCCCCTGTTTAAAATCTTTTTTCTATTATTTTAGGAGACAAATATACTAACAACAATACACTTTTACACTCCACATTAATGCTGTGAATTACTATAGGGCTAAGATGTTGTATACAGGGGAACACATATCAAGTTACAAGTAAAAGAAAACCTAATCCCTAAGAGATAAACCAGGTCAGATGATGACAGCTTTATAACTTAAGTGACTGTTCTTTCCCATATGAGTGAAAAACAAGGAAAAATAATGAGGGTGTACAGCACAAAGATGGATTTGGCTTGATTGATCTAAAATATGGTGGTAAGAGAGAGATAGAAAGCAAGCTGAAAAGGGTAATGGCTCTCCCATCCATATTACAAGATACATAACCAAAGAGAGACCATCATTCAGCTTTATTTCTTTTTGCATTTCCAAAAGACAGCATAATCCAGACAAATAATTCAGGGAATATTTGGGAGCAAAGACAGTCGAAATCCAATCCCCCAATTTTGATGTCAATTTTACCACCAGCATCTTCAGCATCTGTGCCATGCGTTTGCCATGATTTACTAATATATGTACTGTGTTTGTACAATGAAATTAAATAACACCTTTAATGTTACTTAATTTAGCAGCTTCATTGTCTTTTTTTAGGTTAAAAGCATCTCGGGTAGTAAATCTATGTAATAATTCAACATATTTTATATGCAAGTGAGGAAAAGGAATAAGAAGAAATTTCCTGCTTAAAAGCTGAAACAGGAAGGAGCATGGTAGCAGAAGCTAAAGTGGGGATTTAGAGGGATAACCCAATATAATTTAATGTGAAATGTTAACCATACTGAAGTTATTGTAAAGTTTTACTACTGCAGTGTCAGTAATTCTAGTTTTGTGCTCATCTGCATTGCCCTTTGTAGCTTGGTCTCTTTCTGCTGCCTTAACCTGAGTCTGCTATCATACAGGTTCCCAGTAACTACATTGGATCATTTAGAAAATAATGGATACAGGGATGCACGTGAAGTAGTCTTTTCTGCACTTATATAAAGTTCTTCAGTAGTCCACTGAACCCTTATCTAAAAGTTTAATAATTTGTAACAGCTGGTCGTATCATGGATTTTTTCTGTATCAGCATTATGGAAGGAAGGCCCATTATTAGTCTCTAATACATTCAATTTAAAATACATGCATATTTTAAATTTAAGTACATACAACCTGTTCGGGATAAGCTGAGAAAACTGAGGGTATCACGTATATTTACAAATCTGCAGGTTGGGATAGAGAGCTAAGGCTAACTGAGTTTTAACCATGTGAAACCCTGACTATTTCTTTGTCATAAAACACATTATCTTCAAGGGTAAGCTAGAGATTGTGACTTTTACTAAACAGAATAGAGCTTTCACTGAAGAGCAATGATTGAACACATCGTTGGGATTTGAAACAGTTCAGAAACTTAAGTCAGGCATTCTGTGAAAGGATAAAGATTCTGAAGATGCTCCTATAACTTTGTCAATTTTCTTAATATGGAGTTGCTAAGAAGTATTTATTGCAATGCTAAAAATAAATAAAACTCAAATTCTTTAACTTCATGAATGATCTTGAATTTTCAAACCTATGTGTCTTTCAGACAATAGTGTTTAAATGTATTTTGAGGTTATCTTGATCTTAATAATAATGTGATAAATGATACAGTGATGAAGCATTTTCAAAATTAATGAAGGAAATTTTTCACTTGCTTTGACCAGATATAGACAATTTTCACTTGCTATCTTTTTCTTTTTTCTTTTTTTTTTTTTTTTTTAAGGCAGCTAGTACTGTAACTTCCCACGTGTTGGATGACTTGCACATCTTTTTTGACAGGTTCCACTTTACATGTGGCATCACAGTGCAAGTGGTAGCTCTGTTTTGTGTGGGTCTAGTCTTGGGAAAAGGCTGTGCCCAGTATACTATTAGCATCTGTCAGATAACAGTATCTGACTGATGGCCACAACAATTTGGGTTTGAAACAGAGCGCACTAACCACAAAACCTGGGCCTCTTTTCCAAAACCTCAGAAAGGACCGGGAAGGAAAGAACTGGAAAGAGATCATGTTCAACATCTACTTCAGTTTTTAATTAAGAAGGGAATAAAGAAAAAACAGACCTCTGACTGAAACTGTTTATACCGCAAACAGCACTGCATCTTCCCTCAGACCACCGCAGTAACTGCAGGAGAAAACATGCCAGATAGAGTCTGTTCAGGAGAAGTAACAAACAGAAAAAACTGTAAGGTGCTGAGTAATCACACAGAAATTTTCACTTTTCCATAATTTGCTGTAAAGCAATAATAATTACTTTTGCAAGACAAAAATTCAGCAAGACTTCCATGACATCTAACAAATGCTTTTATCTTAAAAGTTTCCCTTTTCTTTTGTCACTTAGAAGAAAAAATACTCCAAGATCATTAAATAAACATGGTATCTATGCTTTTACATATTAGAACAAATAAAACAAAAAACCTTGTTCCTTGTCCCTTTATGGTCCTTGTTGGATCTGAATGACAGGAAAATTCTGTTTTTTCTTTTACAGTAGTTAACTGCATACAGATCAACTAATGTTATTCTAGAAAGACCATTCTCAACACAATCCATGTCTTCAAAAGAATTTGAAATCAAAATGACAATGAATTTTCAGCTTGTCTCTCATAGCTTTTTGCAATCTTGTCCATGTAAGTTAGAATTTCACCCAGAAAACACCTTTCTGTTTCTTTAAAAAGGTAGGAAGACAAATCTGTTGCCTCATTGTGACCATGATGTTCTTTGCATCCCTTCAAGCAACAACCATCCATAAGAATTTTAGCAAGGAACTGTTCAGCCTGTGTTCAGCAAGGTCTCTCCATCCTTTTTCAGTAACAGAGCTTGTGTGTGGTAAAACCAGAAGTAAAAATCTATGCATACCTTTCTTATCCTTTATACACCTCCACGCTGCCAGCAACACACACTCACTCAAAATTAAGTTTATTCAAAGCAAGTCTTTTGTTTCCTATTACAATTTCATGTTCAGCTTTTGCACTGGTTTAAGAACTTCTCGTCATTCAGACAGATTTAGTCTATCTGTTTTTCAGTCAACAGCAGGCCTAATAACAGAACCTTACTGCAAACCAAGCGAATAAAAAATCACATCAGTTTCAGTGAAAAACAAATTAAACTTCAATCTTTTCATATATATCTGCCTAAATATAGATATTTAGAAGATTATATAACACATAGCTTCCTGAATATTAATTGAGGGATAAATAAACTAAAATCCTTCCATTAGAGAGCTCCATTCACTATTTGAGATCATTACCCATGAAAAAAAACTTCTAGCCCAGGTCAGTACCTAGAAAGAAGTACCTAAATGATTATGTCAAAAGCTCTCTTGGAGATTCTTAAGCAAAATTGACAGGTTCTTTAAGAAGTTTTGTCTATCCCTTCTCACAAATAGGTTTAGGTAAGGCCCAGAGGGCTTTAAAAGTTGGAAAGATGAAAAATAATTTGGCCTTTTTGAGGACTACGTACAACAAAAGGCTGAGAGATTCTGGGAAAATTCCTATACAATATGGTTCTCTTCCTTGAGTTGAATTTTGCAAAATTAGTTTTAATATATTCTGTTTTACTACAAGCATTTCTTTTGATTTTGCTTTAATTATCTAGACAGATAGTATTCACAATACTTATTGCAGTGTGGTAACCTTTGGTCTCCTATTTCATACTTGAAAGACTTTTTCTGAAGGAACAGAGATAGGTTTTTTTGGTGTGCACTCCTGCTTTGTCATATTGAATTGTAGGTTTCTTTAAAGATGATCAAAACAAGTATATGTAAATGAAGTTTAATTCACTGACCTACTTCAGATCTAATTCAACTTGACCTCATCCACTCATGTTTCCTGACCTGCAGTGCTCGCTTTCTCACTTTCCTTTTATCACTAATCTTTATCCCTCCCTACCTTCTTCCTCTGCATTCATTGATCTTTCTCCCTACTATTATAAAGGCATTCTCACTTGATTGTAATTCTCTTTCAATCCCTCCTCACAACTCCTACTGCTAGTCTCTTGAAAATGTATACGAGTACTAATCTATATCTGTTTCCTCACTTCCTTGTCTTCACATCAATTCCACATCTCTGTTCTATTCTAACTGTCCTTACAAAAGGACACGATAACCTCTTTTGTTGATCCTTCAGACAGACATGAAATCATCGCTTCTATGATACCCTACTGTACTTGTACAACAATATATCTCTTTTATTTTTTTCCTTTCTCCTTGTTCTCTTCCTCTTCAAGAAAATCTTTCTTCTTCATTTTACCAGCTGATGTTTCTTAAGTGGAAATTACCATTTCTTCACTAATGTTCATCTATATTTCTTCTGTTGAGAACTTATTTTATTCCTAGTGCCTTACATTGTCATGAAATAAGTGGCAGAGAGCTTACTGCAGCTGTTTTTTCTGATCAATCACACCTGAGAGCATGCTCCTTACTTGGTCAGCTTGACCGAATTTGAGAAAGTATTTTCTAATTAAATGCCTAACTCTAATTTCCTTCCTAAAATTCTTACTGCAGCATGAAAGGCTTTCATTTTTTTCAATTCTCAGTAAAACTACTCACGTCTTCTAAATCTATCCCTCTTTCCTGTCTCTATCAGTATTGATAGCTCTATAATCTTACTATAATGAAAGCAAGACAAGCTTCAACAATTACCTAGATGTTTCTCCCCAGCCATAATAGCTGAAGTACATAAATATTACTTTGAACCGCTAGAAGTATTAAAAACAAAACAAAAAACCCTGTTGCGTAACTATCATTATGGGGAGAAGAAAAGTTGGAGTAATGTAAATAATAGCACCTACAACACACTCCACAGTATTCAAGGGAGTTTGCGGGCATATATATGTAAATACATAAGTAGGTATGCACATCTAGATGAAATAAGGTTTAAATTAAACATAGAAGATGAAACTGAAAAGACCAATATTAAAATGAGGTTATTTGACAGGAACACACATCTTGTTTGAGGCACATGGACACCAAGACAGTGCATCCTGGAGAAACCATTCCTGTTGCACATACAAGGCTGCAGGTCTGCTAAGTGTAAAAACTTGCCAAGTCCAACACAGAGGAAAGCTTTATTAAATTATTGTCATTGAGATAAACCCTAAGCCTCACATTCATAACCCCCTCACTTGTTGTATGCAATACATCTTTTCTAATACTTTCACATGGATATCTCCTCTCTGTGACTCGACATTAGCTTCAAACTAGAAAGTTGCTACTAATGCAGTCTGCAGTTACGAAGGAAACCTTTCCAAACGCAGCAAGTTGTCTACACTACAGGGGACACAAGGCACTTCAAGAGAAATCTACTAACTTTTTTTACATTTTCTATTTTCTAGAGAATTAAACATATGTCAGATAATCCTGAAATCTCTCTTTACACCTGAGAATAGGTGAGTAAAATAAGAAAAAATGAGCTTCAGTGTATAAGTTAGGACTCTATTTAGTAGGAAAACATAGGAAAAAAGAAAACTCAACGCAAAAACTCACCTTATTAGTTGGTTTGATTTACATATGTCATCCGCATTTCATTCAGGTCAGAGCTGACCAGACAAATTTGCAGCTTTTTAGAGTCCCATTCCTCAAGTTAGCTATATCCTCCTGGCTTTGTCTCTCTAAACAGGAACTAGTTACTTGGAGCAAAGCCCTTCCATATGAATGTCTCTACTCACTAGAAATTTCATCAAAAATAAATAAAAGTGAACCTCTAAGATCTTCTTGTAAGCCAGAGTCTCACTAATTAATGCAACCAGAATATTGAAAGCCTCCCACTCATCAAAAGCTGCCTGAAACCACATTTCCTTGTAGTACATAAATATGGTTCTTAGAGATTCCTTCATGCTCAGTGTCCCACAAAGTTATCAACTTGTCAGTAGAGAATTCATATGATACAAATGTGTCCTTTCCCAATAAACAGGTTGGTGGGGTTGAATCAGACTCCCTTCTGAGTTTATATCAATGTAGTGTATAAAACTTTGTACTAGATTTACTTATTACATAAATATTTTAGTGGTGAGAAATATGCTAGCATTCATTTTAGCTATTTAAAATAAACATGGTGGGTTAAAAAATGAAAGGATTTGCTACTTCTCATTGCTATCTATCAAAGTATCAAAAACCTATGTGAGCTGATAAACTCATTAAAAAGTACTTTTAAGTCCCTAGTGCTATACTAAGTCAACAGACATTAGTTTTGCATAACATACATACTAAGGGAACAATAAACTCTTGAGAAAGGCTTCAAAAGTTTGGTGCAAGTACAAGGACTGTTGCAACGAATGGTGCCACGCCTCCAGGAAATAAAAATGATCCCTGCCAACTGCCAAGTGATTAAAAAAACAAATTGCTGCCTTCCCATCTCCTCTCGACAGGACAATAATGTCACCATGATATACTGTACCAGTTGCCACTACCCCGAGTCTTTGGCACCACTTAAGGGAGTAGTCTGAACAAAAGGTTAAGCACCCAACTGAGGTTGAGAGTCATAGCATATATTTTTATTTTATTTTTTCCTTTAAGATCTCTTTAATGTCCATTATTTTGAATATGCTCCTGCACTTTCTGAAGGATGTTCGGTGACTTCTTTCCAGTTAAACAGAATTACTGTGGTCAGCTGCCCACTCTGCAACAGGATTGGGATTCCAGAGACAAACATTTTTATCATCACTGTTCACATTTACAGTGATTTAAAGCTTTGCTCATAACCACAGCAGATGCTACTCTAAACAGCAGTAAAATCAATGTGATACAGTTAATCCTGATTATCACCCTGACACTCACAATGATTTGTGATTGTGAAGATTACACACACTGTGGAAAATAAATACAACAGGAGGAATCCCACGTACAAGTATTTTCTGTTACTGTAATCTCACTGGCCTCTTACACCTCTTTCATGAACTGTGGAGACATTTTGAAAAGCATCTTTCAATCAAATCATAAGTAACCCTTAAGCACACTTTTGAGGCAGTTTTAAGTGATCTTAAAAATATAGCATATACATTGCTTGCTGTTTTAATCCATCAAGCATGGTAGAGTATTTCAGAATACAAAATATTACTATTAAAAAGTTTCATCCTCTGTTTCTTGGTAACATTTGAGCCTTAGGATGTTATAACATAGAATCATAGAATCATAGAATCATAGAATTGTCTAGGTTGGAAGAGACCTTTGGGATCATCGAGTCCAACCATCTACCCTACTCTACAAAGTTCTCCTCTACACCATATCCCCTAACACCACATATAAACGTCTCTTAAACAAATCCAGGGATGGTGACTCAACCACCTCCCTGGGCAGTCTATTCCAATACCCAACCACTCTTTCTGTGAAAAATTCTTTCCTAATGCTCAGTCTAAATCTACCCTGTTGAAGCTTGAAGCCATTCCCTCTTGTTCTGTCATTAATTACCTGTGAGAAGAGACCAGCACCAACCTCTCTACAGTGTCCTTTCAAATAGTTGTAGAGAGTGATGAGGTCACCCCTCAGTCTCCTCCTCCTCAAACTAAACAGTCCCAGCTCCTTCAACCACTCTTCATATGATTTGTTTGCTAGGCCCTTCACCAGCTTCGTTGCCCTCCTCTGCACTCGCTCCAGCACCTCGATATCTCTCTTGTATTGAGGTGCCCAAAACTGGACACAATACTCGAGGTGTGGCCTCACCAGTGCTGCATACAGGGGCACAATCACCTCCCTAATTCTGCTGGCCACACTATTTCTAATACAAGCCAGGATGCCATTGGCTTTCTTGGCCACCTGGGCACACTGCCGGCTCGTATTCAGCCACTTGTCAATTAGAACCCCCAGGTCTCTTTCTGCCAGGCAGCTTTCCAGCCCACCTCCCCATGTAGCCCTGCATGGGGTTATTGTGGCCCAAGTGCAGGACCTGGCACTTGCCCTTGTTGAAACTCATACCATTGATGTTGGCCCAATGATCCAATCTATCTAAGTCTCTCTGTAGAGCTTCCCTATCCTCCTGGGAATCAACACTCCTGCTTAATTTGGTGTCATCTGCAAACTTGCTGATGATACACCCTATGCCCTTATCAAGATCATCAATAAAGACATTAAACAGAAATGGTCCCAACACTGAGCCCTGAGGCACACCACTTGTGACCGGCCACCACCTGGATTTAAATCCATTGAGCACCACTCTTTGGGACCTTCCCATCAGCCAGTGCTTGATCCAGCGGATCGTATGCTCATCCAGGCCATGCAAATCCAGTTTTTCCATGAGAATTGTATGGGGTACACTATCAAATGTTTTTCGAAAGTCCAGGTAAACAATATCAACAGCCTTTCCCTCGTCCAATATTCTGGTTATCTTGTCATAGAAGGAGATCAGGTTCATCTGGCAGGACCTGCCTTCCATAAGCCCATGCTGACTAGGCCTGATCCCCTGGTTGCCCATTATGTAGGTATTGATGGCACTCAAGATGACCTGCTCCATGACCTTCCCTGGTATCGAGGTTAGACTGACAGGTCTATAGTTACCTGGATCCTCCTTTTTGCCTTTCTTATAGATGGGTGTTACATTTACCACCCTCCAGTCCATTGGGACCTCCCCAGTTAGCCATGATTTCCTGTAAATGATGGAAAGCGGTTTGGCAAGCACGTCTGCCAACTCTTTCGGCACTCTTGGGTGTAGCCCATCAGGTCCCATAGACTTGTGTGCATCCAAGCAGCATAGCAGGTCACTGATCTCTTCCTCTTTAATCGTGATGCTCTCATTCTGCTTCCCCTCCCTGTCTCCTAGCTCTTGAGGCTGGGTGTCCAGGGAACAGCTAGTTCCACTGCTAAAGACTGATGCAAAGTAGGCATTGAGCACCTCAGCCTTTTCCTCATCCTTTGTAACTATGTTTCCCTCTGCATCCAATAAAGGAGGGAGATTTTCCCTAATCCTCTTTTTGTTATTAATGAATTTATAGAAACATTTTTTATTATCCTTAACAGCTGCAGCCAGGCTGAGCTCTAGCTGCACTTTGGCTCTCCTTATTTTCTCCCCGCATAGCTTCACTACATCTTTATAGTCTTCATGAGAGACTTGCCCCTTCTTCCAAAGGTCATAGACTCTTTTCTTTTTTGAGATCCAGCAAGAGATCCCTATTTAGCCAGGCTGGACTCCTTCCCCGCCTACTTGCTTTTAGACACATCAGAACAGCCTGCTCCTGTGCCTTTTAGACTTTTTTCTTGAAGTATGTCCATCCTTCCTGGACTCCTGTATCCATAAGGACATCCTCCCAAGGGATTCTGTCTAGCAGTCTTCTGAACAGATTAAAATTTGCCCTCCAGAAGTCTAAGGTGGCAGTTTTGGTAACCCTTCTCCTTGTGTCTCCAAGGATCTAGAACTCAATCATCTCATGATCACTGTGCCCTAAATGGCCTCCAAACTTTACTTCCCCCACAACTTCTTCCCTTTTCACAAGGAGCAGATCTAGGAGGGCACTCTCCCTGGTCGGCTCACTTATCAGCTGCATGAGGAAGTTATCCTCCACACATTCCAGGAACCTCCTGGATTGTTCCCTGCCTGCCGTGTTGTATTCCCAGCAGATATTGGGGAGGTTAAAGTCCCACACAAGTACAATGGCAAACGACTGCAATATTTCTCCCAGTTGCTTATAGAAGGCTTCATCCACCTCACTGCTTTGGTTGGGAGGTCTATAGCAGACTCCCACAGCAATATCACCTTTATTTACCCTTATCCTAATCCAAACACTCTCGACCCTGTTATCACTATACTTAATTTCTGAGCTCTCATAGCATTCTCTGACATACACAGCCACTCCACCACCTCTCCTTTCCTGTCTATCCCTCCTGAAGAGTTTGTAGCCTTCAATTGTGGCACTCCAGTCATGTGAGGCATCCCACCACGTTTCCGTGATAGCCACTATGTCATAGTTTTCCTGGTGCATCATGGCTTCAAGCTCCCCCTGTTCGTTGTTCATACTGCCTGCATTGGTATAGATGCACTTCAGATGAGCTAATGGTTTGAATATCTTTTTGTGAGTGAGGGCCCCATTTCCTACCAGGCCCCTCTCAGGTGTTTCTGTAATTTCTAGGTGTCTATCGCTTCTCCAAAATGAATTGGTAGAGTAAGAGTCCATGCTAGTCCACCATCCCTCAAGCCCTGGCGTGTTTCCCTTGAGTTTAGTCCTAACAGGCCCTCCTAACAGGCGCAGTTATCCCCTCCTCCCCCCTCATATCTAGTTTAAAGCCCTGTCAACGAGCCCTGCTAATTCCTGTCCCAAAATTCTTTTCCCCCTCTGGGACAGGCTCATCCCACCTGCCAACAGCAGGCCAGGTGTCTCATAAGGCAACCTATGATTAAAAATCCCAAAGCCCTGTTGGTAACACCAGTCCTGAAGCCACCAGTTGAGCTGCTGTCTCTTCCTGTTAATTTCCTCACTCATGATAGCCACTGATGGGATAGAGGAGAACACTACTTGTGTTCCCAATCCCTTAAGCACCCTTCCCAAGGCTTTAAAATCTCTTTTAATTGATTTTGGGCCCCTTCTTCCCACATCATCACTGCCTACCTGAAATACTAAAAGGGGGTAATAATCAGAAGGGTTGACTAGAGTAGGAACTTTGTCCAACACATCCCTGACCCATGCCCCAGGGAGGCAGCAGACTTCCCTGTGAAGTGGGTCAGGACGGCATATTGGTCCCTCTGACCCTTCAATAGAGAATCACCCACAACGATGACCCTTCTGCTTTTCCTTTTGGAACTAGTTGTGATGCCAGGTCTACGGCAACTTGGTCTTTCTGGCACTTCCTGCCTAGATGTACCATCCTCCTCTCCAACAGCCAGTTCCTCCTGCAAGATTCTGTACCGGTTCTGCACGGGTAACTGGGGAGATGGGAGGGGCAGGGAGGGGATTTGCCTGCTTCGCCTACCCGGGACCTGTTTCCATTCCCCCTCTTCTCTGCGATCCCCCTCTTCTTTAAGGTCCCCTTCTATTGTTGGGTGAGAATTGAGGAGAGGGTCCTCTGGTATATGTGAGGCCCCAACATGTTCCCTTACTCTCAGGGAGTGGGCCCACCAGTCGATCTCCCTCTCACATTCTCTGATAGTCCTCAACCTCTCCACTTCCTCCTTCAGCTCAACCACCAGGCTGAGGAGATCGTTCACCTGTTCACATCTGACACAGGTGTTGTCCCCACTACCCTCCATGGCAAGAGCCAGGCCCCTGCACTCCCTGCAGCCAGAGGCATGGACACCCATGTGTTTACGTGGGGCCTCTGTCTGGGTGCCCACAGCTTTCTTAACAATAGCCTTTGACCTAGTTCTAACCATGGTTGGATGTCTGCAAGCAAGAGACAGTGGATGGGTCAGTTGGAATAAACGTGCTAGTCATTTGACTACTAAAAGGAATTGAACTTACCTTGTACAGTAGCAGAGGCTCAGGACCCTGCCGTTCACATTATAAGTGGTAAGCCTGAAACATCTTTTTCAGGGCACAGTTGTAGAAATTGCAGTTGCCTGTGTGTGAACAAATTTCATTTTAAAACACAAGGGATTTTTACCCACACAGTATTAGTAAAACTCTTCCATGTTTTTACTTAATGTTATTCTTATGTTAAAGGCATCTGATTTAGAGTATACCAAGCTTACATGAATATTGTTAAAGCTGGAGTCTGGCAGATGTTTTATAGCTGCAATAATGGAATGTACACAACTGTCTAAATACAATCCTATTCATGCTAGTCCTGCTGCCAGAGAAAAAAAGAAGCACAGGACAGTAGGGTAAAAGATGAATAATTTGGATTCTCTTGAGGACTGCAGCCTTTGTTTTAGTTGCTGATATGATGGTCATCACTGTTAACAGCAACTGAACAGACAATGTGTAGCATATCTGTTCTTTCCAGAACCAAAATACACATTTAAAAGGCATCTCTCAGCTACCTGAAAGATTAAGACAGAACATATGGAGCACGGAGCACCAAAGACCTGAATAGCAAGAGCAGGCAAGATCTGTGTTTATCCAGCCAGGAAAAAGCCTAGAGTTAAGTTAAGCTAAAGAGCATAGGATATTTGAGGCTGAAGGATGGTGTCAGAAAGAAATAAAAGAAATCAGGAAGTAGTCGAACACTAGTAGAATAGTACCGCTATCATTGATTAATTAGCAGTCAGAGAAGACTTATTTTCCAGGACATTGTCAGTTATTATACCAAATACAGAGAAGGCAACATTATTATAAAAGGCAGGTGACAGCAAGCTTTATTCCTACTTTTTTTCTGGTTTGGTTGCTTTTTAATTCCCAGGCCACATTTTCTTCTTTCTACCCAGATAGCTTCCTAATTGCATCATGGAAGAGACTCGTCCTCCTCTTATTGGAAGAAATCTTGAGAGGAAACTGTCAGTCTATGAATCATGGAATCTTTCATATTATACAACCCACAAGCAGCAAAACCCACCAGCAGCAAAATTTCATAATAACAATCTGCCTGGAGAACAGCTGCAGTCTGAGGCACTATGCAGCTTCACAGACATGTAAATTGCCTTTCCCAGCAAAAGTATCAGGTAAGGAAATTAACTACTACAAGGCAGATTCTCCTAGAAGCCAACTATAAAGCAATCAGACTGAGAAAGCAGGACAATATGCTGACATGATTAACAAATTTTACTAGCTTCAATTCAAAATGTGTTTGGCATTTTGGTACTAACAGTAAAACTTAAAAACACTCTGAAAATCCAAACAAAATTATTCAAGATTGTTTTGACAGTAAAGAATTTAGCATCAGTAAACTATGACTAACAACACCCCTTGCTGTTCTCCGAGAGAAAAATAAAAAAAAGTCATAAAAATTTCTGTTGTTTAGACCTCCATCCTCCAAAATCTGACTTCTGTGAACTCTGAAAACTATAGGTTTCCAGACTGTACTGAATCTTGGGCTGCCATATGCAGTTTTTTTGGTAGACCTTCAACTCAGTTTTCTGACTACCCTTGAGTTTTTTACCCATACCACTTTACCTGCACTCTTATTTAGGTGCCTCCCTGCTTAACAAACTCAGTAAAGATTTTATTTTTCTAGTATCACCTCCAGGTGATACAGTGTCATCTCCAGGTAATTGCAGAGCCTGTTCTAGAATTTTTTTTATTCTTAAAATTCACTGCATCACAAGTAAAGATTCCCGGGCTGTATCCTAAAAGGAATTATAATGACTTTAGCATTTTTACAGACTCCTTACACCCAAAATTTCTTTCTATTGCAATGTGTACTTAGTTGATTTTTCAGCTCCTGGAATGTATGTTTTAAAAACCAGATGCCCTCATAGCACCATATTCCCTGAACCCATTCCTGTATAGTAATAGACAACTGCAGTGACTATAGTTGGAACCTACAGCATTAACTGAAGTTCCACTGAGACTATTAGAAATTTGCATAAAACATTAACTGATTTTACCTCTAAAATGGTAGGAAAGCCAACCATATCCTGGGCTGCATCAAAAGAAGTGTGGCCAGAAGGGAGGTGATTCTCGCCCTCTACTCCACTCTTGTGAGACTCTACCTGGAGTACTGCGTCCAGCTCTGGAGTCTTCAGCATAAGAAGGCCATGGCCCAGTTGGAGCAGGTCCAGAGGAGGGCCATGAAGATGATTGGAGGGCTGGAGCACCTCTCCTACAAAGATAGGCTGAAAGAGTTGGGGTTGTTCAGCCTGGAGAAGAGAAGTTTCCAGGGAGACCATATAGTAACCTTCTAGGACCTAAAGGGGGCCTACAGGAAAGATGGGGAGGGGGGCTTTACCGGGGAGTGTAGTGCTAGGACGAGGGGTAACGGTTTTAAACTGAAAGATTTAGATTAGATATTAGGAAGAAATTCTTTACTGTGAAGGTGGTGAAACACTGGAACAGGTTGCCCAGAGAAGCTGTGGATGCCCCATCCCTGGGAGTGTTCAAGGCCAGGTCAGATGGGGCTTTGAGCAACCTAGTCTAGTGGAAGTTGTCCCTAGCCATGGCAGGGGCCTTGGAACAAGGTGATCTTTAAGGTCCCTTCACACCCAAACCATTCTATGATTCTATGGTTATTTATAGATCACACATCACAAATTTCTTGCTTTCTCAGTATATGCCCCATTTGCTGAGATTCTGAAAAAAAAAAAAAAATTTCTTCATTGCCTGAGTTATTTCATTATTTCAACAAGCCAATGACATTTGTCAAATGAAGAAAAATGTATAAAAACCCTATTAACAACCCTTAACAAAATATCTTAAATATCTTAAGAGATTTCTGAATTATATAGTAGGAATCTATATTGCAAAATATACTTTAGAGATTCAGACTGTCAGCTCTTCAAGTGTTATGTTACTAAGCGTAAACTCATCTGACATTAACAATCACAAATTAAGGTGATACAAAGCAACAATAATACTAATGATGAAGTTTTTCAAGCTGATAAAATAACTCTACTCACTGCCTCACAAGGTCACAGTTTACACCTGGCCAAAACCGTTAACAGTCATCAAAAAGCGGAAGAGAAAGAAGAAAAAGAGGCTTGATCGTTACCAAGAGACTAAATTGCTTTTTGGAGTCCAGCTTCACCTGACAAGAAAGAATTATCCCCGCTTACTTCTTTTATAGAATGCAAGCCCTACAAATCCTAATGAGTATTCCTTCTTCTGTTCAGCCTCAACATTTGTTAATTCATTATATTGATACATGTTGTAGGGCTCATTAGAAACAGCATTCAAGTCAATTTATAACTCGTAATTTAATAAAGTAAATACTACATAGAATATGTATATACACTTAATTTTGAGTAAGGTCTACTTTATCTGTGAGTCTTGGGTCTGAGAATTCCTGCACGTTAGCCACCTGATTTGAAAAGGTCTGTTGCAACATTTAATCTCAAAAAAAAGCTGAGTACTAAAGGAACATCTCAGACTATGTAGGAAATCAGAGAATACTAGTATTATTTCTCTTGCATAAGTGCATATATACATATGTATTTATAAAAAATATGTATGTATATATCTATTTAAAATGGATATAAGATTGAGAATACCTAAATGATATTAAAAACATCATATGAAATAGCAACTTATCCTGAAACATATGGTTATACTAGGTTTCAAAGTTAAGATTATTCTGAAGCAAAATCCAATTACTTTTTGAGGAATGGACATGTGGAAGTAAGGCAAACAAATCAACTCTAATTCTGCCCTGAGAATATCTTAGAATAATTCAGTTACAGTTTTGGAACGTGCTAGCTGTCTTAGATAAGACATCAATAGTGCTTAAAATGAATTTGTTTTCTGTTGTTTTTTTTTTTAACACAGTTGCACAGTTTGGAGTTTACATAGTTTGTAGGATGTTGTTGAGATGGCTGCAAACAAGTAACCAAAGCTGTGCCATGGCAGACACAACAAAAATCCTACTAGTACTAGTAGGCCTGGAGAAGCCACGTCACAAAACTCACTTTTCTGAAATGCTGAAGTTGGGAATGTTTTTGAATGCTACAGTGCGTAGCCCTGAGGCTGACCACTCACACTGACAGAAATACTTGATCTGTAGAGATAGAGGGCTTCGTATGACAGAGGGGAAATACGGAGGTGTTCAGAAACATAAGTTCTTTTTATTTAATTAAAACACCAGACATCAGATACTATCACGCTCATGAGGTGAACTTTTAGGCTGCGTAAGTTCCTCTCACATGTTGGTCATTAGTGGATGACGCATTTGTGAATGCAATTTCATTGCTATTTAAAAAACATCCTTACCTGTGAAATTGTATTTTTCCCTGTGCAGGTATACTAAAACATGCATACCTTTGTGCTTCACAAGGTTGGAAGACCTTTGCTGACCAGACTTTTGGGTGCCATAGGTGTTGGCATTCCCTCGCCCCTACCACCATCACGTCTGCATGCACACAACGGCACCATTAGCCACTCAGTGGAAATTATAGTCATTGTATTTTACCTTACTGTCTCTGTCTCTGAGAACAGCTCTTTGGATTGCAGTTTGTGAAGGAGTCATACTGAGATAATGAATAGAATGTAAGCTTAAATTACAGACATGCTGCATAGCTATGGGGAAAAAAAAAAAGGCACCTACCGTTGTCCTAGTGCCAGGGCTCAGCGAGGGCCAGGGCTTTCCCAAGGCCCACAGGGCAGGGCCTGGCAGCCAGGCCTGTCCGCCTGCACCAGCCAGGAGCAGGGCAGCCAGGGAGTGGGTGGCAGATCGTGGGGACCAAAATAAGGTCCTGGGCTGTGGGCGTGTGAGGGTAGCTCCAGGGGGGTCTGAAATGGAGTCCTGGGCTGTGTATGGTTAGGGGAGGCCCCTGGGGGAAGGGCAGGGAGGGTGAGGCCCCAGGCTCAGGGCCCTGGCGGTTCATCGGTGTGTGAGGTTGCAAGTACCATGCTGCTGAACTTTCTGGGTGCTCTTGGCCTAGTCAAAACCTACTTATTTGCATTTTAATATGTTTTCTAAAACACCTCCAGGTGTGTACACATGACCCTAAATTCGGTTGCCAACACTTAACAATGTTGTAATCCCATTTCTATTTCTAGAAATACGTCTTTCTTTCCCAGGGATGACAGGAACTCACCAGATACTTGGTGATACTTCTTACTGCTAAAATAAGTGAAGGGAAAATACACAAAGTTTGTGGTTCAGAGCTAATGGATGTAAAGCTGCCTGGAGGAAAAGGACCTGGGGCAACTGGTCGACAGCTGGCTGAATATGAGTCAGCAGTGTGCCCAGGTAACCAAGAATGCCAATAGTATCCTGGCTTGGATCAGAAATGGTGTGGCCAGCAGGATGAGGAAATTGATCATTACTCTGTACTGGGCACTGGTGAGGCTGCACCTCAAATACTGTGTTCAGTTTTGGGCTACTCACTACAAGGAAGACATTGAGGTGCTGGAGCATGTCCAAAGAAGGGCAACGAAGCTGGTGAAGGGTCTAGAGCACAAGTCTTATGAGGAGCAGCGGAGGAAACTGGGCTTGTTTAGTCTGGAGAAAAGGAGGCTGAGAGGAGACCTTATGGCTCTCTACAACTACCTGAATGGAGGGTGCAGAGAGGTGTGTATCAGTCTCTTTTCCCAAGTAACAAACAATAGGACAAGAGAAAACAGCCTCAAGTTGTTCCACGTGAGGTTTAGATTGGATATTAGGAAAAAATTATTCACTGAAAGGGTTGTCAAGCACTGAAAGAGGCTGCCCTGGGAAGTGATGGGGTCCCCATCCCTGGTGGTATTTAAAACACGTGTAGATGTGGCGCTTAGGGACATGGTTTATTGTTGGACTTGGTAGTGTTAGGCTTTTGGTTGGACTGATGATCTTGAGGGTCTTTTCCAATCTAAATGATTCTATGATTTTACTGTCATTATTAGAAGGCCATGTTTTTTGGCTACTAGGAAAAAATTGTATTCTTAAGTAAGACAAGTCAATATATGTCAGTTAAGCCTGAAGTTTTAAAATAGAGAAATAATACTTCTGTTCTTAGTTGGTCAAGTGAAAATTTGTCATCTCAGGTCGAGTTGGTCATGGAAAGTTTATCATGGTTGGGTAAGAGAATAATGGCAGAATGAGATTCTTGTTATTTTGTTGTAGGCCTTATCTGCAAACAGAAATAAATGTATGCTGATCCTTGTCAAGTCCTTAGTCTAGAGGAAGAGGAGCAGAATCCTACGGTACTTCTTCTACAGAAGCATATATTTGTTAGTAACATGTAGGCAGTTTGAGGTAAGACAAAGGAATCAACACTTCTCAGTTGAGTGCTGATAGTTTTCAGAAATCATTACTTATGAAAGACATTCTGGACGACCAATTAGAAAAGATAATATAAAACTTCATTTTGAGCTAGCTCTGATGACTGTGTAAAAGCCACTACTTCTGCTTTAAATAGTGGTGTAATCATGAGGCTATATTAAGCAGAAAAATGCTTGAGGCATTTTACAAATGCTCCTTTTACATAAACTGAAAGAGCTTATCAAGCATTTTGGTAATTGGTAACTAGTGAAGAGGTAAAAAAAAAAAAAAGAATGCTGATGAAGCATCTACCATTGATTTAGAAAATCAAAATGAAAGTCTGTTACCTTACCGGTTTCACATTGATTTGTTCTCTTTCACACTCCTTCTCACTCCCTGACACAAACACAATTTTACAAAAGTGGAGACCAACCCAAACTTGAATGTTTAAAAGCAGTTTCAGTAACAAACTTTGCCTCTGTTTAGCATGGACTTGTTTTGCATACTTTCTTCTTCACTGTCAATTCAATCATTAAAGTTTTTAGCTATCTTTTTAAATTGTGCTGGCATAGATATAAGTCTTCAACTGGAATGAACCGGCTCAGCTCTGTAGCATTTTGCTCAGAGTCCAGTCTTCAATTCCAGCTAATTCCAGAATTTATGCATACTATGATAAGGTAAATAAACTAGTTTTTTATGTAGGTCTCTCTTATACTTCTTCAGCTACTCTACCTAAGACTGCATATTTCTTCCTGCATTTGTAAATTTTATTCTGTTGTGTGACGAACCTGCTACACTTCCACCAACTGTTCCCTCACTAAGCCTTGGACCTCTGGTATAAACATAATGGATCCTTTTCTCCCCCTAGCTAACAGGGTATGAAAGCTGCAAAAAAAAACCTTTACAGAACAACCTTATCAATAAACACAAAATGGAGCAATGTGCAACCTTGAACAGTTTAAGCTAGAAGTGACCTGCAATCAGAACAAGATGCCCCTAAAGAATCAAGTGCAGAAAAGCAGTAACAGGTATTAGAGAAGCTTCAGATCTACAAGGAAAGCAATAGGAAAATAACTGAAGCCGGCCAAGAAAGGCAATAGGTATAAGTTATATGGGACCCACTGCTGGAACAGGGCTATCAAGAACTGGATAAGGAAGAACTTTCAGGTGGACTGTCCCCACTAGAAAATACTAATGCTTATTATTTGAAGTAAAATATTGAAACGCCATTTTTAAAAGTGTTTACAACTGCTCCTTTTTTGCCACTTTTAAAATGTGTCTTCATTTAGTCCTACACTGAAATCCAGCATTAAAGTCTACAAGCACTGAACCATATCCAGCAAATTCTTGCAAACTCACGTGGTGAGCTACTGGTATACCAGATCTCCAGGCTACATTTCATTGGAAAGCAGGTGGAGATTTATTCAGTAATGATGGAATGGGTGTCTCTACGTGGCTGTAGTTTCTCTTCTTATGCATGGAGGACATGAAAGTGCAACCTACTGATGAAATATTTGTAGTTCTTTCTGAGTCCTATGCTCTCTGGAAGGAGCTTACAGCACGTTATTATAGTGGAGAGCAGGTGTCTTGTTCACTGTTTTGTAGGGGAGTGTATGCATCAGATGATGAGTTGCATGTATTGCATGGATATTTGGAGTGCACCTCACCCTTGGAACATATGGCCCTCTATGGATAAGGAATTGTGTGTGCATGGTCCCTAAACAACCTGATCAAAATTGGCCCATCTCTCAGAAGTTAATATGGCCAGATGATCTCCAGAAGTCACTTTCAACCAAAACTATTTCATGAGTCTCTCATAAAGATCTATGCACATACATACTGTGATAAATGCAAAAGTTTTGTCTTTCAGAGTTTACAAGGCAATAGATGTTGTAATGACGGTCACACTGTAAGTAGGTAGATTAGCAGATATGACCGAAGTAGAGATGATGGTAGCACATTGAATGATCAAGGATGCAATTTACACAAATTTTTCCAACTCCAAATCACATTTGAAAGAGATAATGAGATTAGGAAAAAAGAAATTCTAGAATATGGAAATGCACCATACAGAACCAAAGTCTATCTTTCTGAGGTGAGACATGAGACACTGTGCATTAGAGGATAGTAATTCTGTGAATCTCAGGCTCAATAAAGCTTTAATCCTGTAATTGGTAATACGGAGAAATCCTGCTTTATTGACTGCAAAACCACAGACTGCAAAAGTATTAATAAAGGCTATCAGTGTACCTTGTCCCTTGACATAAAAGCTGCAGAGGGACTCATCGTGCATAAAAGACTTGCACTCCATTGTGCTTCAGTGTCCAGCATCTATAAATCTTGGCCAGGTGGACCGTTATGCTGCAGGTATTATAAACTGCCAGACTGGGACTTAAGTGCTGAGTCTTTAAAATAGTCACTCACACTCTTAAAATAGCCTTCTTACAGCATATATTGTTCCCAAATTGAAAAATCCAGAAATTCTTCTGTAATAATTCTGTGTATGCAGTGCTTTTTGCTTAACTGAAGGGGCCAGGAGAAGAAATAGAGATTAAATAAATTAATCTGAAGCTGAAATCCTACTATGAATCCTAAGTAGGGCTAAGAATTGGAGTTTTGTGTATGTCCAGTAGATTTCTGCTGCTATAAGTTAAAAGTGAATCTCAGCAGGACAACACTCATCAGTATACAAACAGTGCAGTTGGCTCTATTTCAGGGAACGCTTTACACAGAAAATAAAGCACATTTTAAAGTAATATTCAAGCATTATAAGACAATCCTCCAGCTATCACTGGTTAACTGTGCAATTCCTATTAATAGTTTTGAGTGGGAAATTTGGCAAATGTTCTTTATTTACTTTAGCATCCTAAGAGGATTTAAAGTAAATCTGAAATTACAAAAATGCTGTCAGCAGAGAAATACACACCAGAGGAGAATTCAGTGATCTGCTTAAGACCTAGTTTAAAATCCTTTTATTGTGTTTTTTTTTTTTTTACTCCTACTCTGACCAGCAAGGATTTGAAATAGAACCATGAAAATAGCATATGGATAAATGTAGAATTCTAAGCTTACATCAAGGTGGTAGAAATTCCTTTGATCTACCCTCAGGAATTTGGGTTGAAAACAAAGTTTGTTCTTTATTCCACACCCCAGTTATACTAAAGAAAAGTCAAAGTGTTTGCACACCATTTGCTCCTTTGTTCATCTATCTATTTGCTCTCTTTTCCCATTTTTGTTGTTGCTGCTTTTGCTTCACAAGAATGCAGCTATACTGGTCTCTCCATGTTACTTTCCATTAATGAAGATACAATGTTTAGGTCAGTTCAGCATTATCTTATAAATCTTAGTTTGATTTTTGTGACAGAGTGTAGATTGTCTCTAAGCAAAATGCCAGGAATACCTTCATCCACTGCCAAATGGAGGTCAGAGCTGTCTCTTTTCATTGAAGCCAAGAAAGCTGTAGCGGCTCAAAGATGAAGCACATTTCTTGAAAAGAGCTGAGAGACACATGGCTATAATTCTTTATCCAGACAATGTTAACAAGCCTAAGGATTACCTATAGAGCTAAAGAATCAGAACATTTGATTTGAGAAAACAACATGTAAAATTACCTCTTTAGAGTTTTAAAGCTTTTAATTTGTTTTTCGCACATAACTGTATGACACAATAGTCTGGAAAAAAAACAAAACAAAACAAAACAAAACAAAACAAAATACAGCATTAGAAAAAAAGATTGGATTTCTTGGTGTTAAATGAAATGTTATGATGATGACTGTCATTTATGTATTTTCTAATTAACTCTTGCAACTACTTCAGACAATACAGAAATTTTATTGCACAAATTAGCAATGAAGACTAATTTGACCAATATTACTTAAGAGAACAGCTCATGTTTGCTCTAAATATTATCTGCATTTTAGGTAGTAATCCAACCTAAACATGAATTTTATTTGCGAAGAATGGGCAAAAAAAAAAGCAATAGGCAAAAATAGGTAAAGACAGGGATCGATGTCCTCTCCTTAGATGAAACTAGGTAATTTTGGTTCTGTTCAACTTTCTTCACCAGACAGTTAAATGAAACCACCTTATTTTGTCTGAAAACTATTAGGGAAGACTCACATTTTTCATTTCCCTGCTACAGTAAGATGTCAGCATCCTAAATCATCACAGCATTCCTCACTCTCTGTGGTTAAAACCTTTTCTGAAGACAATGTTGAGTGCAAATTTTAGACATCATAGAAGATCAGACCCAGAATTTTGGGTCAGGTCTACATCCATGTACAAAAGTCTAAGTTTTTGTTTCCCCTAGTGGTCGGTCCATTAAATGGAACAGATATCTTCTAGAATTATTATCTAAAGGACTAGCTCATAATTTACATGCTCAGGTTAATGAAACATCTATATCTGGAAAAGAGCCTGACCAAGTAGTTACATCTTTGTCTACTGTTCATTTGGGCAAGCATTGGGAAATATAACCTACCATCAACATGTGGTGCTTAATCAAAATTATGTGTAACTTTGTTCAAACACTGTTTATTTGTTATCTCTGAAAACCCGTATTGCACAGAAAACACATTGAAAAATGTTAGGGCATCAAAGGAAAAAGAATACTCTTGCTGAAAAATACAGGAAGATAGGCTGTCATAGCTTTGATAATACAGCAAGAATATCAATGTTTGATTCAATCTGAACTGATTCTGTTATCAATCCTGAAACATCATTTTGTATTTGGTCTTGAAATTTCCCAATTTTGAAACAAAGCTTCTTACACAGTTTGTTATCTGTATAGGGTCAGAGGTCTCAGTAAGGATACTGGTTAGGAAGCAGAGACGCAGATATATGTTGTTAAATAGAAATCATTATTTGGAAACAAGACTCTGGAGAATACTGACTTCTGAGCATCTGAAAGTCTACAAAAAGATGAAAAAATAAGGAAATAAGGTAGTTTTCTTCTGGGAGACAGTAAAGAAGTTTCTTAGGGAAAGAAAATTGCCTGGAGACAGCTGTGTCTTAAGTTATTTTTACTTTAACCTTCAGGAAAGAGAGCTTGGCCTTGATTCTGTCTGACCCTAAGGAAAGTAAAAATACAAAGATTTATTTTGTGTTAACCTTGAGACAAGGCGGTTTGGAAAATCCTTTTTGCTGACTTTGAAAGGAAAAAATCTTAAAGAAAGAATTGTTTGACATCAGAGAAGAGAACAGAGCTATGGGAGTAGGTTTGTTTTAAGTTCTGAATAGACTGTTAAATTTCCCTCTGAGGCTGCAAAATAAAATTTTGTTTTAATGTTGTTTTCTCCATTTGCTTTAGTTCTCTTTGGTTGGCAGACCATCTGTTCTCAACGTCTGTATCCTTTACACTATGGATTTGTATGCTAAGAACTTCTTTCTTCACACAGTGTCTGCTGCAATTTCATGTTTACTATTTGTACAAAACTGATATTCTACCAAAGAGTAAGTAAAAAAATAGATGGTAATTCTACACATACATAATTAGAAATTACCTTTTTTGATGAGTAATCCATTTTTCCATTCCTTGATACTGCTTTTATATCATTCGTTGCATAACAATTTAATAGAAGACTGTATTCACACAAAGCCTCCAAAAACCCCACATACTGCACAGAGAAATAAGTGTCAGCATGGATATATGCAATATGCATTTACAGTGTAAATTAAACACAATATTTCAAAGCATATATAAAAAACTTTATTTGCTTAGAAAAAGAGAATGGTTCTAATAAGGTTCATATCAACCAGGCAATTCCATAGCCTTCTGTCTCCGTAGGTTGTTCAGTTAAAAGAGTAGCTTAGAAAGACAAGGTGGGATGGCTATGAAGAAAATTTTAAGGAAGGCCAAGCAAGGGCAAACCATTTACAGGCACACCTCATTAAGCAGAGTTAAGTGTTTATATCAGGCTAATAACAGTAGATTTAAAAGAAGTATATGAAAAAACCACACAAATCATCTTAAACATCTCTTAAGCATCCATGTCAGCATCCTGTTCAACTGATTCTCCACTTTAATCTTCTTTGGCAATCAACCAGCAGTATCATTATCTGACTTATTTTTTTAGGGGTTGGGTGAACTTGTCTTGCTAATTTTGAATGCATGCAAACATTAGAGGTTCAAAATAAAAACCTACCAACTACTGTGTCGTGGTTTGGCCTCAGCCAGCAACAGAGAACCACGCAGCCGCTCGCTCGACTCCCACAGCCGTGGGAAAAATCAGCAGAAAAGGGCAAAACTCGTGGGTTGAAATATAATTTAACAGAACAGACAAAGGGAAGAAGAAAGAAAAACAATAGCACCGGTAAAGGAATATAAGAACGCGATTACAGTACCGCCGCGCAGCGCGCCCGGACCCGGACCCGGACCCGGACCCGGACCCGGACCCGGACCCGGACCCGGACCCGGACCCGGACCCGGACCCGGACCCGGACCCGGACCCGGACCCGGACCCGGACCCGGACCCGGACCCGGACCCGGACCCGGACCCGGACCCCCACAGCCCGCCCCCGAGTGGCGACTGCCCCCCTCTCCCCGGCTAGCGCCTCTTATAGCTGGGCATGGGTCACGTGGTATGGAATACTTGCCTCCCCTGCCGGCTCCTTGGGGAAATTAACCCCATCCTTGCCGGAACCAGGACATACTGCTTTAACAAAATAATGATGCCCATGTTCAGCTAGGAGAAAGCAATTCCTCTATTTATGTTCTGTGAGCTACATCTAGCTAAATAGACTTCAGAACCTATAGAGCAGAAAAGTGCTATGTCAAAAATAAAAAGAAAACAGGCTTTATTGGTAAAATGTTATTTTTCAGCATGCAATAGATAGAGGTAGGAATGAAATTTGTGAGGAACACCTCTTTAAGGGAGTTAAATAAAAATGAAGAAAAGCAGTCTACTCAATAATGTCAGCAACCTATAATAAAGTAGAAGAATATTTAAATGATGCAGACTAATACACACAGCAAATTTGGTTTTGTGGTTTAATCCCAGAGAGCAAGTAAGCACCACACGGCCACTCACTCACTCCCCCATGATGGGATGGGGGACAGAATTGGAACGGTAAAGTGGGAAAACTCATGAATTGAGATAAAGACAGTATAATAGGTAAAGTAGAAGCCGCGAGCACAAGCAAAACATAATAAGGAATTCATTCACTACTTCCCATCAACAGATATATGTTTAGAGCTATTTCTGGGAAAGCAGGGCTCCATCATGTGTAATGGTTACTTGGTAAGACAAATGGCAGCACTCCAAATGTCCCCTCTTCCTTCTTCACCCCAGATTTTACTGCTCAGCATGATGTCCTATGGTATGGGATATCCCTTTGGTCAGTTGGGGTCAGCTGCCCCTGCTGTCTTCCCTCCCAAATTCTTGTGCACCCCCAGCCTACTCACTGGCAGGATAGTATAAGGAGCAGAAAAGGCCTTGACTCTGTGTACATACTGCTCAGCAATAATGAAAACATCCCTGTATTACCAATGCTATTTTCAGCACAAATCCAAAACATAGGCCCATACTAGCTACTGTGAAGAAATTTAATTCTATCCCAGCCAAAACCATGACACTTTGCTGCTCAGACTGAATTCATGAAGAATCCTCAATGTTTGACCATGATTTTTAAAAGTGTCTGCATTTGAAACAAACTGAAGACCAAGACAATCATGAACACCTGTGAGGCGTAACCAGCTTTGATCTCTTTACCCTAACCACACAGAACTTACAGGTAAAAAAAAAAAAAAAATATTCAGCTAGGATATTGAAATGATCTTCATGCCTTCACTGGTAAGAAATAGTGTTACAACATATAATCACCACTGTAGTAAAGATTTTCTAGAAGGTGATCTTAATTTTCTTTAAACAAAACTGACACCATCAGCATTGTCTTGCCCACATATTCAAGAGAACCCAGATGTGTATCCAAGTGGTCTGTCCAGTATCTGGGTATCAGCACACTCATACCCAACTCTCCAGGTCTGCACAATTTTCCTCCCAAGGACATAGAGGACAAGGAATGTTCTCTGTTGAGTCCTCCCATGCCTTCTGTGTTCTTCTCAGGTTGGTGAACAAGTGCTCATTTTGCATATGCTTTTTTAGTGCTTTTTAGGAGCTGACAGTGATTTACCTCTCCATCTTATCCCATCTCTGTGCATCATTGGGACTTACTCCCAGTCCTTTGTCTCCTGAGCTGGGTGCCCTGAGAAGTTATGAGATCACAGTGATCTGCTAATCTAGGCACCATGAACCCATGGCAGTCTTACAGTCCTGCTGTTTATTCCTTCTGGGCTTGCACACCAGATGTTCCCATCCATACTCCATTCATACCAATCTCAATCTTTCTATTAAAATTGTGTACATTCTCTTAGAGTCTAACTACAAATGTCTTCTGAATATTTCACCTTTAGAGCACATTCTATCTGTGGAAATATCAAAGTAAACCAGAGTCTTACCATGCCCCATTCAGACACTATAAAATGCCTAATGTGCCTACCAGAAAAATGTATAAGTGAACACTGTCTGCACAATATGCAGTTAATTTCAGTTGTTAAAAGAGGCCCAGCTAAGAAGCGAAGTTACTGAACAAAATTGGTTCTGTTTTACCTCAAACCAGGACATATACACACACAGGGTTTTAACTTTTGAGCAGCCAAAATGGGACATGTTAATGTCTCCTCACTATGAACACTGAGTATCAAGGTCTGCCCTCTGCTGTGTCCTTTTGGTATGCTGAAGGTCTAATGAAAATTAGTGGTAACCACATCCTCACTTACTTGTCAGGGTATTCAGAATTCTTCAGACCACTGATTATTTGCCTGGGGAGAAGAGGTCATCAGAGGACCCTGTACAATCATCAATATGCTGGCTGTGAGCAGCTCCTTAAGAATACACACAACCACCAGACCCCTTCCTGTTCTCTTCTGTTGATAGAAAATTTCCATGGAAAAATCTCCTCTTAATGTTCTCTTCTTTCATGAATGTCGACTGCATAAAAGCGACATGAAGATAAGAACAACTCTGGCTGTTACATGTAGTCATTTGTCATTGTGGAATACTACAGGAAAAATAAGGCACAATAAGAATGTGATGTGCAAAAAACGTAGGGATTGTAGTTGTCTAGTCAAAGGAAAACTGCACTGTTTTGGAATAGAATAAAATAGAATAGAATAGAATAGAATAGAATAGAATAGAATAGAATACAATACAATACAATACAATACAATACAATACAATACAATACAATAAAATACAATACAATAAAATACAATACAATAAAATACAATGCAATACAATACGTTTCTGTTGGAAGGGACCTACAATGATCATGTAGTCTAACTGCCTGACCACTTCAGGGCTGACCAAAAGTTAAAGCACGTTTTTGAGAGCATTATGCAAATGCCTTTTAAACACTGACAGGCATAACGCATCAACCACCTCTCTAGGAAGCCTGTTCCAGTGTTTGACCACCGTCTTGATAAAGAAATGTTTCCTGATATCTAGTCTGAACCTCCCCTGATGCAGCTTTGAAACACTCCCATGTGTCCTGTCAATGGATCCCAGGGAGAAGAGATCAGCTCCTCCCTCTCCTCTTCCCCTCCTCAGGAAGCTGTAGAGAGCAATAGGGTTGCCCCTTAGCCTTCTTTTCTCCAAATTAGAATAAACCAGTGTCCTCAGTGTCCTCAGTGTCCTCAGACACTACTCACAGGACATGCCTTCCAGCCCTTTCAGCAGCTTTGTTGCCCTCCTCTGGAAGCATTCAGATACATTATGGAGCCCAGAACTGCATATAATACTCAGGGTGAAACTGCACCAATGCTAAATACAGCAGGATAATCATCTCTTTTGATTGGCTGGTTATACTGTGTTTAATGCACCCGTGAACGTGGTTTGTCCTATTGGCTGCCAGGGCACACTGCTTATTCGTATTAAGCCTGGTGTCAACCAGCAGCCCCAGATCCCTTTCTGCAGGGCTGCTCTCCAGCCACTCTTCTTCTAGTTTGTATTTGGGCCTGGCATTCCTCTGTCCCAGATGCAGAATCTGGTAGCTGTTCATGTTAAATTCCGTGCCACTGACAATTGCCCAATGCTTCAGTTTCTCCAGATCCTTCTACAAGGCCCATTGTTGCCCAAGAGATTCAAAAGCACCTGCCAGGTTAACATTGTCAGCAAACTTAGTAATGGTGAATTCAACTCCTTCTTCCAGATCATTGATAAAAATACTGTACCAAACTAGCCCTAGAATTGACCCCTGAGGAACACCACTAGTGACTGGCTGCCAGCCAGATGAAGTCTCATTTGCTACAACTCCTGGGGCCCTGCCATTCAGCCAGTTCTTCACACAGCACATCATGTCCCTGCTCATCTCACAGTTGAACAACTTGTCTGGAAGGATGCTGTGAGAGACAGTATCAGAAGCCATACTAAAATCCAGTAAAGCTACCTCCACCACCAAGGATATCAGATTAATTAAGTAGGACATTCCCTTTGTGAACCCATGCTGACTGTGCCTGATGATTGCATTGTCCTTGAAATGCCTTTCAGTAGCAACCAGTATGATCTTCTCCATAATTTTTCCAGGAATTGAGGTTAGATTAACAGGTCTATAGTTTCGTGGGTCTTGCCTCATCCCCTTCTTGTAAACGGTAATAACATTGGCCAGCTTCCAGTTAGTGTGGACCTCTCTAGACTCCCAAGATCTTTGGTAGATGATTGAGAGGGGTCCTGCTGTAACATCCACTAACTCTTTTTGTACTCTGGGATGAATCCCACCAGGGCCCATGGATTTATTAACATTCAACTGTTAGAACTAGTGTCTTACAATTTCAGTGTCCACAAATGGAAAGTCCCTGCTCCCACAGTTGTCCTTCAACTCAGAGGACCGGAGAGCTCAAGGTCTATCATTGGTATGAAAGATTGAGACAAAAGAAGGCATTGAATGCCTCCACTTTTTCTGCACCCCTATTTGCCAAGTGACCATCTTCATCAAGTACCAGTCTAATGTTTTCCTTGTACCACCTTTTGCTATTAACATACTTTAAAAATCCTGTCTTGTCTGGCACAACACTGTCCAACTGCAACTCCAGTTGAGATTCTGCTTTTTGTCCCTTCTCTCTGCACATGAGAATGAGGGCTCTGTGGTCTTCATGTGAAGCCTGACCTTGCTTCTAGATATGATACAATCTCTTTTTCCTACCAGTTCCAAGAGGAGTTCCCTGTTCAGCAAAGCTGGTCTTCTGCCCTGCTTGCTTGACTCGTGACACAATGGGATTGCCTGCTGCTGTGCTTTTAAATGGTGGTTCTTGAAAACTGACCAGCACTCATGGACACCTAAGCCCTCAAAAGCAGATTCCCAGGGGACACTGCTAAGTACCTGAGTAGCTTAAAGTTTGCTGTCTTGAAATCCAGTGTAGCAACTCTGCTGACCTTTTCAGATTTACAACAAAAATTTTAAACCCAACCATTTCATGATCACTGTGGCCAAGACAGCCAGCTACCATCTCCCTTCTTTATTCACAAAATCCTTTTCTATTCACAAATAACAAGTCTAGGAGGGCACATTTCCTAGTTGCCTCACTCAGTACTTGCGACAGGAACTTATCTTCAACATACCTTGGGAATTTCCCAGACTTGCTTGTCACAGCAGTATGGTTTTCCCTGGGAAGTTGAAATCTCCCATAAGGAAGAGGGCTACCAATCCAGAGATTTCTCCTAATTGCTTATAGATTAACTTATCAAGGCTAATATCCTGGCTGGACAATTGGCAATAAACACCCACATTGACACATCCTTTGTTTTCCATCCCTCTAATCTTCACCTAGGGGCTCTCAACTACATCTTCCCTAACTGTAAGGGCTATACAGTCAAACCTCTCCCTTACATACTGCGCAACTCCTCCACCTTGCCTCCCCTGCCTATCCCTCCCAAACAACCTATAACCCTCCATCCCAGTGCTCTAGTCATAGGAGTCATTCCATCAACTCTCACAAACACCAACGACATCACAGCTCTGGGAAATGACCAACACTTCCAGTTCATTCTGTTTCTCATACTGTGTGCATTGGTGTACACTCATTTCAGGTGGGCTCCTAAACCTCCAGGTCTCCCTGGAGCAGCATAAATGCTCCCATTAGCACTGCCATCCTCAGGCAGTGCCATGCTACCCCTTGGCTTACCTTCAGTATTCCTGATGGTATGTGTTTCTCCAGCTGATTCTAGTTTACAGACCTCTCAAGCAGTCCTGCCAGATTAAGAGGAAAGAACTGTTTCCCCCTTTGGGACCAGTGGATCCCATCAGGCCCCAGCATACCTTGTGTCTCGAAGACTCTTCCATGATTATAAAAAACAAAATTTTCTGCATGACGAGGCAAATGCCACACTTTAAGCTCACTAATAAATAAATAAATTATAATATCTGAGAGACATTAGGAACCTCCAAAAACCATATGGTCTCATGTTATTCTTCAGTATGTTACCCTGGGTCCTGGTACCCTTAGGTGTTACACCCTTCTTACACCATCTCAAAGGCTTATTGCTGGAGACCTGGTTCCTTAGCTCCACTCACACTCAAAGCCATTGCACAATATCTCTGGTTCACACCTTTCATTTTCAATCTTAATTGTGTCCAAACCAATCAGAATATGTAAATGAATCTCAAAGCTGCATAGCCATGTAAAGATAAAGCCACAGATTTCAAAGGGCTGAAATAATCTTTCTTAAATGAGGTATTTAAACAGTGAACTGGCGACGTCTTCCCCCTTTGCACCTTTATTCTTCTCTGCTGATAGAGTTGATCCATTCTCATCTACCTTGTTCACATGGTCTTTGTGAGAAAAACATTTAACTGCAGGTTAAAATGCATTTTTAAAAACATTAAAGAGATTAACAGCAACCATTCAGCTTATTATTATTATTCCTCCACCCACAGCAACCAGTTTGGTTTTATTATCATTTATGTTATTATTACACACTATTAATTTTATGTCTTCATAGGGGGTTTAGAGGATTTACTCGGTTTACTTAAGGGTAAGGGAAATAGGAATTAAAATTTGGTATATGTTGTTGTCATCAAAACTTTAAAGCTATCAAGCTAAATTAAAAAACAATTATACCATTGTTTGAGCATGTCATGGGGTCAATTGTGATTCTGGACATGCTACAGCAATGTAAATCTGAAGTAGCCCCACAGATTGAGAAATTATGTAGTCCAGGCATACACAACTTCTTTAGGTTTCAAGTGAGTATATTTACATGTATTAAG
The DNA here is from genome assembly GCF_965231255.1 of Vanellus vanellus. Lineage (NCBI taxonomy): Eukaryota > Metazoa > Chordata > Aves > Charadriiformes > Charadriidae > Vanellus > Vanellus vanellus. Next base: position 40,358,035 of record NC_138908.1, on the reverse strand, counting down.
AAGTCATATGTTATCACACAGTAAAATTAATTATTTCAATGGAAGTAATTGCAAAGAAATTATGTAAACAAGTAAACCCATATATATTACCAAATTTATAGAGTAATCTAAAGAAAGAAATCAGGAATCACAGTATAGCTAACTACTTTTTAGCTGTTCCCTGAAGTAAAGAAATGTATTCATTGACTCAGATTTCAAGGCAGGTAAAATACTTAAAAGCGTAGGTGGAAGAGAATTTTTTATTGTGGTTACTGCAGTTAAGGGGAAACTACTGAGTTCTAATAGCAAAAGTATAAAAGGTTTAAGAAAATACAAAAACAATTTCAGTGAGACCTTTATTCTCCCAGTCATATGCTTAGCTTCTGGTACATACATTTTCCACTTTATTTAAAGTTTTTAGAGATTTCCATGATCTCTGGTGTTCCAGTCAATTAGATCCATTCTTAAGACTGTACATTCTTAAAACTGTACTCCTACAGAGGACTGACTCCCCGTCTATTCTGAATTTACAGCAATACCTCTGTCCTCAAAGCAGTGGCTACCCACGTTAGCCTATTCAAGTGATCGGGGAGATTGCTAGGTAAAATACTGTGCTAGACAAATCAGATAAATCCCTAAAATCAAGGCAGAAGGAATATAACATACCTCACATCACACAGAAGTACATTCAGTCTGCTGTATGCTTTACACTTCTCACATCATACAATACTACAACATTAAAGGCATGGAAGGAAACGCTAGAATTAAGATCACAGTGAAACACATGGGAAATATATGGGACTTCAAATAGTATTGAAAACCATCCTAATGAACAAAAATGTTCAGGTGTCAGAGTCTACTCATCCCAGGCAATACTACTGGAGTGTAGTGAAGGAAAAAGTAGCAAGAAAACCTATGTCAAAACAACTGAAGCAGTGTTTTGATGATAACTTGAGAGAAGAATTGCCTTCTTGCAACAATATATATGGTCGCAAGTAGACTTTTATGTGTAATAAAAGTTAATGGTGGACACAAAAAGGTTACAAAGGAATGAAGATACACTGGTCTTGATAGAGGTAGAGTCCAGTATATAATAAAATCTAATTGTGAGTATAATAGGAAGTGAATGAAATGACTGAAAGAATATTCTTCTTGCAGTTTCGGCATTAGTCAGTGAATTTTGTAGATAATTGGCACAATGTTCAATTATAGGTTTTTTGCATAGCCTATTAAAGTAAAACCAAAATGTAATAGGTATTTTTGCTGCCCCTTACATGGAAGTAGAAAACACAGCATCAGAAGTTAAAATGTAGAAACTATTTTTCTCTTTTTTATGCTCACATTTGTGGGCAGAAGCCTAAGTAGAAAGCACAGGACTCATTGCTAAAATTAATATAAGTAGATTGACCCTGAGTGACATCTAATAAAATATTGCTAACACATATAGTGTTTCATCTACACCACAGAGAATGACTATCATAAGTAAAAGCTTTACAAAGTAGTTAGCTAATGTAGCTTTTCCAAGAGTGATTAGTTCTCCAGAGATTCTATTGAATCAATTGAAAAGTGTTTAGGACTTAATGGCTAAAAAACCAGAAACAAAAAAACAGGATACTTCTTCAGTTAGATAATTGTGGATATAGTAATCTTTTTTTAACTACCACCACTGAAAATCTTCACCCTTCTGAATTGCTGCCTACATTAGTATCAGGAGTTGTATTCATGCTCTGCCCCAGAGAAAATAATTGTCTTGATGGATGACTAAGACATCATCAGATATTCCATGATCATTATCATTAGAGCGGAGGATTGGCAAACAGATTTGATTCTTAAGCTATTAAACTTTAATGATAGATTGCCAAGGTTGATTTTTATCCTGTTTCAAGTACCTGATATTCACATGTACCCCTCCCCTTTGCTTTTTTCAGCAATTTACATTCAGCACATTTGCTGATAGGATTTTGTGTGTCTCGTTTTTGCAACACTTAAAATATAGAAGGTGATTGTTTTCATTGCAAAGCATGTTGCAGATCTTCAGTTCAAGAAAAAGCAGAACACTTGTACATTGGTGATTCTCACATTGATATGCTTTCAATTCAACTTTCCAATACTTTTAAAAGAATGCTTCAATTTTTGGATGGTTGGACAGTTGCATGTTACACCCTCTAATCCTATAGAAAGTTATGCTGAAGAAGCAATGAGGTTGGCAGACTGATAAGCAGCCTTGAATGTACAAGATGAATCTTTTTCTTCCTGCTGAAACTCACATCAAAAGAAATGTGTATTCTATATCTTGTCGGCTGCTCGATAAGATTGTGAAGCTCACATTTTATTTATCCAGAAAGTGAAAACTGTATGTTACCTGTGACTGAGCTGTAGTACTTTTTCCTCAAATTGCAACATTATTCAACAGAAGACTCAAATAAAGGGTTTGCTAAAACAGAGAATAAATTTATTTCTGCATTTCCTTTTAGAGTTTAAAATAGAAATCAAAAGGATGACTGTGCCAGAGGGGTTTTTTTGGAGGACAATCCTGAATGCAAAAGGGAAAGAGACAGGGCCACTTGACAAACTTTGCCAGATCTTGAGCAGTCCTGAAAGACCAGAGGACACATCCCTCCCCTGGTGCTTTGCAGTGCAGATGGGACCAAGGACCACATGGAAGCATCATGGTTGCTATAGTGATCAAACGAGGAGTCTTTATTCTAGTAGTAAAAGGTAAGGAAGGGAAGCAGTACATTGTCTAATGATACAGACACCTCTCTTCCTATTTTAGCATTGTGATCTGGTTGCTGTTCAACGCTGTTTTGTGTGGACAATATAAGTGGGAATTGTGCTATTGACTTCAGAAGGCTATCTTCTGTCTTTGCAGAGATATCCTTGTCCTGCTTTGATAGTAGCCTGTAAGCTTTCCGATCAGTTTCTCTACTTTAAACTCAGATTAGCCAAAAATGTCTGCCAGGAACTTCATTTTACCTGACAACCATTGAACTGTGCTTTGTTACCTGCCTGCAATGATTTCTGTCATATGCTCAGATTTGCAATTCAGTGTTTCTTTTTGACCTTTTTTCATTGCTTTGAAATTTGAACACGCAGAGTCCATATTGGTGTTGTGTTCAAGGTTCCTATGGAAATAAGCACCAAACATTTTTTCTTGGTTTCTAAACATTCCTGCAATTCACAATTAGGCCTTGTTTTGTCAATGTGTCTGCTTCTCCTTCCACTGTGTACAACCTTGACTTAATTGGCATGCATCATTACTGTCAACAATCCCCAGAGGGATTAGAAGGTTATTAAGATTCCCTACCCTGTTATATTCATGAAAAAAAAAAACAAAAACAAAACCAAAAAAAAAACCACCAACCCCCAAAACCTTTCCTTGCTCTTACACTATCTTCTCTTCATTTGTGAATTTTCTGGTCTTCCTATGAAAGAGTTTCTTTAGCCTCCATATTGCTTACTCGTCATTTTGGGTTTTTTCACTCTTTCTTTCTTTATCATCCTTCTTGTATAAATTAGTCCTGACTTGTTGGTGGTGTCTGAGAGCTGGATTTCTTGATCAGCAGCTTCTTGCCCCACTGCTCAGTTTTTCAGAAAAGCTCACTGTTGGAGAAGATAATTTTCTCTTTCCTCATGTTTTCCAGCTTCCCTCTGCTCACAGTCCTTATAGCTTAGCTTGATGAAGGAGAGTTTTGTTTACTTTCTTCCTTTTTCTTCATTTTCTCTTCTCCTAGGGTGGAATCCAGTCAAGGCTGGTACTGTAGTCTGTAACAGCTTCTAAGTCAGGATGCCAGAGGCATAAAGAAGCATATCTATTACAAAAATAAAACTTTTTTCTAAAAAAAATTTCAGAAATGACACAAATCACTACCATTTCCGTATGTAGCAGTTTCCATAGAATTCACTCCTAAATAATATTTCACCATTTGAGGAAATGGAAGTCTTAACTGGAAAACATGGATAAAAGCAGAGAAACAAGACTTGCAAAAGTTTCCACACTAGTATGCTAGTTATTCCCCATAACTGACTGCTGGGTGCTAATCCAGTAATAATCCTTTACACATACATAGTGTTTTTTTCTCAGAGGAGTTCAAAGCACTTCAGCAAAATCAAAGAACAACCCTGTGGAATAAGTTAATACCGTTTTGTTCCATATTAGAAATTACTTTTACTTCCAAACCCTTAAAAAAAGAATTCTGAGTATTTTTCCTCCTAATTCCTTTACCAAAATAGTAAACTCAGTTCCTGGTGGCTTCGTTGGACTTATTTTCACTCTGATTTACCCTAGAGGTGTCCTGGGACAGGTATTTCTCTTAACTGCTATGTCACTATCCTATTCAAACAATTCTTGGATGTATACTCAGATAAATGTTTCTATTCTCTAGAAGTCACAGTGGCTCTATGTATCAAATAAATCCATGTCTGACTGGAGTCAACAGTGGTAAAAAAAATAATATCAAGTCCTTTATTGGATAAAATAGACTCAAAATCTTCTTCACTTATATCCCTAGAATGCCAATAACTTGAATCTTTTTGCATGGTTGTTTATCAATTTAACATTTTCCTTATAAATTTCAGATCCTTAAAAACAAGCACAGGATTACTCAACATGGTGAAGCGCAGATAAATATTTTTATAGTAAACCCAAATAGCTTATCATACCACAGTTGTCTTTTCTGACTGAAAGATATCATTTATATACAAGTTTAACCACTGGTTTATGAAATAGTGAACTTAAAATAATTTATATTGACTGATTAAACACTAAACATATCATCCATAATTTACGACCTACCCATCTATCCATTACTCCCCTTTATTCCAACCTAGTTTAAATCCTTAATTGTTTGCATCCATGCCAAAATCTCACCTCATAAAATGCCTGTCCTCTTCAATCTGACCTCCATTTCTCACGCCAGAACACTGGTTATGATCATATGGTAAGAATGCATTTTCTATGGCAAAGCTCTCTGGTACATGGATTGTTTATTTCTGCATATTTATAAAGAATAGAACTTGATTATCTTCTAGACGTTATTGCTGGAAAATATATACATAACAATTATAACACTAATGAAAAAACTAAGGTCATCAATTTTCTATCATTCACACTTTCTGCTAGTTTAAAAATGGAATAATGACAGTTGCTTTCTGCTTGACCAATGTTTTGTCTTTTTCCTTGCCATGCTTCTCTGTTGCTCCAAGATTTTTTAAATGGATCTCAATTTTTAAATTATAGAGTAGAGGATGGATGTCCACATTTATTCATTAGTGAAAAACTTGCATTTGTTTCTGAATTTCTCACAAATTTCATGAATCTTGCCCTGCTGTACCACTGCATAAACATTTCCCCCACTTTCCCCTCAAATGTAACGGACATCTAAAAAATCATTTCTGCCCAAAGCCTTGTGAATCCAAGCCCTGTTCTTCCTGACTGAAGAACGAATGATAGGTGAATAGAACCAGTTATTCAGTCACTGGAGAATCAGCTCTTTCTTGTACTACTTGATATATACATGCAGACCCAGACAAACAAATATTCAACTTATAACTTAAAGGTCTTCTTACCCTTCTTACCTGAAAATGTGATACAGTAGAATCATAGAATTGGAAAAAATACAATGGAAGCCTCCAGAAGTTGTCCACCACCATACATCATAGACAACTCTCACTCAGGATATCAGGTAAAGAAAAAATACATCTTATATGACAGTGGTTACTTACAACTCTTCGTGTACTCTTAGGAGGCGCTCAGCTAGGATCAGCTGGAGTAGAGAAGAGGAGGACAGAAAAAAGTTAGAAATCATGGCATTAAATCAAGAGTAAGTGGGTAACGCTTTCAGGACTACAAGACATAAATCACTTCTATGCAGAAAGCCAGTGCAAGCTCAGCATCCCACTTAAGCAGACTTCCTACACAAAGACGTTTTTGCCTTTACAGAAGCCTTTACAGCTATCAAAAGTAATTTCTCATTCCTGTGTTATTTCCCTCTGAGATGAAGCATCTTTGTTCTGTGCAACTAGTCATTCAGTTTCACAGTTTATTTTTGACACTTTCAACTGTAGCCAATGGCACATGTTTATCTTCCATCTGCTGTAGTCTCACTCGTAATCTCACAGGATCTCAATAACTTATTAGCAGGTTATGTTTAGTATATCAACTATAATATTTGCAGCAAGAAACACGCAATAACCTGCTGTTTTAGAAAGCAGAGATACTGATCTATCCACAGATAGAGAAAATCATAAGGGTAAGAGACATTTTTCAGCATAAATTCCAAAATCTGATACCCTTTAAAGTAGAAATTTATGAATTAATTGAAGAATTTTGATTAAAAGTCAAAGAAAAAATTAAATTTCACAAATATAAAATGTAAAACTTTCTTTTCTGTATGCATAAATAGCTTTCAAGTAAAGTTGTTCTGTTTGCGGTCCCCATCAATCATATGTGTATTGTTTGTTTTTTTTCATTATTAGATACCTTTCCAAACAGATTTATCTTCAAATAAATCTTCAAAAGTTTAACTTTAAAAGTTATTCTACTTTTTCTATTCAGAACATAATAGTGAAATGTGAAATATACTTTAGTAAAATCAAGAAATTAATTTTTCTCTAATAAAAAAGCATTTATGTCTACCCATAGAAATTCACAGTCCATTCTTAACCATATTGTCATCAACATTATTAGTTATAGAATAATTTCATTGTTAATATAGCTTTATTTTGCCACTGTATGTGATCATTTATATTATAAACTCACTATTGTGGGTTCTGAAAACAACTGCTAATGTAGCTAATTATTCTCTGTTATAACTGTAAACTCATTAGGTCAAACAATGCACTTTTCCAGTAAGGCTTAGATTTGTTTACAGACACATTTAAGATCTATACCAATTTGTGCAAATGAGATCCTAAATATACCATCTGAGGGATACAATTTATGGATAAAATCAGAACTCATTTATCCTTTTGATAAATGAGTATGGCTACATACTGTTGTGTTTTGTTTTGGTTTTTTTTTTTTTTTGTGCATTTCATTATCAAGGAATGTTATTTAAAAACTTGTATCTCAGATATTCCCAAGAATGTTAACAGCCAGCTGTCTTCAGATGAGATTTTCAAAGACCTGGAATCTAAACTACTACCTGTCTCTCATCCCTCATTGCTCATAATTTCACTACCTAAAGGGCAATATTAAATATGGCCCAAGCTACTATATGTTGAAAAAGTAATATGCGTAAGGCATACATTTCCCAATTCCATATTCTTCTCATAAGAAAGTTGGAAAATGATACATGACAAACAATTAACTTCTTTCTAAATTTTGAAACTACCCTTGAGAGAGATGTGTGTTTTTTTTTCACAGAGGTACGTGAGAAAGGTTTTCACTCTTAAGGGTGCCAATTTAGCATTTTTAATGAATTAACCCAAGGGACTGTGTTATGAGAAGCTAAGATCACTTTGGCGCATATCCTCTAAACTTTATATGTTGCCTGTTTCAAAGGAAAAAGCTAATTTTTATGCGAACTACCTCATTAAATGGTTTTCAAACACTTAGTGCTGTATGTCACCGACCTTTTCATTCTTTATACCCTTGTGTTAAAGGAGAACATAGACTTTCAAAGCATGCATCAATACGTTGAATGAATGAGTGACTTACTGTAATTAGCAGGGGCCAGGTGAAGAGGTTAGACTATTTTTTACTACAGTAACAGACAGGTTTTCAGACATGAATTCTCAGAAGTGGGGTATCAAATTAATTCCTACTAATTTGAGGTAAATTACCAAAATTTGTCTGGAAATCAGACCCCACTGAAAATTTAATATAAGAAGTTCATTTAGCCTCACATTTCTCCAACAACTTGTCTAGTTTGCAGCCTACAAAATATCTGTTCCTACTATAACAATTAAAGTGTAATTGCAGGAGATTTAACACTCAGAAAGAAATTGAATTTCCCTTCTTTTCCCATATCCTGATTATTCAATACAGCCTTGTTTTCTTTACCTTGAGACTCTTTGTCTTTTAACTGGCTGAGTTTAGCCTTTTAGACAACATATATTTCAGAAGCACAAGCATTAAGGCTTAATTTACAGGAAATTTTAAGTGCAGGCAAATAGTGCCGTAAGCTGACTAACACAATACATTTGAACTCTAACAGAGGGAGGTTCACTTTTTTTGGTGTTTGTGACATTTCAATATGGAGGTGGTCTTTCAGGCAGTTCCTTTTCACAGCTTCATAGACTTGCTGCTGTTTTCCTCCACACATGCACACAATAATGGACAATACACTACACAATAATGTAGTGGTTCAATTTTAAAGCTTGTTACATATCTTGAGCTTTCGCTAATTTCACTGGGACTCACAGAATGCTCAAGTCTTCTGGGACCTTGTCTTTTAAGCTGGTTTCTAAATGCCTGATTTAGGCTTTTATATTTAAAAACAACCCATAGACAAAAAGATATAAAAGAAATAAACAACTTTTCTGTACACCATTGATTGGTGCAGTATCATTCCACTACTGCCAACCAGAGTAGCAATGTGAGACTTCTTCCTCAGATTGACTATCGGTGTCTTCTAGAAGGAAGGCTGGGTTGCGGGAAAATCTGGAGAGGAAAGAACAAGGAACTGAAGGTAGCAGAGGAGAAAGAAAAAAGTTGTACTTAATGGTTTTCATCCCAAATTGGAAACAGGTCATCGTATTTTTCCATGATGATAAAAATCTGTAGCTGCATGTTATACTGCTGCAAGTAATATTACTTACTGTCACATAAGCAAGAACACAGAGAGCTAGTAAATAATTTACTAAAACAGCAGTTTGAAAATTCATATTAATTTTTGAGGTTTCTGTCTGAGTTTCATTGTGTAACTTACCAAGTAATTAGAAAGGATATTGCTGTTAGACCTTGGAAAGCATACGGAGACCTGCAGTGGGGGACCGAAAAGAAAAAATAATGAGGCTTTTACTACGGAGTAACAGGTTTCACTTTTTGCTTTAGGGATAACTTTCTCTTTTGTTTAAAATCATAAATATAAAAGAACTTTCTCTTACAAATCTTAATGCTGGTTTCTATCTGCATCCCTTATCAATCACTCTCAAAAAATTTAATGCTTAATGATCCATTTCAAAAACTGATTTAGTTTGCGACGACATGACATGACATGACGGATTTTCATTTGTAGTGGCCTATCTCGTTGTTAAGTATTCAGAATTAGAAGAGAAGAAAGTAGCACCTTAGTGATAGAGCTTGTGCTAGCAGCTGTTGTTCTAGCGGCTTGTAGAATTAGTTTAGATAAAACAAATGAGTAAAGCTTATTTTTAATAATTACTTAAGGATTTCTGGAATTTTAATTATGCCAGTTAATTGAGCAAGTTAGTTAAATTGCTTGAATAATATTCTATGCAAACAATATTTTACAGATGTAGCAAAGGAAGTTTAGCAGATCATGAAACAAATTAAAAATAAACAGAAAGGCTCAGAAGTCGGTATCAGTATACTCTCAAGGTAAATATTTGAAATAAAGAAGTTGAAAATTTAAAAGTGGGTCAAAATGTAACAATGGTTAGAGATTATAGAAAAAATAGTCTAAAACTGCCATTTCAACAGCTTGGCAACTGAAAAATGCCATCTTACCCCATGCAGTCTGTGCTAGTATAATCACAGAACAGCTAAATCAGAGCCATAATCACCTTCTGTATGATAAGAATGAGAAACAGAGATGATGGAGCTGAAGGTCAAAATCACCTTGAACCATAACTTAAATCAACAGGAGGTTTTCATATGGTTTTGTCCTTCATTCTCATGCACCTAAAACTCAGTGCAAGTGCCCAAAGGATGCAAAAAAAAAGGATAATAATGGAGGTATTAAAGGGCTACCTGGAAAATGGTCTGGAACAACTATCTTAGCACACAGAAAAAAAATGTTGTAATATTGAGAATCTAATGCTCAGAAAACAAATTGTAGAATTAAAGTATTATATAGTGTTGGGATTGGGTTTGGTTTTTTTTTTTGTTTTGAGCTTTGAACAGTACAACAAAGGGAAAATAAATTGTTTTATGCTCTTATCAAAAAGGCAAAGTTTAACAAGCAATTATAAAGAAGATGATCAATACGAGAAGAGCTATTACATGGACATTTCGTGAGTAACACTTTTCTGTCATACAGTTGTAATGCAGTCAGAATACAAAGGGTACCAGTCTAAATTCATAAGCAAGATTTTGGACAATGTTTCCTGATAAAGATAGAAATAACATTAGAAAATGTCAAGAACACACATTTCAAGAATGTATATAAAAACTACATCTGTGCGTTAAGCAGAGCTTAGACTTATGTTTCTTTCTGTTTTCTTTGTAAGAAAAAAAACCCAGATATAACACCACCAACACATTTTGTGAAGCTGTGTGAATTTTGAATTGTTTGCTTTGGAAAAAAATTCATTCTCTAGAAAAAATCTAATATCAGTGTTTTCTAAGTTTCTGAATTTTCTAAATAATTTTCAGTTTGGACATGTACTTTAATATCAGAAATATTCAGAGTTATAGATACAAAAACTTAAGTGAAATATTTTCATTGAAATGAATAACAGGATATCAATTCTAAGACTATGAACTGTGGATACAAGTCAAGCATGGGTTTTAGCAGAATTAAGGAAAACATGCCTTTTTTGTCTGTACAAACAACACGGGCAGATTCCTGCTGCAATGCAAAAGAGGCAGCACTGTTGGGCTGAGGAAGATGCCCAGAGACAGGGATACCAGATGGAGTTCAGGAGAATCCTTCCAGCCCTAGAGTAAAAAGGGGGAAAGCATGACAACATAATTAAGAACAACAGATTGCTCGAAGATTTGATCTGTGAGAGGGCTTTGGGAATTACGTGATCACTGAAGACCTCCAGAGATTTCACAGCGGTGAGGGAGGGAAAGAAAAATTTTTCACCAGGGTATGTGTATTAGCAGCCTCTCTGGATTTGAAAATGATCTCTCTGATACCAGATTCAAATAAAATAAAGAGGGCATTAGACTAGGAGAAACTCAAATTAATTCTTCTCTATTTTTAATACTGAAAGAGGAAAGTTAGGTGAAATGGCAGCCAAAGATACCCAAGCAAGCAGAAACATGAACAACAAAACATGGAGAAAACACCAAGACTAATTATTGTGCACATTTTGTACCTAGTGGAAGGAACATTCCTTGGCTTGTGACAGAGCATTCTGGCCTAACCCAGGGAAGTACTTGCTGTCTTCCCTGATCTCTTACAAAAGCAAACATGACAGTCAGGAGATTCAAGAGGTGTCAGTTCCCAACCACTCTGAAAACAGAACATGCCACAAAATCTCCCAACACTTTCCCAGGATGTGACTTTCCCAGCAAACTCTTCTCTGAGACTTCGCACCATGATCCTGTTGCCCACTCTGGTGTTTCCTGGAATGTTTGCAGAGGACATGGTGCTGTCCTAACTTTAGGACAGGCATTTCGCTGATATTTCATGTCTGTGCACCTCTCCAATAGTTCACTCATATGACAGTCCTTTTTTGAAGCTTTGACTAGGTTGTACATATCAAGTCTTACACATATATCTATATTTGTGTACATACATATACACATATATATAATCAGATCGAGTGCAAAATTACTGAAAATAGTATAAGTCATTATGTGGAATTTTGCCTAATTCCACATTTTTGGAATTATTAATCTAAATGATGAGATGTGAGATTTTTTTCTTGTGTGCCTTCAGCAAAAACCTTATAATTTAACAGAACTAATATTTATATTCAGAATTGGAATTACTGTGCATTGTGTGTTTTCTGTCAAAACCTATATTTTATAAAAACCCAACATCTACCTAAGTAACAGTGTGGTGGGCTGATCTTGGGCTGGCTGCTAGATGCCCACCGCTATCTTACTCCCCATCCTCAGCAGGAGAAGGTTGAAAATAAGATGAAAAAACTCATAGGTTGAGATAATGACAAGGACATCACTTACCAAACCATCACAGGCAAAGCAGACTTGACTTAGAGAAGATTTATTTAATTTATTGCCACTAAAAACACAGTAGGATAGTGAGGAACAAAAACAAAACTACCCCCTACACTACCAAAACCTTGCCACATAAACCCAATACAAACATTCATGTCATTTCAATACCCCAAATGTTAGTCATTGTGCAAACTGTTATATTTTATGTAATGTTGAATATTTTCTGTCATTTCATAACATTCTTGATTTCATACAATAACTTTAAATGTACAGCTTGGATTCCATTGGTTTTGTTCTATATTATCATAGAATCACAGCATGGTTTGGGTTGGAAGGGACCTTCATAGATCATCTAGTTTAACCCCGTTACCACAGTCAGGGACATCTTTCACTAGACCAGGTTGCTCAGAGCCCCATCCAACCTGGCTTTCAAAGCTGCCAGTGACAGGGATCCATGACTTCTCTGGGGAACCTGTTCCAGTGCCTCACTACCCTCATCGTAAAAGAAGTCTTCCTTATGTCCAATCTAAATCTACCTTCTTTCCATTTAAAGTGTTTTTCTCCCTTATTCTATCACTGCAGGCTTTGGTAAAAAGCCTCTCTCCATCTTTCTTATAAGCCCCTTTATATATTGAAAGGCCACAATAAGGTCTTCCTAGAGCTTCTCTTCTTCAGGCTGAACAACACTAACTCTCTCAGCCTTTCCTCATAGGAGAGCTGTTCTAGCCCTCTGATCATTTTTGTGGTCCTCTTCTGGACCCACTCAACAGGTCCATGTCTTTCTTGTGCTGGAGATAGCAGAGCTGAATGCAGTACTCCAGGTGGGGTCCCATGAGCAGAGGGACAGAATCACCTCCCTTAACCTGGTGGCCGTGCTTCTTCTTATGCAGCCCAGGATCATCTTCCACATCCTTCTTCTCACAAACTGATTAACTGGTTATTTAATTTAATGCTGACTTTTTGGCTGTCATCACTGAGATTGGGTAGACTGGTTTTGTAGCTGCTTATCACTGTTCTTTGGGCAAAGTTATAAAACTAAAAGCAATCTCTCTTTGATTAATGGTAGAATGTCTGAGTGTTTCTGCCTATATAAAACCAAGCTTATGTATGGAAGCAAATGAAATGATAGTGAAATATATTTCAATTTCTGTTCATAAAAATTCCTAAATTTACTTCCGAAATTTATATATGGAATAGTAACAATATATGTCTGTTACAAGGAAAACAAGCCAAAGAACGTAGCAAAATAACTGGGGCAGATAAAAATAGTCAGTGGTCACTTGAGCTATTGTATATAGAAAGGATCTCAAAGAGAAGAAAGTTATCCTCTCACCAAAAACATTCATGAGATCTAAAAAATATTTGGTAGACAGGCTTCACAGCCATTATCACCTAAGAGGTTATGCTCATCATTACTTGTATCATAATAAAACTTTTGGTGCTGACACATCTTTTGTTTCATTTGAATAGCAGGTATAAAAGGTGAAGCACAGTCTGTCTTGAATCCCACATACTTTCTGAATTGGTAGTACAGCTTCCTAGGAGACCTTTCCATTCATGTTGATGTTGAAAAAAAAAAAAACCAGATAATGGAAAACATTTTCATCCTCTCTTGCATCTCCTCACCCAACCCCAGCTCCTGGCACAACCTATTACACACATGAGGACACACATCTCTCCAATTGTTTTATATCCACCCAATCAATCATTTTCTTGCCTTACAGCAACATGTTCAGTTCAATTTTATATTTTTTTTTCACTGAGGAAAAGCTAACTGTCTAAACAAAAAATATGCATCACTTTCATATCGTATAGGTGCACAACCAAGCAGAGGCAATGGACATCTCAACATCATTATCAATCACCAGTGACAGAAGGATATAACAGCACACTCCTATGGTCATGAAAAAAGAGGGAAAATGCTTTACGGGAACAATTTCATAGGTTGCTCAGACACATGTTGAAAGAAAAGTACAAAAAGGGATTAACTATTGAAAAAACACTTAACACTCAACCCTTAACGGGAAAGTATGAACACAAAAGAGTAGGAGAGAGTAAACTGATTTTTCTGCACATACATATTACTGAATGCTTGTATCACATGATTTTATGTAACAATTTTCCTCAGTCTTTTTAACCGGAAATCCCTGGGAAAAAGAAAAGCCACAAATGCATTTCTGAAAGCATCTTATTAAGGTAGAGTCCTACCTAGTTTCACAGGAAATTCTGATTTTTAAAAACAGTGGAGCTCTGGAGCAGCACTTTCAATAGAGCAAGAGTGAAAAAACCCTACAGTTTTGAAGACAGAGTTTGACCAGTTTGCAAAAAGAGCTCTAAGACAGCAGCTCAATTGCAGAAAGGGGCTGGACTGTGTAAAATGGTCTGTATATTTTTCCCCTGTTTCTTCCCACAGATACCAAGGCAAATAATGGGGAAGAGGGCACATCAAGCTCTTTCCATAGCAGGAAGCAAAGACGCAGCTGGAGTCAGCAACCAGAACAAGAAGATCAAAATTGCCCAGTGTCTCACAGTTCATACGTAGTCTAAGATGTTAACGGTTCCCTAATAGAATTTTTTTTAAGCAGTCTCATAGCAACTTTCCTCCCTAGTTACATTCTTCCTTCTCTGATCTGATGTCCTGGATCTTGACTGTTATATGGTCCATTATCCCCTTAGGCCTGAACCTTGCATTAATTGGGAAGGAAATTAATTCTGTCCAGAGAAGAGTTTCTGCAGAGCTGTGAAAACATTCTGCACATTTTTTGCTACACATTACTCTTCTCAGGACAAATGACATCTTTTGTCTCCAAAAAAAAACCCAGATACTTGCAGCTAGGCATATAAATCACATTTAGATAAGTATAGTTTCATAATTATAGATCTAAATGCACAGTTTAAGCAAAGTTGCAAGAAGATAAAAACTAAAATTTAAGGTTTAGAAAGTTCTTAGTGTCAAAGTCATGCTAGATGTGAGCAATGTGAGCTGCCTTTCAAGTACTGATGACAGCGAGAGTAAAGTAATATGTGAGTAACTAAACAAATCTTTAAAGTTTTCCCTCCAAATAATTTGAAAACACAGTTCAGAACAGGGCTCCATTGAAGGGGATAGCAATTAAATGTAGAAAATCATAGAATCGTAAAATACCAGGTTAGAAGGAATCTCAAGGATCATCTGGTCCAACATTTCTTGGCAAAAACATGGTCTAGACAAGTTGGCCCAGCACCCTGTCCAGCTGAATCTTAAAAGTGTCCAGAGATGGGGAAGCCACCACTTCCCTGAGGAGATTATTCCAGTGGCTGGTTGTTCTTAATGTGAAAATTTTCCTCTTGTGTCCAATCAGAATCTCCCTGGGAGTAACTTGTACCAATTACCCCTCATCTTTTCCATGTGACTCCTTAAAATGGGAAGGGGAAGAAGGACAAGGAGCTTTTTAGGGAGATCTTTGCTAATCTTCTCCTTCAAGCACCTCATTTGCCAACAGTAGACCATCTCCTGCTTGGTGTTTTTGTACAAAAAGCAACCACCATCCCAAAAGTTTTGATTGGAGGGATATAATTTGGCCTTTGGCTAGAGAAGCCAAAGCTCTATAGTGGGGGAGGAGAAAAAAAACCTTTGTGACAACTGTGCTCTTAGGAGAAGATCCTTATGACAGAGGAAAGAGAAAACATTTTGTGACCTTGCCTGTGTGAAGTACTGATACAGAAAGAGGAAAGAGTGCACAGAGAAACAGTAACACTAGAGAAGCTTATCTCCTGGTGGGACAAGGCTCTTCAGCTCCTAAGGACAGGGACTGTGGCCAATAAATACAAATAAAGAATGTCCTCATAAATTGTGTAAAGAGCTCAAGCTGAGGTTGCAGACACAGGAAGCATTGGAGAATGCTTGCAATCAGACTCTGCTCAATATCTCTGAAGAAGACAACACAAGGAGTGGGTGGAGAGAGATGACAATTATATGAGGACTTTGGATAGTGGGAGAGAAATCAAATCTATTTTTTGACTACTGGAGCATGAAGGCATGGTGTATTACTGCTACAGTGTTTGTGAATACTGTGATGGAACTAGTGCTGAGCCAGGTGGGCACAGATGGCTTCATGCATTTCTCCACTTTCACTGTCACCACGTCCTGGGATGACAGTGAGGGCAGGAGCCTCTTGTAGCCACTCTGCCTAGAACAGCCTGCCTGTGCATTCACACAGGCTGCGCAAGGCACATCAGCCAGCAACAATCAGCACTGATGGCACTGATGCTCTAAGCTGTTCTGTTTGGTGAGGTTTGCCAACTTGCAGCAGGCCAGAGGAATGCATGAGCCATGATAACCTGCAGGGCCTGACTGAAGGGAGCATGTGGTGCATCGCTGTTGTAAAATGTCTGGGTGACCCATGCCTGAAATGAGTAATCAAGCATCTGCCATGAGGCAGGGACACTCAGACCCATGCATGCTTTCCTGGCTTTGATCCTGGACTGTGGAGAACTCAAAGACTTTGGTATCGTGATAGCTGTGGGCACAGATTTTTGCAGTGTCCATGAAGCTTATCCTGTGCCCTGCAAAGCTTTTAGGGCAAAAAAGTGGTAATTTCGGGGGTTCATAAGCTAATAGGAGACTTGTAAAGAACACCAGATAGGAGTGTTTTTTCCCTAGAAGGCTCCTATGCACTTGTGACTGCTCTCCTGGGAAAAGGCTTACATGTTTTCCTTGACTTTGTTGATGAAACCTGGTCATGGGTGACTGATCTTACTTTTCACCGCCAGGACACAGAGGGTCAGCATCATGTTGCCTACTGACTTCCCAGATCCTGTGAAAGTTGGAGATTTGTGTGGGGCAACAAGCACAGAGGGCCATAAGTATGATATGTCCAAATGGTCATGCTGCAGGTGAGTCAAGATGATTCTGTTTTGGTGGACAACACGTTTGCTGTATGGGGCAATATTGTACGAGAGGGCTTCAAGCCATAGCTGTTGAAATAACCAAAATATCTTTTTTCCTCCTCTCCCATCTTTCCAGAAAACAGTATGAAAGAACATCAACCAGAGGTTGCTGGTGAAAGTGGTAGCAGCCTTCATGAAAGAGGTTATTACACCAGGAACCATTCTTTCTCACTTGCCATGAGTTTAAACCAATAAAACATCTTATTTTCTAGAAATCCCTCTCTAGCGTTTGACACAGTGTCCTGGTTTCAGGTGGGAAGAAGTTAATTTTTCTTTCTAGTGATTGCCATGAAAGTAATGTCAATGTTTTTAGTTGTTGCTAAGTGATGCTTACAGTATTCAAGGACTTCTTTTGGCTTCCCACAGAAGCATAGACAGAAAGATGGAATGGCCAATGAAGTATTCACCATAGACTTCATGCTCAGTATATAAACGGGGGTTAGCTGATGGGCAGGAAATCCGTGATCACTGTTCCAGGCAGTGCCAATTCGCCAGGTGATGAGAGTGGCCAATGTCATTGTTATTATTGTTACTATTGTTGTGGTTTTTCCTTTTCTGATACGGTTTCTATTAAATTGTCTTTATCTCAAACTATGAGCTTTTTTTCTCCCTTTCCTCTCCTTATTTTCCCTCTTCACTCCACCCTTCTTGAGGGGAAAGGGGGACAGGGCAAGTGAGTGGCTGTGTGGTTCTAGTTGCCGGCTGGGGTTAAACCATGACACAGAGTCTATGGAAATATAATTTCTGAATGACATTGCAGTTATGAACCTAGATGTATATAATACATTCTGGAGTCAGAACAGGCTATTATACATCTAGCTGGATCCACTGCTTTATACATTTCATATAATCCATTTTTTTTGCAGTTTGGTTGGTTTGGGGGGGGGAGCTGTTCTTCTTTTCCCTCGCCCCCCAGTATTCATCCCATGGCACCTACTTGGTACTTAGAATGTCTTTTGAGGAATTTACCTGATTTTGATCTAAAGGATTCAAGTGATGGAGTCTCACTGCATTCCCAATGAAAGCTATTGATCAGTTAATGAACCTTGTTATTAAAATCTTTGCAGTTTATTTCTATAAAAATAATCTATTTTTTTCTTTTAAGAGAAGATCCTGTTATTTTTTCTATAAGATCAAAGCAGATTCTAATACCAAAAAACTCTTCTGCATGTAGGTATGTAATGACCAAGATCAAGTAACATTTCAACTTTCTCTTTGGTAAAAAAAATGGATTGAAGTTTCTTGAGTCTCTCATTATCAGATTTTTTTTCCTGACCTCAAATCATTATTGTATCTCTTTCCTGAGTCCTCTAATTTGTTATCATCTTTTTTGAAGATTGTGCAGTTTTGTGGTAAGGACCTCATTAATCCCATATTTATTACATCTTTACTCCTACTCAATATTACTTTGCCCGTATTATGACATGGTTGCTTCTGGTAACAACGCAGAACTCAGCCAGAGTTCTAAAGAGTGCAGAAACTGGCTGCTCTCTGACATAAACAGCACCTTTGCCCCACCTAACAAAACTAATTTCTTGTTTACTCTTTTGGTTTCTTTGTTTAATGTTTTGGTTTGGATTTAGGTTTTTCAGGGGGAGGGTTACATTTTTTAGTTCTTTCCTGTTAAGAAAATTGTAATAAATACAGAAAGAGCAAAACGAGTAAAGGCTATCAAATCTTACTTGCCTTGCTACTTGTTAAAGCACAATCTGACTGAAGTGAAAATATTTTTCTTTTATCACATAAGCATTTCAATTTTCTTTTAAAAGATACACTAAAAATGTAAATCACATTCTCTTCACCTACCTTTAGTTTTATCAAAGTGCAGTACTCTCATCACAGCAGCACTGCATTGATAACAAAAAATCTGAGCAAGAAAAGGCCACTATCTTTCAAAGTCACGTTCTGATTTTCTGGGTCATTGTAGAAAAATGAATAAAGCATCATTAGTAAAATATAGCAAAACAGTACAGTGACCAAAACAAAATGCTTTCCTTGAGCAACAGTCCATATCCTTGCAAGAACCATTTAGCTGCTTTTTTGTGCAAAGAGAACTAAACTGAGATTTTTTGCTTTATATCAAGAATGTCAAAAAGATTAAAAACTTGATTTGACCCAAGACCTTGAGCAGAAAAGAGTCTCATTTATTCTTTTTTTCCTGGTGTTTCTCTGTTCTTATGTTCTGCCTTTGGGCACTGAGTAAAATAAGAGAGATTTGTCCACCTGTGTGTCAGCACTGGTACACGGATGACAAGACTGAGACAACAACAACCAGAGAGCACACAAGAATGTCTGGTTTGTTTCTTCTTTTAAAGCTCTATATGACTTTTGCCAAGGAATATAGGACATGGTATCTTGGTATAAATCATAGAAGGATTTGTTAAGATGGGTCTTAAAGTTCAGTTGTTTGCTATTTTAGTTCTTAGGAAACAAATTACTTTTCACTTACCATTCTGGCTGAAGCAATTATGTCAGCTTTTGCTTAGAAGGAGCCCAGTTATGCAAAAGCTTTCTACTGCTGATAGACAAAATATAGTATAGGTCATAAACATTAATTGTACAAGATTGTATGCAACTAATCAGCAAAGTCTTACTCCAGAATAAGTTTCAGATTTTCCACATAGGTGTTCAGTCCTTCCAGCTAATTAAAAGGCAAAAATGTTCAGACTGCTGAGACAGAAAACATGCAAACATACTCATTTGTGTCTCAAAAAGGGACACGGACAGCCTGACTGAGAGGTGCGAAAATATAATTCGGCAGCTAAGTGAAGATACAGCTATACCTGTGCGAACTAGCTACCCTTTCGCATTATATCTGTAGTTAATAGCATTTCAATGGGGAAATCATCAGTCCTTCACAGACCTTGGCTGTCTCGCAGCAGGTGTCCAACTCCAACTACCATGAGGTCCCAGTATAATTTACAGTTTTTCATGGAAATTCTTTGAAACATGACCGAGATATTTATACAGATAAATACACACACACATATGCATCTATATAAATGTAAACTGAAGAAAAATATACCGTGTGGCTCTTATTTTAACTATTGTATACATTTCTAGCACTTTCTAATTAGTGACAAAGAATAGAGAAAATAAAAATGATAATTAATATGTATAGCTGTATGCAATATATAATAGATAATACTATAAATGATAAAATAATAACTAATAACAATAAATTAATAAAATAAGGTAAAATAAAATATGGAAGTCCTAACATACAGTTTTTTAAGTACTTTATTATTTTGCAGCATATAACAATACGTGAGAATTCAAAACTCCTAGATTTTTAGAGAAATCTAAAAGAATGCAATTAAATGGGCAAAAATAACTATTTTAAAGAATCAAATATAATTTTTTTATTCCATTGTTTTTTTTCAGCCTCTTCAGTGATGAAAGCTGACCCCTGAAAGGAGGCCACTGCAACGAGGATGTGTTACAGTATAGCTGTGTCATGCTAAATAACAATTTTCTGTTAAGTTCAGAATCCTCCAAAACTTACACTAAAATATTCATTTGACACTTGGAGTTGTTAATGTTTGACATGTTCAAGAGCTGGCATTCAATAAATATTCCAACTAGGTATTTTTAGGCAAAACTGAAGATGATATTTCTCCTTGTGCTGAGAAATAGCTCACCTATTTTAAGTACTCTAAGAATAATGTTTATACTCTATATGCCAAGAGGACAGACAATAGCCATACTTAGCACAAAAACACTTTATTCCCCAAAAGATCTTGAAAGAGGACAAAAGGCCTATGTAGCCAGTGTTACACTGTAAGAGGGAAGAGCTGAGAGACAGCAGCAGTTTTATCCTCTTATCAGCTTACCTTGTGGGGCAAGGTAAGATGAGGTGAAGACAGAAAACAGGGAATCACCTCATGAGTAATTCAACAGCAATATATCTATGAACGGACCACAGGTTTTACCATTCACTGTGGAAAGTGATACACAAAATTTTAGTTGCCTAAATAAAATTGCAGGTTGCTTTTCATGGAGTTTTTCCAAAGTAATTTATGCTCAGAATGGCAAATGCTACCTACCTTTGTTAGATAGGTTATGGGAAAATCCTGGAGCAGTTCAAATAAGCAGGAAATCAGTCATTGATCTCAATTCAGTTTGGACACACTTTTTAATATTTCAAGGTAAAAAAGGCAGTGCAATTCCTGCAAATGGCTAGAAAAAAATTGTCTTCAAATAGACCATTATTAAGGTTTAACTGCTTAATTGACTAAAGTGATCTTAATCACAAGGACAATTGATACTATAAAAGAATGAAAATACATTAGAAGAGTAATTGTAAAATATAGGGAAGGCATTATGGAGTTCACAGAAGATTAAGAAATCACCATGTCTGAGGCAGAAGGCTAGAAATGACAAGGATATTAGAGGCAGTGTGGGAGGGACTATTCCTTCGTCTGTTGCCAAAGTTGAAAAACAAAAGTGATTCTATTTTAGTTCATCTTTATATGAACAAACATTAAAAGATCATGAGGTACATGTGGAAAAAAGGACCCATAAATAAAATTGCAGTGTATTAAAAAATACACAATTTTTAAAAAGGAAGTAAATCAGCTAAAAAAAAATAGTTAAATTAAAATTTGT
Source organism: Vanellus vanellus (assembly GCF_965231255.1). Classification (NCBI taxonomy): domain Eukaryota; kingdom Metazoa; phylum Chordata; class Aves; order Charadriiformes; family Charadriidae; genus Vanellus; species Vanellus vanellus. The sequence continues at coordinate 40,336,539 of NC_138908.1, read as the reverse complement.
TCATAACCTATTTAGTTAAAATAAAGAGATTTCTGCCATCTACCTTTGTTTTGTAGAAGCATTGGGAAATCTTGATTTAGGGGAACAGCAGAATACAAATTCCACATCCAGTTGCAAGTGTCATTGCTTGCCACATCAGATAATATAGGAAATTTATAGCTGTACCCATAATATCCAAAATGAAAACATAATCAAATTAATTTAAACAAAATAATTAAAGCAGCCTAAAATTATTATAATTTAATTACCTTACAGGATTTTGTGGAAAGCATTCTCTAATGCCTTAAACATCTGATCTTCTCAGTGGTTACAACTGAGGTTGTGCTCTTATTATACATTTCCATGTAATTGTTATTTTCCTTAGATCATTAGGGAAGTGTGTAAAGTATGGTGACCCATCATCATATGAATGTTTTCTGCAGTCTATTGTTAACTGAGAATTTATTAAAGAAATCTAGCACAGACTTGAACAGAAGGCTCCAGATACAAAAATAATCCTACACAGAAACGTATATTATATATAGGTATGTGTGTGTACATACTATGTAAGACATAATTCTACATTATGTAAAAGAGAGAAATTGTATAATACTTATAAAAAATGTATTGTTTACATGCCCCACCCACCCCTTGCACACCCACACACGCATATATGCATAAATTGGAGATCTATTGTCTGTGAATGCAACGTACTAGAAAACAGAAAAATTTATTACAGGTAGATGCAGCTACCAAAGCTGGAGAGTTTCTTCCAGTGAAGCAGGACTTGGCACAAATTATCAGATTTCCTGGAACACAAACAAGCTTCTGGGCTTATTCCAGACTCTCTTTTAAAATATGTATTTCCATTTCTTTCTGCATCTGGTCTCTATCGCATTTCTGTTTAGAAATGCAAATGCATATATCTTAACCATCGCTGGCCTGGTATCATTTTGAGGACTCATTCGTTAAGGAGAATGAAAATATGCCTATTCTCACATAACGAATTCTTGCAGATTGAATACTCATCTATATGAGTATATCTTTGTGTGTTTTAACACATCAGCATGACTGAATAGACAGAGGAGTAGATTTGGTGTATTAAAAGGAATTGTTGAATACCATACAGGAGGTACAGCAATAGTCCTTACAGTAACCCTTGAGGAAATTTAATCTTTTTCCAGATCACAGATTATACTCAGGAAGTCAGGAGGAAAATACAATGGAGCATTGGAAAAGGCAGCAGTACCTTTAAGTATTATAGGAATTAAGTTGATACCACATCATAGCTCTGAGCAAATTGTTGGCTCTACTTAAAAGTAATATAATCTAAAGCAAAACATTCCAGAATTCCATACTGGGCTGCAGAAAAAAATATTAGCCTACAACAATCAAAAACTTCTGAGACAGAAATGTGTGCTTGCAGTAGGTTTCATCTTTTTAAAATAAATTAAAAAAAAGCTTTCAACAAGGGATGTGGTCTGAATTATTCCTTGGAAGCTGCAAAGAATGATTCTAGGCATAGAATTACTTTAATACTTCCTAATCTCTAGCATCCTAGCTCTGTACCCTCTATTGTCTTCTAAATCTCGTCTACATTCTAAAGAAGCTATCTATCTCTACAAAACACCAATACTGAAAATAGAAGAGACTGCCATAACAGAGACATTTCAAGAAACTGTGTGAACATAGAAGGGAAAGAAGGGCTAGGATGCAGGGTGACTTAGAAAATGGGCTTCTTTTTGTTGTAGTATTAGAAAGTAAAGATTAATTTGGCAGACTCAGTACAGATTTCAGGAGTAATTGTAGATGAATTTAGTCTTCATCTGTGGATATTCGAAGTCATTTATATGCAGAATTAAATAGTCTCACTCTTAAAGAATCTTCTTATAATTCAAGTACAGCTTGGAATTAATATCCCCATCAAATCTAGTGATTTCTTATGTAAGCTTGTACCCTGTGGTAGTACATACTTCCCTCAGTTTGGCCCAAAACACCTGTGTATTGTAAGTTGCTACAGTTTTAAATTATATAGTATTATTACAATTTTAAATTATATAAAATATATATGTGTATATATAATTGATTTTTTTAGGTTAGTTTTTCAGAGTTTCATTGCTTTCGCTCAGATTTGCCAGACTGTCTTCCATTTCACTGCAAACCAATCACAACACTTTAATGCAGACATGGCTAAACTGTTGCTTATGAGGGGCACATGTAGTTTCCTGAGCAGCTCTGGTGCATCGTTCAAAGTAAAATTCAGAGTAAAATTTATCTAGCTTACCTTACCCACTCCTCCTCATTATAAAACATACTAATAATTTATTGGGTTTAGGTGAGAAATTTAAGTTGGATTTCAAGAACCATGGTGCCTGGATGCTCAGTTAGGCAAGGCTGTCAAGCCATTCAGCTTTACATTCAGGACATATAAGCCTATAAACATTGGCCTGGGGAAGGAGTAATGTCTCTGTTGTAAGTTACTATTCACTATTTTTTGTGTGTACAATATGGAGAACACAGACACAAAGACCAGCGAAATAGGTGACATTAAGGCACCATTGTTTTACATTTTCAGTGCTGTACACCAGATAAGAGGTAACTATTAATATTCATGTCATAGCTAAACTCGTAATATTTGGATATCAACCTATTATAAGCCCATTGCCATCAGCAGAACTACATCATTCAAATTAGTTTATCAAGCTACCTACATAAGAACAGAACACTCACTTCTTAGGCTCCATCTAAATTCTTTTTCTGGTGAAAACTAGTGCTCTGACATTCATTCACAGGATGATTCAAGCATCAGAAATATGGCAGAATCAGGTTCTTTGACTATAATAAAATTGTGTTTATTTGCATTACTGTTAATATTTTGTTACTAAGCACTGGGCCATTTCATCATGTGACGTCTAGTCTCTTGGGCTAAGCTGGTAATTTAGAGTAACTAAATAAAATTTCCTGGGTGAGGGGAAGGATCATAGAATCATAGAATCACAGAACGATTTAGGTGGGAAAGGACCTTAAAGATCACCAAGTTCCAACCCCGCTGCCATGAGCAGGGACACCTCCAACTAGACAAGGTTGCTCAAAGTCCCATCCAACCTGGCCTTGAACACTTCCAGGAACACTTCCACATTCCAGGGATGAGGCATCCACAGCTTCCCTGGCAAACTGTTCAAGTGTCTCACCACCATCACAGTAAATAATTTAATCCTAATATCTAATCTAAATCTACCCTCTTTCAGTTTAAAACCATTATCCTATGTCCTATCCCTAAAATCCCTGATAAAGGGTCCCTCCCCACCTTTTCTGTAGGCCCCCTTTAGGTACAGGAAGGCTACAATAAGGTCTCCCCGGAGCCTTCTCTTCTCCAGGTCGAACAACCCCAGCTCTCCCTCAGCCTGTCTTTACATGAGTGGTGCTTATCAGCACCAGCCTTCCAATCATCGTCATGGCCCTCCTCTGGACTCCAGAGCTGGATGCAGTACTCCATGTGGGGTCTCAGGAGAGTGGAGTAGAGGGGCAGAATCACCTCCCTCAACCTGCTGGCCAAGCTTCTTTTGATGTAACCCAGGATGCAGTAGAAGAAATTCCCTCACATATCATATGGTGTCCAGAGCTAGTTGATATATTACTAAAAAAACTCCCATAAAGCCAATATAAATAATTGCATCATGTACTGTAAATTGCAATTATTTTCTTGCTGCTATCTACATTATATTTCAGAAGCCCAAATTAAAATCTTATAAAATTATAGACCAGTCATGGAAGTATAGATATTTATTAAAATATTTACTGATGTATCACATTTCAATTTTATTCAGTACCTTTTATAGAGGGTATCCTCTTTTTTTTTGGTGTCAGATTCAATATTAAGGATCTTACAGAATAAAATATTTTTTCTATGATTTCTTGGAAGAAATCCAAATTAAAATTTGCAAAATTTTGTAAGCATATGACAGTAATGAGATGAAATATAAAATAGTAGTGGCCATTTTATTTTCTTTCAAAATGTGGTTTTTCATGGAACCTAGTGAGAACAGTTGATAAAGTGAATCAGCAGAGCAATAATTTTTGAAAGTGTAAAGAAAGCAAGTGAATATTTTGGTACCAGTGCTGACACATACACAAAAATAAAGTGTATTGTCAAAGCAGACAATATCTGAATTCAGTTGTACATCTGTACTCTAATTTCAGCCTCATCACTTCTAATTAACAGTCCTTTCTCCTATGCTCCTTCTTCAAACTGTGAAGTACTTCTCAACTTTTTCGACATGATATGTCATACATCTTAATGGAGTTTTTCTTAATATTTTACAAAGAGGTCACTTACAAGGAATTCATAGGAGCGTGGGAAATAAACCTGGAAGGTGTCATCACCATGAGACAGCACTTCTAATACAGATGGGGGAAAGAAGGGAAAAGCAGAAAAGGGAGAGAGTGCATGTAAAATGTATCTAAAATGCATGGGGAAATTAAAAGTGTGAAAGAAATACTCCTTATTGTTGTTTTCATGGGACAAAGCCCATGTTGTTCTTGTCTCCACATAATAAATATATATCTTTCATAAATTTACCATGCCCTATCTAAAAACCTGCTTCTTGCTCTTCTGTTCTTGGAAGGTGACTCTAGATCTACGTTGATTAACACCAGAAGCTGTCTCCTAAACTGTACTTCACACTTTATACCAATGTTTATGTTGACACTTTCATTAGGCTTACACAGCTCTTCTCTCAGCACCCAGACAATGGTCTCTCCTAAAATTTTGAAAGGTGAGATCAAATCCACTTAGCTTCTTGAGCAATACTCATTTCCAAACCCCAAAAAGTTAATTAAAGGCTGTCATTTACAGGCAAGGACAACACAACCTGCGGTTCAAACCTCTCTTCTGTTTAATATTTAAGCAAAACATTGTCTCTTTGAGAAAGACAAATATCATGAACCACATTTGTCTTTCACCGGCAATATTTATCCTTGAACTGGATTTATCTAATCTATTTTGATCCAAAGATTGTACCATGTCCTCAGCCAAAATCAATATAAACACCAGCAGTGTAAAGACAGAGGGTTACATCCTTCAACCTTCTTTCATGTGGAAATACCATTTTAGTCAATAGGAGTTCAGGACATAGCCTGAAATTTTCAGAAGCACTGTGTCCTGTCCCAGCTGTGGTCCCATCTGCAGCCAGTGATACAGCATGACTTGTGACATGATAACATCATACCAGAACTAGATATTCTTCACCTTGGCTGAGTTCCTGCTTCCATTAACTTCATTATGGTGTCTATCAAGACAATCTATTTCTCAAACAGTTTGCTTTCCCACTTGTGTCTTCCTAGTAATAATTATTACAGAGAAAGGATGAGGGCATTGTTTGGGATATTTCTCAGAAAATTCAACTTGTGTTTGTCTGGGTTGCTATGTAAACAGTAGAAACAAATAGAACATATTCTCACTCATGCCTTGTGATTCCTGTAGTCCTCTGTGATATGCAATATACTTGTATTAGCACCTACAATGTAAGACATGGTAAGTAGGAAGATTTGAGGAAAATAAGCCTCGAGAATAATATTATTTTAAAAACTGGGACTTTCACTCCAAGTTCGTAGACCCAGACCATGGCTGGAACACAGGATAGATGCTATGACAGGACAGAAGATCAGTGCAAGGCATGGCATGCTTTATTTCTACATTAATCCTAAAAACAAGTGGGTTTAGGCTAAGGCTTTATGTTGGCCCTGCATATAAATGGCCATTTCACTTATAGTCTATAATACTGACATTCAGTTTCCAGAAATATGTTGTAATCTGTCAAAATCTGATATTTTTATTTTTATTTTACTGCTTAGATGTCTTTGTCCCGTATTGGGACATACATTTCTATCTTGGTTGGACCGGAGATACAATTGGCACTGAGAAATTCACCTAATCTCCTCCACAAGTCTTCGAATATCTACTGGTTTTCATAGTACCCCAACTCTGGAAGTTAGCAAGAATATATAGAAGATAATATCTTAATTTCTTAAGGATTAGGTGAAAGTTTTAAAACGTGACTCAAGGCTGAAAATACAGAAGGCTAATCAAGAACAGCCAAAGAACAATTTTTTCCTTGTCCTTTTTTTTGAACTTTAAGTATTTTATTTATCCTGACCAATGCTTTTTGAAGCCTTAGAACTGGTAACCTACATCACAGCATCACAAATATTTTTGGACATGGGCTATGTATGATTAGTTATCACAACGTCAGCAAATATCAGGATATATTCCTTTTATTTATACCAAAATGTGAGACTTTGTACTCTGAACAAAGCTCAGCTATGAAGTACATCTTTTGGTGATATTAAGTTTTGTTCCAGAAGAGTCCCAAGAGCTACCTCCACAACATATTGTGATCATAAGATTATCAGACCAGAGTAGAATTGTTGTGAATTATTCATTGCAATCATAATGATTCAATGTAGATGGTAGTTAGGAAGACTGCCAGATCACTTTATGATATTTTGGGCCATAACCTGTTCTATGCCACTTGTTCCTAGCACCTATGATTAAGACAGTGTCCTGAAAGCTGGAGGGTTCCAATTAAAGTATATTGCACTTCAGCAATCTTTGGTGGCACATATTCCCTTGAGGTTATTGCAAATTACAGCACTAATTTTATTGCAACCCTCAAGGCTGTCCAACTACAAAAGCAATTTCCTGTTCTCTTCTCAGTTGCAGAAATAAACTGTTTCTTTGCATGCGAAAAGTGAGAGGGATTAAATCCTATTCCTCAGAAGAACCATAATGGAAGAAACAAGCCAGATGTTCATCTGCTGCAGAGCACTGGAGTTTGGCAGCTACTTCAGGCAGGGAGGGAGAGTAACAGGTACAGGCTGCATTACTGGGAGGGATCGTACCATAGCCCAAGTTGTCCAAGAGTCTTTGGTGTGAATGGTTACATATGCCTCTACAATGTGATGTCTTACGGTTTGCTCACTCTCCTGGGCTGCTGCTGGAAAAAAAAAAAGAACGTACAATAGATAAATATAACACACCAATGATTTTGTTTACTTAGCAAAGGTACATAGACATCACTACCATTAAAATGAGACACATCTTCAAAATGGAAAGAAATGCATGACTGTCAATAATGCATAACCTTTTCATCTTGTGATGTCCCGGAATATCACTGTCTCCACATATTTCACTTATATAAATGAATCAAACACAAAACAAATTAATTACAAACATACTTGAAATAGCACGTTTACTACCTTAATGGCTTTTGAGCTCAAGAAATTTAATTGCTTTCCTATACAATGAAGGACAGCATTTTGATAATCAGGAGTGAGCATCTCAGGTCTAAGCTCCTGTTACAGCTTTAATTTACCAGGTAACTAAAACACTAAATTCTGAGTAATCTGTGTAGATTTTACACATAAATCCTTCCCTAATAGTCACTTCTTTCAGAGATGCAAGTTAGGGTCTAAAAGAACTAAATAAAGAACATGTTGATTTTTACGGCTGCAAAAAGTGAAGGTCAGAATTGTGAGTGCTGCAGACATCAGTCCTTCTGATCATGCCTTTTTATAAGCTGTTTCAGTGGCCAGAGAAAGAACATTACTTCTATAATAACAGAGAGTATTCATGGTCTAAACCCAAAAACCTCCTGGCCAGCAAAAACTGGAAATACACTATTAAGACTGAATTTTGTATATTCAATTTGGATTTTAGTTGACCAATTTGTATATTTGATCACATATGTTTTGTATATTTAATTGCATAAATATGCCAGCAAATAAGATCTGCACATATTATGCTAGGTATAAGACTAGCATTTATTCTCCTGCCATTTCAATGGCACCAGAGCTCATTACTCTCAGCCATTGACAGAAGATTATCGAAACTGAGGGTCTCACTGTCCATCATTGACAATGAAAAGAACATTTCATCTTGAACTGCTATCAATAGCAGTACCACAATGTTAGCTACAGTACTGCAGCACCCCAGGTTGGGGTAAAAAGTTTATACTGTCTAATCTGTTTCATCACACCATATCTGGAAGCAAAGCCTAGAAGAAATCTTACGATGTCAGGTAGTTCTGTTTCTATATCACAGAAGGTAAACAGGAATGAGATTTAAAAGAACACAAAACATTGTAAATTTGATGTTGTATAAAATTACAAATTAAATAAACTGTTCTAAATTAAAATATTTTACTTTCATCCTTAGCCTGACGTTTGCAATGAGCACTTAGCTGGAATAGACAAATATGGAGCTCTAGCACCCAGCGAAAATATCAAAAGCAGATTGTCTTTGGGGGAATGCTTCCTTGACCTCCCTATTTGTATAGCAGAAAAAATGATAATCTATGATGCTCCCTTGTGGAATGCAATCTTTCAGCCCGTGTGGCCAACCAATACAAGAAAAGATATACCAACATGTAATTTTCGTGCAGATTTACGCCATTTTTACTTGCAGCATAAAATGCAATAAAAAAATCAACTGTTCTCTGCTGGGAACAGAGTTGCTTAAAAATAATGCTGAGGGTTAAACTAATGGATGTGGCAAGGGAAGAGGGCTTGTATATTTTATGTTTTTTATCTTCCAAACTTTCAAATATCTTGCATTAGTATGACTTATTTTGTAGCCAGGGAAAGTCTAATACGATTCCTTCAGACGCTAATCGGCTTCACTCTATATAAGGGGTCACTTAAGAGGAATAAAAACCACAGTATCCTCTGAAAAACTGACTGTACTGTGTCTTTACTACATTACAAGACAGTTTTGTTCTTGTAACAAAGAACATGGCTCATTAATCAAACCTTAGTGTTTTCCTCTTGGAGAGTCATATGAGCTTGTGAATTCCATCTGTATTACCAATATGTAAGATTTGTTTAACTATAAGGTCTTTGTTTAATCAAATTATCTACTCTCTGCAGTATCGGTGTTGGATTACTGTAATACTATAATTACTTCTAATGAATTTTCTATTTCATGGAGGGAAGAAGGGGAGCTTGATGTTAAAAATCCATTGCGTGTTTTATCTCATACTACTAATTGCTATTTAGGAAGAAAGTATGATAAGATGATTTATTAATGGAAAGAAACATATTGAAAAATTAGGGTATACCAATTAGTACAGTAAAAAGTAAATGTCATGAAAGAAATTAGAAGACAGATTTTACATATACTTTGTTGCACCAGGAGTCATTATAACAATATGCAGATGGGTAATTTGGTTAATTCAGCAGAATGTGGATAAAATATCCAGGAAGAGGAGATTACATAAAGCTATTGCCATGCGAGAATGTTCTTTTTAAGCTTTCTAACAAATGTAAGTTTCTGTCACAAAATGATATGCTAGGAAATTAAAATTTCTCACCACAAGTAATAGAAACAAATTTTTTAAAGTCACAAGTAAGACAAAAGTATAAACTGAGTGATGAGACACATATGCAGAGGCTGTGCCAATATTATTTCTGGATTTACTAGCCCATCTCCCTCTGAAGATTTGTCTCTTCAACTCAATTGCAGTAACGTGAACCAGGCTTCAGAAAAAGAATTAGTATTAAGCTGCCAAAAAAGACTCGAAAGAATCAAACAAAACCATTACATAAATCTAAGTACATGTAGGAAACCAGTCTGATCAACAGTAAAATATATGTAACTAAAATCCTACCTGGGCCACAGCCTCTTTCAAGTGTTACATGTAGTTTTTATTGCCCTGAAAGGAAACAAACAGATTATTTTTTCTTCTCATCATGTTTAAGAAGCAGATCTTTTAAGTCTGAAAAGGATATTATCCTCTGCTAATTCTCTGCAGTTTTTATATTCTATGTATTGTGAAGTCTGTTCATACGCTTGGCTGAACCTCTGATGTGGTAGGTCTGTAGTCTAGGTTCAAACCAAACTAGCACTGCCAACAAAGTTCAGTGAGTTCACTGTACATTAAAACTGACATATCCTTGCAGATTTTGGGGATGTGTTTCATCAAAAACTTAGTGGCACAGTCAGGATTTTATGTAGAAGAGGGGATTGCCTCAAAATGTCTTCCAGTTTGTTCTTCCCCATGAGGGACTTGGCCTTTAGATATTCATTATAGAGCTGACATAATTGGTGAATAAGTTGAAAGCTGCAAGAGTAAACTGAGCATCAAATGAACACCCTGGGACCTGGGAAGGCCTTCAGTACCTAGCAAAACTCTGGCATTAACTTCTCATCTGAGAGACAGAAAAGGGGGAAGAGGAATAACCTTTTAATTTATTTTTTTTTTAAAGGGAGGCAAAAAAGGAAAACGCCTTTGCAATATTATTCTAGTGCTTCTATGTGATCCACGCAGATCAGAGTATCCTCATATGTTGAAGTTCATCAGCTATTATAAATTCCACCATGGTCCCTGCATGATGGCAATGTCAAATTCCTGTAGGTGGAGGACAGACTGGACAAGCGGTTCCTCTGGACAGACTAAAAAGGACAAACATATTACTGCTTTACCACTTAGTTTTAAAGAATGATTAGCTTGAGTTCAGATTAAAATGGCTTGTAGCTGTCTGTACAGTTTGTGTTTTTTTTTTTTCCCACTGTTGGTAGGTTCGCAATTTCTATCTTTATTTTTCTTAAATTGCAGACAGAAAAACTGTGAGAACAGTTTAAAAATGTGCAGCTCTCAAAGGATACTTACTCCTGTAAGTTGACTTAACTATACATAAATAATGACAAATCACATCAAGTGCTCAGATTTTGAAATAAGGCTTTTGATAAACCATTTAATTCTCTTAACTGGCCAATATTTTAACTTTATATATTTTAATTTTTCAGAGGAATATTGGCACGGGATAAAATGTGAATTATTTTTCATTTGGACCCATGACTAAGGTCATCATCTTTAATTCCATAAATGGCGGCATGAGGGAGGAGGTGAAAATCAAATAAAAAACAGGACACTCAAATTACTACATTAGGGCAATAAATGTAGTATTTCAGTGAAAGAGAGAAAGAGCCTATTTCTGTCCTTAATGATGCCCAGAACCTCTAGAGAACCTTTACCAGGCCTGGTTCATTAGACAGAGTAAAATACATTAAGTATCAGAGAGGACACCCTTGTAGAAATAGTAAGTCATTGCGAGCTCTTCAGACAAAGCAATTCAGCCATAAAAATTTACAGCACTTTGAAGAAATGTATTAGTGTGCAGAAAACCACTTGAAACTAAACTTTCCAGCAGTAAAAAAAAAAAAAAAAGTAATACAATCAATTAATGTGCTCTGCATCTACTCCTTGCAGATTGCTTTTATTCATTTGATGTGATGAATGATACTACATTTGCTGAATATCGTGATGTAGATGCTTTTGTCCTTGAAGAATGTTAGGTGTTTAGCACACATTGGCCAAAGCTACATCCAGCCTATTTGATGTGATTCTTGCCAACGCCTTATTGTCTTGGTTATCACAGTAGTAAGTATGATCTTCATGATTACTGCCCTTTTTCCCTAGAAGAAACCATGGTGGCTGTTATGCAGTTCTTGCTCAATGCTCTAAACCTCAAATAAATAAATAAATAAATAAAGTCTGTGAAATTCACTGCTAAAGTCTTTCAGCTCCTAGGAATTGTCTCTATGATTCTGAATTTCTTCTGTGGGTAACTCCAACCTGAATTCTATATTTTTGTCTTGAATCACCTGTGGCACATGCAGAGACAGTGGCAGCCAGCTCACAGCAAGAGAATAATCCTACTGAGCGCATTGCAACATGACACAGACCACTGCTGGGCTTCCAACAAGCAGCCAGGCAATGTGCTTGTACTGTTCCCGGGACCAAAGCTAGTTCATTTTTCACTATCTTAGCTGTCTTTGAATGGCTTTTCTTCGCTCATTGCAGACTGTGCAAGTTCTTCAAAAAATCGATGCATATGTAGAGATGAATAATAATCAGATGTGGTGGAAATGGTTTGCTGAATAGCTGCCTCTTAGGAATTCTTGACTAAACAGGATGAGTTGGCAGGTCATTTAACCTCTTTCTGCTGGAGTTTCCTGCACAAAGCAGGGATAATGACAGAGTTGTTGTGAGGTTTTCTTTCGTTAATGATTCCAGGTTCTTTTAAAAACTCAAAGTGAAAAATTTTATTAGCAGTATAACATATAATAATAATGACTCATTTCAGAGTCAGTTTAGGCTGCATGAGGATTCCTCACATTTTTATGACCCATCTGTAACGAATTAATGGTGAGTGAAAGTAAAAAAAAAAACTATTATGAGTACGGTTTTGCCTCAATTTGAGAAACCGGAGTATTCTCTTCTGTAATTACTGTTAAAGAAATATCTATTAAGTAATTATTCTGATATATTTTCTGAGGATTTCATCAAGCCAATTTACTACCTACCTTTCAACAATACTCCTTATATTATTTTATAACCAAACAGCAGTCCAGGTCTTTCCATTTTAATAGACATTCAACCCAGCCTATAAAGTTAATTAACTTTTACAATATTTAGAAATGAGTTTAGACATTCTCAGACCTTGAAATCAGAGACATCAGCCAAGTCAAATGATTTTACAGGCAGTTTGGTTAATAGGGCTATAATCTAGCCATAACAGCCTATTTGGGCATGGGCCAAGGCAAGCATTTTTAATATGCTTCCTTCCTCTGTTTATAGGTGACTCGGAACTTTGGAAGGAAAAAAGTACCCCTGAAACTTAGAGGAAAAAAGACATGACAGTGAGAATCTGGATTGTTTTATTTTGCAAATGTCCTTGTATTTTTCTGTGGCCTTGTATGAAAATTTTACATTAAAGAACCTTTATCAATTTGAAAGACATCACTCTTTTGTGAATTAAAACCTCTTTACATATTTGCCAGTAACTTCAAAATTACTTAAGATGTCTGCTTCATTACTTGAAGTTTTCAGGTGTTAAATGTAGGGTATGATAAATGATAAGTACAAGCAATAATGAGCACTGTCGTGGTTTAACCCCAGTTGGCAACTAAACACCACACCGCCGCTCTCTCACTCCCTGCCCCAGTGGGATGGGGGAGAGAATCAGAAGAGTAAAAGTGCAAAAAGTCATGGGCTGTGATAAAGACAGTTTAATAGGTAAAGCAAAAGCTGTGCACGCAAGCAAAGAAAGAAAGAATTCATTCACTGCAGGCAGGTGTTCAGCCATCTCCAGGAAAGCAGGGCTCCGTCACGCATAACAGTTACTCGGGAAGACAAATGCCCTAACTCTGAACGTCCCCCTTTCCTTCTTCCCCCAGCTTTATATACTGAGCATGTTGTCATATGGTATGGAATATCCCTTTGGCCATTTGGGGTCAGCTGTCCCAGCTGTTTCTCCTCCCAGCTTTTTGTGTGCTCCTAGCCTACCCTCTGGTGAGGCAGTGTGAGGAGAAGAAAAGGCCCTGATGCTGTCTAAGCACTGCTCAGCAATAGCCATCCCTGAAATATCAACACTGTTTCCAGCACAAATCCAAAACATAGCCCCATACTAGCTACTATGAAGAAAATTAACTCTACCCCAGCCAAAACCAGCACAGGTACCAATTAAAAAACAAAACAAAACAAAACAAAACAAAACAAAGCAAAACAAAACAAAACAAAAAAAAAACCCAAGCTTTAAATTCCATCTGAAAAGAAAAAACACTTTTACTGTGAGGGTGGTCAAACACTGGCACAGCTTGCCCAGAGAGTTTGTAGACTCTCCATCCTTGGAGATATTCAAAGCTTGACTGGACACAGTCCTCGGCAAACTCCCAGCTGTCCCCGCTTGAGCAGGGAGTTTGACTAGATGTCATCAAGAGGTGCCTTCCATCATCAGTTGATTCTCCGTTAAAACCAGGATTGGACTGTTTTTAATTAAACATAACTCTGAAACTGTATTTTCACATAACTGAGTAACAGGAAGAAAGAATACAACTGAAACACAGAAAATCTCTCTATGCCGGAAATACGCATTTTTAATTTAGGGCTGCATTTCTCAGAGGTAAAGTTAGGCAAAATGCACTATGAATTAGGCACTTCATAGCTGAATATGTCTATACAGTATTTTACAAGCAGCTCAGAGTTGTCCAACACTCATATTGCTTGGGTGTGAATTGATACCCCAGTGCCAGCTTTAAGTCAACTTCAGTATTCTCAGTTCTTCATTCAGAATAGAAAAGAAAGGAGGGAAAGTACTGGGCCTGAACCACTCCTTTGAACGATCTCAAGGACAGGTGTGTCTGTATAGAGTTATATGGCAAGGTTTTGGGAGAGGCAGGCTAAGGGGTGGCCTCTGTCAGAAGACATCAGGAGCAGCCCCCGGGTTCGACACAGCTGGTTCCAGATAACTTCAGAACAGATCCACTGCTGGCCAAAGTTAAGCCCATCAGCAACTCCGGTGGCACTTTGAGATAAGATATTTCAGAAAGGGTAAAAACCACTACATGGCAGCTGTGAGAGAGAGGAGTGAGAAAAATGTGAGAGAAACAGCCCAGCAGACACCAAGGCCAGTGGAAAAGGAAGGGGAGGAGGTGCTCCAGGCATCAGAACAGAGATTCCCCTGCAGGCTGTGGAGAAGACCATGGAGGAGCAGGTTGTCCCCCCAGCAGCCCGTGGAGGACCCCACATGGGAGCAGGTGGACATGCCCTGAAGGAAGCTGCAGTCCATGGAGAGCCCGTGCAGGAGCAGGCTCCTGGCAGGAACTGCAGCCTGAGGAGGGGAGCTCACGCAGAAGCAGGTTTTCTGGCAGGAGCTGTGGTCTTCGGGGGATCCACCCTGGAACAGTCTGTTCCTGAAGGACTGCAGCCTGTGGAAAAAGACCCATGACAGGGCAATTCTTGAAGAACTGCAGCACTTGGGAAGGATGCAAATTGGAGAAGTTTGTGAAGGGCTTTATCCCATGGGATTAATTTTGTTCATACACATACAGCCCAGCACTGCCCATCCAGTAACTCAGAGGATGAAGTCAAAGAGCACACTGGTCTTCACTCTCCCTCTTGGCTGAGCTTCCATGGCAATGTAAAAGCCGTCCCAGGACTTCTCACAGTTGAGAAGCAGGAGCCTTTTAGTTGCTCATAAAAAAGAACAAGCCCAGGAAAGTGTACCCTGCATGTATGGATTTGTTTTTTTTTTAATAGAAGTATTTTTTACTTGAAAATGGAACATAACCTCTGAAAGCATTTTTGCAAACCACCAGAACAGCCACTGCACTAAGGAATTTGCCATCACTGCAGACCTGATCAACTTGTTTTAACTTCATTTTGTTCAGATGGTCCTAGGCAAGCTTGAAAACACTGACATTAAATACTAATCAACAATGAAGACCATTCTTATTTAGTGGAATAGCTTTCTTCAGGTTAATGTCAACATTGCCTCCATGTGTGTAATCTAAGTTGTTTATAAATTTGACCAAATAAAAAGATATTTCTATTCTGAATGGTTACATCTTTTTAATGTTCTTATAAATGTATCTGAAGGTAGTGGTAATGTAATAGAAGAATCTGAAGAACACATCTTTACTAATTTTTCCATTTACTTAGTATTTAGAGAAATTCCTGAAATTTCTATTCCAAGCAGAGAACACAAGAGCTGGGTCTGTTTATGTTTCTCTCATGATCTCCCATCTCTTGCGTTTGTACACCTGAAATGTCGCTCATGTGGATGTTCAAGGGAAGCAGGTATTAAACAATGGAAGATCAGTTGAATAATTTTGTAATATAACAGACATACATATAACCAGTTTAAATTCTGAAAGCAGGAAATTCAAAATGAAAACATGGCATTGTTTTCAATTGGCAATAACCAGCTGAGAATTACTCTCAGTGAATTCATTATTCCATTAGTTCTTTACATCTAGTTGCATTCACTTTCTAAAAGCTGTTCTGTATCTCAGGCAGCATAGGGAATCAATTTCAGCAGGGCTCTGTTAAGCAGAAGGTCTCACGTCAGTAGCGCAGTGTTCATTCTGGCCTTAAAGGCTAAGAATGTATGGATTCTATAAATTTTAAATTTGCAAGGGAAGTGATTGCTTAAGCTACCCTTTGGAAAATAAAAACCTCTTGATAAGAGTCATGGAATATGGAACATAAGGGAAGAAGAAGGAGTGATATTAAGGTGAAGAATGCAGAAAAACATTAACAAGAAATAAAAAAAGTGAACGGACCCATGGAGTCCATGGCAACGCCATCTCCTGGACAGCTGTAACACTGCTATTCCTATCTCCTCCATCACTTTTCTGACACATTTAGATGTGGTCAAATAGTTGCCACATAATATTCATCCATTCTGACCCCATTTTGGAACAGAATTTGGAGTGAGGGTTGTAGACAAAAAGCAGGAAAACTGAAAGGGAAGTGCAGCCCAAGTGTCTACACTATGGGCCCAGCAAGGCTGAAAAGAATCATTGCTGGTTGTTTGTGCTGTATTTGACTAAGCATGGCCCTGTTGCTAGTTAGTTCCTACTACAGAACAAAGAATCAAAAAGATTTTAAATGGATTAAGTAAGAGGAGTTTTGCACTCCTCTTAAATCTAGGGTGGTTGAAGATTTCAACTGTAAGGCTTTTGTTCAAACTCATTTGTCCTCTGCGATCAGACTCTCAATCACAAACACAGGGCCCTCAGGTAAACTGAAGTGAAGAATAGGGGCAGGACAGACTCTTGTCCTGAAAGAAAATAAACAAAACACCTTTGTTGAGTTTCAAAGCCAAACTTCGGGATAAAGTCACATGGCAAATGGAAAAACACTTTTCCCTAAAAGCATAGCATTTCTAAATGTTCAAAAGTTCAAACACAGAGATGATGCCACAGTGGTTTTGCAAGGCTATGTTGCTGCAATTTAACATAAGTATGCTTTGAAAACTTAGATTTGAATTTTCTTTAGATGAATCTCAGATTACAGGCTTTCCTTGTGTTTTCAAGTTTGTATATTTTGTTTGAAGAGCAACAACATTGTGCATAATTTCAGTTCTTATATATCACTTGGTCAATACCATCAAGAAATATTTATTATTTGTTCTTCTTTGTGAGTCATATGTCCCACATTCATCTCTTAAACACAAATTATTTTAGAAAACCCCATAATTTATCATGCAGATTTTCTGTTTTACATGATCACAGTTACGGTTTAGATGACTTATCCATGTACAGCACTTTGTAGTAATAGTTAATTCAAAATGTTCTTTCAGTTTTACAGTCTACAAATTTATGCTCGTATTTTCTTGTTCCTTGTTGCTTTATATTGCCAAATGCCTTCCAGATTTACTGTGCTTTATCAATAAGAGAGGTCTTATAACATGTCTCAGAACTGCTTGCTCAATATTACTACTCGTAAAGATTATGTTGCTCTGAGAGTGATAGCTTTTTCATTCTACTAACAACTCCATTTAATCAAGACAAGAAAAAGCTTTATTTTTTTCTGAGAAGGGCAACAAGATTTAATTATGTATCCATTGTTTTCAATCAATCTTTAAAAAAAAAAAAACTCTTACATGTTTTTTCTTTATTAATGTATCAACTTCCCCACAAAGTATCCATACCGGGAACTGATGATTTATATTTTCCCAGTGGGAAATGTCAGGATTTTTTTGCACATAAGGAATTTGTTCATAAGTTAAAAAAATCCTAAACTGTGGGAGAAAAATACAGAACAACTCTTGTAGATCCAAATTTGCTTGATGGCAGGGGGATATACGGAAACTATTGTAATTCAGAACAAACATTGTTACTGAAAATAATGAGACCTTTTCCACAACACAGCTCATTATCATCAATAAAGAAGGGGTGGAATCCTTGAGGTATACTACTGAAAAATCTTTTCTCTAAAGAGGATTTTCAACATTTTGAAATAGAAAATCAGCTGCCAGTGATAGACTCAGATAGGGGAAAAAGAAAAAAAAATCCCTTGACTTACACTCATAGCAGCCCATGGGGACCTCACTGACATGATGTAATTTGACCACTCTTCATTAAAAATGTAAGTGCTGCTGTAAAATATTTTAACAGACTGGAACTGGAGTGCATTATATTTTTAATAATAATTGATTTTCTATTAATTTTTACAGACACTGGGAATTGGAGAAACTTCAGAGAAGAGAACAGGCTTAACAAGAATTTTTTTCAAACCTCTCAATGAAAAAATGCATGCCTAAGTACTGCAGTCACCTCTAGAAAGTAAATACATGCTTCCTGATTTCAGAATTTAATGTGATCATCATAAAGCTGTTATTTTGACGCGTCCGTTCCTGGAATTTGCAATAACTGGAGACTAGGTGCTAGAAGGCAATGCAAAATTTCAGGTTTTGTATGCCAAGGTGACATACAATGCAATGATTATTTAGTAGGTGCCAGCTCAGTAATGAACCTTCCCCAGAAACAGTCACCATCTAAAATCAACAGTGATGAAGAGAGAAGTTTCTTTTTTCCTGTACTGTCACATAGAATCTCATCACAAAGAAATCTGAAAATCTTAAGCAATGTTGCTTTTGTCATATGGAAAAAAAAATAACCCTCCAAAAAATGAATTTTTTTTGTTGAAGTGAAAGACAAGACACAGGCATAGTCCTTTGCTTCGGCTTTTGTAATGGCAAGCTCCCTTAGGCATCTGTTAAGAGAATTATTTAGCTAGGCTTTTTACATATTGTTTAGCACTTTATAGATCTTCAATGAATCTTTGATAAGTTAGAAGGTAAGTTAACAATCATGAAAGAAAAGAATTTAAGGAGAACAATGAATCACCACATAGGTTATAATACCAAGTATTCTTGATTCAAAATGAAAACTTTTAAAAGACCCATATAGTATAGGGGTGGGGCTCTGAATCACATTTCAGAAGCAGATAATGCTTTCTGCTCACCAAACATGCAATTTTAGATTGTCTAAATATGTTTTCAGGTATTACAGTGATTTTAAAATGAAGCTTGATCTATGCTTGTTTTGAGGGGATAATGGGAGGACTCTTTTAGAATACATTTATTTAAAAATATGCTTACTCTCCATCCATTCTTTAAATCTGATTCTTCTATTGATTCATTGGAAATTTTATGACACGTATATTTCAACTTAAGCTCCTGACCTTTCAATGTTCAATTATAAAATATATTCTCATATCTAAAACCATGGCATGTTCTAGAAATAAAGACTGTTAAAAAAAAAAAAAAAAAAAAACACCAAAGAAAACACAGAACACAGGTTCTGGTTTGAGGACTTTGGACATTCAGCTGGCACCAGAAGCCTTGAAACTCTCAATAACACAGTGAGGTTTCCTGCATTATGCCAAACTTCATTTAGCGTTGATATGCTATTATAAGCCCTATTGCCTTTTTTTTCTTAAATTACATATAATAAACACGAACATAGCTAACAAAGCAAAAATTACAGGCTCAGGTATGATATTTTATACAATGTGCAGTTTCATTTGGATGAGGGTGGCATTGATAACAAATAAAGCAAACATTTGCCAACAGCAATCTTTCATTTGAATTTAAATTGGCACTGTGGTCACACCCATCTGTCCAGTCAGGCTGTGAGAACATTGATTTTGTTCTGCTACAACTTTTTTTAAAAATGTCAAATGCACTCCTGTATCAGACTCAGAAAACAGCATTTTCGATTTCTGTTTTAAAAAGAGAGAAAAATGCTTGATATATTTAATTTTGTATAAAATCGATATTTTTACCAATTAAGAACAACTGTCCTTGATTAGTTAATTATCATGCCAAACCTGTGAGTAAAACTGTATTTCTCTTTGGGTACCAATGCTACAAGTAGACCATCTACTCCTATAATTCCCCTCTTTGATGCTTACTCAGGGAGCAGTAATCTTTCAAGTATAATGGTAAACATTACTTTTTTCTCAAATTCAAAATCAAGCTGGTAGATCCATCTGAAAAACACTTTTCTCACAAAGGCAATCAGACAAGAGCCAATCACTGATATTGTTCCTGTACAAAACAATGGAGGATCTTAGCTTCTGATGAGCTTAATACTATACAAAAGATGCAGTTCTCACTGTGATCATACACTAGTCTTGTATGCTGCCTTTAGTTTATAGACCACAAACCTCAGTGTTTGCTGTTTTTCATATATACACACCATTCATTTGGCTAAGGCTTTTGCCACCCACGTAATTTTATTCTTTTTTACTTGGAAAAACCAAGGTCTTTCCCACACTTCTTACTCAGTATGTTTGATGTTTCTTCTTTTTGCTGGTTACTTCATTTCCCGTGTTTCCTTGTTTCTGCTTTCCAATCATGCTTTTGGAAATGCAGTTGCCTTCAATTCTGGGACATAAAGTCTAAGAAAAGAAATTTTCTCCTTCAGGTTTCAAAATCCACTGCCTCAAGGAGTGGTGTCTACAGTTTCTTTCAAAGTCATGTGTGAAGACAGGCCACAGCTACATAACCTCAGAGTGATTAAATGGCTGTAACCAGTGGGAAGAGAGGACTGAACCAAATTCGCCCCCCAGTAACCCTAGAGAATGGAAGAGAGGATAGAGCAGTGGCACCTTTAACCAGGGTTCTGTAGCAATGGAAGGTTAATCGTGTTTCCTCCAACTCTGCCTTTTGTTTCTGCCTCAGGTGCTTTTGCATAACTGTAGTCTGTGGCAATGGGATGGCATCCAGAAAATACTCTCTCTGTTTTTCCTCCTTCTCAGAGAAGATAAGATGGTCCTTGTCACTCAGCTTCTTCAAAAGCCTTTACATAAAGAAGAGGATAAAAGAGGCATGTGTGTATAGGAGAAATGGCCTTTTTAACACTGTCTTTTTTAAAGTTTTAGTACATGACTTACCATTTGTTCCTGTTAAAGAGAACTAATACAATCCACTGTAAGATTTGTGGTTAAGAGAATGCTTAATAAGGTTGAAAGAATACCTGCAGTGGAAACTATTACTTGAAACAAGGAATACATATAGAAAAAGAGTAGCATTTTAAGTCCTTTTTTAAAAATTCTTCAATCATTTATGGCTGTTTCTGCTCTATGTTTAAGAAACTTTTGTGGAAGCTACAGTTTTGTTATGGATTTACTGATGATGATTATAATAATAAAATGATGTTATACTGTCCTTGAACCTCATAATTAATTTGCCACACTTCTTTCACTGGCAGTTTGTTCTGTTCTGTATTATCTACAGAATTTCCCCACGACCAGCAAATAATCCCATTTCAAAGTTAATTTTAAACACATAAATTAATATGTATATGCAGAAGTTATTTCTCATACATTTTAATAACAAAAATTAAAATAAAAAGATCAAAGTAGCCATATTAATATAAACTGTAAGCTCATCCTGCATCTTAGTCCTTCTGGCAGTCTAGATGATTTTGATTGCAGAAGATCTTTTCATACCAGTGCCACATTTAGCCTAGATATATGTCATGCTCAAGTGTACTGAAGGAAAAGAAGTTGTGCATTACCAACTTTTTAACTAAGACCCATTGAATACAAGGTATTGGATTCACTCTTAATCAGTGGGTGAAACCCATTCAGTAAAGGAAAAACATGAAGCTTTGCAAGACCAAGCCTGGCTATGACTCCCTACTTTTTCATGGGAGTGTGTTAAAACACAAGAACCAGGACCAAAAATATATTCCAAACTTCCAGTTAATTATACTTTTACCATCTTGCACTACAATGTTTGTTCCTTTAATCTTCTCATTTTTTCATTCCCAGTTAGCACAATATCTGCTTTCAAGTGAAAATACAAGGAAATCCTTTTACTGGTTCGTTAATCAGTAATGAAAGGGTGAGACAGGTCAGAAATTCTTGTAGTAATTTCTCCAGCTTAAATTTTTTCTTCCTCATCTTTCTTTCTCTGGGTAGTGTTTTTATTTTTCCTTTTCATCATACAAAGATAAAAAGTTTTTTAAAAACTGAAGACTTTATACTCTACTTTTCCAAAGACAGGTTTTGTACACCCACTGCTCTATAATATAAATGCGAAATTATTTTCCTGAATTTTCACTACAGCCACTAAAATCCTTCTTGCAACTTCAAAGTGTGTTCCTTTATTTTGATTTTCAGTCACTTGTTTGTACCTCTGTTGTCAGTTCCTTTGCAGATTGTCATACATTCAATCTTTCTGTCTTTCAGTGATCCCGGGTCTGTCTCCATTTCTTCCATTGTCCTCAAAGTACTGACATGTTGCTTTCTGCAGTATTTCACAGACAAAAAAGAGAACACCACAGGCAGCTTATAAGAAACAATGGTTCCTGGGAGGTAGCCGGAAAAAAAAAAATGAGGAAAGCTTACAAAAAACATAGGTCAAGCTCTGTGCAAAGGAAGAAGCACTTTCTAACATGATTTTACTTTTCTATAAAACAAATTGGTTAATTAGGATTATCCTCTCTCAAAACTATGCTCTATCACAGCAGGATTTTTTCTTAATGGATCTTCTGGACAACTTTATTAGATTTCTTCAGCTGTGGTTTTCTGCTTTAATTGAAACTAGAACAAAATGAAGTAAAAATCATGTTGAAGTTGCTACTTCCTTTCTAATGGCTATTTCTGTGTAACAGTTATTTAAACACGCAGAATGTTCTTTCTTCTCCTTGCACTTTATGCTCAGGCAATGTAACTCTAGTATTCAACCAGCAAAAACCATTTCTGATCCTTACAAACTTACACTTGGGGTAACACTTCTTCTATGTGATAGTCCCACAGACTCTTGTTTTGTTTTGTTTTCGCTAGTGTAGTTGTAGAAAAGGAAACATGTCCAGGCTGTCACAACTCCCATATCAAACAACTGCTAAGCTTACTGATAGTGGACCCTATTTTCAACAGGGTTACAAGTGTCATATTGGCAGGGACTTGCAAAACAGGGGGAGAACAAGATAGCCAGGATTTGTTCCCACTGGCATCATAGCAATAACCATTGCTCGATTTGAATTCTAGCCCAAGGTAAGCCCTGGAATTTTAAAGTCTTATGGGAGATCGGTACAGAGTTGCATGGGATAGACTTTGTTACTGTCAGCAGGATTTCATGCAGTGTTAAATTAGGTATATGAGAGCTCATCTATTATTTTGAGAATACCAAAAACGTACTGAGAGTTTTGAACAAGATAACAGCAAGAAAAACTAGCTTAAAATTCAAAAACATACACACTGCAGTATTTCATTTAATTAAACCTAGTTAGAGTTCTAAATAGCTAGAATCCAAGTAATCACACAACTTAATTTAGGAAAGGAGAAATTATTGTAGTTCAGAAGGACTGAACCAGATAAGGAATTTTGGATAAAATTTCTGACAGCACCAAAAACAGATAACCATTTAACGCCACCCCCACTCTGAAACAATTACAAACCCTCTATGTATCTGTACTATGACTGGTATTTTATCAAAGCTTGTGTCCTAGTTTCTTCCAGTACTACTATTTCTTTTTCCATGAAAATATCTCCATTTTTGACATCCCAGTCATTGTGTATGCAGTCCAAATACAGGTTTCTCTTCTTCTTTTAACATTATCAGCCAATAATTCAGTGTGTGAAAGCCTACAGTTTCTCCTTCTGATTTTTTGTTACATATATGCTTTGCAAATAACAGCCAAAGCTTTCTCCAGCTTTATTCTTGGACCATAGCGTTCGCCATTCCTACCATGAAAACATGGTATGTTTTCACTCTGGAAATGACATCGCAGTTCAAATGTTCCTGTCAGTTTTAGAGATTACCAGAAGATTTTGAGCCATTCCTGCCCATTTGACCATAGGACACCACAGTTTCTTCTTGTAGATATGTCTGATAGATAATGGTTATCTGTAGATAATGGTTAGCAAGTCCTAGCTTTTTGAAAAGCTTCTTTTCTGATTCCCTGCTTCATTTAGGTCTTCCTTGTCACAATTTTACCTGTGATTACTCCAGTTCCTCTCTCATCCACATTATTATTGCAGCATGTGCTTGATCTTACTCTGTCTACTCAATATTTCATCTAGATCTGTGTCCTTTTAATGTTCACATTCCTGCTAGTGTGTTCATTCTTCAAATCTTTCTGATTTTTATTGTTTCTTCTAAATCATTTTAACTTCTTAGTTTTATCTTGAACCATAATCAGCTGAAAACATTTGCAGAGATCTGGGAAAGTTTTATTTCAATTATTTACAGTCTTTTCTTTTGTACACAAAGAATTTCTACTTGCCTTTAGCCACCGTTTCAGATTCTTTGTTTCTGGAGATTACATTAAATACTCATTGATATTCAATTATCACTGGTTTACTGTTACCCAGACCCTGCCTTCCCCTTAGTTCCCATGATAGTTAGTCTTCTCACATATATGCACAGAGGATTTCAGTAACAAAATTAATTCTGGGAGAAATAGTACCAGTGATTTTCTTATTTTAGCCAAACCTGTCCTCATAACAATTCACTCTTTGCTTTTGGTCTTAGTTTCCAAGTCAAAGAGAGCTAACTATTCTTCCCTGATGCTTTTCATAGAACACCGAGGGCTGGCTGCTTCACACCAGAAGGGACACTGAGATCTGAGGTGATAGGGGCAGGCTGGGCAGCCTGGCCAGGGGTGCTGTCCTGAGATTTACCTAGAAACCTGTGTGGTGCATAGCTCACAAACAGAGTATCGCCTTGTTTCTCTGAGGGCTGATGGAGGGTTCTCATAAAATCGGTGAACAACTCAGAATTTGTCATAAACATCCCTAACAGTATCCAAATCCAGGACGCACATCTGTGTAATCACTACTGCTTGAACAACCAACTGCAGCCTCCTGACAGAGAGCCTCCTTGCAGAAGAAACCTGGGCAAGGCAGACCCTGGGTTTTCCACACACAGAGTTTACACACTTGAAAGGAAACCTGTGGAAGTTTCAGGCGCATCGTAACCATGCACTGGTGTTTTGCACAATTTTACAACCCACTTCCTTCAGCAATTTATTTATAGTTTTTTATGCAAGGGTAAAGTTTCAAAAGCAACTGGCCATGCTCTTTTTATGCAAACTAGCAGACCATTGGCCTTCTTGGCCACAAGGGCACGGTGCTGCCTCATGGTCAGTTTGCCCACCAGGACTTCCAGGTCTCTCTCTGCAGAGATGCTTTGCAGCAGGTCAGCTCCTAACCCATACGGGTGCATGGGTTTATTCCTCCCCAGGTGCAGGACCCTGCACTTGCCCTTGTTGAATTTCACTAGGTTCCTCTCTGCCCAACATTTTAGCCTGTCCATGTCTTGCTGTATGGCAGCACAGCCTTCTGGTGCATCAGCCACTCCTCCCAGTTTTGTGTCATCAACAAACTTGCCAAGGGTACACTCTGTCCCCTCATCCAGGTGGTTGATGAATATGTTGAACAAGACTGGACCCAGTACTGACCCCTGGGGAACACCACTAGTTACAGGCCTCCCAGTAGTTGCTGTGCCACTGATCACAGCCCTCCGAGCTCTGCCATTCAACCAGTTTTCAACCCATCTCATTGTCCACTCATCTAACCTACACTTCCTAAGCTTTCCTATGAGGATCTTACAGGAGACAGTCTCAAAAGCCTTGCTGAAATTGAGGTAGGCAGCATCCACTGCTCTCCCCTCATCCACCCAGCCAGTCATTCCATCATAGAAGGCTATCAGATTGGTCAAGCATGATTTCCCTTGGTGAATCCATGTCGCCCACTCCTGATAATCTTTTCCTCTACATGCTTAGAGATGACATCCAAGATGAGCTGTTCCATCATCTTTCCAGGGATGGAGGTGAGGCTGACTGGCCTGTAGTTTTGGGGGTTCTCTTTCTTGCCGTTTTTGAAGACTGGAGTGGCATTGGCTTTCCTCCAGTCCTCAGGCACCTCTCTTGTTCTCCATGACCCTTTAAAGATGATGGAGTGTGGCTTTGCCATAACATCTGCCAGCTCCCTCAGTATCACAGGTGCATGTCATCAAGACCCATGGATTTGTGGGTAGTTAAGTTTGCTTAAATGATCTCTAACATGATCATGCTTGATCAAGGGAGAGTATTCCTTGCTCCAGGTCCTCTCTTTCACCTCCAGGGTCTGGGGTTCCTGAGGGCTGGACTTAACATTAAAGACTGAAGCAAAGAAAATGTTCAGTAACTCCGCCTTCTCTGCATCCCCCATTACCAGAGCGCACACCTCATTCAGCAGTGGGCCCACATTTTCCCTAGTCTTCCTTTTTCTATTGATGTACTCGAAGAAGGCCTTCTTATTGTCCTCGATATCCCTTGCCAAGTTTAATTCCAAGTGGACGCTAGCCTTCCCTGCATACTCTGACAACACTCCTATACTTCTTCCAAGTGGCCAGTCCCTTTTTCCACATACTGTAAACTTCGTTCTTCCATCTGAGTTTTTCCAGAAGCTCGTTGCTCATCCACACAGGTTTCCTGCCTCCTTTGCCTGATTTCTTGCTCCTAGGGATGCACCAATCTTGAGCTCAGAGGAAGTGGTTCTTAGATACTAACCAGCTGTCTTGCATCCCTCTTCCTTCTAGAGCCTTAGCCCATGGGATTCCTCCAAGGAGGTCTTTGAAGAGGCCAAAGTTAGCTCTCCTGAGGTCCAGAGTTGTAGTTCTGCTTTTTGCCTTGCTTCTTCCATGCAGAATCCTGAATTGTACCATCTCATGGTCACTGCAGCCAAGACTACCTCCAACCTTCAACTACCAATTGATACTGAAACCAAGTCTGGGGCATTTACAGTCCAAAGCCACTTAATTGTCTTGGAAATCCAATCCTAAGAACTACATGGCTTCTCTCAACTTTTACAACTTTACAATTTTTCTTTTTTTTTTTTTTTTTTATTATTTTGAATATGTTGAAAAGTTCAGCTAATGCTACATAGTAACAAAACCCACAAGAAAGAATTGCCTGGTTGAAAGACTTGAGCAGGGAGCATAGCAAGAAGGTAAATTTACATGTAAGAACAGAAAAGAAGGGAACCTGTGGAACAAGCCTGTATATTTTGCGCGTGTACATTACAACAGCTCTACAGCTGGTATAAATTTGTGTAGCTCCAAGAACATCAGCGTATCTAGGTTGATTTACACCAGTTGATGAGCTGCCCCATATAACACCTGCTTCTCCTCCTCTCCTTCCACACAAAAAGGGAAAAAATATATCCCCTGCACTACAGCACTTTCTACTGGAATTTCACAATTGTTCTGATTGGGATTTTGAGCCCTTTGCCTGCTAGGCAGTCTTTTATCTGTTCCTTATTTGCCAAATCCAGTGGTGGCGGGGTGGGAGAATGTTTTGTTGTGCTGAAACAAAGCACTGAAATTCATGGAACTATTTGCATTAGGCAACCAAAATGTACCCCCATATTTGTCCAGAATTTACCCAATACATTTTCTGTTTTTTTTTTTCTTGATCTTCTAAAATGACATATTTTAATTATCAGGTGGTTACTTAAACACTCAATAACTTAAAAACTTATGGTCTCTTTTAAGGCATACCTGATTAGAAAAAGTCATGTTATAATCTAGAGCATTCTATAATCTAAATTGCCCCCAATAGAGCTCTTCACCTTACAAATACAAGTGTCTTATTAGAAGAGATACTCCATCCCAAGAGTCCATTTAACAGTACTGAAGGTTTTCAGCTAACTTTGTCAGGCCCTTAAACACAGAATATTAAAAAGCATATTGAAACTATTTTCTACTGAAAGCTACATTTTCTAGAGAATATTGCCTCTACAGTGTCATTGATTAATTGAGAAAAGTAGTTAGAACAGTTGTAGATTACTCCCCAGCGCAATGGAACATGTGTAAAGGAGGTAATCTGCATCTCACAAATTCGTGCAAGTTAGAGTGTTTGTGATTTTCTTATCAAATACTAGTAGCGAACAAATATGAAAGTACATGATAGGATGTACTCATGCAAACAAAAGACATGGGTTGGCATACACAGCCCCCATATATAGCTTTCCTAAAATACAATGCAGTTTTTCTGAGGATATTATATCCCCCTCAGTAATAACAAACCCTCTCCCCAAAATGCACATTGTCTGTACGTGATCTTCTGCACATATCTGTTTATATTTGTTTCCATTTTTAATAGCTGTGCTGCTTTTACTCGATTTTCATACATGTCCTGTCTAGGCCTATAGATGCAAGTTGCTTTCTAAAAGTCATAAACATATCAAGGAGACAAAAGCACTGAAAATGTTTTTCTGCTGGGCAAAAAAGGCGTTTAATGCCTTTTCCACAGAAAGAGTACACTGCCTTACTCCAGTTACAGCTTTATGTGAAGAGACTGTGAAGAGACAGCCCTGAGAGGAGAGATGTGTTCTTGAAACATCTGCACAACCTTGATACTAGTGTTTCAGATAGTACTTAACAGATCTTTACTGCATGTTTTTTGCAAACTAGATATCTGTCTTACAGTGGAGGACTTCAGATTTGTCAGCCTTGAAACAGCTCCCCTGAAAATTTCAGCCAGAAACAGTGTTTTCCTCAAGGCATTGTCTGAAGTGTTTGGGCTAGTTATTTATGCTTTGGCTTTGATTTGTTAGCTACATGCCCCAAATGAGATGTATGTACACAAAATGATGCTTTGATGAACTTATGCTCAAACTTACTTGAATTATTAATTATTTTAGATATATACTACTCATTTGATTGAGGAAGGAAGGGGAACAACAGAAGCTGCTAGTTTTATAGGTTTGTGCTGATTTTCTTATTTATTTATGTCTTTTCCTGCGAAACTTACAATAAACTATAGTGTCTGTCCATGTATTTGCCTGTGGATGTTTTCAGTCGCTCAAAAGTACAAGAGGTAATGCTATATGACAAGCTGAAAAGCTTCATCTCTCTTGAGGACAGGGTAAATACTTGCATGCAGCCTTTAGCTTTTAAGGTGTTTTAACCCATCTTCTCACAACGTGCTCATCTTTTATAATTAATTGATTTTTAATTTTTTACTTCTGTGACTTTTTATATCAATAATTTAAATTGCAGATGCAGATGTATTTGTTGCAAACACTTTTCTCATCTATATCTTCAGATGGCTGTTCTCTTTTCCACAAGTGTTAAAATAGTGGCCTTTGTGAAATGTGATCACGATGATAGTGGCGAATCGGGATATTTTTTTTGCGCTGGTGGAATTATCACTATAACCTACTTTTGGATTGATCTTTTTTATCAGTGTTGCTTTGGCAATATCAAGGGGCAAGGCACTACTTCAAGACCAGATCTCACTCCAACTCTAAATGATTCCAAATCAAAAAGTGGTTAGTTTCAAGGTCATTATTTTGAACCAATGCTATCAGCCTATCGTGAAACAGCATGCTGCTACTGCTAAATAGGAACAGACATAGGGCTAAAGTAACTTCCCAGAACATCAAGTTGAACCTCTCTAATGAACATTACATTTTCTTTTTCATAAAGTGAAAAACATCCGACTTCAAAGTGGAACTATGCTTTACCTCTAATGTTTCTATATGAAAGCTGTTCCAGAATGTGATGGGTCTAGTGATTACAGGAACGTTTAATTTCCGTTATTGGCTTTTATTCATTACACTTTACATCCTTCCTGCATGTAAAATTCTGTTTCTAGTTGAGATTTCCACATTTCAACATTTATGCACATGTGTTTGTAGACAGAAATAATATTGCCTCTAGGCTTCTGATTTGCTAGTGTGACCTCATTACAAACAAACCCCATACATTTTCAAGTTTTCCCTTAAAAGTTTTTCCATTTTCCTAAGTGGCCTAACATCCTTTCTATATATTTATATTTTTTTTTTTCTCATTTTTGGAGCATGCATATAGTGTTGCACACAGAATCCATAGCATAAGTCTCCCCTTGCCTCTTGCATTGCTACTTCATCTTTACTGGTTGCACTGGTGCTCCAAATTTACTGGAAAATCAGCAGCTAGATCTTCCTCCTCAATAATATTCTCAACAAGTTATAACAAAGTTTTATGCTGCCTAATCTTGCATTTATATTCCATTTCTAGCTCTAATATTTCCACACATGCACATGCACAGTAACTTTATAATTTTTTTTTTATATTGAAACAAATGAAAAATTTTTGAAGTATTTATTCTTAGGTATACAGCCAAAATACAGGATCCTCAATCATGAAAGGGATCCAAGAGTTTAAAAGAAAAGAATATGAAAATAGCAGAAAGAGAAATATAATAAAAGTTTGTGCTAAAATAGAACCAAAATCTCAGAAGGACAGCACATCATACAAAAGATAGCTATATCTGTTAGACTAGAATAATGGACTAATTATATAGGCTAACCATTAGGATATCAAAGAAGTCCATGCAAGTGTGAAGTCATACTGAAATTTTTCTCTTATTTCTTTTCGGCTTTATACACTATTTAAAACATGCAGCAAACACAGGTTTCTCATCTACTTTTAAACCTAAGAAATACATCGGGGTAGGAAGAATCAGATTTTCTCATTTAGTGTCAAAGCCAACATAATTTTCAATGTATCTTAAATTTCCAATAAAAAGATACCTTGGGAAACAGGAATAAAAATATATATCAAATAGCAGAAACAATTAAAGTGTCTGGATTCTACTGTAGACGGTGTATTTTTAAATATATATAAAATAGTTAAGTATATATGGCAGTCATTAAAGAACCATCTTTAATGTTTGTTAAGGTGAAAATTATCATAGTTTTGCTAGATTAAGCAAAGTTAGTAAGGTAGATTAGACAGTCAATTGAGATTTTAAGGAGGCTACCCTCACCTACATTGCTGAATGTGTAGAGTGTGTGCTTTGGGATCATTTTCTTGTTCTTCTAATGATCAAACAGTGTGATATAGAGTGTAACTTTTACAGCCTTCAGTCCAGCTCGAAACAGAGAAAATGTACTTCAAAATCTGGTTCCGTATTTAAAAAGTATCGTTATCTGTAGTGACTCTGAATTGCTGTTCAGGACTCTGTTGATCCTGGGAGATGCATTAGATCAGAGGAAAAAGATTTACTGAGGAGCTCAACATCATCAGAGTGTTAGATATAGAAGGTCATTTGGGGTGGTTCTATGAACAAATTAGAAAGAAAAAGGAAGGAAGTAACCATGAAAGAACAAAGGAATCATTTGCAGAACCAATGCTGAAGAGCATTTTGAACATGTACTACTTTCCGTCTATTTTTTTAATTGCATCCTACTATTACAGTGCTTATGTTTCTCCAGGACATACACAATATTTGAGAACTAATACAGACATTTCCAGTGGCTTCAACTAAATTACAAGGAAAATGGTACGCCAATACCTTAACTGACAGTTTTCTAATATGGTAAAATCTCAGTTAAGATTAGCATGTCCAATGCGCAGGTAAAACATGTTTAAGAATCCATAAACATGGAATTTTTTCAACATGGTATAAGAAAAAGGTATGTTCACTTAACACCTTTGCAGGAATCAGTTTTGAATACCCAAATTTTTTCTTTTTTTACTGTTGGTTTTGCAAATGTACACAAGGCTACAACCCATTATCTGATGGGTAAGAAGGCTTAAAGAATCGTAAAATTTTCCACTGCGTCCAACTGTGCTTCAGTGTATTTCTAGGGGGTTTTATTCACATTCTGAATAATGAACAGACACATAATTTTCATTCTGAGGAACACAAAGGAACAGCTGCTCTTTGTGGGTGCTCCCTTCATAACCCAGAGTTTCACATGTCATAAATAAGGAAGCATTTTCTTGGTCAGCAGTTTACTCCAACACATTCAAATCACTTTCTTAAAGTTTACCTTGTAATCAGAAAGTACGTTCCCTTCTAGCTGGCGCCCAAGCTGCAGTGTGTAATGCTATACAGTAAGTTTGTTTGGAAAAGACACTGGTTCCTTCAAAGCTAAAGTCTTGAGTTCTTGGGATTTTTTCAATTTGGCTTTTGTGCTGGTGCTTTCTAGTACAGTAAAAAGAGAAGGAAAAAAGGAAAACGAAAAAGAAATAACAAATTCCTTCTCCTGCAATAGACACATAAGATGCCTTCTTCCATAGCTCAATGAGCTACATATTATTGCTCAAAGTGAATTACATAAGCATGAAAAATGGTTTCTCTTTGTTATTATTATTAAATGAGTCCTCAGTGCTACAACTAAAGCCATTTAAAGGCATTATGAAGACCTACTCCCTCTTGCCTTGAGGATTCGGTTTATTCCTCTCCTTTGCAGAGCAAATGAGAAATCATTTAATTGACCTCAAACGTGCTTTATTGCCAAAAATCCTCTGTTCACTATTGAAGACTCGCAAGGCACTTACTCACATTTCCTTAGGAAAGACTGGCAATTTTGAAGAAAAGAGGCAAGATTTTCAAATGTGCAAAATTTTAATAGTGGGCTAACAAATTTAAAAGCCATCATTCTTCTTCCTAATAGCCCTGAGCTGCTCTGTGGCAGCACTGTGTCTGCAATATAGAACGACAGTTGTAATAGTGTATTATTTTTATTGTTTCTTAGGCACTTTTGATCAGTAGAAACAAAGCAATTTACATATGGGTTACCAGTTGTTCAATCCTGCAACAAATAGATTAT
Source organism: Vanellus vanellus (assembly GCF_965231255.1). Lineage (NCBI taxonomy): Eukaryota > Metazoa > Chordata > Aves > Charadriiformes > Charadriidae > Vanellus > Vanellus vanellus. The sequence goes on along the minus strand of NC_138908.1, from coordinate 40,304,167 downwards.
GTAATATACAGTTGTATTATTTTTATTTAAACCTAAGAGGGTGTGCCACACTACACAAACAAAACAAAGTCCATCTAATATAAAAACCCTGCAGCAGTACAATCTCATTTTGTATTTTCTTAGTTGCTTTAGTAAAAACAAACAAAAAAACTCCTTCTGGCTGTTTTACATCTCAATAAAGGAATTTTTTTAAAGGGATTTATACATAAGAAATAAAGGTAAAAATAGAAAGGATGCAGAACTGACATTTAGTTAGGTAACCCTCCTCATTGGTAGCCTTTCTGAGGATCAAAAACTTCTGCTTTGTCATCTCTGTGCAATTTTTGCCACACACACTTCTGCCCTTTATTCACAGAAGCTGCAACTGTTCATAAATGAACCCTACTCTCTCACTTCCACTTGCTTTCATCTCTTCTGCAGACTCTTCCCCCTCCTCTCCCTCCCCAGCCACCTTAATTTTTGATCTTTCTCAATGTTAGTTCTTTTTCTGCTAACGAAAAATGGTTTTAATTTTTCTTTCCCCTGTGGACACCTCATTCATTTGAATTGCCTCTAACAGGTTTTTGGTTTTTTTTCTCTATGTGCATTTTGTTGCAAATTGCAACAGTTGCTGTACAGACTGACACATCGGCAGAGCTGTTGTTAAAATCTAAGACATTAATCATAGAACCATAGAATCATAGAATGATTTAGGTTGGAAGGGACCTTGAAGATCATCGAGTTCCAACCCCCCTGCCATAGGCAGGCACACCTCCCACTAGACCAGGTTGCCCAAGGCCATGTCCAGCCTGGCCTTGAACACCTCCAGGGATGGGGCCTCAACAACCTCTCTGGGCAACCTGTTCCAGTGCCTCAAAGTGAAAAATTTCTTCCTAATATTTAATCTGAACCTGCCCTCTTCCAGTTTAAAGCCATTACCCCTCATCCTATCGCTACATGCCCCAGTAAAAAGTCTTTCCCCAGCTCTCCTGTAGGCCCCCTTTAGGTACTGGAAGGATGCAATAAGATCTCCCCGGAGCCTTCTCTTCTCCAGGCAGAAGAGCCCCAACTCTTTCAGCCTCTCCTCATAGGAGAGGTGCTCCAGCCTTCAGATTGCTCTCATGGCCCTCCTCTGGACACGTTCCAATTAATAACCACAAAGGCATAGAATAGAAAAAAAAATTGTATGGTTACACATGGAAGCATGCATATGCATTTGGTCCACTGAAAGTACATACACTCAGAATTTGATTAATTTGATTAACATTTGATTAATTCTAATTTTCTTCCCCTGCACATAGGAATATTGCCTCTAACTGCCCTCTAACAGGATTATTTGAGAAGGATTGACTCCATACCAGAACACAGTTAGGAAACAATTTCCCATCAATAAAATTAAACTGTAAAAGTGGTGATGCTCCAAAGCTGTCAAATTAGTCTTGCATTTTGCTGTTCTCGAAGGCAACTGGACTTGCAGACTCTAGCTGCACACACTATACAGAGAGAAACTGTGCAGTGCGTAATGGGTTTTTACACCAAGGAATGACAAGATGGACATCACTGCCCACCATGTCCTGCCCATTGCCTTCTTTTAAAAATCACCAAGGTACAGTGTATTTATACTGTTACTCCATATGATAACACTTTTTGAATCCTCTCCCAGGTTTCTAGATATTCACAAGGGAGCTTAAAAATCAAGAGAACTTGGAGTGTACCAAATTAACCTCTACAGAGAAAAAATAAGTGAACTCATGAACGGGCCAGAGGCTTTCTTTTTACTGATTTTGACAGGAAAAGGAAGACCTCTTTGAATGCTGTGTCTCCAGCCTTTCTGTTTGGACAATATCCATCCCTATAGAAGTCAGTTACTAGACTGCCAGGATAAAAGCAAGCTTTGAGGGTTGGTCAGGCACAACTCCAGAAGTATAATGAAACACAATCTGGTGAGAGATAGAAATAGAAGAATGCTTTAGCACTTGGGTTAAGTACCTAATAGTAACCTAGCTATTGGCATTGCTTCAGCAAATGGAAAGGGGGATCATCCTCAAAAAGGTGAAATTTTTCTTTTTTTTTTCTTTTTTAACATAACGAGTCTAATTTAAGTGAATCACAGATGCCTTTCTGCATGAAGAATCAGGAATTTGGATTCTAACATGAGAACTCAAATTTCTAAAATAAGCAGAGCTCCTGTGTTCTCTTTAATGCAATGTTTTTCCTTAACTATGGTCAGGTTTTTCTTTGTGGCAATTGGCTATAAATGGAACGGAAGTCACTATGTTGTATAAAAGAAATATTCAAATCTACTTTTTTAGATTGTCACTTGAGTCTCATGAAATATGAATTTTCTAATTATTCAGGTATTAATTATTTATTTTTAAACCACTTATTGTGTCTTGATTTAATATGTATGTAATTTACCTTTGAGTAGTAACAAAATGCTTATAGATTATTTTCCACCTATTAGGACCTGATAAAATTCCTCATCATCTTAAACGGGATAGTTCCTCTACCAAGTCTGCATACAAATCTTCTCCTCATGAAATAATTTTTGTTTTAAGAATTTTTATCAGAAAGGAGGGTAAAGGATTTTTAAATAGTCTTGTGCACAGGCTGGAGAAAATTAAGACAGTAATTAGGAAGAAAAATGGATCATTGCCACATGAAAAAGAATAGTCAATTTATATGATGAATTTTGATTTGATTATCCAAGAAAAGTAATGAATTGGCGTCATGGAAATAATCAGTGTTAATAGACTCTCATTTTTCATTATCAACGAGGGAAAAGAATTTCTATCAGTGTATCAAAAGGACTTCATTTTAGCATTGCTTATTGTAAATATCAAAGAACCTCTCAGCTTTGAGGGTTTCTGAGTTTCTATAAGACATTGAAAATTTTGAAGTGTAATACAAAAGAGAAAGTATTCTGGTAGCTTGGTAGCTGATAAGACACAAGAAACCAAATAACAAAACAAAAATGTAAAGTGTACCTCTAAGAAAACTGTATAATGCATCATCAGAGAATGGTTTCATAGATGACAGACAAATTTTTCCATAAACAGAACTAACGCAGTACACAGATAATGACACAATCCCCCCCTTTTTTTTAACAAAGGTTTAAGTTCAAAGTAGGAATCATGGAAAAATCAACAGTGACTGAACAAAAAACTTCTGTTCACTGTATTCAGCTGAGGTAATATATATATATATATATATGTGGAGAGAGAAAGGAAGCTGTGCATTTAGTTTTTTTCAAGTTTGCTGAATGACATTCTAGCTCTGAATTACTATAGTGGAAAGATTTTGTTCAGCTTGCATTTAAACTGCCATTCTGGATAATGTCTTGGGTAACACCCAATGAAAAGAGAATCTGTAAATTCTATTAAATAATGATTCTTTATTGTATATTTTAAATACGACCATATATGGTTTTCAAAATGTTATTTTCCATAGCAGAGTCATGCATTCTTCTTTTCTCAATACTGTAAATTGTTGAGGGATAACATCACATATTCCAGCAAAGGCTGCCATTCACTAATGAAGCCAGCTGACAGACAAAGAACCTCAAAAAAACCCCAACCAACCAAAAAAAAAAAAAAAAACAACAAAACCAAAACCACAAACCCCAAAACAAAGAAAAAACAAACAAACAAACAAAAAAACTCCTTCAGCTGCTTTTTTTTTCACCCTATAATCTTCTCTTTGAATTATAGCATTTCCTGGAAAAATTCAAAGTTGTAAAGAATTTTTAATTTTTGGCAACCCTTTCTTGATATTTATGTCACTTCTGAAACTCCACATAGATGACCTCCAATGGTCTTCACAGAAGTTCCAGGCAGTTCAAGTGTTTGACCACTTAGATGACAATAATTATGCATAAATAAATTGAACTTGGTGAAAGAAATTGTGTGTTGATCCAGTGAATGGTCTCACTCTACAGACAGAAAACTATGATGTGTGCAACTGTAAAAACTTCTGAGCAGACTATCTTTGGACTGAGAGATGTTCAAGGACTGTGAAGACTGTGCCATAAGTGTCCCAGGCAAACACAATTGATTAAAGGCATCAGTTTGCAGGCTTTATGAAGTAAAAAGTGGAAAGAATCTCAGGTCATTGGTTCATGGAGTACCATCATCACACTGGACTATTCAGGCTATTCAGGATACCAAGCTTGTTCAACAAAGGGAAAGTAAATATATGTTGACTCACTAGCAAGAACAAGTAAAATGATAAATGCATGTTCTAGAGATAGTAGTAGATCAAATAAACATACACTTAAAATATGGTCAACGCAGCATGCTGATCTCCCTTTTCATACACGAAGGTATCAAAGAATATTTTTAAATGCTCAGTACACTTGCAATCATTCAGTTTACCATCTGCCCAAGATCTTCTCAGGCAAACTTCCTCTCCTTTCCTTTTTTTTCACCTTTGAAGAGATAAAACAGCTATTTCCTCATAGGACATGACTGTCTAAGGGTGCGACGTTAGACATGACTCGTGTCTACACTATAGCTGGGAGACATTGCTTCCTGCCTCAGTTACACGCACTGTCATTTTCATCAAGTGGTAGCTGGAAGCCTCCCATACAGTTAGTTTTTTACTCAGCCTTGCCTGTGTCTTTGTACATCTGCAGCTTCAGAGTAAACCTCCAGGGACACTAGCTTCTAACAGTTAAAGCCTCTTAGTTCTCTCTTGAAGTATGTATCTGTATACATTGGAGCACATGCTTTCCATGTGGCATTCTGTAATTTTCCTGCACAAAACATAGATTAAAGTCTGACTTTGCTGCCCTTTTCATTGATGTTGCATTATTTTGAGTCTTATTAAATTGAAGATAAATGGAAACAAACTACATCATTCATTGAACTTATACTTCACTGTAAAACATCAATATTAATATCCACTAAATTACATGTCAGCGTCAGCTGCTACTAAGGTAGTCACCACTCGTAGCAAAAACAGATGAGAACCCACAATTGCCTGTTACACTGTAGTATTTTTAGCAAGGTCACCTCAGAGAAGCAGGTTTAATTATACTTCCTGGGAGATCTTTTCTTGTGCCAACATCATGGGTTTGCTTTTGACCTGTATTCTTGTACATGCATTATGCATATGCATAACAGCTTCCTTATTATGCTGTATACAAGGCCACTATAAAACTTCTTGAAGAACTTTCAGATTTTTCAATACCTTCAGGCACATTTTGTTTTTCTTTAATAACTTGTTCTACTATCATTTTTAGTGAATTTCTTTAGGGTCTTGTGTGTTTATACTTGAATTTTAAGTCTGAAGATTTAAGTCATTAACTATATTAATTTTTCACTTGGCAAATTCTGACTGCTTTTGTAAGGGTTGACTGAAATTTAGTCTAAATTAGACAGCCAATCATAATTAAGTCTTTGTCTCTTTACAGGCTGTTTTTTGAGGGGGGCAGGAGGCGGATGTTTTGTTACCTTTTGTCTCTTCTATGATCTCAAGAAGCCCAGCTTTTATCAGAGTTCAGGGGGACATTTACAGTTTCAAGGCTGGCTTTCAGCATGATCTGCCACATCTCCTTTGATAGATCCATAGTCTTTCCAAATCTTTTGTTTAAAAAGCATATTCTTACATGTAATTTTTTGCTCATAGTGCCATGCTTCACTCTGCAGCCTGCAATGACAACCTGCACACCATACCTGGCAAATTTCAAGTGCTTTCTTCTCCTTTTCCTACAAACCAGCTTCTTTATTCTATTTCAGTTCAGTTTTTTTTTTTTTTTTTCATATTATGCCTACATAAATCTCAACATTGTTTCTTTGTGTCCCTGTTTGCATATGTACTCATGGTCTGATTCTGGTGTTTTATTTAGAGTGTAAGCTTGTGAAGTTTTCTTTCTGCTTTTGCAGAATTTCTGAGTTTTTATAGATGTGTTCTTATCAGTGCTGAAAAGAGAGAGCTGGGATGAGAGAGCTGGGACTCCAGTTGAAATACTTAATAATAACTCAAAATTGTTACATCTAGATCATTTTAACAATATTAACCCTAGCTCCATTATGAGGTATTTTTGAAGGTAGTTTTGTTTTGGTTGTGGTTTTTTGTTTGGTTTTTTTTTTTTTTTGCCTTGTTTTAAATTCTGCTCAAGGACTTTCTGAAAATATGAAAAAAATGTTGTGATAATTCTGAATCTTTGGAAAAAATTTAGTCAAAAAATCTATTAATAATTTCCCAGAAAAAGGAGTTTTGATTTTAATGGCTCAGTGTTTTCCAGTAAAGTCTGTTTTAATTCTCTGCAGGATCTTGTATTGCCATTTAAACATAAGTTTATGTCACCTGCTACTTGAAATAGACAAAACGGTATCCCAGTCTACACAAATCAAACAACTCATAAGTCTGAGCTGACTAAAATAATGGAACAACTAGTCTTCATATTCAATATATCTAGACAAATAACCTTCAAATTTCAGTTACTTATAAAGAGTCCATATGTGCTGCAGCCTGTGTGACAGATGCAGAGGTACAAAGGTGCGGTCCCCTACACAGCTCGGCAAAGATGTACCCACGTACAGCTACAGTGGCATTGCCTGCTGCTTGCAGTACTGCAGCCTGCTCAGGGCTAGGGAGAATGCAGCACATTTACGTCACCTTACCTCACAGGTTACAGCACCCAATGCCCAAAGCAACTGGCAGGGTACACTAGCAGCATTGTCAACAGGGTTGTGGGTCCAATGAAAGCCTAATAATTTAGGCTCTATGCCAGAGCTGCATCCACGTCATATAGAACTGTCATAATTGCATCAATGCAAATCTGGCATTTCATGTGAGGTAATACACCCCAGCCTTTGCCCTGTCCCTCATGTCTGCCCTCCCCCCAACATCACTAGGAGTCAGAGAGGGAGGAACACCAAAGTCAATAGGTAGGAGCCATCTGAGCTTAGCAGCTCTTGTTCAGTGGTAATATGAGACAGATCCATATGGTTTTTTGGCCTGGTTGGGAAAGTTGGAATGTTCAAACTGATTTCACAATTAAATTTGCATGGAAAATCAAAATGGAAAGTGAAAGGCGGAAACAAAGAAAAAAGAGTAGAGGAAATTCAAGGAACTTGTATAAAGACTTTCTAAAAACCTACGTTATTAGTTTGACTAAAGAAATTCCTGCTGAGTATCTGAAAGTAGTCCTATGCAAGACAGGGTCAATACATTCAAGAAGAAGCAATAATACTTCTATAGTTGCGTGATGTGTTATCACAACCTTAACCTGGTATAAATTTGTGTTGGTATTTTAATACAACAGGTTTTTAACCAAAGTCTTCTGCATTTTAGTAATCAGCCATGGACCGAGGAGCACAAATCACATACCTATGCATTTTACTTCAACTCAAGGTACAAAAGAGACTTGATTCTCTTCTCTTTATCAACAGATTAAGAAAATTTTTGTATTGTATACACATTTCCTTTCGTACGTGCATCATAATTTGGTGAACATGAGCAATTAAAAAGTGACTTTTCAGCTATATATAATGCTTAGGGTACTACCTTACTGCACAACACACTTTAGAAGAAAAGCACTTCCAAGAAGTAATGAAACCAAGGCTAATGCAGCAATTGTGGTGTATTAAATGTGGGCACAGCTAATAGTGCATGTTCTATGTGAATCAGTCTTCTGCTAAAATTCATTAAGAATGCACATTAAAGAAATTGGCAATTACATTATCTTTTAGTCAAATGTCTCCTTTCTAACAGCATTGTTGGCATTGAGAATTCTGTTTAGTGAACTCATTGCACAGGTGTATCGAAGGTAATTCAATGAAGAAATCTCTAGACAGCCTTCGAATGATCTAACTTTAAGGCTATTTAATAAGGGGTACCAGTTCATCAAATTCTCAGTCCTGCCATCTTCTTTTTAAATATCACAGTCACATACCCGATAGAAGGAAATACTAGAGCCTAGTCTTGAATCTGTACAACCTTCTATCATGTAGTGGCTTGCAAAAGGTGAGAAGCAGCAATGATGGCAGCAGCCACACTTTGAAGTGTTAGGTGTGGATTTTAGAGATATAACAGAACATACGGATGGTATGCAGTCCTTGCCACCTTGAGGGAGTTGCACAAGTAGTAATAAAATAGCAATAACGCAATTCTGTTCCCAAAGAAGGTGAAGTACTCTTAAGAGCTGGCCTGTAAAAATTTCTCATTTTCTGAGAAATCAGCTATGACCCAGTGTGAAATTCAGTAGTATAGAAGTAGTTCAGAAAACACTGTTTAAAACATTGCCTCACGTTTCTGCACTATTAATCCTCTATCAGCATTTTTCTGACTGAAAAGCAGTTTGGGTGTAAAGTTAAACTGTAATTTTCTATGAGGACTTTTCAGAAATAGGGAAGGAAAAATGGTGGGGTGATCAGAGCAAAACTTCATGACAGAGACCTATAGAGATTATACAAAGTGTTTGTTCCAATTATACGAAATGTTGGTACCTTGGAAAGACTGCTTCATGCTCTAGAAACCCAAGTATCAAAACCAATACAGAATGCTGAGTTTTGTTGTTGCCTGAAAATGACGAGTTGATATCAGTAAAGCGTTCTGAATTTAGAGCAAATAAAGATTTGTTCATAGAGCTTTAGGGTGTTACCCATTAAGTGACTAAGGTACTTAAAGTTGGCCTTAGGCAAAACTGAAGTACTTGCATCTAAATCCAAATAACCCCCCAAATGGTGCACACACTTATATAACATCGGAGGTGCCAACATTTAATGCATATGCCAGCATTAAATATATATTTTATACATATATATAAATATATATATAAAAATATATATTCAATATATATAATGCATCAACGTGTTTCGCTTAAAAATCCACTGCTTCCAATTTTGTGCTCCTCAGGACAGCCATTACAGACTATATCAGCTCATAGCTCCTGCACAGCTCAGGCCAAAACCAAAAACTTCTTTGCCAGTGCTCTCCAAGATACACTGAACAGCCATCTTCCGGATCAGGCTTTTGTTATTAATTATTTATTTATTAAATTCAGTGGTAGTTGCTGTATTTTAAAGCAAAGATGAAGAAAAGGGCACTACACATACAGCAGATAGTGGACTGAGTCAGAGGTGAAAGTCTTGGATGCAGTACTGTTCCTTGCCTGAGGACATTCAAGGCCCTATCTCTCATGTGAAATGCCAGCCTATAACGTAGGCCAAATGGGAGCTTTCTCCTCTCAGTATTCACTCTTTCTGTTGAAACTGCACCACTGTATAGGAAACAACAGAAGATTTACAGGGAGGGTGTGCAGAACACAGCTCTGATCTTCCTGGTTAGCACAGTCTTGGAAGAGGGAATGAGGGCTTCAGCTCCTGCACAAGAAATTATTTCTATACTTTATCCAGTGATTGTACTGACTAAGGCAAAAGCTTGACAAGACTCATCATTCATCTGGCCAGAGCATTTCCACATGTCTTGAGAAGAAAATATACTAGATGGATAGTGAATGATATATTGAAGCACAGCTTCAAGTGATACATGTTTGTACAAGCTCAGGATCCTAACCATCAAGTAAATTCATTTACTTGAAGTATTTCAAGTTATGTATAACGTTGCATTAACTACCTAAGTGTCAATAACAACTACAATCAATTTGTGGAACTGAGATTTGATAAATAGTTTGAAAGGTAATTTTATGGTTGGTAAGCTGATTTATAGAACCTGTGTCTGTAAGACGCAGAAAACTGTCCTATCTTGGGATCTTATTTTGTGTTCAGCTATTCTGTCTTTGAGACACAGCTGGAAGCTGGGACTTTTAACTGTAGACTTTTTGTCTTTTGAGAAATTTAGTTTTGCAACTAGCCATTTTTTGTAACAGATGCAGCTTTCACTTAGCAGCTAGATTAAAAATTGCGCTTTTATTAATGGAACATGGTGTAGGTGAAGATTGTGTCAAGGGACCGCAGAAGAGGCAGAACCTTTTGGTGAAACTGTCCCATTTCTTTGAAGAGAGCTCTCTGAAGAGTGCCAAAATGCTTCCAATCTCTATAAATATATTTCATTAAAACACAAAACAATATGAATTGGAAACAAGATAATTCCTTAAAAAAAATTTCCTCTGTCCATAGTATCTTCACAAAATGGCCTTCTGTTCTATCAGTTTTAAGGTTTTACTGTCTAAACAAACTCTACGAAGGCTCCTCCTGCTTCTCAGGAGCACCATCCTTCCCTTACGCTTGCAACCAGGCATTATTTTTCTTTCAGGAACCTCCCAGAGTGCGCCCTTATTGCAGGATTCTGCCTGTTTTGTCATCTAGCATGGGAGATAATAAAACACTATGTTCAGTACTGTAATGAGAAATATATTTTTAAGATAGCAACGATTTTAATTATTTTGCATAAGAACTTAGACACAAATGTGAAGGGAACTAAGAAGTGTTTAGTTTCAAGTACTCCCTAAACAACCATTATTGATTGTGGTCAAAATGAAATCCTGAGTCACTCAGGACGTTACTCTTTCTGCTGTACTGTTGGATGTTAGTTATTTGTGTTGTACTTATGGAAAAACTGGGACATTGTTTTATTTACATGAAAGGTAACTGAATACTGACCCTGTACTTTGTCCCCTCTATATGACATCAAGTAAGAGTCCCTTCAGACATCCCAGAGAAGGAGCCACATGCTTTTTTCCTCATCTTAGCTTTGAATTCCTTGCCCATCTAGGCTTCTAGAGGCTTTGAACTACTCCAATTCAACACAACAGTCTCTGGGCTATTAAGTGCAATTGATTACCTTATCCTGAAACACTGACACTTTCCTGGGGATTTACAATAAACCAAGATAAACAACACGTAATGAAATCCACAGCTGTGTGCATAAAAGATGCTTTTCAAAACAAATCCTTCCTTGTTAATACAGGACTTTATGTGTATTTACATCATAACAATCAGAGCTCTGGAAGTAAAAGTTATCATTTTACTTACTGAGATTTATATTTTACCTATTCATTTTCAACTGTGTTAATACTTTCCTGAAATCCCAATCCATCAAACTGATTATTCCCAGAAGACACTCATTGCTTTTAATCGTAAACGTCAGCAAGAAGAATATAATTGAAATACTCTTTCCAACCAAGTTCACATCACTAAAGTCTATTTTATGCTATGCTACATTAGGCAGACTTCTTGTGAAATGTCAAGGGGGGGCAGGGAGGGGGAGTAGGGAAAAGAGGGACTGACGATTTATAGTACACAGTTCATTGCTCATGTTCTACCAATAATCTTAAACATCAACCTGGAGCACCAGAATTATTCTTGGAACAAGAATAATTGAAGCTCATTGCCTGATAAATCTACAGCCTATCTGCAAGACTGTTAATTATGTGTAATAACTACTGAAATGAACAAGAGTAGCCTGTTTTCACAATAGCCACAAGCATTAAGATCAATATTTTCGTTAACTGAATAACATTTCTTATATTTGTTTTTTCTGATTTCAATGTTGATTTAACAACAGGAGCTCAGTATACTAAAATTGTAGAAACTCAGTATATTAGTCAGGATTTTTTCCTCTAAATGCCCCATTCACAAAAGACGTGAATATGAGTAGCATAGTTAGACTCACCAATGGGGTTTTGCCTAATGAACCTACTCACACTTTGCTTTTGTTTAGAAAATTCTGTATATTATCCTAGTAGACGCTTTTGTTCTCTTTCTCATATTTGCTTTGTCAGTTCAATACAGTGCCTAAATAGCATAAGTTTAGAAAATAAGCACGCGCTTAAGTGCTTTGCTAAACCAGGTTTCAGACCCAAGTTTATAGAAAACTCCATTGGAAAATTCAGGGAAAGTAGTTCCACCACATTTTTTCAACATTAGACTTAAAACAGAGTTTCACCACCACCTTTACACTTCACACCAACTTTCCTGAAGTATCTTCTTCAAAATCCGCTCCATAAGTAATAAGTCTCTCAGGTGCTACTCTCTTCTACAATATCGCCTGTCTTCTTTTCTCTATCCAGCTTCCTTCCCTTAGTAATGTTCATACACCCAGATAGTGCTTTGGTGACACCAGTCTACCTTTGCAGATAGACACACTGAAATCTGGTAGGAAAGGAACATTTTCACTTACCAATCAGCAGATTACAATCTAATACAATGTTTCATCTTTCTCTATGCATATAAAATGTTTTATTAGTTATATATGAGAGAAATATCATTAATGCAATATAAACAGACTGTGACGAACAAGAAAGTAACAAATAATCAACTTAAAATAATACTTTGCAAGTAATCTACTGAGGGAGACAGTGGAAGTGCTCACCAAACCATTTTCCATCATTTATCTGCAGTCCTGGCTAACCAGGGAGGTGCCAACTGACTGGAGGTTGTCAAATGTGATAGCTATCCACAAGAAGGGCCAGAAGAAGGATTTGGAGAACTACAAGCCTGTCAGTCTGACCTCAATGCCTGGGAAGGTTATGTAGCAGATTATCATGAGTGCCATTAGGAAGCACATGCAGGACAACCAGGAGATCAGGCGCAGTCAGCATGGATTCATGAAAGGCAGGTCCTGCTTGACTAATCCGATCTCCTTCTAAAACAAGGTGACCCACTTAGTGGATGAGAGAAAGACTGTGGATGTTGTTTAACTGGACTTTAGTAAAGCCTTTGACATCATTTCCCACAGCATTCTCCTGGTGAAACTGGCTGCTCATGGCTTGGATGGGTATACTCTTCGCTGGCTGGATGGCCAGATCCAAAGTGTTGCGGTGAATGGAGTTAAATCCAGTTGGCAGCTGGTCACAAGTGGTGTTCCCCAGGGCTCAGTATTGAGACCAGTTGTCTTTAATATCTTTATCAACAACATGGACAAGGGGATTGAGTGCACCTTCAGCAAGTTTGCAGATGACACCAAGTTAGGCAGGAGTGTCAACCTGCTTGAAGGTAGGACGGCTCTACAGAGTGATCTGGACAGGATGGACTGATGGTCTGAAGGCAGTGGTATGAGATTCAACAAGGCCAAGTGCTGAGTCCTGCACTTGGGTCAAAACAACCCCATGCGATGCTACAGGCTTGGGGAAGAATGGCTGGAAAGCTGCCTGCTGGAAAATGACCTGGGAGTGTCGGCTGACAGCTGGCTGCATATAAGCCCGCAGTGTGCCCAGGTGGTTAAGAAGCTGAACAGCATCATGGCCTGTATCAGGAATAGTGTGGCCAGCAGGACTAGGGAAGTGACTGTCCCCCTGTACTTGACACTGGTGAGGTTACACCTTGAATACTGTGTTCAGTTTTGGGCCCCTCATTACAATAAAGACATTGAGATTTTGGACCATGTCCAGAGAATGGCAACAAAGCTGGTGAGGGGTCTAGAACACAAGTCTTATGATGATCAGCTGAGGGTACTGGAGTTGTGTGATCTGCAGAAAAGGAGGCTGAGGAGAGACCTTATTGCTTTCTACAACGACCTGACAGGAGGTTGTAGAGAGGTGAGGGTCAGTGTCCTATACGAAGTAACAAGAGATAGAATGAGAGGAAATGGCCTCAAGTTGCTCCAGGGGAGGTTTAGGTTAGATATTAGGAAAAATTTCTTCACCAAAAGTGTTGTCAAGCACTGGAACAGGCTGTCCAGAGAAGTGGTAGAGTCAGCATCCCTGGAGGTATTTAAAAGACATGTAGATGTGGTGCTTAGGGACACAGTTTATTGTTGGACTTGGCAGTGTTAGGTTGATGTTTGGACTCAGTGATCTTAAACGTTCCTTCCAACCTAGACAATTCTATGATTTTATGATTCTATGTATGCTGGTAGGTTTGTTGTCCACTACTCGCATGCACAGTGGACCAATGGGATAATAAGGTAGATAATTGCAATGCATTTGGATTACTATACAGTATGTAATCATTATTTTTTCCTTCAAGCTTTGGACATGGGAACAATTAAAATGAATAGAATATTCAGTAGTGCTTCCAGCAAAGGAAATACATCAGTTAATTAACTGTACTTTGTGACCTGAATATGTTTGAAGAAAGACACGGGGTGGGTAGAAACACACATACCCTCAGGCCTCATTGTACTTTTGCAGTTAGCCCAGATCTCTATATGCATAAAATATCTTAGGTTGAACAATTGACTTTTTTTTTTTTTTTTAAATAACAGCATTTCCTTTGCCTAATAATTTTCTAAAGAATGCTTCCTTTTTAATATCTTGTTACATTCCACAAGGCTACCTTTCCTAGTTTGAGGGGGATTATTTATAAATCAAAAAGTTAGACATCCAAATTTCATTTATGTGCTGTCATTAATGCAAGTACATTGGGTGGCAACTTTCAATACCAAAGGGATATACAGAAAAAGTGCATGTACTTTTTATGTCCATTAACATCAGAGCTAGGAAAAACAGAAAGAGAAGAGCTGGGTATCTGCCAGTACAAATTCTATCAAGCATAAAAAAACATGACTATAGATAAATATCGTTGTATTTTTTTTAATATAGATTTATTTATTTTTTTATTTATTTATGTTGTCACGTAACTCCATGAATTTCGGCACATCCCACAGCTAAATAGTGTCACCTACTACATCATCAGGAAAAATACTCATAGTTTTTAAACTGAACCCTAAACCATCCTAGCTTGACAAATAAATTTGATGATATATCTTTTTATAGAAAGTTAAGATATATGCAGTAATTAATTATCCTTAACTTCTAAAAGCACTGAGATACTATATGCATATTTAAAATACATAGACGTGCAACTACATTAAGCTAAATATTTACTCATAGAATGGATTTTTGCATCTGCAAAACAAAGTATTTCTGTGGATTTGCATTTTTTAAGAGACACTAACCCTCATTGTGCCACTAATATTGCACAGTAACATACATCTGAACAAGACACCCGTCATTTCATGGGAAAAACTTGACATTACTACTTAATTATTTACATCCTAAGCATCTATTTTTACATGTGTGTAATATGATATGTTATGAGTTAGAGTGGAGTAGAATGAGTATTTTCTGCTGGTAATCATTTTAGTCATCCTCAGAAAATGTATGAGATGTTTATGGGATCAACTATTTTAAGTTTTCTCTCTATTTATCTTATATGATATTTAAAGTGATTGTTGGACATTTTCAGTTTGATAAAGCACCAGAATATCTACAAATTCAAAGTGAACTATGAGCTGTTTTTCATAAATAGTGACAAGACATGAATTCAGAAAAGATTTAAATGAATTATTCAGCAGACTTCAGATCCATATTTTTATATAGATCTCTCTATAGAGAGAGAAACAATGCTTTCATTAGAGTGAGGTAGAGGATACACTTAATGCACTCGGAAAAAAAAGAAGTCCCAAAAGTTTTTGTTTTGAAAGATACATTCCTTCTGGAATATACATAAAGTTTGCTGAGAAAAATAATTAGTTGTTCTACCCTCTGCTTGTATCTAAGTATTATTCTGCAAAGAAAAATGGAGAAGGAATGAATTACATGAAAATAAATAATTAATCTGTAAATCCGGGAACCAGATTAATGATACCATCAGACATGCAATCTCAAAGACTAATTAATCCCTTTCGAAACATACATTTTTAAAGTTCACACGGTAGCCTTCTCTTTGAAAAGACCAGGCATGGGGGGAGAAGAGTAAAATCATCATACAATTTGATCTGAAATATCCTGTCCCGCAAATTGTGGAGAGCGTTATCACTTCTCATCTCACTGTAGATTACATCTCAGAACACAAAAATTCTCAGTATGGGAGGTCTCAGGGTTTTCTTCTCCAGAAATGTTGCAGGATAAATTGTTGATGTTGAGTTCTGAAATCATAGTATTCCAAATTTGTCTTTAGCCTAGATTTGGCACTTGAAATGTGACACATCAATACAGCATGTTGACTCTTCATACTGATATTATATTACTTTAAAAAATGAAAAAGAAGATGTTGCATAATTTCTGGTCTGGCAACCCTTGCCAGGCTTTCTCTTATGCAGCTGAGCCTCTAGATGATATTATGATACTGCTGAATAAATGGGAACAGGTACAGGAAATGCCTAGTAACCTACAAACCCAAGGACAAGCTGTTGACATTGCATTTGTTGCAAAAAGATGAGTTAATACCATTCACAGGTTATGTAACCAGCACATACATCTGAAGAACAATGTATTGTTGCAATCAATGACCTGCTGCAACCAATGATATCTACGGCTTACATATGGTATCTAGTGGTTACAGTGAGCTAAATACATAGGAACCCCATTAAAAGCAAACTCTGTTAATTCCAAGGTGACACCTACAATATATGTAATTACTGTGCATAGGCAGAGTTAATTAGGGAAAAAAGGGCTGACAGCCTGGAAGGCATGAATGTGGTAGAGACATCTAGTCAGCTGGTGCTTTGTATAGACTCATTTGGGTAAAAAACTGGCTGGATGGCCAGGCCCAGAGAGTAGTGGTGAATGGAGTTAAATCCAGTTGGTGTCCAGTCACAAGTGGTGTCCCCCAGGGCTCTGTGCTGGGGCCAGTTCTCTTTAATATCTTTATCAATGATCTGGATGAGGGGATCAAATGCACCTTCAGTAAGTTTGCAGATGACACTAAGGTAGGCGGGCGTGTTGATTTGCTTGAGGGAAGATTGGCTCTGCAGGGGGATCTGGACAGGCTGGACTGATGGGCCGAGGACAATGGTATGAGATTCAACAAGGCCAAGTGTCAAGTCCTGCACTTGGGTCACAACAACCCCATGCAGCGCTACAGGCTTGGGAAAGAGTGGCTGGAAAGCTGCCCAGCAGAAAAGGACCTGGGGGTTTTGGTGGACAGCCGGCTGAGCATGAGCCACCAGTGTGCCCAGGTGGCCAAGAAGGCCAACAGCATCCTATCCTGTATCAGGAATAATGTGGTAAACAGGACTAGGGAAGTGATCATCCTCCTGTACTCAACACTGGTGAGACCCCACCCTGAGTACTGTGTTCAGTTTTGGGCCCCTCACTAAAAGAAGGACCTTGAGTTGTTGGACCGTGTCCAGAGAAGGACTACAAAGCTGGTGAGGGGTCTGGAGGACAAATCTTATGAGGAACGACTGAGGGAACTCAGGTTGTTTAGCCCAGAGAAGAGGAGGCTGAGGGGAGATCTTATCACCGTCTACAACTATCTGAAAGGAGGTTGTAGAGAGGTGGGGGCTGACCTCTTCCCCCTGGTGACAAGTGATAGGACGAGAGGAAATGGGTTCAGGTTATGTCAGGGGAGGTTTAGATTGGATATTAGGAAACACTTTTTCACTGAAAGGGTTATTAAACATTGGAATAGCCTGCCCAGGGAGGTGGTGGATTCACCATCCCTGGAGGTGTTTAAGAAAAGGGTAGATTGAGGTGCTTAGGGACATGGTTTAGAAGTTTTTTTTGTCAGGGTAGGTTAATGGTTGGACTTGATGATCTTAAAGGTCCCTTCCAACCTCAGCAATTCTATGATTCTGTGTTTCTATGATATGACTTCAAGAGGAATAGAGTGAACTGATTATCCATGGGATGTTAACGTTATTCTTTGAGCATGGATGGACGTTTCAGAAGAGACTGCTACCACTTTCACATTAGGCAAATCCCTCTACTAATTAGTACAGAAGGTACAAATTAGTATAGTGAAGTATAATGAACTCTAGGCCTACATTAAAAGTTACCAGGGAAGAAAGTTTTCTTATGTATAAGAAGTTATACTTTATAGTTATACAGTAAGTAGCCCCTGCCGCTGGGCCAGAGAGAATACATTGCCTGGAAATGTAAGATAGTTCCTTAATTGTAAGATCGCAAGAGATAGTGTTGCTTCATATAAAGAAGTTTGTTTAGTCTTGGCTTTTCTCTCCATTTAAGTCTCAAGTTGTCATATCATTATGCAGAATATCCTAGAGAAAAAAAAAAAAAAAGAATCACTAAAATAGTGCATTTAAAGTTCAAAGTATGTTTTGGTAGCTAACATCCACACTACATCTCTCTTTAAATGTGCAGTCCTCTTCAGAGCAGAGCTACTGTTGTCACTGATAAGAAAATATACCTATCCAAAGGCAATCAAGAGGTTGGCCATTATTAAAATGAATAAATGTTGACTTCTGGAAGATTACAGAATGCCAGAGAGCAACCCAGGAAAAAAGTGGGGAATTAGAGGAGATAGGGAGCATGCAGTCTTGTAGCACTAAAATTCTTTTTAACACACACTCCATCGTGAATACCTGAGAGCAATTGGCACATTTACAAGGAAAACACACGATGCTTTTTCTCTGGAGATTATTTTTTTCCAGTAGATTTGACTTAATTAGTAAACAAGCACAAGACAAATATGAGAAAGGAAGAGCATCAAAAGCCAGCACATAGCATTTCTCAGGCACAGAGAACATAACTAGATGTAGCATCAGGTCAACACGTCAGAACAGTGTGTTCCTCTTCCACAGTAGGCAGCTGCCTATGTTTGTACACTATGCAAACATTTCTGAAGTTCAATAAAAGTAGAAAACTAGTGGGAAGTTACTGTTCTTCAAAAATATAGAAAGGGAAAATAGCCAATTGGAAGTAAATACGCCACCTAAATTTATTAAGAAGTCCCTGTTTCATTTATCAAAGTGGGCCATTAAGCACTGACAGGTTCTATGTATGGATTTTGCAGAAAGAAGAAAGCAAAAGTACTTCTACAAAGCTAATATTTATTGCTGGTACTCACAAGCAGCATATATGCCAAACACTTTTCTGCTACAGCTATCGAGGCATCATGGAATATATGTGGTGTTATGTGGGTTACCCAAAGTAATCACTTCAGTTAATAGCCCAAGCATTCCTTAAGGAAAATCCTGCTGACAAACTCTAGAACTGCTATTTATTGGCCAGCATCAAACTGATTAGCAAAAGGTTTTGTGCCCTCAGAACATTTGAACTCAACATGTAGGAAAATTTTAAATAGAATGAGGAGAGGAGAAAGGCAATTTCTCATTTAATTTTGATCCTGCATCAGGAGACTACACTCTCCAGGAACAGCTTAAATTCAGTGGAGGAAGAGATGATCCTGCAGAGGGCTTTGCAATAGGCACCTGTTGCAGGTTTTCTTATGCCCTTCTGAATTCCCTGACAGTTCTGAGGTTCAGCCACCTGCTGAATGCACTTCCAGCCCATGATGGCCTTGGCTGCTGCTGTCCACAAAAAAACGGGGTGCTGTGCTGCCATGGTCTGGGAGGAGAAGACACGGCATGTCTGCCTGGCCCAAACTGCTGGGCTGTTGGCACAATTTGGAAAAATGGAGATGGCTGCTGTGAGGCAAGCAGCCAACCCTTCACCCATGCAGAGAAACTGAGAGCAGCAATCTCCCCAGAGGCCACAGCTCTGTCTTACATTGTGGGCAGATGACAGGGCCACTGAGTTGCTTGAACCCTGTTTTCTTCTTGTGGACATGCACCCTGCCTCTCAGCCTAAAGAGGTGGGATGTAAACATCATATAAGCCAGAGCTGGGCAGTAGGTCACCCATTTGGTCATGCCGCTTTGTATGCAAATTTGCATAAAAAACACCAGCCGTTGCTTCATCTTTTTAAGACCTATCTTAAAATATGCAACCTTTATCTGTTAGTGCAGGCATACTTTCACTTTAACTATTAAGGAAGGTATAGCACATCCAAGGCTTCATCTTCTTTTTATCCTTTTCTTCATGAGCACTTCAGATCAACATTCCGGCACTCTGAAAGGATGGAGGTTTAAACTAGTCAGTCTGGTCAAGAAATATATGAGAATGGAACAACCCTACCACTTCACATACCACTATCCAGTAAAAAGCAGTGAAGGCTCTCAGTTAAGTAAGGGCAGAATATTGGTAGTTGTCACTATACTGGTTCCCTATACATACATCAATGACTGTAGCACTCTGGCTTGAGAACACCTTCCTGCATATATTTATTATTTACATATATTCACTATTTCCACCAAACTTTGGTTTGTTTGTTGTTTTTTTTTTTTTTCCTGGTATAAAGAATATTGACTAGAAATAATTTAAAAACATGAGCACGACACTTATATATCCACCATTTCCCCAGGGCATATTGTTTTATACACGTATGCACCATGAGCGAGTGTATACTGATTTATGTTTGCAATTTGCACTAACCATAAAAGAAGGCAGTAGTTTGTTGGTTTTTTTTTTGCTTTAAACAAAAAAACATGGTCATAAATAGAAATCTTAGAAAAGCCCTAAACACAACCTCATAAAATTAAATGCAAAAAGAAATATTCCCCCGCCCTCCCACCCCCCAGTTAAGCTATTTCATAGAAGGGACAGCCAAGATAAAAATACAAGAATGTAAGACATTTTCCAGAACTATATGTTTTTTTAAATAGTGAGAATTGCTGACCAGGCAAATTGCTTATTTTATACTTCTCTTCAGAGAAAAATGCCACTGAGAAAATTATACAAGCATATGCATTCTCTCATGTGTATGCTCATGGGAACAAATGCCAAAGTAATTCATTATCTGCAACACTGTTAAAATTAAAAAAAACAGACTTTAGAAATTCCATGATACTGTGAAGTCTACCAAATGAATGTTTTATTCATGCTCAAACTAATAAACAGATCACTTATGCTCACAATAGTATTTTTTCCAGTTATGAAAACATATAATAAGCAAAAAGTAACATAAGTAGTAAGCAAGGTAAATTTCCTTTAATATTTATAGCCTAGTTTCCCAGTAAGCAAGTCTCATATGATCACACGCTTATGCTTCTGTAGCTTTCATAACTGTTGAGCTTGTTGGCCGGTATCAGCAAACTTTGCAGGGGAGATGAAGGGGAATAGGTCCACAAAATTCATAAAATGCCTGTGAAAGCAGGTAATTGGACAGAGAAGGGAAGCCACAGCTAAGGGAAAGGCTGTAACCTAAGAAAACGCATTGGGTATCAGGATAGCCACATGGGAGACAGCATGTTCTTGTAATTGCCACAGTTTTAGGAATTTTTTCAGTCAGCAACTGAATAATGGCAGGAACCATAAGAAAGCAAGTGTGAAACACAGGTCAGCAAGAAAAATAGTTCATTCATTCTGGCCTTCATATATTTTTTGTTTTGGTTTGGTTTTATTGTAATATTTCAGATGAAAGTCCTCTTCGTATAAGACTTTTCTTCTCCCAAAGATCATAACAACTTCTTGCAAAAGAATTTTAGACAAAAGCAGTGCCCAAATCACTAAGTTTTGTTCAATGACAATAACGTACATAATCTGAATTTATGCTTCCTTGACTGGGGACCTAACTGTGATCAATTTCAGCCTAAAGGTTTGCTGCTGAAGGTGATACAATTGCCTTGATCACCCATCTTGCACAGTGGGAAATCAGGTCATTTCATCATATTCATCTTGGTTTACTACAGGAGCAAAGGAAACCAGACTTGTATTAGATTAACGGTAAGATGAGGCTGAGTACGGTTGATGTTTTTTTCTGATGAAAAGATGTTTAATACTAAAGGGGTGAGAAGTACCAGTTTAATCCCTAACGAAAAATAATTTCTTCCTTCAATATAAAGCCAGGCAACTTCCCTCTAAATCTTAATGCTTAACTCAACCATTGCATTTCAGATAGGAGAAAACAGTCTGCCCCTTGCTAGATTGTAGATTATACTGTTCACTCTTGGACAAAATCTATAGGTCAAAAAAGATACCAAGAATTGCAGCATACAGCAGCACTCTGGGCTTTAGAAAGGTAAGTGTTGTGCTGCATAGCAGTGTAGCAAACACAGCAAAGATGTGGGATGCCACTGATCAAGATGACAGCTTTTCATCTGGGCTCTATGTTTTGCTGTCAATTTCCCTGATTTATGGAAGAAGGACAAGCATGAGTCTCTTGATAATGTTTATTGATTATTTGTGCCCTTCCAAAGATCAGTCCCTTGTACCATTTAGCTGAGAAGCAGAAGAGAATACAAGAAGATATATGGCATGGCTTAATAACCATGAAAGAATCTAATGCAAAGCCACTAGCTAAACCATTAGTAAAACATCTGAAGATTGTTACTACTTGAATATAGTATGTGGTGCAGATTCTTTGTTTCATTAACTGAGATGCTGTAATAAAGAAGACAAACTACTTTCAGTTTGATTTATCTATCAAAGATCTGTTGCATTTGCAAAAGCCTAGGGATTATTTTTTAATGTAAATGCTGTCCTAAATAATTTTAAATCCCCTGGCTGAAACTCAGCCAATATGCAGTCAATGACAGCTCTATTGTTCATTTCTATAGCACTATAATTTTGTCTCTAATTACTATCTATAAAGCTGTTATTATTATTTATTTTTAAATTTTGAAAAGCCAGAACGTTCAATGTCCCAAAGCAAGAAAAGGTGAGGTCTATAAAGCTAACTCATCCATCTTGCATCAAATTAATTCAAGTTAGAAGTAAAAAGGCAGAAACACTTCCTTGTTTTGAATTTTCAGATATCACCAAATCTTTGAGAACTAGGATGTCTCTTTTTAGAATTACTGAACAGAAAATTTCACTAAACCCACTCTATGTGGCTCCCTTTATGAACTGATGAAGTCTAAAGGACCACTTAGAATTTCTTTTCCATTTTATGTAGATATTGAAAACGTAACATCTTAATATACCACATTGGAAGCATGAAACATAGACTGGAAAGACACAGAACTAATACAAAAATTTCACTTCTATGTGTCAGTCACACGTCTCTCATCCTTGAGTACCAAAACGTTCTATTATCCTTGTGTTTGCCTCTTCTCACAAAAGAGTCTGAATCTCACAGCACAAGTTCAAATATCCAAACTAAAATAAGCTCTGATAGCAGGGAAATAAAAGTATAACATAAGTCAAAACCTCTCTACTAAGAACCTTACTCTGAAACACAGAAGATACCAGAAATCTTAGGCTGTAATTTGAATACATAAATAAGAATGTAAGATACTGTATGTCTTAAATGGAAAGCGGTGACTTAGGTCCTATCTTAGCATGCACCAGCTAAAGAGCTACATATGTGTAGAAGTCTAGTGAGGAATGGCAATTAATATATGAGTAAAATTTTAGAATCAGAAATGTGATTAGTGAATAAGATTCAGTTCTAACCTCATAAAGAAATGCATATTGTTCTGACTAAAGTTACAGAAGAGATGCCCACTCCTACAATAATAGCAGCTAAGGCTATTTCACAGCTGGCCCACCTTCCTTTAACATCACTAGGCAGCAGGGTCTACATTAGGACTATTGCCCCTTCAAAACATTCTATTGTGTGCACAAAGTTAAACCAAATACAAGTATTCAAAGAAAAAGGATTGTATGCAAGTCCACATTGAAATTCTGCTCCGATATGAAAGAGACAAGTGTTGACTCTTTTTCTACAGTTTGTGCAATTATCCAGTTTGAATGTGTAAACATACAAAATAGTGTGTGGAATTTTATGTATAAATCTTTTCCTTTGTACCACAAAAGGAGAGGCCTATGGGTGCATTGTGAACAATGGAAACATAATAGTTAACTGTATCAGGGATTTCTCTTTCTAACCATAAAATACTTCAGAGTTTTCAGTAGTACACATGGGAAACTGTTGACACTGTCACTCAGTGCTTTAAATAGCATTACATAGAATAAAACATTGAAATGCATTGGAAAGAGTAATTTTAAATGACAGAAGAACTTTTAGAGTGTCTGGTTAGGTTTTGTCATCTCTCAGATCTTTATTAGTCATATATTTACATATATAAACCTTGTGTTTCTTCAGTCTTTTGAATGGAATGCACAAGGTGGGATTTTACTGACAAAGCTTTGTAATAATTGTCTCACTACCTATGAATGTGTATGCAAGTATCAGCATTTTTCCACTCTATGGTAATTACCACTGTGGCTAGTGTTACACTCTTCCATTCTGGACCATTTTCTGAAGTTTTATCACACATTAAGACTTACTTGAGATTTAGTGTTCTTCCAGTCCCTATCCTGCTAGGCAATATACCTCAGCCCTACCACCGTAATAACCAATGACTCATCTCTATTTGTAATGCAATACATCTGTATTTATAAGGCATATATTGCCTACTGGCAGAAAATGTGGTAAAAATGCTTTGTAAAACCAGAAAAAGAGAAGTCAGCTTACTGTCTATCCATCTGATAGTACGGTCTTCCCAGCAGCGTATGCCTTGAGCATGACTACTTAGGGAAATTTGCTAAGAAAACAGATGTTCCGTTGCAAGTGGAAGCTTCTGTGAATCAGTATCTTGGTCGTAAAGTTGCTGTCAGACAGGAGAGATGGTTGATAAAATGCTTCAAATCACCTTATTAATTCACCTCTGTATTCCTAATGATCACTATTATTATTTATTTTAACAGCTCCCAAACGTATGCTACACCTTTCAGAGCACATATTTCACAAATACATTGTAATTAACTGGCTAGCATAGGGATTTGCAAACTTTTTTATACTGTAAACCACAGTCTGAAACAAGATTGCTTCCTAGACCACTTCCTCTGCCATTCATGACATTAATGTAATGTACTAATGGTCCCTGTGCTCATTACAGAAATTGCTTACAAAGAGTAAATAAGAAAGAAAGTATTTAATGGATGTTTTCTGCCTCTTTAAAATGCAGTCTCTCTGGTAAAAGTAAAACAACATAAAAGACATTATCAACTAGCTTAGCACAGACCACCAACAAACTTTTCTCTAACCACAATACAAAAGCCTTTAGCCTATAAACTGTGTTGCGTCATTTTCTCTACTCTGAGTAAGTTAGAATTCACATTAGTTTTTTACCAAATACCAAATACCATCACCACTGGTAGCAGGGAAATATTTGCAGAAAGTAGCATTGGATCCATGTACTAATTATATTTTTCAAGCCAATAAAAATTACTGTTGTATTTGCTATGGCTGGCCTGAGATCAAATGAAGCATGACAGTTCAAATTATTTGTTTATTTTGTCTTACATTCTTCACTTTTTCACCAATATCCAAGCCGCTTATCTTTTGACATTTCAAAAACATATGTGTTTCATAAGAATATCTGAAACACGTCAGATTAATAATTCACATAATTAGGTTCTGGCATTAAGAGCTCTCATGGATAACATTCAGGAGACGAAAAATATCACAAGAAATATTAGGACTACTTGTATCACAAAGTTTTGTTTATCTGAATCTTTCATGACATCAGACAAGTTCATGAGCAACCTGATGTGTTGACATTGTCAAGGTGTTTGCCATCAATGCCAAACTGTAAGTGATAAATTAAAATTTATCATGTCCTTAAAATCACGGCAGGCCTGTTGACCCTCATGCATTTAAGTCAAAATCTTAACTTCCTGTATCTTTTAACTATATGAAACAAAACTTGTTTCTGACAATCAAAATAGATGTTAAAATGAGAGCTGTTATCAAAAAGCTGGAGCACTGGTTTATTATAGCTCTCCAAAACAAAGGCAGACACCTGTATAAATCCCAAGCACATGGTATTAAAATGAAAAAAAAAGAATCCATGAATATGCAGTTTTCTCTTCTAGCCTCGGGAAAGCAAAATGGTACAGTTTCTAATGACTCTAGGTGTAACTATTTAAAATACATGCCCGCACACACGTGCATACCTAGGTATCACAAACTATGTGAAAACCTTTTGTTCTAGGAAGTTCAGCTAAAAAGAGGTACTAGAATGCATGTGTGCAAATTACTTCAAGAATTTATTCTTACTAGAAGCAGGGGAAGGGGAAGGGGAAGGGGAAGGGAAAGGGGAAGGGGAAGGGGAAGGGGAAGCAAGGAAAACATGTGCTACTTACATAGTTCACAGAATCACAGAATGGTAGGGGCTGGAAGGGATCTTCAGAGATCATCTAGTCCAATCCCCCTGCCAAAGCAGGTTCACCTATAGCAGGTTGGAAAGGAATGCATACAGGTGGGTTTTGAGTATTTCTAAAGAAGCAGACTCCATGACCTCTCTGGGCAGTCCAGGAGGATGAATACTATAAACTGTGTAATTTCACACGAAGACTGACTTTGGTGATTACATTTTGACTTTGGTTAAATGTAAAAAAAAATAAATCTCATATTTTAGGCTTGGAAAGCTCTCTTTCTATTTTCTGGGTGTCAGAATCATAGAATGGTTTAGGTTAGAAGGGACCTTAAAGATCATCAAGTTCAAACCCCCCTGCCATGGCCACGGACACATCCTGCTAAAGTGGGTTGCTCAAAGCCCCATCCAACTTGCCCTTGAACACCTCCAGGGATGAGGCATCCACAGCTTCTCTGAGCAACTAGTTCCAGTGTTTCACTGCTATTACAGTAAAGAATTTCTTCCTAATATGTAATTGAAATCTACCGTCTTTCAGTTTAAAAGCATTACCCCTTGTCCTATCACTACACTCCCTGATAAAGAGTCCCTCCCTGTCTTTCCTGTGGGCCCCCTTTAAGTACTGAAAGGCTGCTATATGGTCTCTCCTTACAGCCCTCTCTTCTCCAGGCTGAACAACCCCAACCCTCTCAGCATGTTTCATAGGAGAGGTGCTCCAGCCCTCTAATCAGCTTTGTGGCCCTCTTCTGGACCTGCTGGACCTGCTCCAACAGGTCCATGTCCTTCTTCTGTTGGGGCCTTCAGAGCTGGACATGATATTCCAGGTGGGGTCTCATGAGAGCGGAGTAGAGGGGAAGAATCACCTCCCTCAACCTGCTGGCCACGGGTCTGTTGATGCAGCCCAGGATACAATTGGCCTTTTGGGCTGCAATTGCACATTGCCAGGTCATGTTGAACTTCTTATCAACAAATACCCCCCCAGGTCCTTCTCCTCAGGGCTGCTCTCAATCCATTCTCCACCCAGCCTGCATTTGTGCTTGGGATTGCCCTGGCCCACATGCAGGACCTTGCACTTGGCCTTGTTGAACTTCACAAGATTTGCATGGGCTCACCTCTCCAGCCAGTCCAGGTCCCTCTGGATGGCATCCCTTCCCTCCAGCAGGCCAACCGCTCCACGCAGCTTGGTGTCATCGGCAAACTTGCTGAGGGTGCACTAAATCCCAACATTCATGTCACCAACAAAGATGCTAAACAGCACCAGTCCCAGTACCAACTCCTGAGGAACACCACTTGTCACTGCTTGCCACTTGGACATGGAGCCATAGTGTTATTTAACTACTGACATCAAAAATCTTTCAATTTTGGCATGAATGTTTTCTAGATCCATAAAGTTCTCCTTGTGTGCATACTAGAATTATCTAAGTCCTACAAGGACTGAATATTTTGGCACCTAGCTCAGACCTAACAACCCATACATCAGGCAATTCTCAACCTAACTTAAGAGAGGCTTGACTGAGGCTGAGAAGTTTGAATAAAACTGTGCTCCTGCCTGCCAGGGGTTCAAGAAAAATTCAGTTCTGTTGTGTTTTACAGCTCAGCTGAAGTCTCATATAGAGGTGATCACTTAAAAACTCTCTGTTAGAAGCTCCCACTGAAGATATTGGCAACTGGTTTGATTTCTGGTTTTGCTTGGACTCAGACATGCCTTTCTGGATAGTTACTCCTGACAAAGCAAAACTAACATGTAGCTGACTTGGTATTTACAGATAAAACAAATCTGAAAAAATGAACAGTGCTAACAGGTCACTTGTGCTACAACAGTTTTACATTTTTCTGTACACTTTTGGTATGATTCTTTATTGCCACTGAGCAGTGAGTTGCTTTTTTCTAGTAGACTTGACAATTTGTGTCACAAAACCCATCAAGTATTACGGAACAGAAGGCCTCAGGTGCTATTACAACATATCGACATGATTACAGATGAAGAGTATTTAGCATCATTTATGTCCCCCATGCCAGTTCCCAAACCATAAAAAGAATGGTTCTACAATCCTGCCCTCTTCACAAGTATTTACATGCATTTTGTCTGTGTAACCTGAAGCAAGTCATCTTTTGTTAAATAAATTTGGTAAGGCATAAAGGTCAGAGGACAGTGAGAGAAAATTTTGGAGAATCCTTTTACTTCTGGCTAGATGTATCCTGAATTATGGGCAACAGAGAGCTAAGAAAAGAAGTTTTTTAGAAATGCTGAAGATGATTGGAATCCTCCGTTGCACCTCTCCCTGGTAGTAGTTCAAATTGACAGAAAGATTCAAGGATCTGCCTTGTGGTTGAATATAGCATAATGAAAACAGATGCAAGTGTATGAGAAAGTAAGAACTAAACACATGGAAATAAACAGAACATGAAACTTGCTTCTGAAACGTCATAAACTCTCCAGCAGGAAAACGTCATTGTTGTGAGACCCATCCTTTCTTTGTGCATCAATACATTAACTGGAAAACATAAGTAAATCATTGGAACATATAAGGAGCTGTAACTCCAGGATTAGCATTTGAATCTTAATTGAAAATCAAGCAGTTTTAGATTTTGAGATTAAATTAAGTGACTTTTTTTTTGGGGGGGGGGGGGGGGGGGTTCATTTGAGCTACATCATAGACAATTAAATGAGAAGCAGCTTACTTCAGAAACGTGGCTTTAAGTCTTTCCTAAAGTTCAAACCATAAAGGCATGACACAGAGTGCAAACCTGAGTGAAGCTTAATGAAATTTCATTATAGTTAATTGGTGCTTATTTAGTAATCATAGTAGTGCTTACTGCTTTGAAATGAGCTTTTTTTTTTTTTTCTCCCGAGAAATCCAAACTGCTCAAACAGTGTCAAACTTATTTCCCAGTTCATGGAAGTTTTGTGAGCCTTTTTGCATTACATAATAAAACATGACAATGTGGTATGAGTGACATAACCTAATGTGACTCATTATATACCTAGTGGAGTATTAGCAGTAATAACCATTTTCAGAACTATAATATTCTTAGTGATAGACTTATAAAACATATCTAAGATCAATTTTTTTCACAGTCAAATAAGGAATACTTTTGGAAAAAATTATGTTTGCCTTTATCATCATGCATATTTTCTTAGATAATTTTCTTCTAAACATAACTAGAACTAGACAGCAATTAGCAATTGAGCATATCACCATGAAAGTATTGCAGGACTGCCATAAAGGCAATGATAAGAACACTGACCTCAGAGCTGAGTAAAGAAGTAGAAGCTAATGGGATCGGCTATACTGGAAGCAAGATATAGCTTTCAACAGACCTATTTGGATTTTGCCTCAGAACGAAAAAGGTCAGCATACTAGCTGATAGTTATTGACAGATACTTATTTAGGTTCAGGATAATAGCTTTGAAAGTAAAATCACAAAGCTATTTTGGATGATTGCTTAGATCCTTGGCAGATAAACTGAAAATGCTCTTAGCTTGCATTTGCTGGCATTTTTATGAAGTCATTTTGTTGTTTTCCTTTATGGTGACTTGACTGTTGTTACCCATTATTCATTAAGATCTTATTTTGAAGAGCATAAAGTCTAAACCACATTAAAAAGCTAACATGCAAAGATAAGGAATGCTCTGGTTAACTAAAATGTAACCCTTGCAAATTTTACTGTCACTTATTTGTTCAGTTTGTTCCAAAATAGTTACTGGACATATGTGGCAGATGACACCGAGCTGAGTGGTGCAGTTGACACACCTGAGGGATGGGATGCCTTCCCAAGGGACCTGGAGAAGCTCAAGAAATGGGGCTGTGTGAACCTCACGAGGTTCAACAAAGCCAAATGCAAGGTCCTGCACCTGGGTTGGGGAAACCCCCAGTGTCAATACAGGCTGGGGGATGAAGGGATTGAGAGCAGACCTGTGGAGAAGGACAAGGGAGCACTGGTGGATCAAAAACTGGACATGAGCAGACAGTGTACACTCACAGCCCAGAAAGCCAATTATATCCTGGGCTGTAAAAAAGAAGCATGGCCAGCACGTCAAGGTAGGTGATTCTGCCCCTTTTCTCCGCTCTGGTGAGAACCCACCTGGAGTGCTGCATGCAGCTGTGGAGCCTTCAGCCCAAGAAAGACAATGGACCTGTTGGACCAGATCCAGAGTAGGGCCACAAGGATGATTGGAGGGCTGGAACACGTCTCTTACAAAGAAAGGCTGAGAATGTTGGGTTTGTTCAGCCTGGAGAAGAGAAGGCTCCAGGGAGACCCTATAGTGGCCTTTAAGTACTTAAAGGCGGCCTATAAGGAAGATAAAGACAAACTTTTAGTAGGGCCTGTTGAAATAGTACAAGGGGCAATGGTTTTAAACTAAAAAAGAGTAGATTTAGACTACATATAAGCAAGAAATTTTTTACAATGTGTGGTGAAACACTGGCACAGGTTTCCCAGAGAGGTGGTAGATGCCCCATCCCTGGAAACGTTCAAGGTTTACCAGAGGAGGATCAGCACTGCTCCAGTTCCATCCAGTTTCCTCCAGTGTCCTGCTGGCTGCAAAAGAGTATCCCAATAGAGTTATTTGACTAAGAAGGATCAAAACTGTAAGAGAAGTGTGAAATAAAGCACTGCAGGACGGAGAGTAGTGCCTAAAATTTAATTCCTGAAAGAAGGTTTGAATATCAATATTTGCCATATATAAGCTAAAAGACATTCTGAAGAGTTTTTGAGATCAATATCTTCCCAACTTCACTGTTTGACTGATAATGAGAAGCATATTGTGAAATGAAGTGAAAAAATGGAGCTCAAATTAAAAACCCATTAGAGCCCTGTAATTTCATTAAGCTTTAGAGAGCTGTTACTTCATTTGTATATTTAATAATACTAATAGCTCCATGAGACTGCAAGCTTTTAATAAGCTTTTGAATTCGGAAGAGGGTAAAAGACTCCCAAACATCCCTAAATAACTGTTTCTAGTGGTTAGTTACCACCAACAAAAGAGTTTCTTATTTACAACATAAATTTTTCCAGCTTTAGCTATTAGTCATTGTATCTTATCATGCCTCTGACTGCAAGATTAAAAGCAGTCTACTATCAGAAATCTTCTCCCTGGTTAGGTACTCAGAGATCATCATCAGGCCATGCAATCTTCCCTCAGATAACAGAAAAGATTAAATTTCTTGAGTTGTCCACTGACTGAGCTTTCCTGCTGTGTTAGATGGTCCTCCTCTCTCAATTCTTTCTACATGATCAGCACTCTTAAAATTGGGAGCCTGGTATGCTGGATGTAGCGTTTCAATCTGGCGATAGCCATGTATAGTCAAGTGTAGATAAATCAGCGAAAGGCAGGGAAGCAGTAAGGAGATTTGGGTAGGATGGACAACACATGAAATGGCATTGTACAGGATGAAGTTCAGCATCCATTTTCAATTTGCAAAATGGTCTGCAATAAACTTTTCTCAGTGGCAATTATTCTTCCCTAGTTCTACGTGATTTTTTCCCGTTTAAGTGCCATTCTAGCCCATGCTATCCTCAGCCACCGTTTTAGTCTCCCAGGTTATACTGAGTTAGTTTCCAAACCTAGACACTAGATCTCTCATGAGTATCTGCTTTTCAAAATATTATCTCCTGTATTATTAGTGAAATCTCCACTTTTTATTCCTAGATATACATAGCTGTTGGACCCAAAAAGCTGTGTATAATTTACTTGCACTTATCTATAAACACTTCATCATATTTGAAATATTTTACACATTTAATTAAAGGCATGTTTCTATTTTGATCCACCTAATTGGTAAAAAACAAAACAAAACAAAACAGATTTTAATAACATTAGGCTGTTCCTTTTGGAATCTCACTAGAAACATCTCCTTTCAATAATAATGATTACCCATATGCTTTTACTTTGGGATGTCTCCCAGCACATTTTAATCATTTAGCATTTTTTAATTTATGTTATAGTCCTGAGTAACCTATATAAGGACCTTTCCTCCTAACTGAAATTATTAAGTCTTGATTCAGTCATTCATGTTTAGCTGAACTTGACTTGACACATAAAGGTAGTAGATGCAATGTATGTACACTTCAGCCAGGAATTTCTGACTTTACTATTGTGAGAAACGCGCTCACTGTATTGAATTTTAGTCCGGGGCAAATTCGGTGGAGCAAAGAATATTTATTACAGCGCTGGGAGTTACACAGGGGATTTCTCCTCCTGTGGCTCATTTTTCCCTTTACAACCGCTTGTTTTTATTTTGTATTCTTTATAATTATTCATGTTTCTTCTTGGAACATAGTTTTCATAATCAATGAGTTTTTGGAACATGACCCACCCCCAAATACATAAACAATGAGTTCTGGGAATGCAACCCACCCCCAAATACATAATCAATGAGTTCTGGGAATGCAACATGCCCCCCTCCCAGGCGCTATGCTTCTTCAGGGGTCTTCCTGATAGTCCATGGAGGGAGGGCCAAAGTCTTTATCACCATGTCCTTCTTGTGGCTTCTTCATTCTTTACACTTCTGTGGTTGTCTTAGCTAACTACACCACCCTTTGTTCTGCAAATTTTCGGTAGTTCTAACTGTTGCCTTCGTCTGATATCCTATTTAAAACTATCCCTTTTCCAAACGCATAGCAAGCACACACCCATCTTAGCTGAAGCCATAGCGAGCACACATTCATTTTTAGCTGAAGCAAAATTTTTGCCAAATTACTTATTACACTATATAACATTAAGATTGAGTAATGAGAATGATTCAAAGTCACCACAATAAATTTGGCTGAAATCTAGGGCCTAAAGATGTCTTGAAAACTGGCAATTGTCATAGAACAAGTGCCTTACAAGCCAGTGCTATAGGGATAGTGATCTGGAAGAAAAGTCATAAAGAAACTAGCAGAGAGTGGAAAGATTTATTGGTAGCAAAGACAACACCACACATCATTTAGTAAACAAGTTATTAACATTTCAACATACCCGTGTGTAACAGAACATAAACTACCCTACATAAGATAAGGGTCTCATTAAACCATGGTGTTGATCATGATCAAGTCAACAATGGAAATCTGTACACAAAAAGATTTGCGTGATCTTTTAGTGCATGAGTAAAAGACAATGGAGAAGAAGTAATTGTACCACATGACACACATGGCAAATACATACTACTAAATACTGACCAGTGCACTCACTAAAACTGGAAAAATATTCCAGAAGTAGATACAGTTTAAGAGGACTGTTGAAAAATGGTAGACAATCTAAAGAAGAGTCACAAGAATGATTCAGTCTGGGAAATAAACTTTGCCAAGAGAGCCACCTAGGTCACTATACGTGGTTTAACAAGCAGGTACAAAAGTTGTGCAAGCACTAACAAAAAGGTATCTCTAGGAATAATATTCATTCAACTGACTATTTCAGAATAGAAGAAAAAGTTTTAACATTCTTCAACAGATGAAAGTTGAAGCTGGACAAACTTGCACCTCTCAGAGGTGCAAATTTTTTAACATTAAGGTCTTGATTAAATCTTGGGAATGTTAATGGGATGATTCCTCTGAAAAGATTCATTCATGAGCGGAATGTTTGACAGGAAGTCCAGGACCAATGGAGGAAACACAGTATTTCAAAAGCCTCTTGACGTCTGCAAAAGTGCAGATTGAATATGACCAGTAACAATAATTTAGAGAGGGCATCTTGAGCTTCATCTTGTTTCCAGAAAGAAAAAGTCCTCTTTTGGATGTACTACACAGAAACTATGCTAAAAAGAAAACTAACATTAGAAAATGAACAACGAAACTATAAGGGACTTATTACGCTTTTTAAGAATGCCCTAAAGACTAGCATCCAAACAAACCCGTCAGGCAATTCCTGAGTTCACAGAGCAACCTTTTCTGCATTATTGATTATACGTGTTCGACTCGTGTTTCTTTAGCATTATTACAGCTGAAAATAAAATCCTAAAAAGAAAGAAGCTCCAGATAGAGGTAACAGTTTGTCTTCTGCCTTACATATCTAAAAACTACAGGAAAAAATTCTGATGCCCCCAGTCCTTAGAACAATCTACCAAAGATCATAGTAGTTTCTTTTCCCTTACAGTGCTTAAATCAAGACAGGAGATTTTTATAGTAGAAACACTGCAGTTCAGTCAGTGCTACTGGCCATAAACCCAGAAATAATTTGTTCTTTTGAAGGTCAGACTGGATGAATGAGGCATTCACATCAGTTTTTAAATCTATCTCCTATCCTAAACACAGCACATACTTCCTTTTAAAAATGATACCATCTTCTACAAACAGTCAAAATACAACTGTTATACTGAAAATATTTATTATTGAGTGATATTTTAAGTTATTCTAATTAAAAAAAATGTGTTTGTTTCAAAACACATGACATTCAGTAACTCCTCACTATGTTCCAGGATCATCTGCTTAACGTGGAACTATCCCCATACACTCACATGATAAAAAGAAAGCCCTAAATCTGTATCCATTACACATCTGCAGAAGTGTTTGACGCACTTCATTGAGCTGCCAGACTGTTGACAATAACTGAAAATAAGCCTTTGTGCAGATCTTCGTATGGTCATGGTCAGATTTTGTAGGGATGCATACTTACTTACCAGGTATCTTGATGTGAAACCAAATTTTTATGAAAAATCTTTGAACAGAAACAAACTGGTTAGCATTCATTTTGAGAAGAGTGCTAGCACTTACAGCTATTCCATAAAACCCTATACAGCTATCTTATACAGAAACATTATGGAAATAATCCTATATTTTATTGAATATTTAGTAAATAAAAGCAGAAGTCACAATTGATATATCATAAGATTTCTGGTAATTCAATTATCTCTTCATTTTCACAGAGTGTGAGGAAGATGTTACACTTTGATCTAAATCACTGAGCTAAACTGGGACAATACATGTGTGACAGTTCTAATTAAAGACATCCCAGTACATTTTAGCATTCACTAGACACATTGACAAGCCCTAAATTTGTCGTCCTTAAACCTCTTTTCAAATATAGTGGTTTGCTTAACATGGAGGTTTTGTCATGTAAGTTTTTAAGTGGTGAAAATACAATCTACCCAGCCAAATAGTTGACAACAACAAATCCAGTGTTGGGTTCTTCTTCAAGTTCATTGGAATCTCTTTTTTAAGTCTGCTGTAATAACTAGGTTCATAAGTGTGAATTAGATATTAGCAAATGTTATGATAAAGATATTTTTTTAATTCCATGGGTGAAAGTAGGCATTATACAATGTTCAGATGCAAGCCGACTGTTTTATATGAAGTCATGGCTGTGTATCAATTCATAGGAATATGATGCTGAAACTTTGCCAACAACATGAAAGTACAAGAACTGCTGCGCCAATGACAAGTCACATGATGACTCTAGTACATCAAACAGAGAAGCTCTTTGAAGGACTCCAGTACTGGAGCTGAACAGGAATAAAAGTGGTTCAAGCCATTAGGGAAAGAGTGCAAAAGAAAAGTTTAATTGTCCACATTCTTCAAATGTCAACATGTCTCTCTATCCATGGTGTGAAGCCCTCTGACTGCTACTTTGTAAACCTAATTGAGTAACATTTGTTGAATAAAAAAGTCAGTGAATATTACTAATTTTTCATTTTAAAAAATTCAATTAATAGGGATGCTCTTTGTATTCAAGGAGCTCTGTAGGTGACCATCTCTTATTTGTCACATAAATTATTCATTCGCTACCAGCAAAATTTGTCAAGTGATTTATTTATGGAAGTACTTCTTTGGTATTCAGCCAACTCTCCATCTCTTGCTTGTTTGTAATGTCTAAACTGGAAACTGTTCAATATCTGGGAAACAAACTGCTGCCTTATTTTACACCATGTTTCATCCAGATTTTCTGACAACGACAGTTCCCATGAACTCAAATTTCAACCCAAGCATAAGCAGTATCTATGACAGTATGGCAGAGGTCACCTTCTTCTTAAAGGATACAACTCTAAAACAATGGAACTCCTTCAGAATGTTCCCTTCATAAGTGTTAAGTATTGTGACAAAAATGTTACATAAAAAAACTCAATTATCATCTGGAGATTTATTGAGCCACATTTGGAGATTAAATTTAATCATTAAAGAGGAAAAAACAGAACAATTTCAGTCCTGTATTCAGCGCTAGTTCCCTGTGTTCTTTAACTGTGGGGCTACTATTAAAGGAGAGAATTTACAAACACGTTAATTAAGTAGTTCCAATAAGAGCTCAGGGAAATAAGCAAATTAATTTGCATATTTCCCTGGTGTACAAGGGGTTAATTAAAGTGCTTTAAAATATTTTTATGATGCTATTCAGCTGAGTTCTGATCATTTGCTGATTTTTCAATTAGTTCTATTAACATGGGCTTTGAAGGTATGAATGGGAAAGAGAGAAAGATAATGGCCACAGAAGGCAAAGATTACAACAGAGATTTTTATCCCAGAGCAGCTCTTGTGCTTAGCTGTATTTTCACACACTTAGGCTACCTGAGCTCTTAAAAGATCTGGATCTTTGTGAAAAGTGGAATATCAAAACAATGGGGGGGGGAAATGATGTTAACTTGTTGGCTGCATTATAAAGAAACTTTATTGATTAACTAGTTCAGTGATAGTGCAGTTTTTGAAAAAGCTTTTTAAGCACACTATAATAGCTGGAGGGAAAGTGGTCCACTTTCCTTTTCAATTTTCTTTATAGATTTTTTGTAAGTTCTGATTTTATAGTAATTACACAGAAGTGCTTCTTTCCAGGATTATTTTTCCTCTAGTTGAAGTCAGATATGAATTGTGCATGAATAAGCAGGCAGAAATGCATGAATAAGCAGGCAGAAATGAAAATATATTTTGCGGGACACAAAAAATTAAACAACTTACAAATATATATCCAAATATCAATTATATGAGGACTGTTGCTAGCTCCCATAAATGAAAACAAAGTACACAATTTGAACAATAAATTTCTGAAACTTGCATGCATATTCTCCAAATTTTAAATTGAAAAAAAATGTCAGATAAAGGCAAGTACTATAAAGAAAGAAAACAAAACAAAACAAAATAAAACCCCAACCAGCCAAACTATTGCCACTTAAAAAAAAAAAAAAAAAAAACAACAACCAAAACAAAACAAAAGCCATACAATGCCAGGTGTGTCATTTTCCACTGCACTATCAGACACAACCAAAAAAATCCATATGAAACAGGACATTTATTTAGCCAG
The DNA here is from genome assembly GCF_965231255.1 of Vanellus vanellus. NCBI lineage: Eukaryota > Metazoa > Chordata > Aves > Charadriiformes > Charadriidae > Vanellus > Vanellus vanellus. Next base: position 40,267,225 of record NC_138908.1, on the reverse strand, counting down.
AAAATAGAATTCATTCCATCTCCCCATGATGTTACCGGTCATATGGGAGCAAAAGGTCAGGTTCCAAAAACCACTGAATGCCCTTGCTACTCTGATATTGCACAAAACATATGCAGCAAACCCAGTAAATGCTACTGATACGCAGAATATGTAAAAGGAGAAGAGATTTACAGACCCCTCTCACCTACCGCTGGTGTGCCAAATTTCACATAACTGTGCCACTTCGTAGCAAAACTAACCTAGACTATACAAAGTCTTTATTCTACAGTCTGTTCCACCAGACATACTCCAAACTGAAAACATAAAATTAAGATAGCTTTTCACATTTAGAGAGTATTGACTTCTATTATTCCCTCCATGCATGAGCCTCAGACCTACAGTCATGTAAGATATGGATCTTCTTTAGTTCCTTCAAAAGAAGGATCATCTTGGGCACATTCTGTTGCTCACCCAGCAGGAATTAAGACAGAAAACCCCCAACAAAACTGCTCTGGATAACAGGAACAGAAAGTAATGAGGAAAGCTTGTAAATGGGGGCAAGAGGCAACAGGACAAGGACTACCTGCCTTTTAAATCTCTGCATGATATGAAAACTGCAGAAGGGTTTTGGAAGACTGTACAATGTTAAAGAGGGTACAGAAAACCTGAAAATGAAAATGGGGAAAATTTACTGAGTGAAGTTTCATGAAAGCATGATGATAAATTGTTATAGAAAAGGGGTGATTAAGACTGTTGGGTGATAAGGTGACACCTGTAGAACTGAAATTTAAATACAGATTCCATCATCTGTATTTACTTCAAGGACTTGTTTTGGTATTTTACTACAAAGCCATATTGCAATTATTCTGTAGAAAATAACAATTTATTTATGTGGGAATACACTCCAGTGTCTCAGCTGAGGTAGGACAGCATAATCTTCAGTCACCAAGACCTAGGCTAATTTACAGTGAATAAGATCTGGAATGCAAACTTAATAGTATTCATAAAAGCTTGAGTTGTGTATTTCAGAAGAGAGAACAGCAAGAGTTAAAAGATTATGCTAATTCTCAAAAGGCAAACTCTTGGAAGATGAGAGAATAAGTCAACACTTGTTACTATGTGTTAGGTAGAAACTTCATCCACAAATTAGTTACTAATGACTGTTCAAATAAATTTTAAAACCTTTCTGAGGCTGACTTTAAGACAACAGTTAATACTTATACTTTAGGGGGCCTGTACGGTGGGAAAGCCATAATAATAAAATGACCTTGAGGAAAAATTTGAAAAAAAAAACTTACGCTTGAATCAGATTATTTCCTCAGGCATTAGTAGAATTTTTTAATTATCAACTGAAACTTTTAGTAAGAAATTATATAATAGACAACATGCTGTATATTTTTCAAAATAGTGCTTAGAAACCATCTCAAAATTATCAGCCAGATAAATAGAAGAGTCATCTTAACCTATTTTCAGACTACATGGTCAGTTCCCAGTAGCATTTCCCAGCAGTTCTCAGCTTCCCAGAGATCTATCATGTATTGCTACTGCTAAAAATAGCAAGTGTTATAAAATTAGTATATATAAGTGATAAGGAACAAACAAATTGGAAATAATTTTTTAAAGACAGATTCATATGTTTTGGCCCATACTTGTAGTTCCTGCAATTTGTCAGGCTCAATATTTTTAAGGTCAGAGTTGTTTCTCCTGAAGTGTCACTTTTTTTTCTACTAACTATAAGGCTTTAAATAAAAGTAACCCTATTTTGTGACTATCTCAAGTAGCAGACAAAGATTCCAACACCTTTAAGTGTAAAGGTACAAAAGCAGAAGTAGCAAAGTGGGAGACAGCAGCCTCTGTGGACACAGACCTCAAAGGCTTTGGCTACCAGATTATTTTCATAATGATTGAAACGGCATTTTAAATTTCTCACAAGTGTCTCCTTGAATCTGAAGAGCTGTTCTGACCGACTAGGAGATGTTTACGTGCTTATGCAGGAGTAAGTGTTCCCACTTTGGTGGTTATTTACTGAGAAAGTGTTATCTTCCTTCAGTTAACCCCCTTTATTTTGACACTTTTAATATTGTATGTCCTCATTCTACATTAAGATTGTATTACAGGTTAATATTCAAAAGCACTCTGATTTTCCTTGATTCCTGTAAGGATTTTCTATTTATACAATATCACCAAAACATTAAAAAACATACAAACAAAACAAAACAAAACAAAATTACAAACAAACAAACAAAGTGTAACTAGAAATAAACAGATTTTTTTATGTGCCATGCTGTGTTCTATGTGGGTCAAACCTTATCGTAGCTTTAGGCCCATATATCAGTGAAAGAATTTCACCTTCTAAACTAACTTGTTTTTTTTACAGAATGTTATTGCTTTCCAAAGTAATTAAAGCAATAACTGCAAGCTTCACATTGAGGTGCTTGCATGACATTGCTCAATATTGGGTCAAAACTCTTAGGGGTGGACCTATTTTGAGAGCAGAATTGCCCTTAGGAACATGGAAATAGGACATGCACACTGGTAACAATGTTACTGCAAGGAAAATTCACAACAGAAGTGAATAAATATTTTAGTCTCAAAACAATATAGTTCGGACAGCAAAATACTACGTTATCTTGAATATTTTACCAGTTTTCACAGCTATTAACTCGACAGAAGAATAAGCTGGCTGGCTCATCATGAAACCCTTGTCTATATAGCAAAATTAAAAACCATAATGACATCTATCTTTCATCTCTTTACCTTTTTTACTGCAGTATCACTTAGTGTGACTATACAAGTGAATTTACTGTTGTTACATGTTTGTTTGGTTTTTGCTCTTTTATAAAGAGAAAGAAATAAAAGGAAGAAAATATTTTGAAAACATTTTGCTTTTCTTCGCCCCAATTCTAAAATAAAGTTATTGAAATGGGACACAGTCTGACTTTCTGCTAGTGTGGAATCAGATTTTAATGCCAAACACTGAAATTATACCCAAAAAAAGAGCAACAAAGTATTCATAGTTCCACACATAAATTAAAGTTCCTCTTTATTTAGAATCTGCTAATAGTCACATTAATAAATTCAAGGCTAAGCATCAAGTAAAACTGGAAAGAATTTTTTTTTTTTAATATTAAAATGATTGTATGCAAAGGAAGATGGGAAAAGCAAGAGGAATATTAAATGTGTTGTTTCAACAGTTTGAAAACATTGTTTCATTTCAGGTGTTATGTTTCATTTCGGAGCTGACCATTGCACTCTAGCTTAGTTCTAGCTTCTATAGTGAGAAACTATATGATGAGGAGACATGTTAGTGTGGGAGAAACTCATTGGGATTCTAATGTCTGCATAATATATAATTTCTTAGAGGTAAAAGTTATTAGACCTTGATATCTCAGTCTCAACCTTAATAAACACATCCACTGTCTTTTCATCGTTTTACAAGGACAGGAAAGTCTCCTTTAATGTTTAACCTTGAAGCAGAAGTTGCTTCTAAGTACTAATGGAATTTTCCCACTTTGGGTATCTAAATGAAATATTGAATTTTACCTCTGAGGCCTAAACCAATTCTTGTTGCTCAGTGTATGAGCTTTTCATGACTACTTCAAGCACCATTCGATGTAAAAAAAAAAAAAAAAAAAATCACAAATACAAGGTTGAACATTTTTTTATTAAAATAAGCTCAGAGTGCTTGGCCGGGATTCATTTAGGTCTGCTTTCTATACCTAACAGGACTGCCTCACAGATGGCTGGATTTGTTCATCATTAGGCAATAGTGAGAAAGGTAATGGGTACAAAAGTTTAATCTATTTTCTTTTGGTGTAATACTGGATCATCTGCTTTTGATTTGGTTGTCTTGTAGCAGTAATAACATGACTATAGGAACGCATTTAAATATAAATTGCAAGCAGTAAGAAATAAATTTTCTAAATGTTGGTGAACAAGGCACAAGCCCAGCTAATTCTTAGAAGACTAAACATTTTCATATATTTCTAGTAAGACAGAGTGGAGCTTACCCTCAACCATAATCATAGAATCATAGAATCATAGAATCAGTGAGGTTGGAAGGGACCTTTAAGATCATCAAGTCCAACCATTAACCTACCCTGATAAAAACACCACCACTCCTAAACCATGTCCCTAAGCACCTCATCTACCCTTTTCTTAAACACCTCCAGGGATGGTGAATCCACCACCTCTCTGGGCAGCTTATTCCAATGTTTAATAACCCTTTCAGTGAAAAAATGCTTCCTAACATCTAATCTAAACCTGCCCTGACATAACTTGAACCCATTTCCTCTTGTCCTATCACTTGTCGCCAGGGAGAAGAGGTCAGCTCCCATCTCTCTAAAACCTCCTTTCAGGTAGTTGTAGAGGGTGATAAGGTCTCCCCTCAGCCTCCTCTTCTCCAGGCTAAACAACCCCAGATCCCTCAGTCGTTCCTCATAAGGTTTGTCCTCCAGACCCTTCACCAGCTTTGTAGCCCTTCTCTGGACACGCTCCAACACCTCAATGTCCTTCTTGTAGTGAGGGGCCCAAAAGTGAACACAGTACTCGAGGTGAGGCCTCACCAGTGCCGAGTACAGGGGGATGATTACTTCCCTAGTCCGGCTCACCACACTATTCCTGATGCAGGCCAGGATGGTGTTGGCCTTCTTGGCTGCCTGGGCACACTGCTGGCTCATGCTCAGCCGGTTGTCCACCAACACCCCCAGGTCCTTTTCTGCCAGGCAGCTTTCGAGCCACTCCGCCCCCAGTCTGTAGCGCTGCATGGGGTTGTTGTGACCCAAGTGCAGGACCCAACACTTGGCCTTGTTGAACCTCATACCATTGGCCTCAGCCCATCTGTCCAGCCTGTCCAGATCCCTCTGCAGAGCCAATCTACCCTCAAGCAGATCAACACGCCCCCCCAGTTTAGTGTCGTCTGCGAACTTACTGAGGGAGCACTCGATCCCCTCATCCAGATCGTTGATAAAGATATTAAAGAGAACGGGCCCCAGCACCGATCCCTGGGGGACACCACTCGTCACTGGACACCAACTGGATTTAACTCCATTTACCACCACTCTCTGGACACGGCCATCCAGCCAGTTTTTTACCCAACGAAGAGTATACCTGTCCAGGCCATTAGCAGCCAGTTTCTCCAGGAGAATGCTATGGGAAACGGTGTCAAAAGCCTTGCAAAAATCCAGGTAGACAACATCCACAGCTTTTCCCTTGTCCAGCAAGTGGGTCACCTTGTCATAGAAGGAGATCAGGTTTGACAGGCATGACCTGCCTTTCACAAAGCCATGCTGACTGGGCCTGATCACCCTGTTCTCTTGCATGTGCCGTGTGATGGCACTGAGGATGATCTGCTCCATGACCTTCCCAGGCACCGATGTCAGACTGACTGGCCTGTAGTTCCCTGGATCCTCCTTCCGGCCCTTCTTATGGATGGGCGTCACATTTGCCAACCTCCAGTCAGCTGGGACCTCCCCAGTTATCCAGGACTGTTCATAAATGATGCACAGTGGGCCGGTGAGCACTTCCGCCAGCTCTCTCAGCACCCTTGGATGGATCCCATCCGGCCCCATAGATTTGTGCACCTCCAGGTGCTGAAGCAGGTCCCTCACCATTTCCCTTTGGACTACAGGGGCTTCACTCTGCTCCCCATCCCTGTATTCTAGCTCAGGGGTCGGAGAATTCAAGGAACAACTGGTCCTACTGCTGAAGACTGAGGCAAAGACGGCATTAAGTACCTCAGCCTTTTCCTCATCCTTGGTTACTATGTTACCAGCCCCATCTACTAGAGGACAGATATTATCCTTGGTCCTCTTTTTATCGCTAATATATTTATAGAAACTTTTTTTGTTGTCCTTGACAACAGAAGCCAGGTTTAGCTCTAGCTGAGCTTTGGCCCTTCTGATTTTTTCCCTACATCGCTTTACTACCTCTTTGTAATCCTCCTGGGTGGCCTGCCCTTCCTTCCAAAGGCCGTATATCCTTTTTTTTTCCCTAAGCTGCAACACTAGCTCCCTGCTTAGCCAGGCTGGTCTTTTTCCCCGACGGCTTGTCTTACGGCACACGGGGACAGCCTGCTCCTGCGCCTTTAGGACTTCCGTCTTGAAAGACATCCAGGCTTCCTGGGCTCCTTTGCCGTGGAGGACTGCCTCCCAGGGGACTTTGTCGACCAGGCTCCTGAAGAGCCCAAAGTCCGCTTTCCGGAAGTCCAAGGTGGCAGTTCTGCTGACCCCCTTCCTTGCTTCTCCCAGAATTGAGAACTCTATCATTTCATGGTCACTGTTGCCAAGACGGCCTCCAACCATCACATCCCCCACAAGACCTTCCCTGTTTACAAACAACAGATCCAGCAGGGAACAACAGATCCAGCAGGGATCAGTGTCACTGATATTTTACTGTGAGTAAAATTTTACAGTGAGTAAAATATTTGCAAAATTAAGGAAAAAAACTAAGACAGAGTTTATAACAGTTGGAGGTATTGCCCAAATACTTGCATTGTTTAAAGTAGTTTTAATAATTTATTTACTGATGCATCAACATTTTCAAATCAAAGCTATTTTTCAGTTCTTGACTAAGGGATCGAAGAGCTTGAGCTAAATTATTCTGAAGGTAAGAAAGAGCCTACTACCAAATTATTTTGCTTGAGACCAGGCTTTACTTGCCCAAGCATGGTAAGATTGCTCAGACACCCCCATTTCTCTCCCTGCAAGTTACAGCACATTTTCTTTTTTGTTGATGCATTTTTCTTTTATATTTGTATAATGTATAACTAGTACAGCCTGCCCAATAAGTCTCTTGTGTCTCCAGTCCCTCCTTGACAAGGCTTCTCCAGCCAGGAAAGATGCCATTCACGGAATCACGGAATCACGGAGTGATTCTGCCCATTTTCTTCAGTAAATTTACCACAAAAAAGCAATTTATGAAACCCCCCGAAATTCATTCGTTAATTGCCTAAAGAGGCACAGAAACACATTGCTGTCATCCTCATGCCCACTTCCACCTGAGCACCCTTCACCTTTTCCATACCTGCCTGCTCATTGCTTTCTAATCTGAAGGAGACACCACTTTCATCCAGGAATGATGAAACAGAGAAACATGATTGTTCTATCCTAAGCTAGATCTGTACACAGCTATACCAGAAAAAAAAAATATCGAGTTGGTTACAAGGAATTACTTACAAATAAGTAGTTATCCTATGTATTATGTACAAACCCAGGCACAGGTTCCTCCTGCTGTTTAGGCAGTTGCAAATTTAAGGCATTAAAACAAGCAGTTCCTTCATGGGATGATGGTAATAAAATGGCATACTCTAAACCAAATGGAGCTGTCAAAGCCACTCGATGTGTGAGTGTCTCCTGGTTAGTTTTCCTATTCCTGATTTCCCACTGTCATTAAAACAGTGAAATAGTTTGTAGACAAAGCCTCAAAATCAGAAATTTCCCAGATATACAAATGAAGCATGCTTTGTTTGGTATCTGTTGACTTTTTCAAGGTGTTTGCACGTCACATGTTAAGAATAAAGTTAACACAGGCTTAGAGCCATCTACACGATCTCTCAATCCTGTCTTGCTGTGTCACGCACCTAAGCACGCAACAACCCAGCTTCTTCATTGTGTCCAGCTTTAGGGAGAGGCATTAGACCCTAACAAAACAGAGCGGTCTCTGGCATCCAAAGGCATTCACATCAATAAGGTTCCTCTTGTAACCAGTTAACCTTGTTTTATGACTACAGTCATTAGATGAAGGAGGGAAGAGTACGGCTGCATGTAAGGAAAAAAAATCTTTCATAATGAGTGTAATTAAGTATCAGAAAACATTATCCAAAGAGACAATGAACTTTCTGTCTTTGGAAGTTTGCAAGACCTGGCTGAACAAAGCCCTGAGCAACCTGGTCTAGAATTAGTGCTGGCCCTGCTTAAAGCATGTTGGACTAGATAACTTCTAGTGATCCCTCCCAAGCTGAATGATTCTATGACTCTGTAAATTCCATGCTGGTGAAAGAATAGGATTGGCCTAATGCTATATAGAGAGCCTAAAGCTACAGATCTGTTCTCTTGTACCAGCAAAAAAGGACTTATTCCCTTTAAAAGAATAAATGGTAATAAATTAACAGGAAAAAAAATTAAAGCCACATTAACACCCCCAAATCTATTTGAATTCCCATTTTTTTATACCAAAACAGTCTATAAAAATGCTATGCCTGTTCAGTAAGGAAAGACCTTACGCTTTTTCTTTACACCTTTCCTAATGGATTCCTTCTGTTGTAGAATGTATCCGTTTTCTGTTGAAGATTCAAGCTCAGCACTGGTTATTACTGATTAAAAAGGCAGGAGCTCTGAGGGAAGGGTCCTCTGATGTGACTGGAGACCGGCAAGAGGAGGAAAGTTCCAACACTTTGTTTTGTCCTGGGATACCCCACTAAAATGGTCTTGCAAGTCTCCTCTGTCGTGAGCCTATGCAATCAGACTAATGAGACAGAAGTAAAAAACATTGTCAGTATGTCAGCAACAGGCTGAAAATAACTTTCAGCTGATCCAGAATCACATGTGAACAAAAGCAAATTCATTCAATAGCTCATAAAAACACCACACTAAGAACAAGGAAAGAAAACTTATACAAAATCCAGAACAAAGCAGAAACGCCTGAAAACCAATGTTTTTATGCTGGTCATCTACCTTTGCTATTGCTGTTGATTACAAATAAAAGCAACCACTCTGTTAAAAGCTTCAGCACAATCTTGACTCCTATTCATGTTATCATTGTGTGGATTCCTGTTTAATTTCTACTGTACACTCTACGGTATATAAATTACAGTAGTGACTATATATCTCAAAACCAAATGTAGTTCCTTATGATATCTAAACGTTTAGTAAATCACAGTTGATAAGCAGACTGCTGATTGGAAGATAAAAACAAAAGGAAAAAATACTTTCATGTAGAGTGTGGGGATGAAGGCAAAAGAAGGGTTAAGTGTGGTAGAACTAATAGGGAGGAATAAGCAGCTGCAGCACTGTTCTGGCAGATGATGAAGTTGTGTGAAGCTACTCCCTAGATAAGGAGGTGCTGCTCACACGGAAGAGAGATTCCCTTTTCGGTGGGAACATGATCTTTCAGAGTACGTGATGGTGTAAACAAGTAAAGTAGAAAATTACTGGCCTTGGTAGAAAAGTATAGAAAGAGCATGCTTGCTTAATAAAGCTGATTTCGATTTCTATCCTGCATATCGGAGTCCATGCATTTCAATCGCCTCAGTAGAGAAGTTAGGAAATCATCGTTTCAGTGATAGGTTATGAAAAGGTTTTCGAAGAAAACCTATCGTGCAGACATCTCCCAGTAGGTGTCCTTGCCACATAAAGGATCTGCGGTTGATTCTACCATTCCTTCCATTCAAGCAGAAACAGACATAAGAGAGAGAGGGTGGAAGAATGGAATAAATTAAGTTAGTCATGTGATTCGAAGAACTACAACTTAAGTTTGGGGAAAATAAGTTTTTTAATAAATTAGGCCCTCAAAGAACTTAAGTAATGTTAAATCCATGGCTTTCTGTGATAAACTAATTCCATATGGAATTTCTGAAGTACTCCATTGATGACTATTTTACAATTGGATTTCTCTACCTTATATCTAAGACCCTGGACCCATGTTACAACATTATTAGTGAAGTTGACCCTATGTTGTCACATCTTCCCTCACTGACCCAGAAAGCACAACCACTTCACTGGTGACATCACAACTTTTGACACAAGATGCTACATTTGTCAAGCTCATTAATCTTTACATCTTAAGGCTGAAGATCTGAAGATATTTTTGAATTCACTTCAAGAACACAAAGAGCAAGGACTGGACACAATGTTCACCAATATAGTTTACCATTCTTCTGGGTATCCTTCTTTCACTATTCCTAGATGAGTCTTGTACTTAACAATATTAAGAGACACACTATCACACTGCAACCACTTACCAAAGGACAGCACCCAGTCTTCCTCATTATTTGTTACTACAGCACCTTTATGTCATTTGTGAGTTTAAAAGCCAGAATTGCACCTGCATTTACTAAATATGATTGCATCAAAAATTAATATTTAAGGAACTCCGGTAGCAACAGCACTTGTCACTAACCTTACTAGAAACAGCTCCTTTTTGAGATCAGTCAGTGGACTACTTTTTATGTGACATATATCCTCTTTATTCCATACAATTCTGATCAAAATATTAGGCAATTTCAATGCAGAGGTCAATAGTAATTTCATCACAAGCACTTAACAACTGAAAATTTCATTTAACTTCAGTACCACTTTTTTCCCCAACACATAGACTCCTTAAATCAAATAGAATTTCCTCCATAACTAAACATTTTAAGATTCTTGCATTCTCCTATTATCTATTTACACTTCTTCATTCTACTCGCTTTTTTTCTTTATTAACTTTCACCATCTGTTCGTTTAGTCTTGATGTTCTTTGAAGCAGTTTTCTTCCTTCAGAAACCTTCTCTAAAATACTTTTGGTTCATTCACAATCTGACTTCAAAGGAAAATCAGAGTAGTTTACAGAATTGACAGCAATTATCATTCTGTTGAAGTAATCAACCTGCTGGAGCAGAGGAAATGCCCCTTTTAAAAAAGAAAAAAAAAAGAGTTTTGAAGCTTCCTTTGGAAAAAAAAAAAAAGTTACTTCTTTTAAGCTTTTTTCCATAACATTTTTTTCAAGGATTCAGTTAAAAAGTTTATTATATTTTAAAATATGAAAAAGTTGACCTTTATAAACTGAAGAACTGCCTTGGTTCACACTGTATTTTTATTAGACTGTTAACATTGCCTGAGTCACACCAGATAAGTCAATATACAATACTTCCTGCTTTCTTTCTAAAAAGATAAAGTTTGTGCCTTCTGTAATGTCACTGAGGTTCAACAAGTTATCAGACCTGCTTTGGATAAGGTATTGCTCAGACATGCATTTCAGGTATAACAAATAAATTCAATGCAACATACAACATACAGGAGATCTTTCATCTCATATTGCTTTCTAGTGGGACATGTTTTATTTGTTCTATTATGCAACATACTCCCGTTGGTGACAATGGGAGTTCAAAGCAAATTAAGGAGAGAATATGCACTGAAAATCTCCAGTATAGATAGGAGCGAAGAATTTTCTCTTAGGCTGATAAGGCTAAATCAACAGCTGCACATGTCACATAGAAATATAGAGAAAATTTCATTCCAGGAACAAAACCTTCTGGGAGGCAGGCAATCTATACAACCTCTGTGACATCAGGAAGAGCTTTATATGATGTGACTGTTCCTTTTATTTCTGTAGGCCTAATACTGCAACGTTGGGGGAAGGGGGTGTTCTGTCTATAGAATAGCCATTATATTTGAAATACTGAACTAAATATAAAATAACCTCTTGTCATACTGCAAGCTCCTATTTAACATACCCCTGAACTTGTTCTTTCTCTGTTATAAAAGCCTTGAAACTCGGTAAATAAATTCAACAAATTCTTCTATATAAAAAGTATAAGCACTTTTTAACCTTTTTTTCTCCTTGGGATGCAAGCTATTTTGTATGAAGCAACACTGCAATGCATCATTAAAAAATGTAGAAAACATTCAAGCAAATATGAAAATCTCTAAGCTCTAGTTTACAGTTGTACTGAAAAATATCCAAGTAAAATGCCACTTTGGTTATTTCAAAGACTACTCAGCAGAAGCCATGATTTGAACATTCAAAAATTGTATGTGTATACGAATATATGGCAAGACTACCAACTATTCATCTTCAAGTCTTCATGGAGTCCAAGGTCTAGAGTATTCAGTCTCTGAGGAGATTAAAGTAGATGTCTTTCTAGTTGTTAGTTGCCACTGTGAAGAGATCAGTTAAGACTCATTGAATACTATATGAAGCATTGAGAATAGAAAGATTTTTAAAGTTTTTTTTAATATTTATAATTACAGGTTTTATTTGTTTATTTGGGTGGACAAAGTGTTCTCCAGTAATATGAGATACTGAAACTATCAGTCTATTTTCACACTGAAAAGCTACAGACACAGCAGAAGCTATCTGCAGACAAGTGACATATTAAAACGGCAACATATTCTTCCATTGTTTCTGATTACTAACAGACGTACCAGCTAAGTATTAGATAGCTTCCCATGCAAGTCATTCCTTTAGAAAACAATTTACTAAGAATGTACATCGAAACAATACTTATAGCGTCATACCTTTAGCCCACTCACATCAGGGAATCCCATTGTATAACAGGCAGACAGTCCTTAAAATGGAAAAAGTCACTTTGCATAAAAAGCCAATGCAGAAATTAACAGTTTCACATCATGAATAATAATTTCATAATAACAGATTATTTCTGATAATCAAATAGGAGATGACATTTCGATAATTAGTAACCGAAACACAACAGAACAAATTAGAATCTTATTTTTACCAACACTCAGGTTGTTATAGTAACCTGGCAGATGAGTTAACAGAATTGCTTCTCAGATTCAGAAATTTACTTGAGCTCTGCATAGCCATCAAAACAGAAAACTTCAACGTGTGCGTCTAAGTATGTTACTTCTCAGTCACCCAGTAAAGGTCAATTTATTCCTGGGAGGGTCTCACTGACATCAGCTAAGAAACTGAGTGCCATGAGATGTGAATCATCAGCCAACAACCTCCTGTCTCTGTGCATTTCAGTCACGTCACAAGCTCTGGAACAATGCCAGGTATTCCAGAAAACAAAACCAAAAACAAATGCACAGAGCTACTGTAAAACAATGACAAAGTTTAGCTCTACCTACTTAAAATAAGTTAGAATGCCTTTTGTATGTGTTTAATTGAGTGCTGAAATGATACCTTAATGCTGAAATACTTTGAAAATGAAGGTCCATTAGAGTCTCAACAGACTCTCAACATCCTACTTAACTTCATTCAATAAAAACTGCTTGCTTAAGCTTTTATTTTTAGTTCTTGAATACGTGCACGAAAAAATTTATTCACTGACAACCTTCCCTACAAGCGGTACTAATCGAAGGTTCAAAAGACATATTCCAGAGTTATAATGCTTCATAAACATCAAGTTCAGAAAGGGCTGTAAAATTTCTTATTTAATCTCTTGTGTATCACGAGCCATTACATTTCACCCTACTCCACCCATATTAGACTCAATAAATTTAGGAAGATGAAACCATTCCTCAGAAGGTAACCTATTATCAGAATTTCTATTCTCAGAGACTGACTAAGTGAGAGGTGCTTAGACGCCTTCGTAAATGCATTTGGTTCTACAAAAGGACTTAGAAAACCTTGTTTTCCCAGGTCATTTCGATCCTAACACCTGAAAAGACCTATTAGTGAGGTATCTAATAAGACTGCCTATACTGTCTTAGAGTATGAATCCAAATCCTTTGGTTTCCTGTCTCATATATTGGCAAATCCCAAAGTGCTTCAAGTATTGGGGGGGGGGGGAGGGGGAGAGGAGAATGATAAAAAAGAAAAGTGAAGATGTATTACATGAAATTTTCAGCTTCCTACATTGTGCTTTAAACCAGTTTCCACATAACCTCCACGTGGTGTATATGGTTTTGCAGAAAATCAACTAGAATTTCTTGAAAAGTCTGTTTTACCAAGGATATGAAACAAGGCATAAGACCAGAGGCCCACAAGTCTGACCAAGCATAAGAATTTCAGTAGCTGCAAGCAAGAAAAATATATTTATCATCCAGTGGTAATTCTTCTCTATGCAAAACAAGGATGATAAGGTAATGGCATATAGTCCCAAACCACAACTTGTGCCTGTGCTTTCTTCTATCATGTATTTACCTATTTAGAGCAATTTATTTCCTTATACATTCTTTTGCCATTGTATATTATACCTTAAATTGAGTCTTTAGTTCTGGATTAATCTTCAAAAGACTTCATAAATAAGCAACTGTGTTTTATATGGGTTTTATATGCATTTAGACAATTTTATTTTGTCTGAACAAAGCTCGTAATTCAATGTGTAATATAAAAATTCAAATAACAGTTTTCATCATAACAGATTGCTAACCCACAAACATTAAAAAACAAACATGCTTCAATGAATAATATGATCAAACACATAATTTAACTTCAAATACAACTGACAATGGGCAAAACAAAATTGACAATGCAAGACAAACATGCATTATGTATCTTATGCATTTTACCCAGTTGTTCTCATCATTTTAAATAAAAGCAAAGTAATCTGCTAAGAACAGAATCAACTGAAGCCTGAAAAAGCCCTAAATTAAAATTAAAAAAAAACTACTTTTCTGTCCCAACCATCATTCAGTAATCAAAATTTCAGCCTGCATCAGTAAGGAAAACAATAGCACAAGCGGTATTTCACATATTGATTATTCTGCATCTGAGGTCAAATCCGGCACTTATTTGGCTGATTGTTCATCTAGTTTTCCACTGACTTACACATATTCTTACTTCTCAGCTACTACCCTCAAACGAACACTGCATTTTTGGCCCGCAAACAGTAATGTTTAAGGACAGAATCAGAGAGGTCCAAGCTTTTTCTTCTATGAAATAAAGATTCTACTCAACAAACTATCCATATTTCTTCTTAATGGAGCAAAACTATGAGCCCAAAAATCAATGCAGGATAATGGTGATCTTGCAGAGCCAAATCCATCTGGTTTTTTAAATTTCAAAGGTTTCATCAAGATTGTAAAAGTGAGATAAAAGAACATACTTACAAACCACTGATTCTAAAATACTATTACAAATAATTCCAAGTGAAATGAGATCATTGAAAAAGAGAAAATAAAGTAACTATTGATATATTTGGACTGTACAACTTTAAGGTCCCACTGACAAGAAACAAACAGTTTAGATCTTGATTCTGCCCCTCTACTCCACTCTCGTGAGACCCCACCTGGAGTACCGCATGCAGCTCTGGAGTCCCCAACATAAGAAGGACATGGACCTGTGGGAGCGTTTCCAGCGGAGAGCCATGAGGATGATCCGAGGGCTAAAGAACCTCTCCTATGAGGAGAGGCTGAAAGAGTTGGGGCTGTTCAGCCTGGAGAAGAGAAGGCTCTGGGGAGATCTTATTGCGGCCTTCCAGTACCTAAAGGGCCTACAGGAGAGCTGGGGAAGGACTTTTTACTCAGGCATGTAGCAACAGGACGAGGAGGAATGGCTTTAAACTGGAAGAGGGCAGGTTGAGATTGAACATTAGGAAGAAGTTTTTCACTTTGAGGGTGGTAAGGCACTGGAACAGGTTGACCAGAGAGGTTGTTGAGGCCCCATCCCTGGAGGTGTTCAAGGCCAGGCTGGACGTGGCCTAGGGCAACCTGGTCTAGTGGGAGGTGTCCCTGCCTATGGCAGGGGGGTTGGAACTCGATGATCTTCAAGGTCCCTTCCAACCTAAACAATTGATTCTATGATTCTATGATTTTTTAACTTTTGCGGGGATAAATTTGAATTTGGATATTCACGGGGATAAAGAGAAAGGCAGGGAGTTTAAACAGCTACAAGTTCATACAAAAGTATGGAAAAAATATTGGCTGATTCCCTGGGTAGCCTAAAACGGTGTTACCTCTCTGTTTTAGTGAAACTACAGCACTTCAAATCCTGTCACATGTGAAGTCATAGTACTCTGTGCTGCAATGCTACACAAAATACTTTAACGTATGTAATACCTACATAGTCATGTCATGTCTTCAGGGAGAGGACAACAGGCACATCATAATTAAAGGTATATTCATAGCATGTCATAATGTAAGGTATCAAGATTACATGATCATGCACAGCACTTAGATTTCACCATGGAATACATAATTCAAATACAATAGCGAAGATGTTTCTTTTTTAATCAGCAAAAATTAAAACATACCTTGATGTTTACCATGCCTTCATTCTAACTGTGTTGATGTTCCAGAACAACAACCACAAAATACCATTGAAATACATTAAAGGAAAAGTAAAAAAGGAAAAAATCCACAGAAAAACAACAACAAAAAATCCACAGAAATTTTCTGTAATGTATAGAACCTAATTAACTACATAAAGGTGTAGAAGAATAGTTAATTAATTGTGGTTACTAAGCTTGCCACGACTTAAGCAAGGAAGCAATGTTAAAGACTGAGTAAGGGAGGCATACCTGAAGAAACACACTTTTTCTGTATTTGTGTGTGTTGACAGGGGTACTTGCCAGAATCCTAGGAAAACAGATCATACTTTTATTTGTTGTGCACTCTTTCAACAAGCTGCCATTTCAATGACATTTAACACTTCACACCACAAGGCAGTTACAAAAAGATACAACAGATGTTTGATGGCATGGAGGGCAACAGGGTCCAGACAAATGTTTTGATCTGGAGAAAGGAATCCTTTTCTCACCAGCAGCAATTATGAAATGAAGGAAATAGTTGAAAATGCTTTAGAGGGTATCTAACTATCAAAAAGCAGGGGCAAAAATACAAACATCCTTTAAAAAAATAACTGCAAAATAATGTAGGAAGCTTATCCCTCAGGGCTGGAGAAAAGTCCAATAGTTGGCCAGCTGTGCTTTTTAAATGGAGTATGAGGCTAACATGCTCACAGGTCTGGGATTGTACTCAGACAAGTTTTTTAAACCAGTAGATTAGGAATACAAATCAGAAAATAAATAAGAAAAAAAGAAAATCATTAAGAACAAACCAGTGCTCAGACTTGCAAGTGCAGGTTTGCAAATGCAGTACTAAAAGCAGATTCTTTCCCTACAGCTACATACAAGCTATGTTCTTTCAACTGTCTTTCGTATTATTACATTCATAACTAGATGACAAAAGCGAAGCTCAGTGTCTTTTCTGAAATGAGGTGAAAAACTTTAACCAGATTTGGACACTGTACCCTCATTTAAACTACGTTGACAATTTACAGCAGTTAGTCTTAACATTAAGATTAAGTAGTTTCGCGTTTCTAAACTGTGAGATACAGTTCCTTTAAGAACTTCAGGTCATCTTAACTATTCAAACTATTTAAAAAGAAGAGCTGGTAGGGTTCTACCAAATGCTTGATATAGGGATTCTTAAAGGTTAAACTAGCATCTGCAACTCCCATTATTTCAATAAATATAAAACATCAGAACTTGAAGCCCTTAAAGCCATTCAAAAACTCCTGAAAGCAGTTTAAGTTTTCTTTTTCATTAAAAAAAAAAAAAACAACAAAACAAAACAGTTCTTTTTACTCTTTATCCTCCTTATTCAGAATATTCCATATCAGTCCAGAATATACAATTGTGGACAAACTGAACTTATTCTGTGTTCTATCCCAAATAGGAACTCTAATAGAAATAGCTCTTTTCTCCCACTCTTGCAGCTTTGGAGCTTTGTTTGTTGGCCAAATGGGAGCAACCACTATGTTTAATTCAGATATGTATAAAAAATGACCAAATAAATAGTAGAAAATATCTTCAAAAGCATGAGATATCACGTGGCAACCAGGCAGGTAAGGTACCACTTGGCAAGGTTTAAGCTTTGGTGAGAATTCTAGTACTTACATGTTCCAGATACATGTGTTTCTGCATTCCAAAATTAAATTCCCAGAAAAATATAACAGAAATAAAGTACACTACTGTGAATTTCTATAACAGCTAGCCCTTAGAAGCTGTATGAAATACTCCCATGAAAAGAACAGACTGCTAGGATTATACTTATTAGGCATTTGAAATGATCAGGGAGAGGTAGGGTGGGAATGTTTGAGTATACTGGTTTACTATTCTTTGCTTCTTACTGTCTTGTCACATCAGGTCAGGCATAATGTGATGTACTTTAACAGAATCTGACAGAGTATGGCTAACACACTGCAAGAGAGGATGAAGTGCAAAACAAATGTCCATGGTATCCCTGCCCATTTCTCTCACAGTGTTTCCCATGTAAATGAGAAACTTGAAGCTCACCAAGTAAAAACACTCACCCCAAACAACAAGCGATTGAAATTTCAGCCACCATGTTTCTCACAACAGACATTTAAAACAAATACAAATGTACAAAAATACACAAAAATTCAAAGAAATCTTAATAGGGACTCTTTGTCATATCAGTAGCTCTTGTGTAAAGCTGTTGTATAAACTTGATTCAAAAACGTTTTGAGTATATGTTATGGTACACTATTAAATTAACAGTCGTATTTTTCCTTCTTCATAGAACCTTTCTTCATTTAGTATACAAAATGGATGGTTCTCATTTAGCCAACAGTTATTTGATATGCTGTTCTTTCTTCATCATTAATTGGATAGCCCTAGGCCTTAGATATCACATATTATTCAAATGCTGTTCTGATGACAAAGCTATTAATTTCCTCATGTGACTTTCTATACCACTTATTATTAGAATATCAACCAGAATTTCTATCAAACTCAGTTGCAGCTGTATATTAATCCTGAGAGCATCATCAGGCTGGCACCCAGTAACAAGGAATGCATGAATGAAACTCAGGTTTTGTTGGTTTGGGTTTTTTTTGTTAAAAAAAAAAAAAGAAGAAAAGAAAGATGTTGGCTTGAGCAGCACTCCTAGCATCACACAGGAGCTGCCCAGGAAAATTGGTTCTGTCCTGGCTTCTGCCACAGCTCACTCTGAGGCAGTTTCTTCTTTCCCTTTAATCCTCATGTACCACAACTAGGCACCTACTGGCAAGAGGAAGCAGATTCAAGAATGTAAGCTACTTAAGATGAATTGGTAGTGGAGAAAAATTGCCTTTTTTAAAAATTATTCACATTATTTTGCAACTCCTCCCCACAAAAAAGAGGACTAATTTTTCACAATGATTCCATTAAAAAGCCCAACATTTAATCACTGCAAGACAATACATTTTTAACAAGCCTGAGTTTTTGTATTTACTTTCTTTTTGCTATGCGGAATAGAATAACAAGATGCCAATGTTACTTAGTCATAAATACAAATACGAACAAAAGTATAAAAGTAGCATGGCAGGTAATACTAGCTTTTTCTACAAAACTCACACCTGATAGATATGGAGACAGATATAAATCAAAAGAGTCCAACAGAGTTCTAGTAAGTAAACAGTAAAAGCTGTATAAAAAGTAACCACTAGGAACTTTTTATCCAGAGTCCTCAGAGATCTTTCTATATAAGATCTGAGACCTCTGAAATTAAAGAGTGGGTAAAATATATTTAAAAGATATGTGAACTGGGTTCTTGGTTGTCCAAATGAAGAATCAGGCATAAACTGCCGAATGTTAGAAACTACTGCCTATGGTGCTGCACTTCCTCTATTCATTTGGTTTTCACTGGTTGTTTCTAAAGGTCATTGACACCAGACATTTCTAGATAACTGCATTCTGCATAGCTTTGACAGCTAGTATGATACTGTATGTGCAACCCTGAGAAGCTTAAAGAATATGCAGGTTTTTAAAAAAGAAGTATTTTAACAATACTAATAACAGTCTTAATGTTATTTAAGGAAGGATTTCACATCTAATGAAGCTCCAGTAAAGACCATTAAGGAGAAGAGTTTCTTCTACTTAGCTTACAAATGTCATCTTATTTCTGTCGACAATTATTTTAATTGCTGCTGAAATTAATTACATCTATTTTTATATTATCATGAGGCAGCATGATACAAATTCGTTTATAATGTGAAATCGATATTTAACAAGAACTGTGTTATTACAAGTGCGGCAATATTTTTGCTAGAGTTACTATGTCACATTTATAATTTCCCCCCCATTGCCAGCCATCTTTCCAATTCAAATAAAGCTCTGCACTGCAATTCCAGTATTCAGAATCTGAACTACCGATTTCAAAATAAAAGTTGCCATTCTAAAGGAAAAACAGGTTTCTTTCATGGACTGGAGACAGTAGAAGAAGATAGATTTACCTATAAATTTAGTCTCCTGATTCATAGTATGCTATTAAGTCTATGGGAAAAGCAGTTTTCAGACTGCTTGACTAATTTATTAATTCTGCTCTGTCCCTATTTGCTAAAGTTACAATAAAGCTATATTGTTATCTTGGTTTAGCTGCTGCCTTGACCACGATTCTAGCCATGGTTCCTGGGCTCTGTGATTGCAGCCATGCAGTACAGTGTTGGAGACTGGTTTTCAACACTACAATTCAATTATTTAACTGAAACAGTCTGGCAGACCCAACTGGAAATTCTTTTTATTTCTCTGAAGACTTAACCTTATTTGCAAGACATGAAGATATCATCTTGCAAAATAAGAAATGAAAAGGGTTAGTGGGCTGATACTTCAGAAATTGCCAGAGTACGGGAATAAAACAGCTCTTCAGTCACTTAATTTTTGAAATTCATTTTACTAGAATTATACTGAGTATGTGTATCATTTAAAATCTTTGGTTTGGTTTAATTCTATAGATTTCTCTTTCTCTACATGTCCTTTCCAGAAGAAACCAACTTTATTTCAAGAATGAAGAGTTCTAAAGAATGAAGAGTTGTCACTATTATGCTATCTTTTAAGAAGGAACTTTTAATTTTCTTAGTCAATTTCAATATACAATAATTGAAGACTGGCTTGAAAGAAAGAGCTTTTAAGATTAGTGTAGACCTTGTTTTCTCTATTAATGTTAAATAGAGAGAAGATACGTCACAACAAGAGGCATTCAAATGCTCCAAAATGGTCATCCCATTTTTTGCTGGATGGAAATAGTAAGTAAATACCACATTGCGGGAATCCTCTTATGTTTAATTTTTTTGGTGCTTGCTTGCTCAATATTAAAGTGTCACATGAAACACGTTGATCAAAGCTAATATTTGAGGATCACTCTTCCATTTATTGACCATCCTTAAAGGTCAATATGGAATATAATCCCTACAGATATTACAGGAGATAGAAATAGTTTTTCCACCATATTAAAGTATTTCTGAGAGATCTGATATTTCTGATCATTATAAGTTCAATACTACTCATAAGGAATATCTCTGTTAAATATAATGCCCGCTTGAAGGCTGCCACAGGAAATCACTAAAACATAACATTAGTCTTATTCTAGAAAGAGCACTGTAAAACAGCAGGGAATATTTAAACGAAGTTAAAACTGTTGGCAGAGATTTCTCTTTCGGGATTTTCTCACAAAGTTTAGAATCAACTTAAACTGTTAACAGGCATGCTGCCCAGCGCTAGCAATGCCTGCTGCCTTGAATGACTAAAGAGCAAAAGAGAAAGAAAAAAGAGACATTCCAGAGACAGACAACAGTTGCACTTAATGTCAGGAGAAACAACAAAATGAAATTGAAATAAAAAACCTATTGAAAAGGTAAAGCAGTTTCTCACAGATAAGTGTGTATTAGGTAGCAATGCTCTGTTTGTGCAAAGTAGACCAAATTAAGAAAATTGAAAATGTGTTTGGCAATCCCAGCAGAATCTCCATTTGTCTGCAGTGTAAAACCGTAATGTGGTACAATTTAGCATGTCTAGCAAGCATCTTGGCTCAAGAGCAGCCTAGGAATAAACTAGACAGTTAATATTACAGAACAGGATTGAAATGCATTGGCAGAGCTGTGTGGGAGTTGTGTATAAAGCACCTGCTTGCATTTTGACTTGCCCAAACCAATACCATTTACCTTTTGCTAAACTGGCCGCTGAATCCCCGCATAACATTTGGAGCAGGGGAAGTAGAAGAAGGAAAGTGCCTTGTATATGGACTTCAAAATGCAGTATCACTCATAATTGGCAAATATTAACGGGCTACTTTTTGACTACTCTGAGCTGAAAATTCACAACATTCCTAAATATAACAGTGCCCAAGAAAAAGAACTTATGCGAACAAACGGGCATTTTACCACACACTAGCAAACTCAAAGATTTATTTGGAATTAACCATTATTCTACTATTATTAACCATTATTCCTTTTGGGCTAGACAGTGGGGGGTATGGGTTACATTATCACGGTAAGTGGCCTCTGAGATGCCCCGGGGGATGCCCTGCCTCATGCTGTCAGTCCGGAACGGCTATCTCCCAGAAATCTAAAGTCATCCCTACAGGACTTCAGCTGTACCGGGGACAAAGTGGCCCTAGGCACCTACATGCAAATAACCAAATGCCAGCAGTAGAACTCCCTCTGGTGAAACTGAGTATCTCTCAATTTTTGCCTACTTTGTGCATGTGTGTGTGTTTGTGTGTGTGTATGTGTATGTGTAAAACTCCCAAAAAGGAAAAAAAAAAAGGAAAAACTTTGGCAAAACTTACAAAGAGACCTCTTAGCAGAGTCCCAGTCAAAATCCGCTTGAATAAAGCAGGAATCTTCATGCAAACTCAGTGAGTTTTGACCTGGCTAATAAAATAGTAGAAACTAAATAAAACGTAACTGCACGTGTCTATTCTTACCTCAGAAATGACTTTGTAGAAACAAAGACGGGTATGACACAGAACAAACACAATCCTTGCAAGAAAAGAATAAGCCTTCCTTTGGTATCCCAAAGTTTAACAGAGATATGGATTGCAGACAGATAACCTCAATACAGAACTAAGCATCTGAATCAGCTCAGCAATTCATCAGTTACCAAATTAATCTTACTGCCTGCTTATACACTTATAATAAACCTGGATGTGCCCTACCATCCAGCCAGAAGGTAGCTCCAGTATCTAGCAGAAATGCTAATCTTCCCAAAGTTCAAACATTCCCCCTAGTGACAAATCATTTAAAAAATCCTCTCATACAAAACATTTGTTTCCTGAGGCTTCCATTACTGGTGAAGCAGCCTGAAATTTTCAGCACCGTTTGAAACCAACTCAAACTAAACTCTAGCTTAAAAATGGATAAATTATTAAGTTTATTAATAGGCTTGGATATGGATAAATAGTTGGGTAGAAACATTTTATTTAAATTACTAACACTTCTTTAATCTCTTTTGAAGCTTTATGTTATTGTGAATCCAACAAATTCATGAAATAACTGCCTAAGTGTTGCCATCTGGTATCTTAACAGATTTAATCTCTTCAAGTATGCAAAACACATCTACAGCAAACACACTTAACTTTTTACCTTTCATCACTCAGTGTCATTCATATGTAGTATCTGAGATTTGATTATATTCTCACACATCTCAGTCATACTTACAAATTTTGGGGCTAAAAAATGAACTATTTAAAGAAAAAGACTAGTTTCCTGACTGTGTTTCTGGAGAAATTATGGAAAATAGTCTAAATACAGAAAATGTTTACTCAGACAAAACAGGAGAAAGAAAACCTGTTAATAGGGAAAGCATGGATGATAACTTTTAATAACATACTGAAACCTCAGCCATGCTTCAGTATATGCCTATATTGTGAATAAATTTCAAACAGGAATAGTATTTATTTTAAACATGACACGAGATCTCACAATCACAATTTTATATGTACTTCTGATGGAGAGAGAGAGAGAGAGATGAAAAATTTTTGGGAAAAAAAACACAGAACAGAGCCATTGTATGCACTCACAGATGCTCTTTAAGCAGCCATTTCATTTATTTTGAGAAAGAAAGGACCACATTCATTGCTGACGCAAATACCCTCCTCATTTTATTCTGACGTTCCCCACTCACAATAGCATTTTCTAGCAGGTTAAGTGGAATCAAAAGCAGATTACGTATTTTCATTCACATACCTTTTAGAACACTTTACAGCGTTTTTTTTCTTTTCATTCCACTATAGGCAGCAGAGATAACAGACTGTTCATTTAATCCTATTCCTTATGGACTGATGAAGGAAAGGGTTATTAGAGCAAAGCATATTGAGTAGGAAATCAACAATCCTCCAAATTTTTGCAAACTTTTTATTGAAAGATGAATCAACAGAAAAAAAAAATTAAAAGGATAAATAAAAATAAGAACGTACTGTGCGTACTGTCTACCAATGTTGAGTGAAAATGTTCCCACTTTTTAGTCACATGGAAACAGCTGCATATACTTTTATATTCTCAGTTGGGTTGCAGTTATTGCTTACCAGTTACTGTTTAAGTGACACGTAGGTACATTCGGCCCACCAGGCAACTCTCAATTTAACCACTCATCATTTTCCATGTAGAAACAGGCTTATGTTACTATCAGCAGCATAAGCCACACACATAGATGCTTTACAGGCAAATAATAAAACAAATTGCTTTTCTCTGAAACGTATAAATTCATCTTTATATGATTAAACAATACAAAATGTTCAGGCCCACATACAGAATGTACCTCATTATACTGTTAAGTCTTCTGATGAAATTTATTTAATGAAATAGCACCATATAATGCCTTAAACTAGCCTTCTGATGTTAGTCTTAGAGTTGAAAAAGGTATGCTATGTCTGGCCATAATTCTTCAGTCTGCTTCAAAATCTGCTTGCTCTCTTTAAATTTGATGTTGGCTGCTTAATTATCTTCAATTCAAGGATATTACTGCATTGTACAATGCACGATGCTTCCATGCAAAAAACATTGATTGGTTTATTAAATCCTTACAGAAAACACAGTTTGAATGAATAACCAGGTTTGTTTTCCAGGTCAACAATGAATAGAGCCAGATCATGAATTTATGATCAATTCCAGGTGAAAACAACATCACTAGAAGTGAAACTGAAGTTGCTCTGAGGAGGTAACTGTTTTTTCGCTTACAAATTCTGTGAATGCTGATTGACTGTTTTATTTTAGAAAAATCAATATTATTATTGGAGAAGAGAGAAAGACAAAATAGTTGTCCATTTGAACAAGTCGATAAAAGTAGAAATACTTTAAAAATTCCTCAAGAGGAATAATTACATTGGGAGGATTTCATTAGTGTGGAGATTATCTTGAAGTAAATTTCAGCATCAGAAGTCAATAGCTACCCTGAGTGTTTTGTCATTATTTTGCCAGTTTTCACTGGAGACATACTTCTGTAGTAAAGACAAAATAAAGTAAATGACTAAAATCTGCTACAGTATTCCAAATAACAAAATAATTCTGTTTCTAAATGGCCGCAGGTTTTTTTGTTGTTTGTTTATATGGTATCTTGCCTTGACAGTCAATTTCATGTCCACAAAAAGTTCTAATTCTGTCCTGTAATCAACCATATAATATCTTGTTTAGTATCAACCAATAAATCTTGAGTACATGCTTACAGTTGTTCAACCATTTTTGAAGCCGTAACCGTCCCAGTCATACAAGGAAATGGAATTAGGAGTATTAGTCTCCAACTTGATTTTTGGTCTGATAAAAGCTTGTGGGATTAATTTTCATATTTAACAGTTGGATTTATTTCAAGTGCTTTTTCATATCAGGAAACATTAGAATATTTAATCACTTTTAGCTTGTGTCATATTAAATATAATATGAATTGGGATGGACGAATAAAGGGATTATGGTTGAAGGAAAGCAAGCTCATTTGTTTTCTAATTAGCAACCTGGAAATTGTCATGGTTTACCAGTACTATATATATAAGATATTTTTTGTACAGTCCTGGTTTTCTGGTCTTAAATTCTTTGGGTACTTGTATCACATATATACTTGATAAAGGCACAAAGAACATATATGAAAGATTAATTATGAGATACTCTAAGCTACATGTAGAAATCTCTTATCCATATATTTGGAGACCAGCGTATGTTCCGGAAAAGTTGAAAAGTTGTTTCTTTACCCAAGTTTGGGACTGTTTTGAAATGCAAAAGCAAGACTAGAGCTTATAAGAGTAGAAATGACTACATCCAATAGAAACAGATGAAAATTATGAAGTTATTTGTCCATAAAAAATAATTTAGTCAGTTTACTAAGGGGCTTCATACACTACTATGGCTTTTTTTTGCACAAGCTAGCCACAGTGACAATAACAGTGTAGCTCCTTTTTGTAGATATTGTGCAAAATAGTAATTATTTTTGAAACTACACTTGGGATTAATTGCATCCCCTCCTGCCCCAAGATAAGAGTATTGGTATTTGACATCGTTTTACTAATCTAGCTACATTCAGTCTTTTAGTTCATCTGTAGAAGTTTTCAAGCCCCACAGATTGGGATGCAAGATACTTCATAAAGTCACAAGAATAACATGAGATTCTGCAGGCTGAAGCCAGCCAGTAAGCACGATGTTTACCCCCCCTGCACCCGCACATTAAGGAATGTTACTAAAAACTTTGAAGTCTTGCAAAATTAATGTTAAATGTTCAGTTATTTCCACACAAGGTTTGTTTTATTCCAAATTCAGAGTTCCACATCCCAGTTCTTATTCTATAGCCAGATTTATATTGACAGCATTGAAACATTAAATTGTTTGGGCTCAATGCTCAATAGTTGTCCTGCCCTTACTTTTCTATAGGTAGGGACACTCAGTCTGTAAATCTCTTTGAATGACACACCTGAACTCAGCACTGAAGTTTGTAACTAGCAAACTGAAGAATTTTATACTCTTTTCTCAATCAGTATCTTTTATTAACAGCTTACTAATGTCAAGAAAGCTTGTTTTCCTTTAAAACCTATTCTTGTCCCACAGTGACCACACCTTATTATTATGGTGCTGAAGGGTAGTAAGATGAGCTATCAGACTATCTTTGCCGACAGAGTTTTGGAGGAAGAAGACTCAAAAATACTTTTTTAACAGTTGCTGCTACAAAACGCAGAAACCATTTGATCCATACTGGATCCTGATTTATATCAGATCTCTACAGATTACCTCTTAAAACACCAGTGGATATTGTGCATCTTCAAATCTAAGAGCCACCTTCACCTATGCTAATCCAGAGATCATTACCTTTAAGTAAATAAGAAATATTGTCATAGAAGCAGATGAGTTGTCTTCTCCCTAGGAAACAGAGCTTTGTTTTCCAAAATTTCATTTAGCAAGGAAGTATTTGGGGAAGTATCACATCAATTCATCTATACTCCTTCTCTGGCCTATAGAAAGGGGGTCAATTAGCAAAGGCTAATTCATAGCACCCCTCACTGACTTGTCATCTAAATTACCCATTGGTGTATATCTCACTCTTTTTCTGTTAACTGTAAAGACAGCTGCAGAGGAAGGTGGGGAGGGACATGGACTGGGAAATGCTACCTAGGCTGACTAAATTTCTTGCCTACTGGATGGTAGGACAGTAAGGTACAACTCTTCCTTTTCCCTTTCCATTCCTAATTGCTGTTGGGGCCATAGGATCATCCAGTCAAACATCCCTTAGATCAGTTTGTTTTATGTAACCCATATAGGGCCATATAAAATGTGGTAGCTTAATTTTAGCTAATGCCTTCCAGAATGCAGATGAGGTTCTTTTGGAGAGATAAAGGATTCACTACTGCTTGTTTCAGGGCTTAATAATCTTCACTGTTCAAAATGTATCCATTGGTTTGATTCCAGTTTCTGACTCTGGGTTTTGTTGTCTTTCTCTGCCTGGAAAATTACAAAGTACTTAAACAACTGGCTTTTTCTCCCTGTGAAAGTACTTATAAACTGCAATCAAGTCACTTCTCAGGCTTTTCTCTCAAATGTAAAGTGTGAACCCTATCTCCCTGACAAACATTACTCCTGCTCCTTGAATCATTCTGACTCTTTTCAGCACCTTGCCGAGTTCCGTAAGTTGAATTTTAAAATGTAAGCATACGACCTGCAGCTGGCATTCTGATTTTGATAATGCCACACGATATCCTGGTCTCTAAATTGAACAGACATGGATTCAACAAATGGATCACTCGGTGGATAAAGAACTGGCTGGACGGTCACACTCAAAGAGTTGCGGTCATCGGCTCGATCTCCAAGTGGAGACCAGTGACGAGTGGCGTTCTGCAAGGGTTGGTACTGGGACCTGTACTGTTCCAACATCTTTGTCGGCGACATGGACAGTGGGGTCGAGTGCACCCTCAGCAAGTTTGCCGATGATACCAAGCTGTTTGGCGAGGTAGACACGCTGGAGGGGAGGGATGCCATCCAGAGGGACCTGGACAGGCTGGAGAGGTGGGCCCAAGCCAACCTCACGCAGTTCAACAAGGCCGAGTGCAAGGTCCTACATCTGGGTTGGGACAATCCCAAGCACAAATACAGGCTGGGCGGGGAATGGCTGGAGAGCAGCCCTGAGGAGAAGGACCTGGGTATGCTCATCATGAGCCAGCAATGAGCAATTGCAGCCCAGAAGGCCAACCGTAGCCTGGGCTGCATCAGAAGACGTGTGGCCAGCAGGTCAAAGGAGGTGATTCTGCCCCTCTACTCCACTCTCGTGAGACCCCACCTGGAGTACTGCATCCAGCCCTGGAGTCCCCAACATAAGGACATGGACCTGTGGGAGCGTTTTCAGAGAGTCACGAGGATGATCCGAGGGCTGGAGCACCTCTCCTATGAGGAGGGGCTGAATGACTTGGGGCTGTTCAGCTTGGAGAAGAGAAGGCTCTGGGGAGATCTTATTGCGGCCTTCCAGTACCTAAAGGGGGCCTACAGGAGAGCTGGAGAAGGACTTTTTACTAGGGCATTGTCCTGGTTGGAGGTAAAACAGAACCAATTTTGTTCAGTAACTTCGCTTCTTAGTTGGGCCTCTTCTAACTACTGAAATTAACTGCATATTGTGCAGACAATGTTCACTCTCTCAGAGTGATAAGACCAATTGTTTATAGCTTATGCCCAGGCGTGGTATGCAGAGAGGCTCTTGCTTATACTTATTGCTATAACCCCCAAGGCCAACCAACTCTGTTATTCGCCCCGTTGGAGGGTCAGAAGCAGAAAAGCATAGTGGGGTCCCACCTGCAGGGAGGAGCGGACAGGACAGGTGACCAAAAACTGACCAATAGGGTATTCCATCCCATCTGCCTCATGCTCAGTATAAAAGCTGAGAGATCAAAGGGTCATGGGCTCTTCCTTCAATGGCTGACGTCTGAGGAGGACTCTGTTTGTCTGCCTGTGATCCCGATCCTGAATCCAGATCCGGAATCCAGTTCCCGTCCATCACTGAATCCAGCCTGGGACTGCCCCAGTGCCAGCTGGTGACGTGACTGTCATCTCGGGAGCTTGATACGGTTTTGTATATATTTCATTATTTCTTTTTATTTTATTATTAATATTTTATTAAAGTAGTTTAGTTCTTTCTAAACTCATAAGTCTCTTTTTCCTCCTCTGCCCCTCTCTTTGTAGAGGGGTAGAGGGGAGCATCTGTCGGTCCCGTTTGGGGTCCCCCGGGTCCCCAGTGGTGGATTTGGCCTAAACCACGACAGGCATGTAGCGATAGGACAAGGGGAATGGCTTTAAACTAGAAGAGGGCTGGTTCAGATTGAACATTAGGAAGAAGTTTTTCACTTTGAGGATGGTAAGGCACTGGAACAGGTTGCCCAGAGAGGTTGTTGAAGCCCCATCCCTGGAGGTGTTCAAGGCCAGGCTGGACGTGGCCTTGGGCAACCTGGTCTAGTGGGAGGTGTCCCTGCCTATGGCAGGGGGGTTGGAACTCGATGATCTTCAGGGTCCTTTCCAACCTAAACAATTCTATGATTCTATGATTTGTACTCAAAGAATAGGTCACTCCTCTTTTTTAATTTACTCTTTCTTTATTTATACAAGCCGATGATAAGGACACAAATAAGGGCCAAAAAGAGATTTAAAATCGGCCATGCAACTTCTGTGATCTCTTGAAACAGCTTAACATGTATTATTTCTTTACTACAGCAACCTAAGCGTTTATGCCTGCTTAATTTCACACAATGCCTTCTTTGCGATATTTTAATAGAGGGGAGTATACCCCAAACTGGACTATCACCACTTTTCCCCCATTAATAATAAGACCAGAACCTTAAGGACTAAATGCAAATTCTTGCTCAGAAAAACTCCCAAAAGGGAAAATATCACATAATGAGAAACAACCACAAACTGTACTTACCTCTTTATGCAGAGTATACAAGTTCCTCTATCTGATGTGCAAGAGGCTCTTTTTTACTAAAAAAAAAACAAAAAACAAAAAACAATAACCAAGCAAAAAAAAAACCCAAAACATTACATTCCAAAGAAATAAAGCGGACTCAGATTTAACTTTCATGTGATGTAATTTGGCTAACATTGTTATGATATCCATTGCTGTCAGTTATACCTTCTGCATTGTGTAGTTGAAACAATTTATATAGAATAAATTGCTAGTTATTCTGAAACCATTTTCTCATAGCATAGTAGTCTAAATGTACTATAATTGCATCGGATATCTCTCTGACAGGTCTTGGTATTCCATACCCATTGAATGAACAAAACATGCACTGTATCCAGCAGGATGCATTAAGAATAAAATGAAATCTGGCATTTACATGCCACTTCCATTGATATTCATGCAAGAAAATGTTGTAGTTTAGCAACTCAGTACAGCACTCCTCAAAGCAAGTGCGAAGAGTCACAGTAACATCAACGACAGCTGGATCATAGAGGCTCAACAGAGGCAGACTACCTACAGCACATGAAAATGAGACACCAAGCCAAGCACCCAAACTGGATGGCAAACAGCAAGACTGTTCTTAACAGTGTTAACCTCTCTTGCGCTGAATATATAATAGCCCTCTGCTTAAGTTCAAACAAGTAACTAACTCCACCGATAAATTATTCAGGCATTCCTATGCTGCAGGTTATGGGCCAGACACATTTCTTCAACTGTCAGCACATACACCCCATCAGCATTCTTGTAGCAACTTCCTCCTTTCGAATGAGACCAAAGTCTATTTCATTCCTCCTTTTAATTTTTTAATTTTTTTTTTTTTTAAGTAGTGCCATGGTAACATCCAATGTCACTCAAGACCAAAAATAACAGTATTGTATGCCACCAAATGAATGGGATTTTTAAGTATTTTGCTGACATATACTATGATACCAATACTAGGAATATTTTCTTGGTGCTTTTGTGACTGGATATTTATATTAAATATATGTGTGTTTTGGAAAATTTAAATTTTGGAAAAAAAATTCCAAACCACGAAAGCTTTTCCAGCATAACAGGCACATTTATTTCTGTATGCATCTGTGTTGCACGGTTTCCAACAAGAGTTTACACCAAGAGTATTCCATTTTTAGACAGATCTATTCTACTACTTGGGCATGGCTTTTTCCTTGGCTCCTGTAAACATATGGGATGCGTCTTGTAAGCTACCTCTAAGACAGTAACATGTTAATTCATAAGAATTTCTCCAATTTCACTGTTTTCCCCAAATAATTCTTAATTTTATTAATTTAGTGGGATTATTCATACACTTTACATTACTTGAGCACTTAGTTGGGTTATGAACTCAGATCAAGTTACTTGGTCTAATTTCCATAGAGTTAATAGAAATTTTCTAGTTGATTTAACTGACAGCTGATTTAATTTTCCTGAAGAACATTGGTTCTCTTCCTCATTTTTATATGAAATTTGTTGCCTTTGATCTACTGAAAGTTTGCCTGAAGTGCCCTGACCTGTTTGTGTCAAGAAGCAAGGTTTACATCTATGTTATTATAGATATTGACCCTAGTTGAATAGCTTCTTACTGGTAACAAAGCAGTTTTTAGGCTTGTTTGTAGTATAATATTTTCAACTGTGTTTATAAAGTAAACATTCTGGGGATAATCTAGGAGTCTTCAATATATGACCATCTGGTTGTAAAATTAGAGAAAAAAGCTTCAGTGTTGCCTAGTATAATACATTTTCCAAAACTGCTAACCTTTACATTGACATTTAAAGCTAAGGATAGTAAAGATTTTGGGGAGGCTAAATGGTTTACACAATTATACTAGTGTAAATTTTAAATAACAGAGAAGAAATACCATTATTCCATAAGTACAAATATCTTCTTTAAACAAGGGTTCATTTCTGCATACTGCATGCAACCTACAAACCAGCCAATTAAAATATTTTTGTATTTACTCATCCACCAATTCTTGATATGTGTAATCACTATACAAGTGATTAAATAGGTCATTAAATCATTAAAAAGATTATTTTGTTGGCAAGATCAATTCATACTTCATAGTGTATTGAGGATCAGAATACAGGGTTTAATTTCTTTGCCTACTTTCCCCTGTATATTGCTTAATACTTGTTTTAGAGACAAATGCTTTATATTAAAAACATATATTTATAAACACACCCACGTGTGTGTAATTCCTTTGAGATAAATATGTATCAAGTACAAAATCTTTATGAAGCCTTACTGACTGCCAGTTTGAAGGCAATTTCTTAGAAACTCAGAAAATTTTCTTTAAAAAGCTTTAGCAACATATTTTCTTAGTGTTAGGTTATTGAGTAATACTAAAAAATAAGCTACTACAAAGTAACCATTTTCCTAGATAATGGTGACTTTGCAAAATTAAAATGGACATTTCAGTTACTCAAACCTATAACACTTTTGTTTGTCCCACTGTTACAGGTCAGTTCAATATACCTAGATCTACCTTTTCCATGAAATCACTGCCCTGTCCTCAGGATAGCAGAGAGCTTGTATGACCTCAAAGGAGTTATGTTACAGCACATATATCACAGGATTGGTATTTCCCCCACAAATTATAGGACACAGGAGTCAAAACTGGCTTCAGATCCTCCATAATTTCAGTCAAGCAAATAAACATCTGGAAAAAATGCAATTCACATGCAGCCAACTTGAAATCAATTATGTTAATCAGTTCAAACTAAATTTTGAAATTGAACTGGTTATGTAAATCAGTTCAAACTAGAAACAAAGGTCTGAATGAAAATATTGCTGAAAGTTTTGTTCTCAGGAAAAAAAAAAGTTTTCAACTTTTTATATTAACTAAGGATAACAGTACAATGTGGAAGTATTTTCATTTCCCTAAAGAACAGCAATTCTAATGTTATTTCAGCTCAAACAGATGCCTGAAAATCTTAAGGAAGAATAATATTATTAGTAATAGCTTCATGGCCCCAGAGTGCTCTAGATGCTTTGGAAAAGCAAGTATATATTTTCTGTACAAAATGTGTTGTACAGGACATGAACAAGGAATAAATGGTATTGGATTCTGGAATCCAATAACATGTTTGCCAGTCTGTCCTATACATGTAATTTCCTTCTGTCTAAGGTTTACCTGCACACAAACATGATGATATATAATTTATTTCTCCATGCACAAGAAAATAACATACAGAGACAGTGCAGTGTGAAAGCTGAGTAGCATATATGCTGGAAAACGAGGTCCGGTCCCACATATGTGCAGAGAAGCCACATACACATACACAAAATATCTCGGGAGCGCCAAAAAGCAGAAATAGCTCCTTGAAAAATGTGGCTCAGCTGACTAAAACTTGTCCCTTAAAAGGCTACCATAACCACGGGAGCTCTAAGGCTCCACTTTAATGTTCTGTGCATCTCTTTTAACATTATTTCACAACCTGTGAAGTAGGTTTTTAGAGCAGAAGTACAGCATTCTGCTCAGTGGCTTTTAACCTTCATCTTTTCTGTCTAGGCACTTGTGTCACAGAATTCACCGTATTATCCAAATCTCATCTATCTCTATATAAAGATTTTGAAAATAAACTGTTCAACTTTATCCCTTAAGAAATGTCAAATTATTTGAAAAAAAAAATTTATAAAGCATCTCTGGACTTCCTAAACCTCCACAAAAAGAGAAGTATAGCGTTTATTCCTTAATATCTTTCCCAAATTCTTCAGTTCCAACACAGAATACTCATGATAATAGTTGCCTTGTGAAAACCCTGGGACAAAGACAAAAGAAACTGTGGGCTTCAGAGGTCTGCATTCCCTCATTATAAAAAGACAAAAACCTCAGATTTGTACAGCTCATAAGAGTCCTAATATCATATATAAAAAGACAAATCATTAACTCTGCATATACTGAAATCAGGCAAGACAAATAGTGAAGAAATATTAGCAGGGTGGTTGGTTTTTTTTGTTGTTGTTGCTGCCTTTAGCAAGCCCAGCCTTTTCCTTTATCCTGGTCATAAAACATACTATAGACCTTCTAGACAGCACAGCACAGACCACTAAATCAGTTGTCAGCATATGAGCTATTATTTCACAGAATCATAGGATCATAGAATGGTTTGGGTTGGAAAGGACCTTGAAGATCATCGAGTTCCAACCCTCCTGCCATAGGCAGGGACACCTCCCACTAGACCAGGTTGCCCAAGACCATGTCCAGCCTGGCCTTGAACACCTCCAGGGATGGGGCCTCAACAACCTCTCTGGTCAACCTGTTCCAGTGCCTTACCACCCTCAAAGTGAAAAACTTCTTCCTAATATTCAATCTCAACCTGCCCTCTTCCAGTTCAAAGCCATTCCTCCTCGTCCTGTTGCTACATGCCTGAGTAAAAAGTCCTTCCCCAGCTCTCCTGTAGGCCCCCTTTAGGTACTGGAAGGCTGCAATAAGATCTCCCCAGAGCCTTCTCTTCTCCAGGCTGAACAGCCCCAAGTCATTCAGCCCCTCCTCATAGGAGAGGTGCTCCAGCCCTCGGATCATCCTTGTGGCTCTCCTCTGGAAACACTCCCACAGGTCCATGTCCTTCTTATGCTGGGGACTCCAGGGCTGGATGCAGTACTTCAGGTAGGGTCTCACAAGAGTGGAGTAGAGGGGCAGAATCACCTCCTTTGACCTGCTGGCCACACGTCTTCTGATGCAGCCCAGGATACGGTTGGCCTTCTGGGCTGCAATTGCTCATTGCTGGCTCATGATGAGCTTCTCGTCAATCAGCATACCTAGGTCCTTCTCCTCAGGGCTGCTCTCCAGTCATTCCCCGCCCAGCCTGTATTTGTGCTTGGGATTGTCCAACCTTGCACTCGGCCTTGTTGAACTGCGTGAGGTTGGCTTGGGCCCACCTCTCCAGCCTGTCCAGGTCCCTCTGGATGGCATCCCTCCCCTCCAGTGTGTCTACCTTGCCAAACAGCTTGGTATCATCGGCAAACTTGCTGAGGGTGCACTTGACCCCACTGCCCATGTCACCGACAAAGATGTTGAACAGTACAGGTCCCAGTACCAACCCTTGCAGAACACCACTCGTCACTGGTCTCCACTTGGAGATCGAGCCGATGACCGCAACTCTTTGAGTGTGACCGTCCAGCCAGTTCTTTATCCACCGAGTGATCCATTTGTTGAATCCATGTCTGTTCAATTTAGAGACCAGGATATCATGTGGGACACTGTCAAATGCTTTGCATAGTTTTTTCATAACTACCCTTTAGCTTTGGCAGGGATACCTAAGCAGAGAACCTCAATTTAAAGAAAAAAAAAAACAACAAGCAAAAATAAAATATAAGCTGCTTCTGAGAGAATACCACTAGCAACAAGATGTAGTTGGTCTGGAGCACAGGTCAAATAACAATTTTCATCTCGGAACCCAACAATTTCCATACAAGACTGCAGTTCAGACTGTCACAGAAAAGTTAATTCAAACAAAAATCATTTACAGAGGCGAAGATATAAAAAAACCCCAAGTGTTGGACTTCAATTAGCATGTCCCAAGAGACAGAAAAATATTAAACAACATAACTGGTGCAAGTTCAGTTGGTTGAACCATACTTGAATTACGCTGAACCTGACAGCAGAAAAGGCAGGTAGGAGAGATTCCTCCTTCACTCTGAAAATTGTGCTTTAAAGGGTTATGCAAAATGTGATACAGCCTGAGGGTAAATACCAGCACATACAGAAATAGATGACAGCTCTGTTCATTTCAGTTTTTCAAACTTAATCTCAAAGCTATCATTTAGCATTTGTTGAAAGCAGAAAAAAATGCTACAGGTATAATTGTAAGACCTGCAGGAAAACACCGTGTGCAGGAAAGCATGCATATGTAAAGTGCAAGCCTTCAGCATTATGTATATATTGTTCTAGTTTGACATTCTTACAGAGTCTGAATTGAAAGGGAAACCATATGTAGAATTCAGCCCATATACAGACAAAAAAGGAGTGTCATATGCTTCGTATGAAGCATTATTAAGGCAAAACAGTCTTTTTCAAACAATATTGGCAGCTATGTGTATATGCATGTATGTATGCCCACTCGTGCTATCAATGAAATTAAAACTAAAAAATGGTTAATTTGCACAGCCTGATGTTCCGGAAATGTGATGAACCTACAGCAAGAACTAGCCACTTTTAATCTTTGTATTTAACTTTAAATAAATAATTGTTTTTTATTTAACTATGAGTAAGAAGGACTTAAATTTCAGCTAGTACTTTGACTTGTCATGTTGATTCTTGTTCCAAATTATCACTGTAAAAACTCACTGGCAGTGACAGTTACAAACATACTCAATACAGACAGGAACTTGGGAATCTTCTGCAGATACAGTTTATGGTATACTTATTGGATTGGTTCACACTCCACAATATACATACCCTCAAGAGCTCAATAAACAGGTGTACTAATCTAAATGTAAGGTTTGGAAACAGCTCTTTTGGAAATGTTTCTAATGACAGTATGCTTTATATTTCTTTATAAAAATTGACTGTTCACAGAACTTCGATACATGATTCATGTTTATATTCTCAGGCAGGTTTAGAAAAAAAAACACCTTTTTTGTTGAGAACCATTTCTGGAAGATTCAAGAAAAGACCTTTTAGGCAATAAACTAAGGACATCCATTATCCCTTTGAGAGCTTCTTTCAAAATAGAAATCTTTTCCAATGCTTGTAATTCCTCAGTTTAATTAAAGAAAAAATGACTGTTGTCTCCCAGATTAGATTCCTTTACTAGGAAGCAAACTACTATCTAACTCTAGATTTTGGATTTTGAGACAAATATAAGGCAATGCTTAAGAGCTCTTTAAGAGATGGTGTATTATTCCCTTTGGATCATTACTAATACAAAATAGGGAACACATTTCACTGCTTATGCAGCAGTTAGAACTTCTAAAGTCTCTACATGAAGCACAAGAGCATAAAAAGACATTTCAAGCTCTTAAACAGCAACTGGGACTTTAGATTATAATGTTTTTGGCATCTTCTTCTCTGCTCATCATATTTTGACTTTGGATGTGGTATTTCTTTCAACTTCATTTTATGCTTCTTAATCTTCATAGATATCCTGCATTCTTGTGTTTGCATCTGTTTTCCACCACACAGAACGTATGTTGTCAGGGTGAACGGTCCAGCATATAACATTGCTTTGCTTTTTTGATCTATGTTGATTTTTTTTTAACAATGTGTATTCTCAGCTGTCTTGTGTATCATAGTTTGTATGCAACTGAACAAAGACTCTCTGAGAACTCATCATTATCCAGCCTGGTCATCAAAGGTTTTTGTGGGTGCAGCAATTTGCGGATTTTTTTCTTTATAATTCACATGATGCATAGGAGGTCAATGTAAAATACCAAAGGCCTGTAATTTAAGCATTTGCTGGCTTCCTGCTTCACAAGTTTGATGGACATCTTAATGGTACAACTAATATTATTGAGGAACATAAAGATCACCCTTTACAAAGAGCCCATAGTTGCAAAGCCTCTAACAATAAGCTTCAAACTACATTTGTATTTTCTGAAACTGCATTTGTATTTTCTGTCAGATATGCTTAATACCTGCAGAATATTCCTGCCATATGTGTCATTAACTTCACCTGAAATGTAATGATCCATCCCCTTTAAAATTAAGTGGAATGGGCTGACACTTTTCTGCAATGAACTCCTGGTATTGCAACGGTTGTACTTTATTGAAGGTTTTCTTTAGAATATCTACAAACAAATCCAAGAGAAACTATTGGTATTTTAACATTAAATGAATTGCACAAACAATGACAAATTTTTGCTTAAACAATCTGGCAACAATTTTCATCAAATTGAGAGTCTATTAAATTATATAGAATTACTTTGCTTTAGCACTCAGGCTGCAATCTACATTTACTAGTTGCTAAGCATTCTTCTGATGTCTAAACTATTTCTAGACAAAAACAAAATGGATTTTGTAATAAAAGGAGAATTAAAGAAAATAAACTAATAGGAATCTATTAATTCTTATTCACTTTATTTTGTACCATCTGTATGGTACAGCATTTGCAAATGGTATAGTAAACAAGTACACATATGGACAGGATTATGTGCCAAAAAATTCCGACAAACTAAGAAGTTAAAGTAAAATGATAAGTAGGTAGTTACCTTGCTGTTGTTAGCATGTGGCAGGTATTCCATTACTTGGGAATTTACTAGTTTTTTAGGGTTTGAGGGGTTTTGTGGTTTTGTTTTGGTTTTGGTTGTTTGTTTTGGTTTTTTTTTAATTAATGCCATCTTTTATTTCATCTGCTTAGTAAGACTTTAATTCTGTCCCAAGAGAGCAGAAAACAGTACCAAAAAACTGCCACCTCAGGAAAGGACTATTCCCTTCAAGACAGCTAGCTACATTAGTAATTCTATTTTACCACGCTTTGCAAGTTGTGAATAGGCACTCTATCTATACTCTGCTAACACTGCTTTCTGTGGTGTCTATATGATGCTAGCAATATTTTGCACACATATGATGGGAGGCTTTTCCTTAATCTTACCATGCTGCATGGTGCAGCCAGTTTCACATAGCACAGCAGCCTTTTTTCCCCCTCAGATAAGAACTACAGACACCAAGGCACTAGCAATTTCAAGGAGCTGTTGGGCTCACATAAAAAACTCATGCCCAAAGAAGGAGACAGTTACCTTTCCTTCCAGCACCACCCTGTGCTGAAGTTTCCGTCAAGGTATGAAGTACCTTAAGGGAAAGTGTTGGACCATGGGGGAGACCAGAGTGCCTGGTGATAAATAGTGGCAAAAGCAGAAAAACCCTCTTGTCGCTGCTCTTGAAAGTGAAAATGCCCATTCCCTAATGGCTTACTAGCATTACAATTTTGTATCAGTAGTACCAAACATTCAAATGCAAGTATCCACCAGTTGTGAGGGGCATGTCAGTTTGACCTCTCACATCTGGGTTGGGAAATTACAAGTCTTACTTGCAGGAAGCATTCAAGCTAAACCTACTGGAAGCTCCTTTAACTTGGGCAAAGACATGTATAGGGCCCCTGCCTACCTCAGAGCACAGGAGATCCAAGGTAACATAAAGCTTTCCTTCCATGATTTTGCTGAGAGCTCTATGGTGCCTGTTCAGCCAACCCTGAAAGATTCTTCCAGTCCCACTGGTAGAAATACACTTCTGCCTGTGCATGGACCTTAGATGGGGGGTGCATGCTGATAACCACAGGAATAAAAGTGAAATTAAAAGACCCTCAGTTTTTCACTATTCAATTTGACTATCCAGTAAAACATGGAGTGGAAAATCGTGACTCTATGGGGGAAAGCTCTGCCCCTGATCCTTCCTCTGCCGATACTGTTTGTGCCAAAGCATGAGTGTAAGCTTCAGGACAATCATTTATTTCCCTGAAAGACACTTGTATTAGGAGTTAAA
Organism: Vanellus vanellus; assembly: GCF_965231255.1. NCBI lineage: Eukaryota > Metazoa > Chordata > Aves > Charadriiformes > Charadriidae > Vanellus > Vanellus vanellus. The sequence continues at coordinate 40,228,027 of NC_138908.1, read as the reverse complement.
ACACTCTTGGCAATACCTGTGAAGCTATAAATAAGTTCAAGGGGCATCTACAGAGTGATAACAATGTGTTTAGGCTCAAGGAAATATTGATAGCTGCAGACCATTTCTGAGTCCCACGAGACAGTGCTCAGGCCCTCAATACACTCCACAAAGCTATCACAGTAGCATTAAGCGCTGTTGCTGTGATGGCAGTGAGCCACAAAATCAATGCTTTCTACTACCAGAAACATTCCTCCCCATCTTTCCCTTGTGCAGCTGCTCCTTCTCCTCCCAATTTTGCAAGCAGGGAACAGGAACATTGAAGCAAGTACTAGCAAACCTTGACCCAATCTGCAGCTTCTGAGACAGAGGCACTAAGGCAGAAGAACTGGGGAGCTATTTTTCAGCTTATAAAGGAGAGGCACATGCATTTTCGCTTTCTCTCTCTCACACGTGTCAGAAAAGAATGTGAAACCAACAAGCTTGATGCATCTCCTCTATGATTTAGTAATTCCCCAGTTTGCTCCTGAGGAAGTACAGTGATGTACTGCTTTTCCCTCAGGGGAAAGGGAAACTCATAGCATATCCCCTGCTTAAATGACACTTCACAAACACTTCTTATGTTGGTGTAGCTCCTAGCAGAAAATACCAGCTTCTTATTTAAAGAGAAAGTACCCTAATGAATTCAGTCCAAGAAACACATGTTAAACACCGTAAGTTAAGACCAAGCAAAATAAATAGGAAAAAAACCCACAGCATGGCTATTAAGTTTGTGTTCTAGTATACCCACAAAGTACACCCTTTTTTCAATGCTGCTGGTAGCATCGGTACAGCCAGGCACTAGACAGATTGCTGAATCTCTGCTATTGAAACTATGTCATGCCTGTTTGTGTATATGCTCCTCAAGAATTTATTGTCTTCAGGACAGTCCAGCAAAATGCAATCCAGAAATTACAAGGGCAAAGGACAACTTTTAAAGAGCAAATGTCTGGTGGTATTGAGAGAGATATATTGTTGTGTGTATTGGAAAGAAGAAACCCACAGATTTTTCCCACAACTATCACCTGGTTGCAAAGAAAATAATAAACACAGAAGAAACTCATACATTTTTGCTTTGATTTTTTCTTTATAAGACAAGGGAAAAATAACTGCGTATTTGGATTCTCAGGAGAACCTAGGTGAAGCACTGGCAGAAGAAAAAGTTATCAGAGAAAGGACTGATAAAACAGCTTGACTGTATTACCTTCATTATTAGGTCTCCCTCACCCTGCCTTGCTATATGCCTTGTCTTTGCCTCCAAATAAGTCATTTGGCAGCATTATTTCTTCCTGCTGTTAGCAAATACAACTTTCTTGTAACCTTCCTCCAAACTGACTGTCTGATGACAACTTTTTATGGTTCTTTTCTAGCCAGAAGACTCCTGCATACTAACACACTATTTCATTGAGTTGAGAAAAAACTCCTAGAAGAGGTTAACAAAATGGACTCTGTTCATTGAAGTTAAATTGTTCATTCTCCAACACATCTACAACTCTCAGTAACAGACCCTAGAAAATTTTGTTTTCAGATGACGCTCAGTACATTTTACCGAGAAGTGGGATTTAAGACATATCATCCCGGTGCTCTATATGCAATGTTTCTCTCCTTCTATTCATTTTCAGTGTCATTCCCCCCATCTGAGCAATTATAAATACCACTTAGCAGCAAAATGTCCCATACCCTGTTTGCCATGATCTGCTCAGAGACCACATGATGTTAAGCCTTTACTCTCCAAGACAACTTTTCTACATAAAGGTCTTGCTCTACAGAAGCAGTTACAAAGGATTTCAGAAACAGCAACATTTCCATAAGATGGAATAAGAAAATCCAATAGCTGAAGTATGCTTCATACTGCGCTACATCACATTTTTTAACAGCCAACGGGACCGTGAGACTGAGAAAACTATGTATTGAAATTTAGCTTGTGGATGTTTTAAAATAGTCTTTAACTTATCAGCAAATGTCAGTGCAAATTAGGACACAGCCCTTCCTAAATCACCATGAAAGAAAAATTTCAAATGTCACAAGAGATGGTAGGGTCTTGGCCTACGTGTCAACCTGTGTGTTGATTATAGTGAATTTTATCATTCTAAATTTCATGTTAATGCCAAAGTACAACTGTAATTACCCAAATAGAATGGTAAAAGAGAGAAGGAAAAGAACGTGAGCAGCCAATCAAATAATTGGGATAAGAAAGGTGTGGATTAATTAGGGATTTAGCTTTCATGGTTCAAAAAGCACGTTTAAACTCTTATATATAAAGCCAAATCTACATCTCATCAAAGTCTACAGAGGAAAAATCCTCTTTGGCTTTTAAGAACTTTGGACAACCCCCATAAATGTTAATGTTGTATTACACAAGACTATAGACTAAGGTTTTCCTTCCTTTCAGGGGAAAGCCGATCCCCTAACAACATCTGGCAGCTATGAGTTAGTGTAGGTTTCTGCATGTGACTCCCTGCCCCAGGCCAGTTTTATGTTGAAATGGCTGAAATGCCACACTGTTCGGAATTACCAAACAGATGCACAGCATGCCTCCACCCTCATTTATGAATGTCTTATCTTTCTAAATGGTATTAATCATCATTCATAACAGTGTCTTGTCTGGCCAAGCACATGTAGTGCATTACAGGAGATAAAAATCTAGTCAGTGGTGCGGGGACACAGGAGATATAAGAGCATAAGCAATCTAAATATCTCTCTGAGAAGGCTGCTGTAGTATCCTCAGTCCAAGTCATTTCCTAAAGACATAGCACAGCAATGATCTGATACAGAAGGAATTTCACCTTTTCGTGTCACGTTTAATCAAAAAGCCTAAGAGAATAAAATATAGTAAACAAATCCTCTCTCAGTAAATAAGGGTTGCCATTACATTATTGTCCTTCTCCTGTGATCCTTACTTCTCTAGTGGCTGGTAGGACTTTCTCAAGAGAGACTAGCAGGGGAAGGAAACTCAAATTTGATGAAAATATGAACCACATATTTCCAAGCAGCCCAGGGCTTACTATTTTTCACTTTACTTAAATTCCTTCCACTCTTTCACAAAATGCCAAAAAAACAAAGCATGAAATGTTATCCCTATTTGAAGGTGCACACATATATATATATATTCCTGAGGTATTCTCACAGTCCTGTTTCTACATGATTCTGCCTAATACTTCCCATAATTTTCACTCTAAATTCCTTCTGTCCTCGTGCTTCTGCACAGGATTCACTTCTCAGGTGTAACAGAAAATGAGCAAGTTCTCAGTCTCAGCTCATCCTTCTCAGCTAAGAGTTTACATCATAAAATAAAAGCCTCTCAGAGGAGTTAAGCAAGCTCAGACAGTCACGGTTCAAATTTCAGCTGAAGGAAATAAATATTTTTCCCTGATCTCGTATTCTAGAGAAGAGCTTGATAGTCTAACTGTTGCTCTGATCTGTAGCGAAAATAAAAATAACAAAACATTTCTTTTCCTCATTTCTTCAACTGATCTGCTCCAGATCTCTGAACCTCTGTCCTCCAGAAAAACAAACTTTCTCTCAAATTATTTTTCTCCTTAACAAAAGCATTGTGACTTTACTATCAATTCGCCACTACTTTCGGCTTCTCCAGCAAACAAAGACCTAAAATCCTGGGTAGGCTGACAACTGCAAGGGAATCATTTTTGCAAATTCCTGTGGATCTGAGCCAAAGAGGATTCTATCTTTACAGTTTAACTCAACTTCTTTTCCACTTTTCAGGACAACATTTTTCGTAACTGCAGATAGTCTTCGAGTAATAGTTAGTCAAATATACCATGGCAGCAAGTAAACTTTGCTTTTCAGTTTCTACTTTGTTGTAATTATGCCACATGCATTCATTCTTAGAGTTTAACACTTGATGAGAGCTGCTGAAAGCTCTGCATTTCCACTTCCACAAAAATTTCTAACATTCGTTGTCAACCAGAATACAGAGACTAAAATTTCCAAAACCACACATCAACAAGATTCTAAAAAATGAACAGTTTCAGTACATTTGTTTTGCGAACTTACACTATCTTTTTAATGTTGCATCTTACTAAGCAAGTTCTCACCTTTGACTTTAAGTATTACTACTTCAAGTAGTAATAATAACCCAAATAACTACTTGCCATTATAGCAAATATTCTTGCTAGCTGTTATATGTATAGCTAAGGAGAAAAAAATTCCCCCCAACATCATGGTTCCTTATCCCAACTAATATCTCTAATTTTGAAAAGAAGTTGATAATGGCAAGTTTACAATCCCATTCTGCGCTGCTCAGCACAGCAGCCTGGATATGCATCATGGACCAGTCTGCACCCTCCAGCACGGTGAACTATTGATCCAGAGCAGACTCCCTCCCTGTTGATCAGATTTCCTTCCACGTATGCCAAAGATACTTTCAGCCTCCTGAATACCTTCTGGCATAACTGAGGGAACTCATGCAGAATTAGAATTACTTCAGAATTAAATGTATCTTATACCTTTTTAAACGACATGAAAAGATGACAGAAAGGGACTTGTAATCAGATTCAGGGGGAAAGTGGTGAAGTCAAACCCATGATTCATCCATTAGAGTTTCTCACTATAGGTAATAAATGAGGCATTTCTAGAGCAACTGAATAATTTGTACATTCTCACAGTAGATCAGGCTCATATAGCAGAAGCTGGTTTTGTAATTGTGACACATTGAGGGAAATTCAGTGACTCAGTGTTCAGTGATTTTCATTTCCACCTCGATGGTACCCTGTTGGAATACAGGCAGGCAAATCTTATCATATAAGCCATGTAGAAACCCTTGTTACCTAAAGGGTTTTATAAAGGGTTTTATTTTCTTACACTATCTGTGATTCTTTAGCTGTATTTCTTGTGCAAACCTGAATGTCATAATAAATAACACAGGAATTTTTATTAGATTTAAAAATGAAGATTAACTTTCTACCCAAAGTCACTTTGATCAGTGATATATCCCTATGCCAGTAGAGCAGTGAGAGAAGGAATCTAGCATGATCATTTTCTAAGCAGAAAAGCCATAACTTTTGAATTAGAATAATAAATATCAGTATTAATTTATATAGACTATTATACAAGGAAGGATAATGTAAATACATTGATAATGTAGTAAAAGAGGTTAATTGCTTTGCTCCTTTCTGCATTCCAAAGCAAAGAAGGATGCAGCTGACCAAATGACTTGTGCTTTAAAAAGTAAGAAAACAAGCCTCCTTCATATGTTCCAAGAAACAAAAAAAAAGTGCGATTTAAAAAAAAAAAAAAAACAGTAAAAAAAAACACGCAAAACCACAACATTTTTTTTCCTGGCTGGAAATTTAGAAGCACAGTGTTGAGTAACAAGGTCACTCAAAGGATTAACATGTCTTGAAATGAGCCATGGTGAAGACCCTGTATATTTCAAGAGGAACCAGAACTGTAAGAGCTCATAATATGTCTGACTGACAAAATCTCTTTATGTCTGTATGGAGGTAAGGTCAAGCATCACGCCTTCAGGAAGAGAGCTCTTCCCTGTGTGCCCTGTTGCACAGAATGGTATCAGAATGCAGTTAATTCATACCAAAGGGTAGTTATTAATCTACGTGTCTGGTTTCAGCTGAGATAGAGTTAATTTTCTTTGTAGTGATTGCTGTGTTTTCAGATCTGGTATGAAAGGAATGTCAATAATGCACATTGGTTTAGTTGTTGCTAAGTGATGTATACTTGCCAAAGACTTCTTTCAGCTTCCCATAGATGCTGAGAAGGATCATAGACAGAAGATGGAATGGCCAATGGAATATTCCATACCATAAACGTCATGCTTGGTACATAAATGGGGGTTGGCTGGTGGGGGGAATTCCACAATCTCTGCTTGGGTAGTCTGGGCACCCAGTTCACTGGGCATTGAGAGTGACTTGTGTCTTCTATATTATTTTACTATTATTATTATTTTCCTTTTCCATTATTGTTCTATCAAACCATCTTTATCTCAGCCCATGAGGTTCTTTTTCCCTTTCTCCTCCTTTTCTCCCTCTTCTCCCTCCCCTTCTTGGGGGAAAGAAGGGGTGAGTGAGAGGCTGCATAGTCCTAGTTGCCAGCTGGGGTTAAACTACACTACCTCATAAACAAAATGAGCAGTTGAAAGATAGTATAATATAGGTGCGTTGGTTTTGTCTTTTATCTGTTTTTCATTTTTTGAAATTTTTTTTTTTACCATAGCTATCATTCTTCAGCAGTTACAAATCTAAGGTGTAGAAAATTAGTCATTGCATATACTTTCCCTCACTTATTATTGCCTTAGACAGAACTGGCTATTGTGAGGGTGCTTTCCAGGCCCACCCCTGGCAAACTGGGCTGCATAACAGCATGAATTCAAATAGGAACATACGTGTAACAGTGCATGTTAACGGTGCACCCAAAACCACTTGATAGAGCATTTGCCCAAAACTTGTCACTTGAGGAGTAACAGAATCATCAACCACATTAAGCAATCATGGACAAATTGCAAAGACACTTTTGCAAGAAAGGAGTCAGCCTAAAAAGAAGTCTAGGAGAAGCATGAGAGGTTGCACTGGTGGAAGGGACTTTGGCATGGCAACAGACACAGTCAAAGTTCAGGGTGATGCCACCTGAAGTTGCCTGGGTGCCTGCCCACATCTGCCCGCCTGGGCAGTGCACCGTCCAGTGGGGTGCCACGAGCATCCTCTCCCACTGCCACTGGGTCTGAGTGCTGGGGGACCAAGAAGGACCCGTGCCGGGGTGCTGGCTGGGAGCTTGCGTCGTGGCTCCAGCCCAGAAGGGTGTGCAGCCAGGGATCCCAGGAGGGGTGAGCCCCTGTCACCGGGGCCTTCCCCAGAGGGGGTGCAGGGGATTGTACTTCTTGGGATTAGTTACAGAGAGGTACTCAGAGATTTGGGGACGTTTATCAGCATTTTCTGAAGGGCTCCTTATGTAGTTTATTTTTTGCATTACTGACACTGATCTTGAATGTGTAGCTCACTCATTGCTAGTTAATTACTTGTCATTAATAAATCAATAAACTTTCTTTGATCCCAATTTGGTTTAACAACATGAAATTAACATCTTTACCTTGTGAAAGCTCATCACTCCTTATGATTTAGGAATATGAAATGAATTCCCTAATGTTTTATATCATGTTACATTTTAAGAAGTATTGTAGATCTTTGTTCCCCAGGTACAAAACCATTATAGTCAACAAAGTTATGCTCACTTTACACCACTATAATTAAGAATTCGATGGTGTATGCCTGTGGCTTTTAAACTTCTAATTAATGTTATTTTCAATATTTTGCAAAGGGACTCATTTTGCCTAACTCTTATAATGAGAGTAACAGTGTTAAATCTACAGCTTTGACAGTACAGATGTTTCTCTTGCTGTTTTTTTTTCACTCAGTTCCGGCCAAATCTTTCTCCAATTTCTTTCCCTTCTTTCTTTTACTGTATCTATCTAATTTTAGAAACAGAAAGGGAAGTATACTTTTAAGCAGATAATGTTTGCCCTTTTCAGAAATTTTTTACTTAATTTCATGAACTCTCCAGATTATATAGTTTCTTGATCTTTTCCAGTCACTTGAACAGCAGGTGGGAAAACCAGCTAATTATAGAGGCATATTTTAGAAACCACACACAGATAAATATGTTCTTTTGGCATGCTTATTTTATACAATTAAAGCAATGCTACATACAAGGTCTTATTTAAAAATACTGTCAGAAAAAGCCCCACACGCATATACACACAGAAGAAGGGGTTTAGTTCACAATTGCAACAGGAAAATTATTTTAATGAAAGCACAAAAGTTTTATGAATCAAACCCTACATATTCTCAAGACTTCTGTAACAAAATTACTGCCTCGCTTGTCACATAACAAACTATTTAATAAAATCTCATTTAGGAGACATCCCCAGGTGGCCCTGCACTGCCATACAAGATTCTTTTTATGCTTTTCATATTAAAACATTTGAATCATTCTTGGAGTTCAGCCTAGGGGTTTATTATGAAATAATTACTGCTGGGAAGGGCAGTGGGGCTTGTTCCAAATATTTAATACCTTTTTGAAAAATCCCCCTTACAAATAATGTGGGTTTAGTCCTATAGCTGCTTTTTCATGAAGGAATGCAGTTGATATTCTACATATTGTGAGTCTGGATAGTTCCTGAAGCATGCAAAATGCGGACATCATAAAAGGTAACTGAAAACAGTTTGAACAAATAGTTGGCTTGAGCCAGTTAGACTGAAAGATCCCTCAGGGAGACACATGTCCTTTACCTTAGCACTCATGTAAATCTGAGATGCCATATTTGTTAAGTGCCTCATACGAATAGGACCAAAAGTTTTCCTTGTAAGTTTGCATTTCGTGTTGGATCACTCAGGTACAAAACAGCTGCATGACATCCAGATCTGAAAGCCACGTGGCTACGTTATTCCACATATATGCGCACTAACTCTTTTTAATGAAGCCCTGTGCCTTCCTCATAAAAGCCATCTGGTACATCATGGGTCACGTTTGGCTGGTACTAATGTGCGGTATGATCTCTTGGTATGTCAGATTCAACACAGACTTGCTTCTCCCTGCACATGTAGTCTTAACCCTTGACTTAAAATAAATAAATAAATAAATAAATTTAAAATTTAGAGCTTGATAGATCATTATCAGGTTTTTGCCTTTTTTTTTTTTTAAATAATATCAAGAGAAAAAAAAGCATGGTTCTTAGTTCTCGGCCCAGTGGGAGCATAGTGAAAGTAATCCTTACAGTTTGTACAGCAATCCTTCTAATGTAAGGTTCACGTGAAGTACATTGTAAACAAGTTGAGAGGTTCTTCAGTAATGCAAGAAACATCCTATCCTACACTACTACTGTAGAATTAGTAGAATAAGGAGAAAATAGTTTCCCTGCACCTAAATTATATTCAAATGTATTGAATAGCCTCATAACTAACAGGTATCAACAACCTACACTTGTGACTTGCAATATGGTCAGAATTGCAGCCTGCAGCTCTGCCTGAGAAATCAGAGACAAAATCTATTACCAGTTTCCTCAGAAAATGTCATGCTAATACTAAGTGTAAGGAATATGAAATATTCCATTAAATTTGATCTGGTGATTGACCAGAACTGTGCTTCTGGGATTTGGCCCTGATGTTTGAAGGATCTTGAGGCGAACTGAGTTTGCCCAAGCATTCCATTTTAGTGCTGTGCCAATGCACCTCTTCTACAAATGTCTGAAAGAAGAACTTATAAGGGAAAGAAAGAATGACTAGCTGAAAGAAAAAGAATAGTTGGGGGGGGGGGGGAGGGGGGGGGGAAGAAAAGAAATTTAGCAAATTATGTAGGGATTGTAAAATTCTTACAGAGCTAAAAACTTGAATTCAATCTTATTTTAGAGTGTATTCATGTAATTATGCTATAAAAAACACTCTCTACGACTGCTACATCATACTGTGGTTTTAGAAAATGAAGTCCTGGTTTGATAGTGTTTCAAGGTCTGAATATGCAGAAAAACACTTAGCTAAAGAAAGCATAGAGTGCTGTTCTACCTCAGATGTCAAAATAATTTTTACCTTCTTCCCTGCTGCATCACTGATATCACAGACACTATTCCATAGGTCCCATCCACCTGATACTGTACAGAATCTGGAATTTTACTGAGGTATATTATTGATTAAGTTGCGCTCTTTCTGTTGAAATAGGATACTTTTAATTTGTGGGTACCATTAAAATACTTAGTGTAAATAAGTGACTTCTGTTAGAGAACATTTTGAAACTTTGTTCCGAGATGTTTTCATGGTAATGATAAATCCCTTTGCTCCCCAGACTGTGAAAATACCTACCTTCAGAACCAGCAAAATTCAAACAGCTCTGAAGGGATGGCACTCTTTTCAGAAACCTGGTGTGGGATTCCGGCATTTCAAACTGCTTTCCTCCAGCTAAACTCCTCCACCAACCCAAAATAAGCTATTTTCAAAGTCTGCAGAATTGCTGTTGTTATTGAAACGTTACTTTGAGAGATTTTTGAGATCTAAAATACATAATGATCATAATTTATTTTAAACAAGAGTTATATGAGTTGCTACCAGTTCAACCGAGTTGAACTTGACATTGCTTTCACTTTGCAGCCTGGGCCTTCAGCATGATAATTTGTACACTTGACATTATAAAAAGCCAACATCTAGAGTCATAGGAGTATTGTGAAAAATATTTCCAAGAACATTTTTTGTAATTAACATCCTTCAAATGATTTGCAAATATAGCTCTTAGCCAATCTCAACTAACCAGCTGAGTTTAGCTTCCTTTCTTTGCCTCAGCTTTGGAGTCTTTTCCTTTATGCATTCAGCTTTTAAAAAACTGAAGATATGCTCAAGTTCCTCTTTGCTATTTTTATGTTAATATGATTTGACTATTACAAAAAAAAGAAACCAAAGAAACATCTAGTGATTGTGTAGGAGAGATTTCTGGAGGGCCACAACAATCTGAGTAGTACCATGCGGGAAGAATGTAAAAGGAAACACAATGCTCTTCACCATACTATAATCAAAGACCTTTTTGGTATTATGCCCCTTTCAGGACCCAAGTTATCTTCTTTTCAATATGCATAATTGTTAAAGGCTTAATCAAAATAAGCACATTATGGAGACTCCTTAGAATGCAGCATTTTGAAATAATGTAATTCTGTCTTTCTTACACGTTTCAATAAGCATTTTTTTCTGAGAATGTCTCCAGAAAAAGAACCATCTCTGCAATAATCAGCCAGTGAAACAAGTTGGAGAATTTGTCCCTTGCCTGCTGTTTCTGGCTCTCTAAAAACCCAAGTGGGCACTCAATCATTCAAATTCTCCTAAGAAATGAGCATAGTTAAAGGATACTTTCAGAAGTACACAATATTTTGTGTAATAGCTCAGTAAGTATAGGGAACTTATGAATTCTAACAATGCAAATTTTACAGGTATTTGCATTTCTAGTCACCTAAAGACTGTTAGAAAGATGGCTCTTCTCTGTATAACAGCATAAAAACATCCAGCTAAATCAGGTTCTAGCAAACCAATCGGTGGACAAAAGATGGGTCAGGATTGAAGGGAGGGCAGGGAAGGTGACAGTACAGTGGGAGTCTGCTACAGGCCATCTGACCAGGAAGACGAAGCAGATGAGGCCCTCTATAGACAGACAGAAGCAGCCTCATGCTCACAAGCCCTGGTCCTCATGGGGGACTTCAGTCACCCAGATATCTGTTGGAGGGACAACACAGCAGGGCATATGCAATCCAGGAGGTCCCTGGAATATGATGATAACTTACTTCTCCAAATGATGGAGGAGCCAACAAGGAGAGGTGCCATGCTGGACCTTGTTCTCACCAACAAGGAGAGCCTGGTGGGGAATGTGAAGTCCAAGGGCAGCCTTGGCTGCAGTGACCATGAAACGGTGGAGTTGGAGATCCTTAAGGCAGTGAGGAGGGCACATAGCAAGCTCACTGCCCTGGACTTCAGGAGAGCAGACTTTGGCCTCTTCAGAGATCTGCTTGGTGAAGTACTAAGGGATAATGCACTGGAGGGGAGAAGGCCAGAGGAAGCTGGTTAGTATTCCAGGATCACCTCCTCCAAGCTTAGGAACAAATCATTCCAATGAAGAGGAAGTCAGGCAAAAATGCCAGGAGGCCTGCGTGGATGAACAAGGAGCTCCTGGAAGCACTCAAAAGCAAAAAGGAAGCCTACAGAGGGTGAAAGCAGGACAGGTAGCCTGGGAGGAATACAGAGAAATTGTCCAAGCAGCCAGGGATCAGGCTAGGAAAGCTAAAGCCCAGATAGGATTAAATCTGGCCAGGGAAAAGTTTCTACAGGTATGTCAGTGATAAAAGGAAGACAAAGGAAAATGTGGACCCTCTCCAGAAGGAAATGAGATACCTGTTTACCTGGGATATGGAGGAGGCTGAGGTACTCAATGACTTTTTTGCATCAGTCTACACCAGCAAGCGCTCTAGCCACACCACCCAAGTTGCAGAAGGACAAGGCAGGGACTGGGGGAATGAATAACCACCCACTGTGGGAGATGATAACGTTCAAGACTATCTAAGGAACCTGAAGATGCACAAGTCCATGGGACCTGATGAGATACATCTGTGGGTCCTGAGGGAACTGGCAGATGAAGTTGCTAAGCCACTATCCATCATATATGAGAAGCTGTGGAAGTCTGGTGAAGTTCCCACTGTCTGGAAAAGGGGAAATGTAATGCCCATTTTCAAAAATGGAAAAAAGGAAGACATGGGGAACTGCAGGCCAGTCAGTCTCACCCCTGTGCCCGGCAAGATTATGGAGCAGATCCTTATGGAAACTATGCTAAGGCATATCAAAAATAAGGAGGCTATCTGTGACAGCCAATATGGTTTCACTAGCGGAAAATCACGTCTGACAAATTTGATGGCTTTTTACAATGGGGGTACAGTGTTGGTGGATAAGGGGAGAGCAACTGACATCATCTACCTGGACTTGTGCAAAGCACTTGACGTGTCCCACACAACACCCTTGTCTCTAAATGTGAGACACATGGATTTGACAGAAGGACCACTCAGTGGATAAGGAATTGGCTGGACGATCACACTCAAAGAGTTGCAGTCAATGGTTTGATGTTCAAGTGGAGACCAGCAATGAGTGGCATTCCTCAGGGGTTGGTATTGGGACAGATGCTGTTTAACATCTTTGTCAGCGACATAGTGGGATTGAGTGTACCTTCAGCAACTTTGCCAATGACACCAGGCTGTGTATTGCTGTCAACCCACTCAGAGGGTCCTGGAGAGGTTGAGACATGGTCCCGTGCAAACCTCATGAAGTTCAACAAGGCCAAGTGCAAGGTCCTGCACTGGGTCACAGCAATCCCAAGCATAAATACAGGCTGGGCAGAGAATGAGTTGAGAGCAGCGCTGAGGAGGACTTAGGGGTACCAGTTGATAAGAAGCTCAACATGATCTAGTAATGTGTGTTTGCAGCCCAGAGGGACAACTATATGCTGGGCTGCATCAAAAGTGTGGCCAGCAGGCCAAGGGAGGCCCCCTCTACTCTGCTCTGGTGAGACCCCACCTGCAGTACTGCATCCAGCTCTGGAGCCCTCAGCCCAAGAAAGACATGGACCTGTTGGAGCAGGTCCAGAGTAGGGCCACAAGGATAATCAGAGGGCTGGAAACACCTCTCCTATGAAGGGGCTGACAGAGTTGCTGTTGTTCAACCTGGAGAAGAGAAGGCTCCGGGGACACCTTATAGCATAGCAGTCTTTTAGGACCTAAACAGGGCCTACAGGAAAGATGGCGAGGGACATTTTATCAGGGAGTGTAGCCATGAGGGGTAACAGTTTTAAACTGGAAAGAGGGTAGATTTCATCTAGGTATTAGGAAGAAATTCTTTACTGTGATGTTGGTGAGACACTGGAACAGGTTGCCCAGAGAAGCTGTAGATGCCCATCCCTGGAGGTGTTCAAAGCCAGGTTGGATGGCGCTTTGAGCAATATGGTCTAGTGGAAGATGTCCCTGCCCATGGCAGGGGGGTTGGAACTAGATGATCTTTAAGGTGCCTTCAAACCAAAACCATTCTATGATTCTTGGAAGATAAAACAACTACAAAAAACAATTTTGTGGTAGCTTTGGGACTGCCTAGTGTAGGTACAGTCATGCCTGGCACATACTACAGGATGGTGCACCAGGAGCTAAAAGATGTCATGTAAGCCCACACTCCCAATACCTTGCTGAAATTGTTAAGTATCTGTTGGTTCAGCAGACCTACAATAACCATCTGGTCTACCTCTTTTTTTTTCTTCTCATACTTCAAGCTCCTCCATGTATTAGTCTGCAATTTCTTCTACAAAAGCTCTGTTCCCTTCATTCACTATAGTGGAATGTTACTTATCTCAGATTACAGGGTGACTACAGTTGTATTCCTGCTGCATTGAAAGCAATGAGCACAAAGGGTTGTACATTTCTCTGTTTATTTAGTTAGTTAGTTAGTTATTTCTACCAAAATCAGGTTTCTGCCACTTTGTTAAAGGTCAGGTTTCAATACAAGGGCTCTACCATTCTGCTGTCCATCACAGTCACTAATAAAGCAGATAAACAAGTCAAAAATGCCTGCATTGTAATTGTACAAACATTTATTTACCTTCTGTTGGCATAAACACCCACTTAACTTGTTTTGATCCTTTGCTGTGTTGTCCCATTGCCCATATTCTGTTATACCACTTACCCTCATAGTCAGCAACCCAGCAAAAATCCAGAGATTTCTGTTACTATGTCAGTTATTCTACATCACTTTGATCTCTCTTTTACAAAATATAATGTGTCATGTAAATTACACACTAACATTTTCAATAATTCAGGCTGAAAATCTCCTTTTACAAAAACTATTTTAAACTGAGTAATTTTTGTCTACATAAAGTTGTTTAACACCATAAACCTTGTTCAACCTAGGATGAAAAAAAAAAAATAGATTGTAGGCATTTCCTTTTTCAAGGTATCTTACCATGTTCCCTTTTGTAGGTACTGCTGTAAATATTATGCATAGTAGTGTTAATGGGCACTCCCGGTCTTGCTTACTTAGGGTGTCAAATAAGACAAAAATCACATATACTACCTCTCCAGTTCCCAGCCCACTCCCTGGAAAAAGCTCTTTTTTAACTAAAGACACAGTAGGCTTTTCTGAATTCAACTTCTCATCACACAGAAATGGCTGTGCAATCTTGGATTCTTGTTTGTGTTTCCCCACAGAGATTTTTCTAAGTCCTACAGTAATATATACCAAGGAATTTTTTTCCAGCTTTTGAAAAGCTACTTATATACTTTGTCAAATTGTACAAGAGATAACACTAGAAAACACACATAAATAAGATCCTTTTCTTGTTTAAACTCCATTCTAACAAATGTCATGCCTCTATGTATTTCAAGAAAATGCTGAGACAGTTAAAACCACGTGTGTCATCTAAACTAAATACGTCTTTAAACAACTAGAGAAGCATAGACCCACCATATTAGATAATGTTCAAGGAAAAAGGCAATTCTTATTGTGCAAAACCAAGGTATATATCTTATTTTAGACAGCAAAGCTAAGCATTTGTCTGTGGGAGACGCTGATGTTCAGAAGTGATAACTTATGTATACCATGGACATTCAGTGTCTAGCAGTCACTAGGGAGGCTGAATGATATATGAGTATCATTCAAACATCTACTGAATGTCAAAATCAGTCAGAATAAATGAAAAAAAAAAAAAAAACACCAAAGTTTTGTAAATGGCATGCCTACACACTTCCAATGTGTCCAGAAAAAACTTCAAAGCCAGTCTTCCCTATAATGTTTCAGCATTTCCCTTTTCATCAGCAAAATGATTTTAACAAGAACCTACTAACTCTGGAGCTCCATATAGATTCTAATTGAAATCTGGAGCTGTCTGACCCCAATTAAAGGTGAATATGATGGGGAGTCTAGGAAGAAGGAAGTTGTTTGCTTAAACGTATTTTATCTTCCACACTGGTGTAGTAATTTTGTCACTTGTCTAGTAATTGCTCACAGATTCTAGTAAACTAACAAATTAAAATGAGGACTCTCTGAAGCAACAGAGGCAAACAGTACAAACTTTTTTAAAAAAAATGCAAAGACAAACCCACGACTTTTTGCTAGTAATTTCCTCTACTTCTGCAAAACCAAGATTTGCAGAAACCTAAACGTTGCATGTAGACTGACTTGACCTTTGGAAAAATTGGCAGGTCAGGTTCTTCAGTTGCAACAGGCATCTCAATACGAGGAACAAAATGACACAGTTGCAACACCCCTTGGAGGTAACAGGATATAATTAGGTAACTTAGAGACCCAGTATGAAGATTCTACTTCATGCCAGCCAACCCTAGATCCAGCTGAACTCCTAATGGTCTTCAAAAAATGCTAGATTAAAGATCTGGTTTTCCTTTCTCAAATACCTCAAAAATCTTTGTTTCTATGAAGAATATAAATTTGGTCATACTGCATAAAAAAGAGAAATGCTGATTCTGCTGCCCATGAGGGAATATTGATCGCTCACACAGGCCCTTTCTTTAAAAACACAAAAAAGGCAGGGATCACAGGGGGAGCAGTATTTGTCAGCAGAGATAGTAGCTTTTACACAGGTGCCCATTCATTCCTAACAAATCATGAGCATCCTAAATTCCACCTGTGCATGTTGGCCAGGTAGGTTCTGACTCATTTTGTAGAGCTTTAAGACAGCAACAAAATCTTGCTTTTATAGAATCATAGAATTAGTGAGGTTGGAAGGGACCTTTAAGATCATCAAGTCCAACCGTTAACCTACCCTGATAAAAACACCACCACTTCTAAACCATGTCCCTAAGCACCTCATCTACCCTTTTCTTAAACACCTCCAGGGATGGTGAATCCACCACCTCCCTGGGCAGCCTATTCCAATGTTTAATAACCCTTTCAGTGAAAAAATGCTTCCTAATATCCAATCTAAACCTCCCCTGACATAACTTGAACCCATTTCCTCTTGTCCTATCACTTGTCACCAGGGAGAAGAGGTCAGCTCCCATCTCTCTAAAACCTCCTTTCAGGTAGTTGTAGAGGGTGATAATGTCTCCCCTCAGCCTCCTCTTCTCCAGGCTAAACAACCCCAGATCCCTCAGTCGTTCCTCATAAGGTTTGTCCTCCAGACCCTTCACCAGCTTTGTAGCCCTTCTCTGGACACGCTCCAACACCTCAATGTCCTTCTTGTAGTGAGGGGCCCAAAACTGAACACAGTACTCGAGGTGAGGCCTCACCAGTGCCGAGTACAGGGGGATGATTACTTCCCTCGTCCGGCTCACCACACTATTCCTGATGCAGGCCAGGATGGTGTTGGCCTTCTTGGCTGCCTGGGCACACTGCTGGCTCATGCTCAGCCAGCTGTCCACCAACACCCCCAGGTCCTTTTCTGCCAGGCAGCTTTCGAGCCACTCCGCCCCCAGTCTGTAGCGCTGCATGGGGTTGTTGTGACCCAAGTGCAGGACCCGACACTTGGCCTTGTTGAACCTCATACCATTGGCCTCAGCCCATCTGTCCAGCCTGTCCAGATCCCTCTGCAGAGCCAATCTACCCTCAAGCAGATCAACACGCCCCCCTAGTTTAGTGTCGTCTGCGAACTTACTGAGGGTGCATTCGATCCCCTCATCCAGATCATTGATAAAGATATTAAAGAGAACATGTATTATTTAGCTATATATTTCAGAGATTGTTTTGCACATATGGCAGTCCATACAGTGTAATTAACAAATGAAGTATTATAAAAGAGGAAACCCAGACTCCTTGGTGGTATACAGTTTGATGGTTTCATGTGTTAGAGTGTTTCCTGTATTAGTGTTGATTCCTTAAGCATCAGAATATTGTTATCTCCTCCTCAGAGAGTTTAAGCAGGAGTTCATTTGTTTCAAGGTACCTGTGAAAATTTTTAAATTTTGTTTTGTTTTTACTACTTAGAACTTTTAGATTTCTGTTGCTGTTTTGAGGTATCCTTGTGACTCCTTATAAACAACATATTGAGTTTTAAGTATATAGTAAAAGCAGAAAAAAGAAATGAAATAAGTTTAAAAGTTCCTTTTAATAAACAGCAATTGCTGTTGACATCAGTAACTTACTGATCTTTGAACGAAACAGAAGATTGCTGCAAAACAACTCCTACCAGTAAGCAGTTTGCACAATGCCTTTGTATTGTCATCACTGAAATAAAGTGAATGATACTAAAATCTGTGACTGATACAGCACCAAAGTTCATCCCCTTTGCTTTCAGCTGCACATAACACTTAAGCAAAAGAGTGAGGAAATAATAGTGAAGGGCTAAATGACCTGAAAGGAATTTAATTTGAAGTCTGCTACAGTTGAGCTAGTCGTCAGAGACATTGTAATTCTCTGATTATTATTTTGCAAATTTGCGTGGGGCCACAGAGCAACAGAAGATAAGTTAAGAAACACAGGAGGTCTATTACAGACCTCCGAAAATACGAACAAGTACTCCACTGGCTGTATTCTAGAGGTCTCCCATTTAAAGTAAGGAGTCTTATCTTGTACATGACCTATAATTTATACTGTCAGTTCTCCTTTGTAGTAGATCCTTAATCTAGAATGAATACTAATAGACAAATTAAAATAGCAGTTTCTGTAGGAAAACATATAAATCATTTAAATACAAAATTATCAATTTTGACCTGAAAGGTTTTGGAATAGAAAAGGATACTGTCTAGTCAAAATCAAAAAGTATTAAAAATCTTCCAAAATACAATAGAACGGATTTTCCAGCTTGTCACACAAAAGGGTTGGATAAGCATCAATCAGTTCCTAACCCAATCATAGAATCATAGAACCACAGAATCATTTAGATTGGAAAAGACCTCTAAGACCATTAAGTCCAATGGTAAACCTAAGACTGCCAAGTCCAACAATAAACCACATCCCTCAGCACCACATCTACGTGTCTTTTAAATACATCCAGGGACGATGACTCCACCACTTCCCTGGGCAGCCTGTTCCAGTGCTTGACAACCATTTTGGTGAAGAAATTTTTCCTAATATCCAATCTAATCCTCCCCTGGAGCAACTTGAGGCCATTTTCTCTTGTCCTATCACTTGTTATTTAGGAGAAAAGACCAACCCCCACCTCGCTACAATCTCCTTTCAGGTAGTTGTAGAGAGCGATAAGGTCCCCCCTGACCTCCCTTTTCTCCAGACGAAATAACGCCAGTTCCCTCAGTCATTCCTCCTAAGACTTGTTCTCTAGACTTTTCACCAGTTTCACTGCTCTTCTCCAGACACAGTCCAGCAACTCAATGTCTTTCTTGTAGTGAGGGGCCCGAAACTGAACACAGTATTCAAGGTGTGACCTCACCAGTGCCGGGTACAGAGGGATAATCACTTCCCTAGTCCTGTTGGCTACACTATTTCTAATTACAAGCCAGGATGCTGACAGCCATCTTGGCCACCTGGGCACGTTGCTGGCTCATATTCAGCCCGCTGTTGACCAACACCCCCAGGTTCTTCTCCACCAGGCAGCTTTCCAGCCACTCTGCCCCAAGCCTGTTGTGTCGCATGGGGTTGTTGTGACCCCAGTGTAGGACCCAGCATTGGGCCTTGTTGAACCTCTTATCATTGGCCTCGGCCAATTGATCCAGCCTGTCCAGATCCCTCTACAGAGCCTTTCTACCCTCAGGCAGACTAACATTCACGCCCAACTTGGTTTCATCTGTAAACTTACTGAGGGTGCACTCGATCCCTTCTGAATCCTATCCAAACTGAATAAAATACATATATCACTTGGAAGTTATGCATCTTCGTTATAATATTCTTCAGACAGGCCAGTGATAACATGTATAACAACATTCTGAGTCTATTTTTCTTTTTATTTTGTTGTATATAGTGCAAAAGAAAATAATATCATACAGGATACCACAGTAACTGATACCACAGTAGATGCAAATGTACTTGGGCAGCTGCCAGTACCAGCAAGCATCATTCAGTGGAGCAGGGCAAAAGACCATCAACTGAACGCAAGGTGAAGGGTTTACGTTTTCAATATATTTAAAAATCAATTACAGTGAGCTAATTATCAGACAGGGCTTTGAGGTTTGCTCTTGAAAAATGCAAATTCCTCACAGGACCTAATAAGTAACAAATAGTACAATGCCTACTTTATGTACGTAGTGTAGAAGCATTAGCAAGGCAGACTGCAATAAAATCAGCGATCTTGAATTTTATTAGCTATTTTAATGCGAGTACAATGTAGACAGTATTTAAGGTTCAACTAATGCAGTAACATTTTATTGTTGTTGTTATTATTACTGTTGTTGTTGTTGTTACTGTTGTTGTTGCTACGTTACCATAGCGACTTCTTTACCCAGTAGGGTTTTGTTGTATTGTTACTGTCACTACAATAAATCAATCATGGTTCAAAGCCAAGAATTGACGTTGGTTATAGATATCTCTGCCAATTCTAACCTCTTGATAAGTAGATATGCATGTGAACTACAAGTTTTAAGAGTATATTTTTTAATCATAGATGTATTCATATTCATCTTCTGTGGTTTTTTGCTATTCATAATCAAAAGGACAGTATCCATCAGGTAGCTGAGAATTTGAAAGCACAATTTTAGCAGCAGTTTGGCACCTAAAACCAAGATAGTCCTAAAAGCTTTGCTCAGCTGCAAGTTTTTCCTACCTAACTCCAACACAGTCTTACTTTTCAACTTTGAAATCTCCACAGTCTATGGATCAAATCCGTAAGTCTACCCAGAAGCATATCTCACAGGTGTGGACAGTTCTGAATTTATTTCACACTCGAGAATGGTCCGTATTCATAAATGAGATGCATTCCTCCAATCTCTGTGTTCATTGCACCCCTCGCATGTCAGGGACAAACCCCTTATCAGCCAGCTATGCCTTCCTTTGGAAACAGGTCAGTGAAAGGACAGGAGTGGAAAGCATTGGTGCTGCTCGATTTCTAATAGTGAGAAGCATGGCATTAAAGGCAACAGAAAATTGATTGTGAAACAGTGACAGGATACAAAGACATAAATTTCATTGCGCACTGAAAGCCAGCTTCCACCTTCACAAAAAGTCCCCCTTTTGCACCTTGAATATGGTTGCACATCTCCAGCAAGTGATGGACAGCATCCATGGCTATGACTCTCTAAAGAGGCTTTAAATCCTTTATCTGGTGAATAACTTATTTCCTCAGCTCTGTAATACAAGACTATTACATAAGAGAAAAGAGCACATTCCCTGTTTTCAGCACCTGTGTGGTTTTGAAAGAAAAGTTGCACATGGAAAGAACTTCAGATTCTTGATATGGAGTAGACAAAGATCCATATCACTCCCTTGTTCTTCACTTTTCCTGTGGGCTGTCTCCAGGCAGAAATATGCTGACAGCACTGTTTTTGCTTAGCATGTTATTTTGAAATCTGTTAGAGGATGGCTAATGTACTTGGCATTACTTTACAAGAGAGTTTTAGCACTTGACTCCAGACCTTCACAATGGAAACAAGATACTTAGAAGTTCAGCACTTCTACATCTGCTCTTTCTGCAACTTACTGTGCAACTTGCTTAAGAATTTGAGGGAAATATGAGGCTGAACATGAAAACTAAATTCTGATTCTTAATCCAGTCCTTTAAGCATAAGCCAGTTCTTCCCATGTAAAGATATAGACTGAAAAATACAAAAATGGAACTACTGTCCAGATGTATGCAGAGGGAAGCAGAGAGTTAAAATTTTTTAACTGTTAGAGATGGTATTAGACTAACAGCTCTGATTTTTTGTTTTGAGCAGAGGTAAAATCAATGATTTTTGCAATGTAGCTATCATTCACATATTTAAAAATATCAGCACACAGAAGAAAAATTTTAAAGCACTGAAATCATTCCTTTAATGAAAAAGTAGAATCTCTCTATTTTCACAGAGTGATACTAGGGACTAGGAGTTAGTATGTAGAGCTCCCAGATGCCAGCTGGAGTTGCACAGACACAAGAGAAAAACAGAATTACAATAAAGATTACTGACTGCTGAGCTAGAACAGTGCTTCTCGCACTGCGGTCCAGGGAGCATCATCAGCAGTCTGTAAAGCCAGTTCTGTCATACCAGGGAGGCATCTGTCAATCTCCAAGCAGAGATATGTACCGCAGCTGTAGCCAGCCCACAGTTCTTTCATTCAACCCAGAGGATTTTTTTAATTAGCTGAACAACATCAGATAGTCACAAGCACTGCACTGAAACCTGCATGGCTGCCTCCTTACTGTCGGGCTCACTTCACTGCTTGTTCTGCCAAATGCGGGGTTGAGAGTCAGAGGTGGGGTTTAGGAGGACAAAAGGCTTTTCAATTGCCCAACATTTAGCATTGGGCAAGCTAGAAGAGCACACCCCGCAGCTCCATCCACATACAGAAGACCGGCTGCAGCACAAGGAGCACAAGGTAGTGCTCCTTCCGCTCCCTGGCCAAGTGGTAGAGCCAAACATGATATCAGGTCAGGAGGGTCCATCAGCCTTGTACACAGAGTGGGCAGTACACAAGGAAAGACCTTCTCCTCCAAGCCTGGGAGGCTGCAGGGAGGCCCTGTGCCACCCAGGATTCCAGCTTCTATCAGTGAGTTAAAAGACTGATGTCAAGTTTCCAGGGAAGCAGGAAAGCCATGTGGGGAAAAATTTACCTGTCCCAAGTCCTCCCACAAGTCTTCTGACTCACTGGTATTTCCCAGCCCAACGCAAACACAGACACACCAGTGTGTTTTGAAGCTCGCTACCTCACTAGTGCCCTGTTCTGGCACAGAAGAATGGCTCCTCCTCTGACTATGGCAGTAAATTAAATATGTTATCAGTCACTTTTTTGATACAAGCTATGATCAAAAGTTTGTAAAGTATCCAACTGCTGCAATTCACCGTTGGGGGCCTAAGCAGATTTACTGTTATTCTGAGGATGCAAAACACACTCCCAGCTAAATACAGCAGGAATTTTCCAGTGTTTGGATCTACAGCCCATTTATTATGAGTTGTGCTCAGCTCCACCTTAAAAATGTAAGTTTTCCCCATAAAACAATGTGGGAAGAGGAAGATAGTTACTTAACAGCAAGAAAATGGTGTCATAACCTTCTTTTCTTTAACAGGAGTTCATTTCATCTTTGAAATATTACCAAAAATGAAAGTGAATCTGACAGCCTACTTCACCTTAAATTTAGGTCTAAGCTTTGAAACCGATATTTAAAGATTTGCCTTTAGGCTCATTTAGTCAATTGTTGTCTTTCCCACAAAACAAGTGGTATGTATGTGTGCATCTGTGTAGAAAATGTATATGTATGTGTATACATACATACACTCATACAGTGAGAGACACTCGCTGAATGTGCAAGGGGCAGGGAGGTCTGCATGTGTGCACTTGTGCATGCGTGAAAGGCCCGTGTTGGAGACCAAGTGCTGGGAGCAAAGGATGAGCTGCAATAGGATCTGTGTCTGACTATTCTTTCAGAGCATGTCACCAATCTTCAGAGATCAGACTACCCACCTCGATTCCCCACCTCCACCCTGATATAAATGAATCAAACCTACTGCATGAGAGCAGCTCTGGTATTTCTAGTTAAACCTAGCTAAGTCATTACGTAGTAGGGATGAATTTTACAAAAGTCTTTATGAAGCTTGTTACTACAGAGTTAGAGATTTTAATTAATGGCAGGAATCTTAATCATATTTCTATCCAGATTTTAAGGGGTTTTCACTTGTGTTGATTATTTAATCCATATTTCTCCTTGCCATACAGTGAAATTTCTCATTAATTCTTTTCTTGCCACTACCTCTGGTCTTTGGATTTCACTGGTCATCTTGTTGGGTAATAGAAAACTGTGACAGCCCAACCTTCATAGGTTTCTTGGTCACTCTTGGGGATCTGTCCTGCAGATAGGATCTCTGGAAGAGTATACTTTGAAAATGTATCCAAAGAAACTTAGCCTACTGAAGTACATTATTTAAAATGGAAGCAGTCTTGAATACATTTCCCTGTGTTGCGGTACTCTTCACTAGATAAGTGGCAAAAGCAAAGGACTATCTTCTCTTCACTGCTGTTTGAAATTTATGGAGGAAGAAGGTAGACAGATTAAGGTCATCTCCAGCTTTCAGGGAGAGGAGATGCAAAAGTTGGACTTTTAAGAAAAAACACTTAGAATTTTTCATTCTTTTGTGTGCATATGTACTTCTTTTTTTGCATCTTTTTTTGGTAAAATCTGTTTCTAAATCATAGTTCTATGTCTTGGTTCTATCTGGATCAAAGACTAATTTTAATAACTTTCAGGATCTTATTCTTAGACCACTTAGGACTCCACAGACATACACAAAAATAGAGAGTTCATTTCTTAAACTGATGACCTCTTCTTAGCATTAGGATTGTGGAGTCTTCCATCTGAATGGGCACAACATTCCCCCTATTAATTAACATGGTTAAGGATGACTTGCCAAGGTGGTTACAAGCTCTGTATCTCATTAGTTAAGATCCCTGTTCTCTAAATAACAATTATGTCCTATTTACTATACATTTTACAATTGCTGGACATGGCTTTCAAATAAGCATTATTTTCAGTTTATATATTGTAAACAAATGATCAAAAATTCTGAAGCTGCTTAACCTGTCGAAGTCAAAAAAGCAAGAAAGGTTTGTCAGTCCCTGATCTGAAACGGAATAACTTAGCATGTCAGCAGCAAATCATGTGGGATTAGTTGATTTCCGTTAAGAATTACGCTCCTGCCAAGATCAAAAAAAGGTTTATGTTTTCCTTTTCTATAAGGCAATCACCCTTCTTATTAGCTTCTGATATTTTATTCCCTGTGGTCTTCCTTTGAGAATCTATGTAAACAATCCTTTTTTTTTTTTCGTTCCCACTAAGACAAATCCAAACTTGTTTTCTTTTGTTGACATACCATGTTAGAATAGGAATATATGGAAATGGAGCAAATGACATCCAACATGTGAATGCTACATTTGGCCAAATTGACTTTTTTATGGTTGCAAATGGCAGTGAAGTTGAATGGGTTTTTGTCAGCTGAGACATTTAATGTGTAACATACTTGTGAGGAAAACTATGAGTTCAGCAGGGTGTAGCACCATCCCTCCCTTTTTCACAGAGTCTATACTTAGGATATCTGGCCTGCAGAAAAAAATCATTTGTGTCATGTATATTTTAGTAAATGATACAAAATCCCTTGCTAAAATGAATGTTAGAATGGCAAGAGAACATATGAATAGCCACAAAACCAGTTAATTAATCTAGAATGCAAAGCATCACCTTACTTGGATGCATATTTTGTCCCTTAAGTATGACTAATTAGTTTCATGTATGATTTTTACTTCTTACAATTCTGTCAGCTCAGAAACAAGGCTGTACCTGGGTTAACCTTCCTGCAGGAGATTATGCTAAATTAGCACTTAAAATTAAAATGCTTTGCCCTTTCTAACACAATGCTGAACGTGAGTTTGCAAATATTATAAGCAGGCCTAAATCATGTCCAGCATGACGCCAAATGCTTTACTCAAAGTCATTTTCTGAATTTCAGATTTCAGCCCTAAGTTGTTCTGGACTTCAAGTAAGATTTTTTTTTTTTTTTTTCAATTTTTCAGTTACTATTATTTTGGCTAATGACAACTTCTGTTCAAGCACATGTGTCTATAAACCCCCCTAAAGTGAAGCCTGGCAAACTGGTAACACCAAACAAGGAGAAGGCTGAGGTACTCAACAACTTTTTTGCCTCAGTCTTCACTGGCAGCCTCTTGTCCCACACCTCTCAAGTGGATGGACCACAAGACAGGGACTGGGGGAGCAAAGTCACTCCCACTGTAAGAGAAGATCAGGTTTGTGACTACCTGAGGAATATGAACATACAGGAGTCTATTGAACCTGATGAGATACATCCCAGACTCCTGAGGGAATTGGCTGATGTAGTTGCCAAGCCACTGTCCATGATATTTGAAAAGTCATGGCAGTCAGGTGAAGACCCCAGTGACTGGAAGAAAGGAAACATTGCACCCATTTTTAAAAAGGGTAGAAAGGACGACCCTGGGAACTAGAGACCTGCCAGTCTCGCCTCTGTCGCTGAGGAGATCATGGAACAGATCCTCCAAGAAGCTATGCTAAGGCACATGGAGGACAAGGAGGTAATTCAAGACAGCCAGCATGGCTTGACCAAGCACAAGTCCTGCCTGACCAATCTTGTGGCCTTCTGTGATGGAATGACTACATCAGCAGACAAAGGAAGAGCTACAGATGTCATCTATCAGGACTTCTGTAAGGCCTTTGACATGGTTCCACACAACATTGTGTTCTCTAAATTGGAGAGATATGGGTTTGATGGATGGACTGTTCAGTGGATGAGGAATTGGTTTGATGGTTGCATCCAACGGCTAGTGGTCAATGGCTCAATGTCCAGACAGAGATCAGTGACAAGCAGTGTCCCTCAGGGTTCCATATTAGGACTAGTACTGTATAATATCTTCATCAATGACATAGACAGTGGGATCGAGTGCACCCTCAGCAAGTTTGCAGATAACACCAAGCTGAGTGCTGCAGTTGACACACCTGCGGGACAGGATGCCACCCAGAGGGACCTGGACAAGCTGAAGAAGTGGGCCTGCATGAAGCTCATGAGGTTCAACAAGGCCAAGTGGGCCAACGACTGCAGATGGATCTGGAAAAGCCCTGGCATCAGTCCAGACTGGGGGATGAAGGGATTGGGAGCATCCCCACGGCGAAGGACTTTAGGGTACTGGTGGGTGAAAAGCTAAACGTGAACCAACGATGTGCACTTGCAGCCCAGAAAGCTAACCATATCCTGGGCTGCATCAAAAGAAGAGTGGCCAGAAGGCTGAGGGAGGTGATTCTGCCCCTCTGCTCTGCTCTGGTGAGACCCCACCTGGAGTACTGCGTCCAGCTCTGGGGCCCTCAGTACAGGAAAGACATGGACCTGTTGGAGCAGGTCCAGAGGAGAGTGACAGAAATGATCAGAGGGATGGAACACCTCTCCTATCAGGACAGTCTGAGAGCATTGGGGGTGTTCTGCCTGGAGAAGAAAGGCTCCAGGGAGACCTTATTGCACCCTCTTTCCTTTCTTCTTATAAATGGGCTTTTAATAAAGACAAGGACAGACTTTTTAGCAGGCCCTGTTGAGATAGAACAAGGGAAAATAGTATTAAAGTAAAAGAGGGTAGATTCAGACTGGAAGAAGAAATTTTTTACAATGAGTGTGGTGAAACACTGGCACAGGTTTCCCAGAGAGGTGGTAGATGCCCCATCCCTGGAAGCAGTCAAGGTCAGGTTGGACGGGACTCTGAGCAAGCTGATCTAGTTGAAGATGTCCCTGCTCATTGCAGGGGGTTGGACTAGATGACTTTTAAAGGTCACTTCCAACCCAAACTGTTCTATGATTCTATTATTCTGTGGGTCTATGATTCTATGAGAGTGCCTGAAAAATTCAGTTTCTAATATTAACTCTATTCTCCTGCACTTTCTTTGCACCCAGACATGACCAACACTTTCTATTCAAAAACATATTTAAACATGCACTTAGGGCAGAACTTATGTAAGTGTTACTCACACCACACCATCTCACTGGAAGTAGTTAATTCCTACACATAAAGTTATGGTAAATGTTATGTTGGCTGACATAAGATGTTAGGGGGTTTTCTTGTCAGAAGAGTAAGCAAGCTGTTGGCAGATATTCCCCTTATAAATTTCACCTTTACCCTACCGTAGTCTCCAAATAAGGGCTACAGGAATTTATCTTTCCCCCACAGGAAAAAAAACCAAAAACAAAAAACAACTCTTCCCTTAATCTCTTGGCAGATAAGTATGGCTGAACAAGTTTTCTCAGAAATGTGCTTGAAAGCTGAGAGGATGCCCAGAAACATTTTGCTCACAATGATGAGAGTTTAACAAGGTCATAGTTGTCTGAAAATCACAGCACTAGAATAAAAGCAATTATGTAATCCTAACCCTATCTGATGAAGACCAACATTTTGCTATAAAACTGAACACCTACATAACATTAGTCAGTGAAAGCAGCAGAAACGAATTTATACAAAAATACTCTCACAGGATGATAGCTCTCTTTTACTCAGAAAGGTGTTTCAGCTAAAAATTCCAAGGTCTCATTTCTTTGGTCTTCTGTTCTCATCCATGATTAGGACTCTGGAATAAACTTTCTGATTCCGAAACAGCCCTCAGCACTTTGGCTAACAAGTAATTCTTCCCATGCCCTCCCTTGCAACAGTCTGCTTGCATTCTCCACTGCTTCTCACAAACTGAATGTCAAGCCTCTGAAAGACCTTCATCCATCAATGTCCTCGCTCTCCAGGTTTTACAAGCACTCTGAGGTTAAAGAAAATATTCTCTGCAGG
The DNA here is from genome assembly GCF_965231255.1 of Vanellus vanellus. Lineage (NCBI taxonomy): Eukaryota > Metazoa > Chordata > Aves > Charadriiformes > Charadriidae > Vanellus > Vanellus vanellus. The sequence continues at coordinate 40,200,119 of NC_138908.1, read as the reverse complement.
TGCTGGGAGTAGCTAACCACCACAGGCAGAACAAAAATGTATACAGCAATGAGCTTCTTTGCTGGAAAGAAGTCTGCAAGAGTGATGTTTCATTTCATTCTTTTAAACAGGAAAAGACACTTTCTTCATCTATTATATGCGTGGATATTTTTTTTTCAATAAAATCTTTCCTAGAGGTTACTTCACATGCAAAGATGCAACAGTAGAAAATACCTGAAATGCATACAGAAAAGTTCTGAGTCATAGCATAGTAACTTCAAGCTAGCAATGCTTTTCTTTGCCTGCAACATCTTTCTGAATTGGGAATTGCTTGCTACAAGCATCTCTTTAACATCCTAGAGGCTATTTTCAGAGCCAATTTGCAGTTCCACAGAAGTCATTGAGTCACTCAGCATTTTTCAGGTCAATGCTGAGTATGTCTCCTTCCTTCCACAAAATATTGGTTACTCAAGTGACTATATATGTTTGTGTGTGTATATATATACACACACTAATGTTTTAATGTTTGTCCAATTTAAGTGACATTTTCAGATTATATTCTCAGTGGTGATAAAGATTTCCTTAGTAATACTATATCAGTGAATAACACAACAGGAGATTTAGAATTTCTTTGGGTGTTTTTCATTTTACTTTTTTATTGTACTAAGAGGAATTGAACAAAGCCTTTTTTAAGCATCCTGCAACAGCTTCTACTTTTGCAGGTCCTGGTTCTTCTGGGGAAATTTTAACAACCCTGAACCTAAATTCATAAACAAGGTAGAGCCAGATGGAGGTCGTGAATGCTGACAGAAGCCTTGGCTGCATTGACCAAGAGGCGTAAGGAGGGCCTGTAGGAAAATTATGACCTTGGATTTATGGAGAGCAGCTTGTTCAGGGTAGGTGAGATGCTGCAGTAGGCTGCCCTGAAGTGTAACTTGTGAAGGGACCGAGGAGAGGTGTTTTATTTTAAAGACAAATTCTTCAAAAGCACAACAGTGGGTTTTTTTGATGACCTGTATTTCTTATGTTTCCTATAGTTGGTGTTTAATTTAGGGAATTTGTGGTTTCATGTGTCTAACTAAATGAAATTTTATTACACAAGATACATATTAACATTCTAAAATAATTTTAAAGTATGGTTTACTATGGTTACATAGTGTCAATTGAAAGAAAATACAATATTTTTTTTTGTTGTACCAAGATTCTAAGTTATTCTTCATTAGAATTTAAATATATTATACATTTGCTTTTTCTTCCAGCTTTGCTATGTATCAGGTCCGAAATTTCAGAGACAGTATTCTTGCCAAATTCAAAACAACTCCCACCTGCAATAACTCCCCTCTCAGTACTGATGCATAAATAGACCCACCCCTTTTATCTCTGCAAAGATGTTAATAGTCTTAAGAATCGTTTGAACTGAAATGAAGAACTTTTTTCTCTGAAAAGTACATCAGCACCATTTATAAACAAACTCTTCCACCTGCCAAAACCTGTATGGGGGACATAATGCTAGACAAAGACCAAAGAAAGTAACTTGAGTGAAACTATAGCTGCAGAATACTGACAAGGAGACATGAACTGTATTTATTTGATGTAAACAGCATTCACACTACAATTTACTTGGTGAAACTGTGTATTAAAGGTATGTAGTGGGATTTATAATCCCACGTTTGCATAAAATGAAGGGTAAGAAGCCTGGAAACAGGCACACATATGTCTTTACAAAAAAAAAAAAAAAAAGGCAAAAAAAAAAAAAAGCAAAGCATTTGGTTTAGAAAAATCTGGCCGTATCAGTTCTAATTCTTCTTTCAATGTTTGTGCTATCTATCTGCTCCTTGTATTTTTTCCCTTTCAGAGACTTCCTACTATTTATGGATCAGTGCATTATCCTTTATTCTTTAAAAATCAAAATAGTTCAAACACAGGAAGCTAAAGCTGAATGAAACACGACTGTTTCCAACCCCTGAGGCTACTATATGATGAGAGGTTCATCTGAAAAGACCACCCAGCAAACATTAGAACTTGCTCCAGGATAACACAACATTTGCTAACAATTAGGAGCCTTTTGTCTGAAATGCTTGCATAGTTTTGCCTACAAGCCAAACTGTGGGATCCTGTAAGATGACACAAGAGGACTATTTTTCCCCGCTAGGGCAATTCGGAGTCCTGCTAAAAAAAGCCTAATGGTATCTTCAGTGGAATAGCTAAGTTCGAAGCTACTCTCCTCCCCAAAAAAATGTGGAGGGACAGCAGCTCCACTGGCACATCTATTGATTGGGTGCTTCCCCATGTCTAAATGGGGAGGGTCATGCCATTTCCAGTGCTGGATAGTCTTATTTTCTGTTACCATCTAGCCACTTACCATACTGTAATTTTATGAAGTCAGATACATACAAAAGGTTACAGAAGAAATGAAAAGCAAGTTACTATCCTTCTTACATGGTAAATACAGATATTGGTATAATTGCTTGTTTCCCTACAAAGAATGAAACTGCAAAAGCGCCAGGTTATGTTTCCAGGCTGAAAAGTCCATCGTGTTGGCAAGGATGTATGCAGCAGGATCTAAGATGACAGCACGGCTCAGTCAAAGGATGAAAGCCTTTACACAGAATCAAGTATCTACAAAAAGTAACACAGACTTCAGAGAACAAGGAGCTGGAATAAGATATATTCAGATGTTTTACATAAAAATGGTAAGGTTATCCACTCATTTATGTTTTTTGCCTTGCTTTTGACACAAAGTAACTTAAATGCAAATGAGAGAAAACCAAGAGAAACTGCATAGAAAGACAGAAAAATCAGTGTAAGGATTATGTCACACAGATATTTTTTTTAAAAAAGCAAAACCTTGAGCATCTCACACAAAACAATTTGTAGAGGCTCTTGGATCCCAAGTGCTGTAGAACCAATAGCTATTACCCTTTCTTTATTTGCTTTGCTCTTCCCACCATTGTAGCTACCTTTTTTCTCTCTTATTTTGTGTTAAATATAGAAAAAAAGCACACTGCTTTTTAAACTTTTGTTGCCACTAGTCATCTCCTTAATATTTCCTGCCATAATACTCTGAAGTTTGTCAGGTTGAGCAAGGATTAGCTGCTCACTGATACACTTCAGTGCTTTTTTGACATGAGACATTGCAGCAATTTCTTCAAACTGTTAAGATGGATTGTGCTAGCCCTTGGTATTATGCCATTACATTTAGCCATGTCATTATTCTATTCATAATATTATGATAAGTTACCACACATGGAATTCTAAACAAGAATATAGTGATTTGATTTTATTTTCCCTTAAGTTTCTGTCCATCCTGTACATTCCTACACCAAAATAACTGCTTTACAGAAGACAACAGGGTCAATTTTATCCAGACCCCATTTCACCTGAAATGCTGCTATGGGAAAAGCAGTTTCCAATCTCACCCTCCCCTGATGCAATCCCAGTGACAAGATTTGCTCCTGCCCAAAGCCACTGCCTGGACTAAAGCTCTTGATTCATAGAAATTAAACTTGCAGCAAGGAGCACATATTTAAACTGATTCAGTAAACACAGATGTTACCAGGGGTTATGATGTATTCCCAGAGAGCAGCCTGAGGAGGGAGTCAAAGGGAGCCCAGGAGTACTCTGGAAGACTGGAAGTGGCAGGAGACGGCTGCACCCACAGGTGGTGCCCATGGGGACATGGACGTGGGAACTCCATCTTAGCAGATGTCTACGGGCAGCCAGAGGCATATCATAAAGTCAGAATAATTTGGGTTCCCCACCTGCATCCAGGCTATCTTATTCTGACTGACCATTTGGACAAGGCAGCTCGTAACAGTATGACACCCTGACCACACAAAGGAGCAGCAGAGAGTACTCCTCAGCCTCTCCTTGCTGGATGTAGCAGCAGCTTCTTCATGGCAAAAGCAGAGGGCTGGGAGAGTTTGCTGGACTGCACCCAGACCAGCTACACAATCAAGCCAGGACCGCTGAGCGGGAGGTGAACATTTACCATACGCAAGAGGGCAGAACAAGGTCCTAAGAAAACAGTGACTCAGAGAGAGTGTTCTGTGATCCCGCTAAAATCATCTACAGCCTTACAGGCACAACGAAATTCACCACAGTTGGCAGTGATATAATTTACCAAAAGGGAGATCAGAGAAGAGAAAGTTAATTGGCTTCAGCAATACCATACTTTGTCAAGAGCTAGTCATATTTACCACTTAGAAGCTACTGAAATGCACATTAAAAAGAATTTACCCCCTAAACATTGCTATGTTTGCAAACAGCAAATAAATACTATGTTGAAATCTTTCTCAAGCTGTATACAATGCACATTGCCTAAAGCAAAAAGGAATTAACCTCAGCATTTAAATATAGTGACTAGCAGCTGCCAAAGCCAGATACACATCTAATTTTATACAATGACAGATAAGAATAGATTTTCAGAATGGTAAATACACAACTGCATGTCTAATTTGCCTGCAAAGCTTTCGTGGCACCATGTGCAAATAAATTAAATGAGCACACAAATTTGAGTATAGATACCCACTTATGGAAGTCTTACAAGTAGAGTGTTGTAATTATATAAACATTTCTGTATCGGTCACTATTGTTGCAAGAAGTACAACACAGCATGAAATAAATAAGAAATTGGTTTTGTTTTTCTTTTTCAATGAAAATTGCTTTTTTGATACTCTCATCTTCCAGGATGAAAACATCCTATTTGCTCAAAACAAGTTACCTAGTTCAAGACTTTCTATGCAATGTGTTGAGTCTTCTACATATGCTGTGTGCATATGTAATTCAAAAGTTTCTTTTTCAGAAATGTGGGTTATGAATTCTAAGTTTATTAAGACTGGTTAGGAAATAATTTGCACACTCCATTATAATTCTTACAGATTTAAAAAAACCTCAGAAATTATTCAGGAAAAATACTGCTTTATTGGAATCAAAGTGTTTTACTAGTAGTGAGGTTCATATACATGTTATTGTAAACTGTCAAATTTGTCACGGTGACAAATAATCTAAAAGTACGTTTTGTCCTTTTTTTCTTTTCAGAATTTTATTGTCTTATTAATGGATTCAGAATTTTCTATAGTGAGAACTCAATTAAAATAACTGCACTGTTAAAATGTTTGCATGAATTCTAGACTGCTTGAATTACAGGTTAAAAAAAAAAATGATTTTGGAATACCTTTAAAAAGCACATCTGGCTTCCACTTTCCATCTTTTACATCTCCCTCTTCTCCCAAAATCTTTACTTGTTGCAATATAAACAGAATTTATCTGGTTTCTTACCACACAGTTCCATTTTAATGACTACGTTAGGGTAGCTACAGATGTTAGGAATAGGAAATGACCAAATACAGAGATCTTTCACTTCCACTTTCATGCAGCATTACGTGAGTAATGTTCCTCTAGCTTCTAATCTTTAACTATTACTTTAAATGGTTTCATTCACATTCTTTTTTTTCAAATCTTAATGATGCAGTCAATTTGCCTTACAAAACAGCCAAAATACCCGAATAGAAAGAACCTGAAAGATCTTGATTTTAAATCTTTAATCATGTAAAAGAAATTGAGGGGGAAGGGGTTGGTTTTTTTCAAGTGAGGTCAAAGAAAACAATGAAAATATAGATTAAATCAAATATCCTTCAAAAAACATTCTCCTTTCATCTGAACCTCAACAGAATATACTCTGTGTAAAACTAAAGAGCCAAAAACTAAGACACAGAAAAGAGCTTCCAAGCATTACATATTTCTACCCATTATTTTTAGGTACTTGGCCCCTGGTGAAAATTGAACATCCTGGATTTTTTATTTTTACCCGCCATCATCAATTTAATCCATGCAATAGATGCAAGCCAGGACAGTATCTTTCAGTATACGCACAAAGCAGGAGATGCAGATTCAATTCCTTTTGCTGCTACTTAATAAAGGTCATTCCTCCCAGTCAGGCTGTAGGGTATTGTTCACAGGATGGATGGAGAAGGAGCGTGGCAGTCTAAATAACTGGACCAAAACAGAGAGCATATGCAAGAAACTGCTTTGCACTGTTCTGATTGCACTGGGCAATTAGACTATTCATTTGAAGATGCTGTATTTTATTCCATGCATTTAAAACATTAGATTCTTCCTTCTGACTGCACTGGACGTGTTAAATGCTAGAACTCATCACCATTATTAGCCATGCTTAAAATAGTGTAAGACAAATTTTGTTAGGAGCAAATTACCGTGGGTCATGGTTTCAAGTGTCTGTACTGGGTCTGGCTAGAATGAAGTTAAGAAATTCATAGCAGCTCGCATAGTGATATGATTTGCATTTGTGGATTAAACAGTGTTGATAACACACAGATGTTTTCCCTATTCCTTAAAAGGGCTTGCACAACATGAAGAATTTCATGCCTCAGTTCCCCAAAAAATCAGCAGGCTGAGGGTGGCCCATGGGCTGGGAGGCAACACAGATGACCCCACTGACCAAAGAGATATTCCACAGCATATAATGTTGTGCTCACCAATAAAGCTGAAGGAAAGGAGGAGGAAGGGAGAACATTCAAGTTACAGTCTGTCTTCCCAAGCACCAGTTACATGTGCTGAGGTTAAGTGCCTTTCAAGAAGTGGCTGGACATCTGTCCACTGATGGGAAGTGGTGGATGAATTTCTCTTTTCGCTTTGGTTGCACATGCAGCTTTTGCTTTTCTTATTAAACTTTCATTCTCTTGATCCACAAAACTTTTCACCTTCATTCTATTTTTCTCCCCATCATCCAGGAAAGGGGAATGAGGAAAAAACTGGGGGGGTGTCTGGATGTTGGCTGGGGTGAACCCACCAGAGCAACAGTACCAGGCTGAGCTCACGTGAGGGTACGTAGGTTGGATACTGTTTCTCTCTGTGAACACAAGAGTATAGCGGTTCCAGGCATGTCAAGAAGCAGAAATGTGGGTGGCTCCAGTTTAAGGTCAAATATGGACTTAATGACCTTGGAATTAAACAGCAGATTTCCAGGTTCTTTGCTTCAGACTTAAGATATCATTTAAACATGAAAATGCAACACTCAGAGCTCACATTTCTTTTTGGGGCGAATTCTGATTGGGTGATTCTTGCACATTTGTCCCACAAGGCACAAGCCTCAGGGCATTTTAACAGTAAAGCCAAGGTCAGCCTTATGTTGGTGTGGGACTAAACAAGGCCTATGCAGAATGATGAAATATCTGGGTTTTGTGCTTCCCTTAGCTCTCCTTCAAGAATGATGGAAGGATTCTCTCCTGTTTTATGTTTAAACAAAATCTAACTGCCAGCGGTTTGAAATATTTATGAGGGGTGGAAACTTGGTAGGGTCAAAGTTATTGAAGCTGATAAAAACGACAAAAGAGATGGTAAAAAGAAAAAAAAATAAGGGAGATAGAGAAACAGAAGCCTTGTAAATAGAAAGCCTTGCTATTTTTGTTCATTGTTTTCTATCCCAATTTATCTTTTTTTTCTCCTCTCCTTTCTCATCTCATTTTGCTCTTAACTTTGAACTACTTTTCCCAATACCTCATTTATTTTCAGTTTTATAGCTTCCCTTTTTTTTTTTCTTTAAACTGGCAAGTTCCAGTCACTTGGCTTTGTTCTTAGGTTGCCTCCCACTATCAGAATCTGTATGAGTTACCTCTCTCTATGCTCTCTTATGGTCTTTATTTTGTCAAATTTTTTTTAAGGTCTATTCATTTTTCCTTTTAGGGGATGTAGTTATAACTTGCAAAGCATTTTTATCACCCCTTATGTTCAAGCTTAACTATGGTGGAAGAGCTCTGTTCTCGAAATTAAACTCTTTCACGTATGATTTTTGTTTTGTTTCCTTGGTGAAGAAATCTACTACCATTCCAAGCTGAGTACTGCAAGAAAGCAATCTGTTTTCCTGGATTGGAACCCAACACATTTTGTATCAATTATTGGTATAAAAGTACTGTATCATATTACCATTTATTGGTATGCAATTTATAGCTCTCAGAAGTAATTAAGTAATGAAGAATCCATGCAATTCTACCCTAGTACTTGTCCAAAGGTTAAAAATCTTTTGTGATGCAGGCATGCTTTTGTTTTTCTTTATTTTGATTTCCAACTTTAAATTATCTCCATGCTCCACCTTTGTAACATACAACATTTTCATTATTGCAAATAGGAGACATGCTGATTATTATAAATAGGTATATAAGGAGCAGTAGTTCCTTTAAATGTTTATTAAAAATTAAAGGTTTCTTTTTAACGTCCTCTCTGTTTTTATTGTAAGAAGTTAGTCTTGTTCATGCTATGGCTAATTATTTAGCACCATAATAGTTTTCAATCTGCTGATTTTCCAGTTTGTATTCAGAAGTGATGAAAAAGCAAATTCCTCCATAAATGTTAAAACCTTAAGATATATGCTTGAAAAAGCTCTGTTTGTCTTAATATAAACATATATGTTCAAACCATTCCTTTCATATTTGCAAAATCATATTCCATAATGAAAGACTCCAGTGTCTGGAAAAATTCAAGTATAGTATTGTATAAGTCATTCAAAGGTCACATTGGACTTTATCTTCCTCTTCAGCAAACAGCAATCTGAGAAGTTGATGTAAAAATGCTTCTAGGATTTACTAGTTTATATGGTTATTATTGCATGTCATTGTGCTGTGAAAGTGTGGGCTGTGTATCATGTGAAGTGACAGCTGCTGTGTAAACTGTAAGGATTATTTTTCAGTAGCTAGTTTTGTCCCCTCAAGCATGCCTTAAAACTGCCACATATCAAAGTTAATGTAATTTCAGATACTTAAGAAATGTAAATTTGGGAGGCTTTTTGAAACAATAATTTTTTTTTTTTCCCCATCAGTGTAAAGAACTAAAATTCCCAACTACAAGATGAGGGGAAAAAAAGAGTAATTTTTTTTTTCTTGATTGTAAGTTTTCCTCTATAGATACTCTGCATGCATTCCCGTCCCCCAGTCTATACTTTTACAAATTTATTGAGAAAGTAAAAGTGTTTCGCATAGTCTTATTTCAAATCTTTTTTTAATTTCCCTATATACTTCCAAGCTTTCGTTCCTTCATATTTCTTTGTGTTACTTATGGCAATATTGTTTCCTATTTGTAGGTGGGAAGTTGTATGCTGTTAGACTTGTTTTTACTTAGAGATTTATAACTGATATTTGAAGTAATTCTCTCATTTTTTGTTTAAAGTCTACTTGCTGCCAGAAAAAGAAGAGAGGAAATGTGCCATATCCCAGGTCTGATCTGGGGATTGAACCTAACTGGAAGCTAGCTCTGAAGATTAATCTAATGGCAGAAAAATATCTCAGCTGTATCAAACATCTAATGTGCTGTGTTTGTGGGAAATTATTCCTAGACAAAGTTAACTAGCTTTACAGGCATATCATACTCATCTAGGTGGAAAAATGAACTTGTATAGATCCTTAGGATCCTCCTGTAATACCCAAAAGCTTGCTGATCTCCTGCTCACCCAACGCTAACTCATGTACCTCAGGAATAGAATGATCTGCATACATGTTAATAAATGGATTAGTATCCATACTCCACTCAGAAATATTAATGGAAAACTATATGAAGTTAATAAGTGTGAAAAGTACTTAAATTAAATTAAAAGTAAATTTTATAAATACTGAGCACTAAGATAGTGTTTACATTAAAAATAAAGTGTAATATATTCATGTTGTTTTGTAATATATATATGGAATATCTAAGGCAAAACACTGGCTCGTTCTGCATGTCACATTCTCCCCATGACAGTATTACTGGTCAACTGTCCATATGATGTAAAAATACATCTAAGAACATATAATGTCATATCAGCACATGCCAGCTTTACACCAGCTCTAAGAACACACCACGCTCATGTTGGTCTTAGGAATAAGCCCTCTTATTTGGTTTCATAGCTAGTTATGAACACATTGTATTATTTAGATCCTATTTTCAAATCCTGCTCTTATTCAACAATAATTTTCACTGTACTAATCTAAAAATCATAGGTAATTAACACCATGGTATCAGGAACACTTGCTGTGTTACATAGAAGGGGCAACACAGGTTTCATGTATTTCTAATTTATTAAAAATAAATCTTTTGTCACAGTTCATTGACATTTAAAGTTATTACCATTGCCATTACGCAGCATCAACCTCACTTCCTCCTTTTTTGTGTCCTCCAAGTTACAATCGTGTTCTGTTGCATTTCTCTGATCAGATAGTGAAAAGAACTATTCTAATTCTCTTCACTGCACACTGCAGAGTGTATTTGTTAATGAGCCTTCTGTACATAATATTCTTCTTACCTGCCTTAAGCTATCTAATTCTTTTGCTTTTCACTAAATCTTCTTCCCTGCCTTTCCATCAGGCCATACTTCCTACTACACTGTCCTTCTTGCCTAGTTTCTCAGCGTGCTTACATAAACTGAAATAATCAAGTGAGTATGATTTTCAACATCAGGGCATGTAAATATGCAAAGAGTTAAAGCCACCCCAAACACTAAGTCATCTTCACATTTCCAGGGAATCAAACTTTGGCACATCTGTCATTTGGACTAGAAGCACAGCTATCACCATCTTGCATAACATGCTGAGAATTTCACTTAAAAGTTGTAGAGCTAAAATGACAATCTGTTACAGCTGATAATCTTCACTACTCAAGATGTCTCATACCATCCATCAACAGGCCAAAGATAAGATGGAGTGTGCAATCAAAAGGATAGGAAATATTGAATTTCAGCAAGTTACAGAAGAAATTACAGCAAGTTCTCCATGGCACAATCTGAACCTTCTAGTCTTGTAATGGGTTAAACAATCTTTGGTACTTAGACATCATAAAAATTTCATCAACAGTCTGGCACCATATTCTTTGTGGTATGCTTGTCCAAGTAACATTTTCAGCACTGTGGTGCCAAATCTTTGCAATGTACAGTTCCCCTTTATTCCATGTGTCCTTTGAGAATGTAAACTTTTTAGCTGTTTCCAGAAAGTGACTGGAAAATGCAGAATGTTTGTAATGCAATTATGTTTGTCATTTGGTCTCAGTGGAAAATTAGCTATAATGGCTTTTAAACAAAAAATACTTTTAAAAGTGGGGAGGGATAAGCATGTGGGAGCAAATGAGCTAGCAAGCTCTTGGAAATGAAAACAGCAAGTCAGTTTATTTCTGTATTTAAGTTTTTTTGGGACTGTACTGATATGCACAGCTAAGAGGAGAGCTTAACTACTTTTGATTGCATTATGCTTGGAGTTTGAAAATGTATAGATGGTAGGGCTGAAGAAAAAGCAAGGCACAACGTACTTTCTCACAGCATATCTCTTGCTAAACAGAAAAATACCCTATCAACCTCTGACCAAAGGACCATAGGAAATGTTCAAACTCCTGAGAGGTAAAGAAGCTGAACAGAAGATAAGAAGAAGGCAGGACTACAGGTCTTCAGTTTCCTTACTAACTCTAACAGTCTCCGCACTGACTAAGATAAATTACTAGGAACAGAAGATAAAGCAGGCTACCCTGGAAGGCACTGATACTGAATAAAAAAGTACTACGTTGGGAGCTCAAGACCAGGTGAATTGATAGTTCCTCCCAGGATAAAATTATTCTAAATTAGAAAGGGATAAATTCTCAAATGGGGACAGTTATCTCAGTTCAAAGGGTGTGTACCAGTATTTGCTTATCAATTATTTTCTAAATTGGGAAGATGATATATTCCGTTCATGTACCCAAGATCTGACGCAGCCTGCAGCTTTAGGTTTCACTTGGACAAGGCTTTCCTGCATCATGTTTTAGGGCACTGTGATGTCTCCAGTTCCTGCAGATGTACCTTGCCTAGCTGTGGATATCCCAGCACAGTGTTCAGCACAGAATGCAAAAATCTGCCAAAAAACATGGGTAAAAATCCTGGCTGTGAGGCTGCCCAGAGCTACAGGGAATCACTGCATTTAGTAGTCCCCAAATTCATTCAAAATTGGCTGGCGGACTTGCAGGCACTGTAACATGAATGTAGCTTATCTTCATCATCAAGCAAATAGATCAACAATATTGACATACAAGTGGTATATAGGAGTGTTGCAAGGTTAGCTTGCACTTTGAACATGCATGCAAATGCTAAACATTGTTATTATTCTCCCACAGGCATAATGAAGTCTGAGGAATGATTCTCTTTCTCTGACAGAGTGAAGTCATGCACTGTCCTTATCCTAAGTGAGCACGTAAGTTACAAAGACATACTTTGGGGGCTCATGTTCAAAGATAGAGAAGAATTTGTTTGAAATTACCCCTCCTTCATCTGAACAGCACTTTTTATCTATTTTGTTTTGTAATGTAGCCTCCCATTTCAAGAAATTTTCTTTGTTCATCCAGCTCCAACTCAACAGTTAAAAACAATCTCTGAACACATTTCCAGCTGAAGATCTGCTCCAATAATGTAACTTTCACCAAGTCACCATAGTGATTCCTTTAGGACTGCAAGACATTAGTAAAAGAAAGCAAAAAAAAACCTACTGCCAACCTTAACTAGCTCCCAGACCTTGAAAATCTGTTGACATTTCCATGAGAGAATGCAACTTCCTGCTGGGAATTCAAACATACAGCTCTGTGTTTCTCACGTACACACAGGCACTGGAATCCAGAGACAGTGCCATAACCATCCTGAACATCACAGCAAGGCTGATGCTTTCCAGAATGTTTTTCCATAAGGTATGCCAAAGAAAAAGAGCAAACCTCCAAAAAGAAACCCGCCAGAATATTTTAGAATTAACTTTCTCTATTGAGACAGTCTGTGTGGCTCTCCAGCGCTCACAGGCAATAGATAGCTTGAATTTTGAAGTCCACTATCTTTAACCTCTTCCCTCATTTTTCCTGAATATCCGGAGGGTCTCTAAATTACTGTGGCAAAATTGCACGTAGTAATGTAAGAGTCTGGGGAATAGATTTTCTTATTTGTACAAGAATTGAACCAAACAAATGGGACTGTTTATGCTGCACTTTTCTTTAAGCTGTAACAGGTGCATAACATGAGTCCTAACACAGCATCCATAATTAATGAGACTGTAGTTGTCTTTTAATAGCGCCCTTTTGACACCAAAACATTTTAATTGGAAACAGGAAAAGAGAAGACCAGAATCACCTAGTTAGTGGAGCTGTGTACAAGGGACAAATTGGCCAAATCTTAATTTTCTGCTGAAAAGGCACAATTTACAAGCACCTTGGATTTGGGGTTTAATGTGTATTTATTATTTTGCTATGCCATACTAGAAACATTTTTGGTAAAATATGGAAGCTGCAGACTCTTCCTTAAATGTATGATGATTACAAGCACTGCATTCTCTCCAAGTATAGTAACACCATTTAAACATGCCTTGTCTTAGAATGTGATTATATGCAAAACAAGACAATGGTATGAACTATTACTGACAGCAATGGAACAGAGAATACACTTTGCAAGTGCTTCTTGCATGTAAGAAAGTTAAGGAGCTGCAGATTATGTCATTATATGTAATGAAGAGGCCAGAATTGAAACAAGCCTTTTAGAATGAATTAATGATCTGTGAACACAGGAGTATTGTTTTACCATCTCCAAAAGCCTTTAATATATCCTCCATCAATAGTTTTCAAAGCCTACACACAGGGTAAAAGATCATAAGCAGCTTTTCACAGAGAGGCTCACAGGTACAAAAAAAAAATGCTAATTTCTTTGAAAAGATGCACAGTGACAATTAGATTCAGGGTAATGTTTAGGAAAGGGGTGGGGGAGTTATCCTACAGATGCTTTGAGATTGAAGGTAACATACTTTTCTAACACATAGTGCATTATACTCCTTGAAAATTTAAGTCTGGTATTTTACAATGAGATTGCAGACATGCAGATTGTCCATAACTGAAAAACAAAAGAAGACCTGATTCCTTGTGCAGAATGAGATGACTTTCTCAGTATGCAATTGCCAATGGAAAAATAAGTTTTTTAAAAGTTATCCCATGAGTAAATGCCGTATTTTATTATCTGATTTTAAAAAATCCTAACAAAACCTGGGCCTGTAGCTTAAAATCACATAGACAACTGTGAACTAAGAAATTAAAAAAAATTAGAAAAAGACAGGATGTGGTATGAATTTGCCAAGGAAACAAATATCTACCTTTGCCTGTTCAACGTTTATCAGCTCCACAGCTAAGCACAAAAATAAGCATTATTACTATAATAATATGGTAGTGTTACTATAACAAAGGGAAATACCACACAAACATCATGACTCCAGAACTTGTCAAGGCTTACTCACCAGTCAAGGGAAGTCTTACCTTAATCTGATGTTTAAGGTCAGATGATGGATACAAGTAACTTCACACACTTTTTTTTCTGACTTGGAAAACATTAATAATGACACTTGACTTGTAATTCTTTTTTGTAATACACTCAGCAAAGCGGTACTAAAAAGTGAATAAATCAAAGTAAAATATTGCCAAATTCAGTATCTGAAAGAGGTGGAGTAAAGTGCTCAGACCAAAATTCATCCATCTGGATGAAGACAGCGGACAGAGGCAACACCTCTAGGCAATATCAGGCATTGCTCCACTAGGAATTTCACACCAGGCATTGTTCTCTCTTAAACTTCTTACAGTCCTTGACAGACTTGCCAAGATGTAAATGTTTTGATCAATTTACATTAAGCTATATGCCCCACATTATCACCCATACACATACTGCTTACAGAATTCTACACCATAAAGAGAAAAAAACATGTATCAGGGAAACCCTCTGCCTGTACACAAGCAAACCAGAGGTCACAACTTCAAAGCCTTCACACCAGTTCAAAAAGGGATTAAACAAGTTCAACCTCTTCTGAAATTCTCAGAAGTAACAGAGAATATTAGGACTATATATATAGTTCTAAAACTAAGGTAAAACAAACTGCTGAATACTTTTCCATTCAAAGTTGCAAATAAGACGTTACTCTCAAACTGAGACTAAGACTAAGGTGTGATCCAATATGAATTAGAGTAGCTTACAAGACACCTTTGAGCACCAGATCAGGAAAAAATACAACTCAGTCTGAGTACTAGAAGACAGTGCTCTGTGTTTACATTTTCCCCCTTTTCTCTTATACCCTTTGCGTAGATGGCTCAAAATTCCCTCTGTTTCATTGGCTTCTACAAATATTACATTCAGCTTCCATTCCCTCCTTTATTAAACTGAAGTGGTTTTCAGGCTACTCAGGTAATTCTCTCTCCAGTAATCTTGCTGATATCACCTTTCTCTATTTCTCCTAAGTAGGAGAAATAGAGAAAGGTGATATCAGCACCCAGATATTTAGTCTCCCAGACTAAAAATCTTCATTTATACAGATAAAAATCCTGATTTCTAGCTCTCTTCATGCTTTATGCTTAGGATCAAGGTTAATCCAGCATGGAACACAGAGTTATAAACTGAGTTTGTTCCTCATTGCTTTTAAAGTCAGTATCCACAGCTATGGTTTTGAAGAAAGACTTCAACAGGAAGGAATTATAATCTATAAATAAATGACTTGGGCAATGGGATAAGTTCACTAGGTAACAATCATATAGTGACAGGGCAGGCAGTCTGCCATGGCTTTAAGGGAAAAGATAACAAGGTCTAGGCTAATTAAAAGGCAAGTAAGTTACAATTTATTTTGTGACGGCATTTACAAAGTGGAAAATTCTGCATCTAATATCCTGTGTACTTTTTTGTTAGCTCACCTCTGATCAGTATCCGTAATGTACATACAATAGTAAACACCTCTTCACAGTTTCATGGTTTCACGGAGTTTTCAGAGTTGGAAGGGACCTCTAGAGATCACCTAGTCCAACTCCCCTGCCAAAGCAGGATTGCCTAGAGCACATTACTCAGGACTGCATCCAGGCGGGTCTTGAAAACCTCCAGAGAAGGGGACTCCACAACCTCCCTGGGCAGCCTGTGCCAGTGCTCTGTCACCCTCACCGTAAAGAAGTGTTTCCGTGTATTTGAACGGAACTTCCTGTGTTCTAACTTGTGCCCATTACCCCTCGTCCTGTCACTGGGAACCATTGAAAAGAGCCTGGCTCCATCCTCCTTCAACCCACCCTTTAGATACTTGTATGCCATAATAAGGTCTCCCCTCAGCCTTCCCTTCTCCAGGCTAAAGAGTCCCAGCTCTCTCAGCCTTTCCTCATAAGGGAGGTGCTCCAAGCCCTTAATCATCTTAGTTGCCCTCTTAAAATAAAAACCTCTTAAATTTTTCAATATTTCTTAATTATCATCACATTCTGTGCTGCAAATAGGTTTGTCATGATCACAAACTACAATTTGCCCTCTTAGTATGCCCTGCAACATTTTATGAGTTATTTCTATTTTCCACCTATTCCAAACCCACTCCGTCACAAATTCTTCTCTCTCGACTTCTCGAATATATTACATTGGTGTTTGCTTTGTTTGCCTCTGTGTTAGACTATAGGCTTTTATGGCCATAGGCTGTATATGTTCATAACATAATAATTTATGGGTTTGCATACAGTTACTGGTATACTAACTAAACAAGATTATTGATTTTGATCTCTCTTGCAAGACAGGTCTGACCCAGAGAAGAGGACAATATTTTCCATAATCACTACACAGAATTTGAATGTTTAAATGTTGCAATACAGATGAAGTTGCAGTAACTGCACACAGTAAACTGGCGGGAGAAAAATTCCATGACATGGCACCATATCTCTACTTACCAAACCAGAAAGATTAACTCGAAAAGCTAAGCAATAAGAAAAGCATCCTAGCAAGAAAGATGTGAAACTGTTATCAACATTCCTAAAATGCTAAATAAATTTTCAAATACACATTACCCTTTTTTAGGCTGAGATTACTTTTATTAGTCTGACAACATCAACAACAACACCAGACTGAATAAAATGTTATTTGTCAAACACAATGTTATCTTTTAAACGTATTATGTAAAAATATGAAGATAATTGTATCTGAAACAGGTGCAAGATGATAGCATACACCACTGCAGTCTGTTCGTTAGTATTCACATTAACTCTCTCAAGAAATATAGCAAACATAGTCTCAGAGTTTAAAATTTTGCACCATGTCCCTCGTGTAACTGCATTTAAACAGCTCTAACACTTGCATAACTGGCATGGCTCAAGGGTGTATTTTAAGATTAGAGGGGGAAGAATCAACAGCTAATAATCCAGATCCTTTAAAAGAGAACAGCAAGGGAAGAACTGGCTTCTTAGTAGATTGGGATTGCCTTACTCCATTTGTTTGGAGTCCCTGTAATCACAAACATGAAAGAGAAGATGAGACGATCACCAATTGGATTTCGAGCCTTGGCTTTGACTTCAATGGCTAAGACAGGTCCCCCATACACTACAAACTGAGCTCAAAGGTTAAACTAAGGAATGCTAGAACTTCTCACCCAATTCACTTTCTTTGTATCTAAGGAGAGTCTGTGCATGACTTTTTTTTTTTCTTCCTTTTTGTTTTCTTCCTTTTCTTTTTTTTGGTCTCCTTCCTAGCTTTTGCAATGTCCTGCTTTGAGTGCCGTGTAGTGTTTGTGGGGCCCTGTTCCTAAAGTCTTTACTTAAGCATAATCAAGTAAAAACCCACTGTGGTTTTAAAATATACACGTATATATCAGTCTTTAATTCTTTTCCAGCCTTTCTGTCAGATAATCCATATTTTACCCCATTTTAATGTGTCTTTATCCAGGCAGAAACAAGAATAAGTGGCTTTAAAAGAAGGATATCTCATACTATAATATGTCCTAACTCCTACTGACAGCTCAGGGTCAGCATTCAGCACTAGGTTATAGAGAAATGCTGATTAATAAGCCTTTACAAGACTGCTTTACGTACCTTAGGACAATGACAAATGCCCAGGTTCTAGAACAAATGGTTCAAGGGACCTTTACAGCAGTTCAAAACTGCATTTTCAAAAGCTGAATAAAATTTCCAAATAAGTAAAAGCCCCTATTGTCTTTAGCATTTCAGACTTCTATGCAACCCCCAGAGGGTTTTCAGTTCACTGGATTTATTCTGTTAAAGGGACTAGAAAGATAGTTTCACACTCTCACAAACAAAGAAGTTTACACATGACACTGTCCTTAACACATAGAAGTGTAGATGGAATGTGTAAAAAAGAATCTTCACAAACTGTATGTGCGGAAATTAATCTCATTGAAAAGACTTAGAAAGGTAGTTCTATATAAAATAGATAAAATCTATAAAAAGAAATCTATAAAATATATAAAATTATATATATCAAATTACATTAGATCTTTCAAAAATCTTTACACATGAAATCTAAAGTTATTCCCTAATTCTTATGTTTCTGCTGGCAAAGGCAAGCCCTATGAGATGTGAGCATTAAATCAGATGCCTTGTGTCATTGCAAAAGTACAACGCCACCATTCTGAAATGTAGTACTCTTAACAAGGGAAATGCCTTGTTTAAAGCAGTCACCTTGGAGAGGATCAGCATTCTTCAAAAGAAAAAGACTATCTCAAGAGACACAGAGACATCAATCTTTAAAATACTGCGTATTAAATTATGTTTGTTTACCTGTGTGCTTACCAAGTCATATCATAAATCTCAGTTCAAGTACTATCCCACGCACTTAAAGGTTTCGGCTTACACAATGGTAATGTATGAGTACAAAGTAAATAATAAATACACCTAGTGATGTCCAGATTTGACCATCTACACTTCTCTTATGTTTCTCCAGTACAAACACATTTAGTATATATTTCAGTTGAAAGGAAAAGAATGGGCTTATTAGAGCAAAAGTGTGAGATTACCTACTGTTTTTAAAAAGGCGCATCCAAAAAAATATACTGTGTTTTTTAAAAAATTAGAATATATATTGATATGCAATTGCAAATCATGTATGCTTTGATGGCAGATGAAATCACTGTCTAAAAACTGAATGAAACCTGTTCAGGCCAAATCAAAATTCATTTCATCTAAGAAGCTAAGAGGGTATTTTGTATTTTAAAACAAAAGTGAGGTAAACTTATCAAGGACAGCAAATTTTTAATTTAATTTTTTTCTAAATAAAATTTTCTAACAGGTCAGAATTTGGTTAAAGAGGGTGAACATTCAGATGAGACAGTCTGATGAATCTAATATGTGGTTGTAAAATATTCTATCTAACCTGCATCTTCGTTTTTCAGTCTTTCCAAGAAAATTTAATTTTATACTGTAGTACAGCAAAACTAAGATATCAGCCTTTAATTTCTGCCAGCCATAACCTAGTCTTAACTACATCTTTCCTTCTGTTAAGCCTTCTCACCCATTGCACAGCTGAGTTTTTTACTTCCACTTCTTCGTCTGTGACCTTCTAGTCTTTCCCACAGAGACCACACCTGGCTTGGAGAGCTGCACAGTGACAAATACATGGGACATATCAAGCTGTTGCCGCTGTCTGCTGACAGTAAGAGAACCTCTGTCTCCTCCTCCTATAATACCCAGCCAGGTTCATGAGGTGGGAAAAGGATGTTGTTGAGATCCTTGCTTGCTCAAAGAAATCCACAAAGAGCAAAGAAACTATTCTAAAATTTGTGTCATGATGTATCAGATGTCAACAAGTCTTGCCAGGAGAAGGGATCATGGTTTTCTTTCCTCCATTGCAACGAACAGTACTAGTGTCAACCAGCTCCATACAGATTCCTAAAGAATTGCCATATCAGAATGCTCTTTAGACTTTTTGCTCTTGTTATTTGTTGTTCTGGGTTGTACCCAAATGTCTTAATCAAGCCCATGAACCAGAAGAGGTCTTCCTGTGCATTCCACTAGATTTCTAAATTGTTCTATTCCTATATAGTATGTTTTCTTTCAAGCAACAGAAAGAAATCCATTGGGATGAAACAGATGATGTGATTAATTTCTTGCAATTACAAGAAGTGAACATTATTTCTTCATATTTTCTCTCTTGCATGAAAGCCCTGGAAATAGACTTTTGTTCACTGAATGTCTCTTTTTTCTGTGATGGACTGGGGAACAGCGCTTTTATCTCTTAATAGCACAGAAAATTTTGTAACAGTATATTCCATGTGGTTTTCCCATCCTGACAGATGCTAACATTTGCTTTATCATATGTCTTTGCAAGTCTATTGCACTGGCCAATTATTTTCCCAGTGATCAGTCCACCCATCTTAATATTATGACACCTTTGGAGTTCCAAGGTCAAAAACTATACATATTCAACAAACTTTCATTCTGAGCCCACATGCTCCCTACAAAATGCTAGAAAGACAGAATGTAACATACTAGGTTTTGCTCATAGGTTAGAAAGTTGTCCCTATTTCAGATCCTTCACAATCTTTCAAATGTATAAGAAAATGCTGAATGGGGGGAAGCTAAAACTAGTCAAAAGCTCCTTTTCAGCATACTGCAAACATAATTTGTCCCTACAGACATTCAGGATTTGTCCTTATGCCCAACACCATCAATACAACAGTAGAGCTGGGTATGCTCAGAAGTGGCATGTGATGATACACTCTAGATATGAAGGAAGTATTTTAATAGTTATCCAAACAAGCAAAGGACTCATACATTTTTCTAATGAGCTGTCTTGCACAACACTATTTTTTTTATAAATAAAGACATCAGTACTCAGTACTGCAGGAGGACTTCTGCTGTGGTGCTTGCCAACTTAGTCTGTACAGAGGCAAGCAAATCAATTCCTTTGCAAAGTTCTTCAAAAATACTCTGAGTGTAAGGAGTCTGTATAATTACATTCTCTTCAACATGATTGTTTTCAGTAGCTCAAATTAGCCTAGAATGGAGCAGTTCGCCATCTTAACTAGTGATCTGAACAGCCAGCTTCGTCTGGCAATTGAGTCTGTAAAAAGTAGTTCACACAATATGATTCAAGAGAGAGCTGCTGGCGCTCAGCTTACATTTAGTTAGACTTCTCCTAATTAGCTTTCTCATGCTGTACTTCTCAAAACACTGTCAATCATTTGTCATCTGCCTATTCACATCTATACTTAAAAAGAACCAAGTTGGTGTATTCATCTGTAGTAATTCTTTTACACTTTTATATGCATGGAAAACAAATTCTGTAGACTTGTAGAAGTGTGGAAGGAAAAATCTACAAAATTCAGTGCACAAAAATTATTTGATTAATTTAATTTTCTATGAAATCCAAACTGGTTTCCATCTTGCACACAACGTAACACATGCACTGCAATGCCAATTTTATTGATAAAAACTGCAAAAAAAAAAAAAGTTAAAATTCTAGAATAACATTCTGTAGTCTGCTACTCAAGATATTTGAAACTGTTTGTTTTCTCATAAGCCTATCCTTATGATGGACCATCGACACAGTTTGGTGAATTTGGCTTGATAAACTACTGATAGCTTTCACTATATACTTCAGATCTCAATAACCAAAGCCAGATAACACTCCTCCTTTGACAGCATCCAGATAAATGATTTCTCACGTCAGTAATTATGCTGATATTTTGCAGTTTTAGTTTCTATGACAGATATTTTGCCTTAGAATCACAACACAACTGGTACATTCCAGGACAGAGAAGAAAAGGAAAATACTGGCTTGCATTGCTTGTCAGTTACAGAACCAACCTGGACTTGGACATTTTCAGCTTATTAAAATAAAACTATAGTCTAAACCAGCCAGGAGAAAACCACAAAATTTAACTTTCCACAATGGACCTGATCTTGACCTAGATTATTTGGGATTTATAGTCCTTTCTGGGAATCCGCTACAAATTTCATGTAAGTCCTGAGCACTGCCTTAGAAGTACCTCACTGCCACATTATTTCACTAGAGATGAAGCAATGCAACGCATCTGTGTATCAAATGATTGTTTTTATTTCTTCAGGGTTCCTAAGATTCATAACCTACTCCATTTTGTCTTTGTCATTGACTTCAAAAAAGGTAAAGATGCTCCTGTGTATCAGCTGGGTCAGTAAATACTGAGGGAATGAGAATAAGCATTTCTTCAGACTTCCATTCCAAACCCATTTCCATTCTACAGGAACAAAAATAGGAAAGTCACAAAGTAACACTCCAGGGATATGGGATGATAGGCCAGTCCCAGAATACATCCTTTTTGCAAGTAAGTATCTATATTTGACCCAAAATATAAATACTTAAAAAGAAATGTTTTACTTGATGTCCTTAGCTTCAAGGAAGATGCTAATTTTTCTTATGCTTGTATCCTGTTTTCAGATGAAACTTCCTAATATAAAATATAAATGGTTTGTACAATTTTTTTCCTCACTTGCTTTAAGTGAGATAAATTCCAATAAAGCAAGCTTTGCTGGTCAGCTAATGTTATAACGTCTTCAACTTCATTTGCCTTCAACAAGGTAGCTGAAGAAAACATGCCCTATGTCCTATTTAAGGAAGAGGTTTAAATAAAAAATAAGGCACATTAGAAGAAAAAATATAATTGGGAGTTGTCATTAAAATCACATTTCATTGTTTTTAAATTAAAACCGCGATATAGATGCTGATTCTGTTTGGAGATTGAGAGCATTTCTTTAAGATGTTTATGATACTTATAAAAAAGCATAAGCATTGATTACATCAAATTCATTATTTAAAATGGAAGAGAAAGAAGCTACAGTGATCAGTACTGTCATCCTTTCCATCAGGACATGATGTTCCAGTAAATATGTGATTTCCAGATTGCTTAATGAATAATATCAGGTGACCATTTGCTGAAAATTCTAATTAGGTTTACAATGGCCAAGGAATAATACAGGAACCTAGTAATCACAGGAGAATTATAGTCTTCTATTGGAAGGTTTCTGCAACAAGCTAAAGAGCAAGTTGTATGCAACAGGTAAACAGCAAAATATGAGCAACATTTAAAAAATCAGTACTGTAAATGAACAAGAATTAAGTGAGAATTCAGTAAAACTCATGATGGAATTGGTAGGGTTAGATGTATCAGAAAACTTTCAAAAACTTATAGCAAAAATAATTGTGCAGTGTACTGACTCTACTTTGATTCAACTAATTACACCTGGTAAGTCCAATACCAACCTGCTGTTGACTTCCTCTTGGTTCATAAACAAGTCATTTTGGTAAAACCAATATATGATCAGACATATTTGTCTTTACTTTAGTATGCTCTCTGCATAAGAAGCTTCTTAATTCTCTTCTAAAAGAGCTCAGAGAGCACCTAAGGAAAATATGCTAAAAAAAAAAAAAATCTGAATCAGTGGTTTTAGGAGTTTAATAAGATTTTATGCTATTTATAAGCTGCAACCCCATTTATAAAAGAGCTGTAGGAGCAACAAAAGAGGTGAAGGGCAAGCAGACTGTTACTTGGTTTCCTAGACGTGGGCAGTTTGATGCTTATTGAATATCATTAGAGTGTTAGGACCTCAAACCAACCTCTCCAAGCCACATTTATTAGATTTTATAGACCTTCTGGATAAGACATTCTTTGCCCTTTTCTTTCTTTACCATCCACCAAAAATAGTTATTCTTCTCATAAAACCAAGTATACAAATAACGTTTTTCCTGTGACTCTGGACCTCAGTAGATACAGTAACACTCTAGATTTATGTGCAAGACACTGAGCATGTCACAAACATCAAGTCTTCTTTGTGTCGTATGTGCTACAGCTTGTGACTATGAGGCCTAATGACCTCTTTGTTCAAAATAGAGTGGGCTGTGTTTCATACTGGAGGAAGGAGTCTCAAACATCATATAACATTCCCACTATGCATCATCCCATGCATACTGCAACAAAGTTTAAAATCAGGGTCTTTTACTCTGTCCACAAAAATCATTGCCATTAACCACAATAAATTAACATGTCTGGCCTGAAAAGAACAACATGTAAGCTAATTGAATTAACAAGGAGTACTTTGACATTTCTTTCCTTATTAGCAGGATTTATATAAAATTAAAATATGCACTTTTTTTGTTCTGTTAATATGTCATGAATAAGGAAGAAGGAAATTCAGGAAGGATCTCCAAAGAAGCTCTCAGTGACACACAACAGAGATCAGAGCAAACATCGTTGGAGTACCAGACAGGGTGTGAATGTACATACCAACGCATGAAAATTCAAAATTCAGTGTTATGGTGATAGAAGCTGAAGGTCATTAGCAGATGGTATACCTAATTAACACAGCAGAACAAGAGAGAAGTGTTGAAAGGGAGCTTTTCAGCACTGTCAGGAAATTCCTAACAGTAATTATTCTCCATTGTTTTACAGAAGAGATCAAGACCCAAATCTTAAAGCATTCATTTAAAATTCAGCCTAAAGTTTGTATCTGTGTATCATAACAAATAAAAATACAGAAAATACAAAAAATTACTTTGCAAAGTACCTGGGATACTAACAGATCAGTAGTCTAAATGACAAACAAAAAGGAAGACATTTCATAACTGAGGGACACTGGTGAAGGATTCTTCATAAGCTTTTACCTTCCTCCAGTTTAAATACTTCCACCTGCAGAAATTTGGATAGCTATTTTTAAGAAGGTACATTCTATATGTCATGCACAAGGTAAATGTCAAGCCAGTACCTTGAATTTCATCCAGAAGCTCACAAATAACTTTTGAAGTTCACAAAACTCTAGTGCTAGGCACTTCAGAAT
The DNA here is from genome assembly GCF_965231255.1 of Vanellus vanellus. Taxonomy (NCBI): domain Eukaryota; kingdom Metazoa; phylum Chordata; class Aves; order Charadriiformes; family Charadriidae; genus Vanellus; species Vanellus vanellus. The sequence goes on along the minus strand of NC_138908.1, from coordinate 40,175,579 downwards.
GGGTTTCTGCTAAAAACTGGAATGGAGCAGTTACTGACTGAGAGGGTCTCAGTTACAATCCTGATGCAGAAGATGAATCTTTGATTAATATGGGTATGAATGCGGACATGGAATGAATTATTGCAGGACAAAGGAAGATAGTGCTGGTGGGTTGACCAATCCAGTCTGAGAAACAGATGTATTCAGATCAGTGTTTTAAGCAGTTGTTGCAATTTGTAAAAAGATGGAGTGTTTTGACGGGACCACATGCTATTTCTGGGTATGCAGGTAGTATGGATGCATACAGAGTCAAAGAAGATATTGGTTTTTTCCCTTAAAATTTTTTATAAAGGCCCATGACATAAATGGAAAGATTGCTATGTCATGGAATTTATTTCACATCCTCATGAGAAAATACTGAGATTTTCCTTCTGATGCAGAGCTTGCCAAAGATATATGTGTCTTTATCATTATAAAATAATTTGTCCTATATCTGTTTCATATGGGACTGAGCTATGGAATCACTCAGACTAAGCTGGAAACGTCACGACATTCTCTCCAGACTTAAGGCAAGCAGGCGGGCTAAGGCCATGTACCTTTCAAGACACGACAAGCTTCTTGAACTGTAGTTTGTATTTTACAAGGAATAAGAATAAAAAATGGGAATTTTCATACCAGAATAAAATTAGCAAGTACATGTGTGGTGGGAGCAGGCTAATGAATCTGATGAGATGCAGCTGAAAATAAGTGCCCTTGGCTATCCCTTCTTATGAAAGCTTACAGTCAGACCAAGGTCTCATAGTACCCCAGACTAGAGGGTTTCTCCTTACCTTTACAACTTACCACACTGCAGTCATGTACATACATACTCTGTTGTACAAGTAATCCAATTTGCTACAGTAAAAAGAGATTTTTTTTAAAGGATTTCAATGTTCAATGAGATTTGAAACTGTTTTCACTGAGGGCAGGTAAAGACACAGAGAACTCGACTAGAGTATCACAAGATGGGAAGTGATCGCAATTCTGCAAGAAAATACACAAAAAGAAAAAAAAAAGAAAAAAGAAAAAATCAAAACATGGGAAATATGTCCCAATGTGCTGCAATAGCAATAAGATTTTTCACAACACGGGCAACAGTATCATAAAGTTCAGTGGCAACAGATTTTCTCCTTCAATCGTAGCTTCTTAAGTCTGTTGAGAACAAACTGGAAGTGTGCATTCACCACCCAACAAATGGTACTCATCATGGATAACTGGCTGCAGCCTCAATACCAGCAGCAAACTTCATCAGAGTATAAAAACAGATAACTTGTTTTTCGCCTCGTGACAGATGGGTGCATGATGCTGAAGGATGAATACCTCCTTTAGCTATTTTCTTGCCAAGGGTTTTCATTCTAATTAAAACAGACGTTCTTGGTAAGTCTTCTGTAACTCATCATGAGGTTACGAAAAATATTAGTATTGTATTGACAATTTTTTTTAAAGCAGTGAACCTTAGCCTGGCCAAATGTTCTGTGTTTCTATAAGACAATGCTTCAGTGATGCATGCATCACAATGGTGCTTTTTTAAAAGACTGTATGATTATTGAACAGACCATACCTATCATTTTCTTCCTCTTCCCAAATAAGAAAAAAGGGGTAACACTCCCCAACATGCCCGCATTTTGAGAAGAAACACAACAGATTTGTTTATCAATGTTTCTAAGGTCAGTGTGAAAAAAATCTCTCAGGACATCACTGGCATTTTATCAAAAACTGAATTTTGAAATCTAGTATTGGTAATATTAGGTGATAGAAGTACTTTAAACTGTCCAAAAACTCAGGATGTATTAGCAGTGTGTATTTGTATGAATTTGGCAAGCACAAAAATAACATGTTGTGCTGTTAAAGGTTATTTAAAAAACTATTCTTGCTGCCTTTGTTAAATATGTCAAGCAATGAAAGTAGGGAATGAGGAAAAGGATAGCAATATACTCTTCACATGAGGGTCACAGGAAGCTTCAAACTTCCTTATGAACAAAATGTGATCAACCACAGATAGCTTAAACACATTTTTGAGGAAATAAACTCTCTGAAAAACATGAATGTGACCATTATAATGCTTCAGATATCTTTCTCAAAAAGCAAATATAGTCATTAAATGAAACTTGTTTGCACAGAATAGAAAAGAAACCTGACATTTGAGTGAGGAATGTGCTGCGTCTTCTCTCTGCCAGAGGAAAAAACTACTTCAACTGATCATCCCTCTCCAGTCTACAGGGATTAATTCAGAGCCCTTTTCTAGGTATTAGAATTACATTAAGTAGTAATGGATTCAAATTATGAAGTATGAGTTTGTATAAAAATGCAGGGTTGAATATACAAAAGTTTGAGAACCTTTGAGTGTGCAAGACTGGTTTTTCCCATTACAGAAATCCAGCAGCTGCCTGTTGTGAAGTTCAGACCCTGATCAAAATATTCGCAGAGTTCAAAGGGATTCTGATCTTTAGTTTTTTCTCAGAATCTCTCACATGTTGAGGACATACTTTGAAAAAGTACCACTCTTCTGCTTAATTAGATTTGAGATAAAAATCCAAGCAATGTATTTCTTACATATTTTTCTTTTCCTACTCTCAGTCTCTCCAACTCATGATGCAAAACATCTGCAAAAAAAATAACAGTAGGGAAAATATCTCAAGTCTTTAGAGGAAGTAATCTGTTCAAGAGCTACAAGTTGAAATTTAAATTGAATGAGACATCTGTCTCTTTTACGGATGCAAGACCTTTGTGTGTGACATGGCCCCATCACCAAATCCTGCATCAACAACCACCACTAAAATAACATGAAAGTGTGCATAGTTGAAAATTTTTACTTTCCTTTCCTCTCACCAATGTAAACCAGAATTAAGTCAACTGAAGTCAGGCTAAGTTACGTTACTGAGCATGCATATAAGATGAGAACCAGGCCACTGGTATCTGAAGACAGATAAAGATGTATAGTAACAAAACATTTGAGTGAAATCAATGTTCCTGCAGGGCCAAATGACCAAGAATCTCATTAATTTCCCAGAAAGAAGAGTCAGTTACCATAGTAACACAGCCAGCACCGTCTTTTATACCTGAAGAAATTAATTTTTTTCAAAACTATTATAAATACCTCTGCAAATGAAAGAAGAGGATTGGCAAAAGTGGGGTCAAATCTGAAAGCATCAGGGACCAAGCTTTTAGGCAGAAGAAAATGAAGATTTTGCAAGATAATGTGACTGGTTTACAAAAAAGGGAGCAAATCCTGGAATAATGAAGAAGGAATAGTACATGAGCCAGTAAACAAAAACTGGATACAAGATGTTAAATCTGATAGAAAGTGTCAATGGGGGGTGAGGGGAGAAGTTCATTCAGGACAACATCAACTCCATTTTTAACTCAACAGAGCCTTGGAGAATATACTTGGAAGAAAACCATCACTAAGACTTCACCTCATATTTCTCACCTGACAGAAGCATTCTTATGCATGGCACAACATGTGTTTAAGATCTCTAAACTCATATCTCTGGGAGCAGGGCCCAGTGCAAAGAACAGCCACACTGGCAAGATATCAAGATTTGGCTCAATATTTTGCCCATGACAGGGGTGAACTCCTCAGTGGATTAAAATTTAACCTATACATTGCTGTCTTGCATTTTATGTTACACTTTCGGATATAGAAAATTAATCCAAGTGAAAAGTGAGGTAGGATATTCTAAAATCTAGAAGAATAGGGTTCTCTCTGAATGCTATATAAGTGATTGTGTGTCGTCATTTAGTTGTTAGAATCATAGAATATAATCGTAGAATTGTCTAGGTTGGAAGAGACCGTTGGGATCATTGAGTCCAACCATCTACCCTACTCTACAAAGTTCTCCTCTACACCATATCCCCCAACACCACATCTAAACATCTCTTAAACAAATCCAGGGATGGTGACTCAACCACCTCCCTGGGAAGTCTATTCCAATACCCAACCACTCTTTCTGTGAAAAATTCTTTCCTAATGTTCAGTCTCAATCTACACTGTTGGAGCTTGAAGCCATTCCCTCTTGTTCTGTCATTAATTACCTGTGAGAAGAGACCAGCACCAACCTCCCTACAGTGTCCTTTCAAATAGTTGTAGAGAGTGATGAGGTCTCCCCTCAGCCTCCTCCTCCTCAAACTAAACAGTCCCAGCTCCTTCAACCGCTCTTCATATGATTTGTTTGCTAGGCCCTTCACCAGTTTCGTTGCCCTCCTCTGCGCTCGCTCCAGCACCACGATATCTCTCTTGTATTGAGGTGCCCAAAACTGGACACAATACTCGAGGTGTGGCCTCACCAGTGCTGCGTACAGGGGCACAATCACCTCCCTAATTCTGCTGGCCACACTATTTCTAATACAAGCTAGGATGCCATTGGCTTTCTTGGCCACCTGGGCACACTGCCGGCTCGTATTCAGCCACTTGTCAATTAGAACCCCCAGGTCTCTTTCTGCCAGGCAGCTTTCCAGCCACACCTCCTCAAGGCTGCAGCGCTGGATGGGGTTATTGTGGCCCAAGTGCAGGACCTGGCACTTGCCCTTGTTGAAATTCATACCATTGATGTTGGCACAATGATCCAAACTATCCAAGTCCCTCTGTAGAGCTTCCCTATCCTCCTGGGAATCAACACTCCTGCTTAACTTGGCGTCATCTGCAAACTTGCTGATGATACACACCCTATGTCCTTATCAAGATCATCAATAAAGACGTTAAACAGAAATGGTCCCAACACTGAGCCCTGAGGCACACCACTTGTGACCGGCAGCCAGCTGGATTTAAATCCGTTGAGCACCACTCTTTGGGACCTTCCCGTCAGCCAATGCTTGATCCAGCAGATCGTATGCTCATCCAGGCCATGCAAATCCAGTTTTTCCATGAGAATTGTATGGGGGACACTATCAAATGCTTTTCAAAAGTCCAGGTATACAATATCAACAGCCTTTCCCTCATCCAATATTCTGGTTATCTTGTCATAGAAGGAGATCAGGTCCGTCTGGCAGGACCTGCCTTCCATAAACCCATGCTGACTAGGCCTGATCCCCTGGTTGCCCATTATGTGGGTTTTGATGGCACTCAGGATGACCTGCTCCATGACCTTCCCTGGTATCGAGGTTAGACTGACAGGTCTATAGTTACCTGGATCCTCCTTTTTGCCTTTCTTATAGATGGGTATTACATTTGCCACCCTCCAGTCCATTGGGACCTCCCCAGTTAGCCATGATTTCCTGTAAATGACGGAAAGCGGTTTGGTGAGCACGTCTGCCAACTCTTTCGGCACTCTTGGGTGTAGCCCATCAGGTCCCATAGACTTATGAGCATCCAAGCGGCATAGCAGGTCACTGATCTCTTCCTCTTTAATCGTGATGATCTCATTCTGCTTCCCCTCCCTGTCTCCTAGCTCTTGAGGCTGGGTGTCCAGGGAACAGCTAGTTCCACTGCTGAAGACTGACGCAAAGTAGGCATTGAGCACCTCAGCCTTTTCCTCATCCTTTGTAACTATGTTTCCCTCTGCATCCAATAAAGGAGGGAGATTTTCCCTAATCTTCTTTTTGTTATTAATGAATTTACAGAAACATTTTTTATTATCCTTAACAGCTGCAGCCAGGCTGAGCTCTAGCTGCGCTTTGGCTCTCCTTATTTTCTCCCTGCATAGCTTCACTACATCTTTATAGTCTTCATGAGAGACTTCCAAAGGTCGTAGACTCTCTTTTTTTTTTTTGAGATCCAGCAAGAGATCCCTATTTAGCCAGGCTGGACTCCTTCCCCACCTACTTGTTTTTCGGCACATGGGAACAGCCTGCTCCTGTGCCTTTTAGACTTTTTTCTTGAAGTATGTCCATCCTTCCTGGACTCCTGTATCCATAAGGGCATCCTCCCAATGGATTCTGTCTAGCAGTCTTCTGAACAGATTAAAATTTGTCTTCCAGAAGTCTAAGGTGGCAGTTTTGGTAACCCTTCTCCTTGTGTCTCCAAGGATAGAGAACTCAATCATCTCATGATCACTGTGCCCTAAATGGCCTCCAAACTTTACTTCCCCCACAACTTCTTCCCTTTTCACAAGGAGCAGATCTAGGAGGGCATTCTCCCTCGTCGGCTCACTTATCAGCTGCATGAGGAAGTTATCCTCCACACATTCCAGGAACCTCCTGGATTGTTCCCTGCCTGCCGTGTTGTATTCCCAGCAGATATCGGGGAGGTTAAAAGTCCCCCACAAGTACAATGGCAAACGACTGCAATATTTCTCCCAGTTGCTTATAGAAGGCTTCATCCACCTCACTGCTTTGGTTGGGAGGTCTATAGCAGACTCCCACAGCAATATCACCTTTATTTACCCTTATCCTAATCCAAACACTCTCGACCCTGTTATCACTATACTTAATTTCTGAGCTCTCATAGCATTCTCTGACATACACAGCCACTCCACCACCTCTCCTTTCCTGTCTATCCCTCCTGAAGAGTTTGTAGCCTTCAATTGTGGCACTCCAGTCATGTGAGGCATCCCACCACGTTTCCGTGATAGCCACTATGTCATAGTTTTCCTGGTGCATCATGGCTTCAAGCTCCCCCTGTTTGTTGTTCATACTGCCTGCATTGGTATAGATGCACTTCAGATGAGCTAATGGTTTGAATATCTTTTTGTGAGTGAGGGCCCCATTTCCTACCAGGCCCCTCTCAGGTGTTTCTATAATTTCTAGGTGTCTATCGCTTCTCCAAAATGAATTGGTAGAGTAAGAGTCCATGCTAGTCCACCATCCCTCAAGCCCTGGCGTGTTTCCCTTGAGTTTAGTCCTAACAGGCCCTCCTAACAGGCGCAGTTATCCCCTCCTCCCCCCTCATATCTAGTTTAAAGCCCTGTCAACGAGCCCTGCTAATTCCTGTCCCAAAAGGCTCATCCCACCTGCCAACAGCAGGCCAGGTGTCTCATAAGGCAACCTATGATTAAAAATCCCAAAGCCCTGTTGGTAACACCAGTCCCGAAGCCACAAGTTGACCTGCTGTCTCTTCCTATTAATTTCCTCACTCATGATAGCCACTGATGGGATAGAGGAGAACACTACTTGTGCTCCCGATCCCTTAAGCACCCTTCCCAAGGCTTTAAAATCTCTTTTAATTGATTTTGGGCTCCTTCTTCCCACATCATCACTGCCTACCTGAAATACTAAAAGGGGGTAATAATCAGAAGGGTTGACTAGAGTAGAGTGACTTTGTCCAACACATCCCTGACCCGTGCCCCAGGGAGGCAGCAGACTTCCCTGTGAAGCAGGTCAGAACAGCATATTGGTCCCTCTGACCCTTCAATAGAGAGTCACCCACAACGATGACCCTTCTGCTTTTCCTTTTGGAACTAGTTGTGATGCCAGGTCTACGGCAACTTGGTCTTTCTGGCACTTCCTGCCTAGATGTACCATCTTCCTCTCCAACAGCCAGTTCCTCCTGCAAGATTCCGTACCGGTTCTGCAGGGGTAACTGCGGAGGTGGGAGGGGTGGGGAGAGGATTTGCCTGCTTTGCCTAGCTGGGACCTGTTTCCATTCCCCCTCTTCTTTGAGATCCCCCTCTTCTTTGAGGTCCCCTTCTATTGTTGGGCGAGAAGTGAGGAGAGGGTCCTCTGGTGTATGTGAGGCCTCAACATGTTCCCTTTATTGTGTTTTGTTTTTAGAATAAAACTAGGTTATTTCCACAGTCACCCTGATGCAACTGAAAAAAAATAATTAGAGGCTAGAACAAGTGCCAGGCAGAAGCTCAGGAATCTGGTTTTATGGACACAAGAGAGGCTTTGCACCTTCTCCATCATCAGAATCAGCTAGTGAAGGATCCTGTATCACATGAAAAGGTCATTTCAATGCTCAGCTACTGTCTTTGCCTCTGCATTGCAAAGTTAAACTTTTAAGGGACACATCAATGCACTCAAAAGCATTACTTCTTTACCCTGCTCTATAACTGAAGTCAAAGTCAAATAACAAAATAGTTTCTGTTAATACTTAGACTTTATGTCATTTACTCAGAATATGATGAGGAATAAAAAGACTGCGGGAAATAAACTCAGTATTAAAAGCTAAAGTTCATGCATTTGTGAGGGTAAATGCATCTAAACCTCCACAACATTTTAAAGTTTGAAATATGATTATGCTAATAAGATGCTGTGCAATTAGCAACAAGAATATTGAAAGGCAGCCTTCATTTTTTTTCACATTTCCTGTAGCAGGTATTTGCACAAACAATTCAGGACATTGTAAATAAGAAAACATGTAAACAGAACACGCAAGCAAAGAAATGTGAGGAAGGTATAGACTAGCCTGACTTTTTTTCAAAAGCTATTAAGTTGTAGAAATATATGTACCAAGATGTTTTCATAATGTGGATAAATGCCAGTTTGTACCTTTAGTGAATTAAAAAGACATGTAACTTAAATGTAGAGCAAGTCAATAAACCCATAAAAGTAAGAAAGCCATTAAAAATGTATTTGAGAAACAAGCTCAGCAAATAAATCTGCCATCAATAACTCGATAAGCTTGACCATCAAGAAAAGTTAGCTGGTTTCATTGATTAATAAATTCCAGGAGAAGAATACAGATACTAGGTATAACCAAATTCCTTGGAAAAGGCTAGCTGGCTTACATAGGTCTCAGCAAGAAAATAGACACATAGCTTCTTTACAGTTTGCTTTTCAATAGCCTGCTCCAAATCCCACAGAGATCATCAAGTCCTTTCAGTGATTCCGCTTGCTTTGGATTGGTTCCTTCAGTTGTCTTCCTGCCTTTTTACCTTTCCCTGCTTGGAACCCACTGAATAATAAGAAAAGCAAAATGCCATTTAAATGAGCTTTCAAGTTCACTGCATTATGTTAATGATGGAAAGTTGCCAAAGCATACCTGTCTCACTATCCATTTCCCACTGCATGCCACAGGTCAATAGTTTTGGCTCAGAAATCAGCTTTTTGTTTGATATTTAAAGGTCTCGTTTACCTTCCTGCTCAACTGATAATCTTTGGGAGGAGCTATATGCTAGCTTCTGAATTTAAATAGAATTTTTAAAATGGTCAACATAAGTTGCAATTGGTCTCAATGTGATTTTAATTAACGGGAAGGGCATAATTCACATTTCATAAGATGGATGGTTAAACTAGGTAATTAGCTCTTGCAAGACATAAAAAGCCTGCTACTCCAGGGATAAAACATTTCAAGTTCGAAAAAATATTGGTCCCTTATTGATTTTACATGTTGTTGAGTGAAGGTGTGAGCCAAATACTACAATTATTGTAGTATATAAAATAAACCACTATTTGCCAATATGCATACTACAGACACTGACAACTATACTGTTATTACTTTTTTACCAACACTTTAATATGGCAAAAGCAGAGAAAAACACTGAGTGCAGACTTAGAAGTCTGGAGAAGGCTTAGTGTTCAAGTTCGGTAATTCCATTCCTCCTTGCGTGTCTATTACAGTAGTTTTTAAATACTTGACTGATTGCTCTTTTTAAAAAAGACATATCATTTTCTCTCAGTCTGAGAAATTCTGATACAGTATGTACACAAAATAGTAAGAGATACTACAGTTCTCCAGGATTACCATCATAAATTCATAAACATTACTTTTATGCATAATGCACCCTGGAAGAGTCAAAAGCCTCTTGCTCTGTCACTTATGAGATTGTTGAAAAAGGCTAAGATGAAAATCATACAGTTTATATTTACGGCATGTTTCACTGGAAGGGGGAAACAACATAGGAAATCCTCTTGGAAATTTCAGCATTTCTATTTGAAAATAATAGTAATTTTATGCTTGTTTTTTGGTAACAATAAGGTGGGTCATTAGCTGGTGTAAATTACCTTCACTATATGTATTAAGTTTTCTTGTGAATATAAAATTTGGAGTTTAGCAATAAACTCACTAATTTATCTAAGAAGTACACCAAAAAAGAGAATATATACTGTATACACAGAGAAACCTAAGTGAACTTAGGTCTAGTGAGAGGTGTCCCTGTCTATAGCAGGGGGGTTGGAATTCGATGATCTTCAAGGTCCTTTCCAACCTAAACCATTCTATGATTCTATGATTCTATGAACTTTCATCACCTACATGCTAAGGAATCCCCTCAAGTGAATAAAGAGTCTGGTAGACTTGTCACAAAACTGTTGAGCAGGAAGATGGTAATCACAGTCGCACTTAGGCAGTAGTCTGGACAAGACAAGACTTTGGGCTAAAAATAGGCAAAACATTGGAAAGTGCTGGTAGCCAACCACACAAAAGGTACCATGTCCCACTTTGCACATAAGCCCAAACTGGCTGTATTTTGCCATGGTCAGGAAGTCAGGGAAACAGACAAATAGCTACTAGAGAAACTAACATTTCTACAGTTTCTGATCTCTGTGAGAAAGAAGAGTGCCAGCAAAATGGAAAGGGATGTCGACAAAGAATGAAAGTTAAAGATCAGAAACTATACTGTTAGAGGAAGGAAAAAAATCAAAACCAAGAAAATATGGTATTCCTTTGTTCTGCTTTATTCCTAGCTAAGTCCATCATCAGCCTTGCCCCATTCCTCCACCTTCATTGTCGTTCCTCTATCTCCCCCAGAGCATCTCTAATCTGCATTCTGATTCAGATATATCTACAAAAGCATGCATATAGCATATGCATATACATATATATAATGTCTATTGTTTTTTCTGTTCCCCCTGCAGTGAATATTTAATTCACTAAACAATTCATAAAACTAGTTTTCCTTTCATTTGGTGTACAATTTTATTTCAATTTCAGTTACAGTACTGTGTCATATGAATTCATGTAAGTTGTTCAAAAACACTGTACGTGGTATTGAGGCTTCAATATCTTTCTTATATTCTGTGTATTTAGGTGTATAACTTTCTTCAGCTACATGTTTATGTAGCCAGTAATTTATTATAATTAATCACACATTTTAAAAAATTGAGCGCACTACTAGAATACTGAAAACAACTTGGGAGTTGTTCCAATATTTTCAACCTAACCCTGCTTAACTCAGATGCGCAAATAATTTTATGGAAGTCAGTAGGACTATTTGTGTAACTGGCACAGTGCGTCTGAGAGCACTTACAATCTCTGTGAAACGTAATTGAGCTGTTATTGGCATGAAAGGACAGAACTGCTAGATCAGCAGAAATGGCAGGTAGTTTGTTTTAGAGGCTGCAGTCACCTCTCCCCTTTTGTGCATTTTTTTTGGACTACGTTCCACTAGAAAATGAAGCATAATCACAACGCTGGTGTTAACAACAGACTCCGCACATGCAAGACAAGTGATTAGAAATGGTACCCTCACAAATGCAAGGATAATCACTGGACTGATTCCATGTTTAGGCAGCCTGGACTTTGACAAATGTCCTTATGCCAGCCCAAAATTGACTGTTTTGCATTTGTAGCTCTGTTCATTCTTACAAACATCAAAATAATAATTTAGATTCCTTAATGACCTACTCAGGAATCCTAGTTTCCAGTTCCAATAAGAGTTGGGGTTGTTCAGCCTGGACAAGAGAAGGCTCCGGGCAGACCTTATAGCAGCTTTTCGGTATCTGAAGGGGGCCTATAAGAAACCTGGAGAGAGACTTTTTACAAGAATATGTAGTGATAGGGTGGGGAGTACTGGCTTCAAACTGGAAGAAGGGAGATTTAGGTTAGATATCAGGAAGAAATTTTTCACTATCAGTGTGGTGAGGCACTGGAACACGATGCCCAGGGAAGCTGTGGATGCCTCATCCTTGGAGGTGTTCAAGACCAGGCCAGATGGGGCTTTGATCAACCTGGTCTAGTGGGAGGTGTCCCTGCTCATGTCAGGGGGTTTGGAACTAGATGTTCTTTAATGTCCCTTCAAACCTAAACCATTCTGTGTTTACGAATTATACATTTACAAAATTTAAAAGTTGAAGACACAGAGAATCAAAACTATCCTCTAATCAAGCAGATTTGTAAAGATTCTGGTGCTTATTTCTTTTCCCAACATGCAGTGTTACAGTAGCTCAAGAGGACCAGGTTAAGTCTCAGCTGTAAAGCACTTCAGCGCAAAATGGACCAGCTAAAGGTAGGAGATTAAGTCAAAAAGAGGCAAGACACCCCTATTTGCACTCCCTCTTGGGACACAAACCAGGCTATTCTACCAAAGGTTAGGATGAATCAGAAGATAGACTGCTGCTTTAATGACTCTTTCCACAATAGTGCTAGTCCCACCCACAGCTTCACCTCCTTATTTAAAAAGAGAATTCATCTGTCTTTCATCATCAATCTTTTACCGACAGACATTTTTATTTCAAGGCTTTATCAGACAATTTGCCATCTTCTTTTACCTTTTTCACCCTTAAACCTCACTTTAGGATGGTTGCAGTAACTGCTGTTATCTGTCTCCTTTCTGAGTCTCCTCAAAGTTGCCCTTGGCTCTAACATTCCAATGAAATGCTCTCAGCAAATTCACACTTCATTTTAAGGAGAGGATCACTTAATCACTGTTAAGTACTACATTTTCCACAGGCCAAAGAGAGAGATCAGTCAGACTCTCAGAGGATTTTTAGATGTCTGAAGTCCAGAAAATCGAGTTGCACTGTACAAGCCAAATTTAGGACATTTAGGAAAGCACAGCCCAATTGATTTCACTAAGTATTTTACCAAGCTAGATCTATAGTGATCAGTCCCTAATTTTTAAGTAGCTTATTAAAAAATGAAGGATTATGATTTTTGATATCAGAATTTTTCAGAATTATGTGTCTTTTCTCTAACTAGTACCTAATTTCAGCTCTTGTATAGCAAGTAGCATGAAGAGAATAAAGGTAGAAATCTCCTCCCATTGTATGATCTCCCCAAAGACAGGTTGCTAAAATACAGCTAATCAGTTCTACCAGCAAATGTATTCAGAGCTCTTCCTACACCCAGGGCCCATGTTATCGCAGGTCACGGAATCACAGAATCACGGAGTTTTCAGAGTTGGAAGGGACCTCTAGAGATCATCAACTCCCCTGCCAAAGCAGGATTGCCTAGAGCACATTACTCAGGACTGCATCCAGGCGCACCTTGAAAATCTCCAGAGAAGGGGACTCCACAACCTCCCTGGGCAGCCTGTGCCAGTGCTCTGTCACCCACACCGTAAAGAAGTTTCTCCATGTATTTGAACGGAACATCCTATGTTCTAACTTGTGCCCATTGCCCCTCATCCTGTCACTGGGAACCATTGAAAAGAGCCTGGCTCCATCCTCCTTCAACTCACCCTTTAGATACTTGTATGCCATAATAAGGTCTCCCCTCAGCCTTCTCTTCGCCAGGCTAAAGAGTCCCAGCTCTTTCAGCCCTTCCTCATAAGGGAGATGCCCCAATCCCTCAGTCATCTTAGTTGCCCTATGCTGGACTCTCTCCAGCAGTTCCCTGTCCCTCTTGAACTGGGGAGCCCAAAACTGGACACACTATTCCAGTTGTGGCCTCACCAGTGCAGAGTGGAGAGGGACAATGACCTCCTTCGACCTACTGGCCCTCTCTTCCTTGCTCTTCCCTATGCAGCCCGGGATTCCATTGGCCTTTTTGGCAAAAAGGGCACATTGCTACGTCATGGATAATTTACTGTCTACTAGGACCCCCAGATCCTTCTCCTCAGAACTACTTCCCAGCAGGTCTGCCCCTAACCTAGACTGGTGCTTTGCATTCTTCCTCCCCAGGTTCAGGACCTGGAGCTTGCTTTTGTTGAACCTCATTAGGTTCTTCTCTGCCCAGCTCTTCAGCCTGTCCAGGTCATGCTGGATGGCAGCTCAGCCCTCCGGGGTGTTAGCCACCCCACCCAGTTTGGTATCATCAGCGAACTTGCTGAGGATACACTCTGTCCCCTCATCCAGGTCATTAATGAATATATTAAACAAAATTGGACCAAGTATTGACCCCTGGGGGACACCACTAGTTACAGGCCTCCAACTAGACTCTGTGCCGCTGATGACAACCCTCTGAGTTCTGTCCCGCAGCCAACTCTCAATCCACCTCACTGTCACCTCATCTAGCCCATACTTCCTCAGCTTCCTAATGAGAGGTCAGAACTCAAAATTCAAAGTTTCCCACAAGCAAGAAATTCCAAGTTAGAGTCAGCTGTAGCCACGATCTGGGGGGTTCTCGCTCAGGATTTTCAAAGGTTTTTCAACACCTCTGTCTAGTGAGCATAAGAAAACAGTGAAATGCTGCCATGCTAGTCACAGCAAAACTCTTGACCATATATAAGGAAGTTTTTGGGTAGGGGAAGGGGATCTGTGTCACAGTTTTTGTTCCATCTGCAACATTTCCACAGACCTTTCAAGGAAAGTTATTGTAACTGTGACAAGTATTGTGAAATCTCTTCCCACAAGTGTAAACTGCAACAAATTTTAAAAGATGAGGAGAGGGGGGTGAACAGTCAATGGACCATGCAAGAGCTGCTCTCTATAACATGCAGTTCAACAAGAACATTGCCATATTGAGCTGATGAATCTGACAGCAGCATTTGTCTTAGCAAACATTCCTCTTCATACCCTGGATCATCCAGCCATGAAAAAGCATACACAGACTGCAATTTAAAGAATATTGTCCTAATCTATGTAGTTCACCAGCTGAGAAAAATTCAACCTGCCTGTCCTTTCTGAAGCATAAAAAAAGGAAGAAAAAACAAGGACAGAGCATCTGTGCCCTGCAATCTCCGGTGACAAGATTACTGAGGTAGGGGATTGGCACCCTATGCTCAGAATACTCTTGCTCTGCTCTGTTAGAAGCATGACAGCAGCTTGGGAACATGCTCACTGAAACCTATTACAACAGGTTGTGTGGTCTTTGACAGCAATAACTTCAAGTAATCCCATAACTAGAGGACTGGCAGGCAGACTATGTTAGGAATACGTAGAAAAGGCAAACTAGCAACAATTCGGTGTCACCTGCAGACCGATATTTTACCTTTCTAAGAATATATTTAGGCTGCTGTACCGCTTTCTGGGAAAGAATCTACTCTTAGAGATGCTTTCAAGGAATGAAAGAATTACAGGAATAATTAGCATAGTGAATGTTTTCCATCAGATCTCTAGCAGTTCATAAATACCATCAGAAATACCTTGCCCCTTCATGAGGCAGGCAAATAGAAGTTTATTACAGTGCCAAGGATTGTGCCAATAGTAAAGCTTGAAACTATCTCCAGATCTCTCATCCTCCTATCCTCTGTTAGAGCATATGGTTACTCATTTGCTAGAGTCCATCGTTGCCAAAGATTTTGTCTTTGGCAGTTTTTCTATCAGAATCATCTTTTGAAATTATTTGCCTTTTGTCAAAGTTAGAAATTTGAAAATAAATTAAAAAATGATAAAGCAGCATATACACAAAAAATTATTCTGGACTGTATACCAAAATCCCTAAGCAACAGCTTATTTTTCCTCAGTTACTCATTATATTAAAGCTTTGGTGAATTACAAGATCTTCCCACTTAGATCCCTACAGTGCAGAGCTGAATGAAATACCGCATTCATTTTGCAAGCAGACACCAGGAGGAGGGCCTCGCCATGGTTCATAATTCACTGTATGTCTGAACATTTTGAGTAGCCAATGTTTTATTGTAGCATAAACCACTAACAGTTCTTGTGACAACATCCTTGGCATATAACTATATCAGAGCAAGTAGATAAGAAAATCCAAGGAAAGATAAACAAGGAAAGATATTTTTTTTTGGTTAAGGTTTTTTTTTCCTTTTTCTTGTCTCAGGTTTGAAATAGAACCAGGGGCTTGCAAAGTCAGCTGGAATTTACATTCACTGCGAACCCAATCCAGTTCTGGCAGTGCTTAACAGTTGGCCTTAGCATTTTTATCAGCATCAGTGCACTGCATGTCTGTATCTGTGAACAGCATCTCTAAGGAGAATTCATTAATAATGTACAAATATGACAAAATGAAAGATCCTTCAGAAAGCATGTATGATAATAATTATAAACAGGGTGCACTGAACTACAGCTTTAACTGAAAGGATTTTTTATGTGACTGGCTTTGACATCCTACAGTTTTGAGACAAAAAAGTTAGCCAGAACGGGTAGGCTTTGGCATGTTTGATGAAACATTTCATTTCATTTACAGTCTCAAATATTGAAGGCTTTATGTGAAGTTCATTATAAGCTTTTCAATCTCCAGCAGTTTATGTATAAGTAGTGCATGATTTTGCCAAATACTAGATGTAAGAAAATAAGACAGTATAACAACTGCACAGTCAGTATAACAACAGTATAACAACAGCCACAATAATCTCTCCATTGGTAGCCAGCCACAGACTGCTGTTCTCGAACAGGTGAGCACTAAGAGCAGGCAAGCTTTCTGACCCTCTACCATTAGCAGGTGCCAAGACCCAGCATCCACCCCCGTCCAACCCCTGCTGACTCGCTGAGCAGATGCAACTCATTCCATCTTTGAAATACACCACATGGAAGGGGCTTTCTGGGCCAAATGTCGTGCAGTCTGAGATACAGACCAGTCCGCAACTCAGAAGGGTTGCAGGCTACATGGCTGTTGTTAAAGCCAAACTCCAAGAGGAAAAGGGGAGACACCCATATTAATCAGGCACACTTTATTTAGGGCAGGATGATAGATCACACTGATTTCCAGCTGAGCTCTGATTTGATTACATCATTTCTGACTGATTTGGAAAGGTGTGGCTGCTGCATAAGGTTGATGGAGGGCAGAAATATTAATAGAAAGACTTGTATCTGGGCAGGCTTCATAACCCTGTAAATACCATCTGCTCTGCAAGAAACCCTTCCTTTACAGCATACAATCACTTCTGCTGGATCACTATGCCAAACACTTCAGTACACCCCAAAACTTCTCAAAAAACATCCTCCAAAAAGAGAGGCAATCAAACTAAACCCATTCTGAACTCTTTATCACACAGAGAGAATAAGTCTATCTGGGAAACCCACAAAGATAGTGTGAAAGGTCAATACACAGCATTTAGAGATTTGCTTGAATGATCTCTGTGGCAACCAGCAGCACCGCTGTGTACAAGGAAGTCAAATGCAAAGCTCTGCACTTGCTTGTGTACTTCAAACACCCAATCGCTGTTACATCACAGCATATGATGACTTCCTATTCAAGCGAGCATATATTCCCTACTGTGCCAGTGACCACAGAAGTTGCTCTTGCTACAAAGCTTCAAGGAGTCTCGCACTGCTCATCTAGCCCTTCTCTCTTCCTATGGACCCTACCCAGGTGCTTTAGGTTCTGCATGTACCAAGCAGGTAGGCAGAGAGAGACGTCTCTGTTGCAGAACACCAAATTTGGCTACTTAACATGTGAGAAAAGTTTTTCCACACACCCACAAGAGCCACATATCCAGAATTTCTACAGATCATTGGGACATAATTTCCCAACTTACTCTCTACACACAAGCAACCACCTGAGAACTGTAATGCCATTGTCCAGCAGGCAAAGCACACATGAGCAGCACAAGGAGAAAAATTCAGGGAGAACAGGATCTCTTTATTAAACTTGATTTTTTAGTTGTCACTCATCAAATCTGAGCTAGTATCACACAAAGAAACTACTGTAATACAGTCAGCTTGTGCTGCTATTCAGTTCTGATAGAACTGCAGCTAATTTGCTGGAGGTGAAAGTAGATTGTTCTTTCTTTTCTGCTGCCGTTTCTGCATCTTAAAGCAGGCTGTCAGGGAAATTAGAGCTTTGTCTTTGTATGCCAAGGAGATGAAATGCAATTTCAGATAAATTAGATGAATAATAAAGACTGAAGTGCTGGTGGAAAAGACCATCAAACCTTATTAACGCTTTGCCTGAACTTCTTGCTCTGAGGGTGGTTCCTGCTGAGAAACACTAACTCTGAAACACAATCTGCCACTTGTTAATACCTATTAAGCAGAACATGGGGCTGCGATATTAACTATCAGAACCTAAAAAAAATTTTAAAAAAATAAAATAAAAAAAAAAAAAACAAAGCAAACAAAAGTCCATGGTAAGCACTTGACCAAAACTGATGGAGGAAACTGCAGGCAGACGAAATGGAATGTACTTTCAGGTGTTCAGGTGGCTCAGATAAACCTGCTCGATTTCATCATCTTATTTTCTGCTAATTTAAATGACTCTAAATGATAGCTATTCATTAGCTCATATTCCTTTCTCTCCAAATTAATATTATTTATGGTTTTCTAGAAATCCTGTCCACAGGTCATAGGGGTAAATAATTCCGCTTGCCACAGGTGTAAGGAAACAAAACACAGGCGGTTTCTCAGCATTGAGGCAATATACTCCAAGGGAATTCAGCAGCCACATTATTCCTGGATCAATTTTGCTGTTACCCCAAGACCTTGTCACTGCATACTGTATTGTACTAATAAACTAAATTACATGGTATTCCACTCACTCTTTCTTACCTAAAACACGTTAGTATGTAAATGGATTTAGGCATAAAGGTGCCCATAGGGAAATCAACAAACAGGATTGATTATTTTTACCATCTACACAACATACCGCAGCAACAGATTTGTCAGCCTACAGTACAGCCTGTACTGGCTATTCACAATAGTCAGTACATTAAGCAGGAACCACATAAACTAGTGATCATAAAAAAATGTCTATTTGGGAATCAAAATACCTTATTTTAGTTTGCAGGGAATTTTTGCATGAAGTTCATCATTAGCAAGCCTCTTAATAGCATCTGCTGGTAGTTAAACATACCTTTTTTTCCTTGAAACACAAAGGTCAGTTATTTCCCTCATCAGACTGGCAGAGGAAGATATGCTCTTCCCCTTGATCCTTTTCCTCTAATAGGCTTGTGATTACAGCATTTGGAGGGAGTGTGTTCAGTCTGTAGGTAGTAAAGATTTTTTAAACTTCAAAGCTCTTCACTTTTAATGTATTGCAGAACCCCACTTCAAGGAGAATATCCTGAACTTATAAGGTGACAGAATGGATACTATTTTGAAAGGTTAATTGGTACAATAAATGTTCAGGGGTCAATGACCATCTGGGACCTTCCATCCAAACTTTTCAGGTTTTTGGTATTAAAATAATCTTTCATTTAGAGCAAGTTATATAAAGATTGTACTTTTTTTTAAAGAAAAATCTGAAATACAGGAAGTTTCATTGATCATAAAGTAATGAAGATATAGACATGAAAAGACTGAAATAGTTTGGGTTTTTTTTAAAGTATGTCAATATACATAATAAGAAACACTTTTATTTTTATTTCTTCAGTTTAGGTCTTATAAGTTAAGGTTTTCATATATTCCAACGAACCAGGTTTGAAATTAAAACACATTGTACATGGAACCCTAAATAAATCTACGATAATATTTTTCTCTCTCATAGACATAATTATAAAACTGCAGTCTTGGGAAAGAACATCACAAAGATTAGTTGAAATCCATCTTTCCTAGCCCATGAATAGCACCGGCTGTTATACAGTATGAGCCACTATCACATACACAAAAGAGTGCACACTCACCAAAGACTGAAACAGCCCAAAGGACATTTACAAAATTTTAGCACATCTGTTCACT
Organism: Vanellus vanellus; assembly: GCF_965231255.1. Classification (NCBI taxonomy): domain Eukaryota; kingdom Metazoa; phylum Chordata; class Aves; order Charadriiformes; family Charadriidae; genus Vanellus; species Vanellus vanellus. The sequence goes on along the minus strand of NC_138908.1, from coordinate 40,156,064 downwards.
GAAAGCTATCATGTATACCCATAAAAATCATGAGCAGCTGAAATGCTACCAAGTCCCCATATCCATTTCTACTAACAAAAAAATGCACTGTATAACTTGCCTGTAGATACTCTTCAGTTAATTACTCACTTCAGCCCCTTAAAATATATAGAATCAGCTTTGAGTTGTCAAGAGTGATGTGTTTTCTCCTTAAAAATTTTGAAAATTTTTGTTATGGCTATCTAAAGAAAGCTGAAAAAGAGAAGTTACATATTTTGTATTGCTTGATCTCCCCATTTTTTTTCAGTTTTGTTGTGTTTTAAATACAAGTACATCTTGTTAAGTAGATTACATTGAACTTCCCTGCAGTAGGTTGCATTTATATCCTTTAACCAAGAGAACTCTGTTCCAATTCAACAAACTATTCTAGTTTGGTTTTCCAAAGCAAGGCTGCATTTCAGTATCTTTTCTAATCCAGCTTTGGGAGAATAAATTAAAAATAGGATTATTCTACCTTTGCATCTGTGCCATGTAGTCATTTCACTTGGCAATCACCAGAACTTTTTGTCAGAAAACACATAGACCATCTGTAAGGGTCAGGAAGGAACAAGAAAGTCATTCTTGCTTCACAATACTAAAGTCTTTAAGCCACAGATAACTCACTTTCCTTTCCATATAATGCGTGTGGAAAAATAATTGTTTTATATGGCTTTCCCATATTTTGTCTAACAACTATACCTCACAAACCATACCCCACAAAATAGCTGTCCTGATATTAATCACTGAAGAAGAGACATTCCACCACTGGAAAACATGGACCCCCTTTGATAACTGATTATACTAATACCATTTCTTTGGCAAAAAAAATATATATACATATATATATATCCAGAGATCTATGTATAATGTGTAATGACAAAGTCATTTGGAATTGGAAGAAAACTTTATTCAAAACCTATACACATCTGCATTCAAAGCCTTGCCTATCAGAAAAAAAAATCTCATTTTATTAAAAATGGTGTCATGAAGAGGTTGGGCTAGTTTTGTTAGCATTAGGTAAAGATATCAAATAAAGAGTTAGAAGAGAAAATCCATAAGCAATAGAAATATTAAAAGAAAAATAGTGCTACTAAAAGCTATAGAACCTTCTATAAACTATGCTTCTACATATTCTCTGCATCATTAAAAAAGATCATATTCACATAATCTATTCTTACCTTAACCACAAAGAAAGGTATGCAGGTGTTTAAGCACAGCATCAAACGAACAGTTTTCCAGCAATGTGTCTTCTACTGGTTGATCACAACAGGAACATGTGTCCATCACCCATGATGTTCCTAGCCTTCTTCTGAATTTCTTCCTATAACTTCTTGTATAAAATAAAGACAGACTTCATGCCACAGCATGGTACCTATTAGACACCAACAGGGAAATATGAATTTCTAAACTGAGGTCTGTGATTGCCTCGCCTCTCTATCATCCATGTAATCATCCTGCAATTGAAGAAGCAAGGTCAAAGGAAAAAAATGCTACCCCATAAATGGAGATCCATATAGCTAAAATTAAAAATGGGCAAAGGTCTAAGGTATGTATCACTCTTAACCCAAAGCCTTCTCCTAAATCAAACAGTTGGTCTTTTATTAATGCTGCACGCAGCCTTTCCTTTCTTCTTTCACCTTGCTTATGCTAACACACCCCATTTCCCTTCTTTTAATTCTTCATCTCTCCTCATAGTCACTAAAGGTGAACCACTCTCTTAACCACTAGAAAACAGAAAGGAACACATGAAGAGAGAATGTATTTAGCAGAACCGTAATATGAATGGGAGGTTGCACCGAGCAAAGCTACCTTAATAAAGTATAATAGAACCCTGTTTTACATCAGCTCTCAAAAACAGAGACACCAAGTATAAGCTTTAGGCAATTAGATTAATGGACAATAAAGAGGTTTTGCTGTTGTTTTTGGTTTTATTGTTCTTTTTTTGAGACAATCCTGAGGCTCAGGGACACAAGAGTTTGTTTTAGAATTCACTCTTCCTCAGCATGCATTTGTCCTACAAAGCATGCAGGGCTTGAAGTAGAAATCAAAATCAGCAGCAGCAATACGTAATCATATCAAAACACGCTGGGGGATTGAAAGGGTAAAGTCCTGGTGTGTTTTCACTTGGTAATCATTGTGCTGTGTTAAACAACAGCACAGTAGGAAAGTGACTGCACACAGCTATTACTTTTCTTGATTGCTATGAGCATGCACTTTACATTCAAGGATTGTTGCATGAATGGTAATGTTGATGTACTAAAACATTATTCTCACAAAGGAAGGAATAGCAGATGATTCAGATGTCATAGAATATCTTATTTCAAATTTGAAGTCCATTGACCATGAAAGTCATCACCACACATGAATTCAGTGAGGCATCCATGCAAGTCAAACACCTCCATGTATCTAGGTCATTTGCAGAAAGAAGGATCCAGCTGCTACAGACAGTCATCTAGTTTTGTATAATCACCTTCTACAGAATTCCCAGATGTGAACTTAGAAAATGGTTGCCAGCACCTACAGTCTCATCGACCTTCATGCAGTAAGAGGAAGCCATCTTATAAGCTTCCATTTACCAGAAAACTCAAAATGAACAAATCTACTAGAAAGTTTTTATTTTTCCACAGTCCAATACTATAATGCAGTGTCACTAAATATGGAACTTTGCTTTGCATTCATTAAGATGCATGAATAAATTATAAAATATCCACTAAATTCTGTTTCAGTGTATTGAGAAATGTTTCAGGAACACATTACTTTTACAGATCCCATGCAACAATAAAGGACTTCCTTTTTGACAGTTTCTTCACTGGCTTTTTTTTTGTCTGCCTTTAATGTATCTGTTTTAAAATAGTTTCCATTCAAACATATCACATCCCCTCTGATTTTGATCAAGAGATGAATTTTAGGGTAATCTTTTGATAATGTGGATAATACAGTATCTACCAAAGCAAACCACAAAGATCTTTAAGGAACTGAATTGCTTTTCACCATATCAAGAGGAATCTGAGAAGCTTCACAAAAAGCCCTATACCATTGAAGTCAGTCTTTCTTTAAAAAATTATTATTGGCAACATTTGCCATAAAGTCTTGCGCAGAAATAAAAACTTTACCTTTTTTTTAAATAAAAACCTCAGAGCCCTTCCTACATATAATACTTCCACATGTAACAAGGTAAAAGAACTTTCCATTTCCTTTGATTAAACAAGGTATTTGTTATTAGTAGTTTCTCTTTGTTTTAACTTTCATTTTATTGATTTTTAAATAAAAGAACTATGCGATTCTTGACGCATGACAGCATAAAATCCCACAAGAGAACATTTCAAGAGGAACTTAACAATACACACCAGTTCTGTCAAATAAAATCATACAGAAAGCAATGCCTATGGGAAAGGTCCTCTTCCACTGGGTAATAAAGACATCTGTCAAAACTTGTACTGTAATCAGGACTGGATGTGTGTTCATACACACAAAGCAATAAACAAAAGCTCATAGGCACAAGGGACGGAAAAACAAAATATTGCTTAAACAACTTTCTTAGGAATAAATTATTCAAAGGGGACAGCAGTGCTAACAAGCCCAAGAAGAAAGATGCCAGAATAGTTGGTACAAACCTGGCTCAGAGACACATTTGTGTTGTTCTCTCTGTAACACAGAGGAAGGAAGGGACAAATCTGAAAAATCCTAACTCATCCTGTGTCATTTCTTAGCATCATTAATCTCCTTTGCACTACTAGCTACTTCTTTCCTACCTTCTAGCTGTAGTTCCAGATAGTAGTTATACTGTGCATGTGCAAGCTACACATAACTAACTGTGGAAGGGCTGCTTTCACTGAGTCTCTTAGCCACCTATGTTTAGAACACAGTTTATCTATTCCTGACAATCGTCTAGATGACCAATGTAACTCCTGCTGTTTTCTGAAGATAAGTATATTCACGAGATCTCCCTTATGTTTCTTTGAGAATGCTCCTGTGGCTTACCATTCTTGACATTGGCCTTGCTTCTGCAAAACCTGTTCCTTTTTCCTGTCACCAATATTGTCTAGGATGTTACAGGAAGAGATATGGCAAACTTCACACTGATTATGCATAATGTTCTTCACTGCTCATAAGTGTTTGTTGCTTTAGCTCTGACTTCTACTAAACACAATATGCAAACATGGTACTTCTTTCAGATACGTTAGGAGAAGTTGTGTTCCCGGTAGTCAAAGATTTGCCTGTACCTACTTGTTCCTTTTACGATTTCTCTTTCTAAAAATGAACTGTTTCCTCTCACTACCATGTCTTTCTTGTTTTCAATACTTTTTGATGTATGTTCATAATTACACTCATCTTATGTACATCTCTAAAAATAACAATGATTTGACAGGCAGCTGAAATGCTTCATGGCTCACTCTGGGTCACATGATGTATGATTAATACCACATTTCACCCTGGATGCATGTAAATTACTGAAGGAAGAAAAATCACACTTTTGAGTATTAAACACTTGGTGAAGTATCTTTTGCCCATATTGTTTTCAAGAAGTTGTTCAAAGCTGTTCATATTTTTCGCTAAGTTATTCAAGTTCAATTCAGATTTTTCAGTGTTGTTATTTTCCTCTGTCCTCCTTATTCTGTGCTGCCAGTCAATGGTTTTTCTAGAAGGAAAACCTGTTCAGTAATAATAGGGATTACATATAGTTGCCTTTTTCGAACTGACTTTCATTCTCCTTACTTACAACTTTGCCGGTAAACTCTTGCTTTTGGGCATCTATCTTCCTTGCCTTCGAGGACCATAAGTGCAACCAGAAGACAAAAGTGTATTAACTTGGATCTGATCTCCAAGCCTGAATCTTCACCACAAAATTAAAGCCATTAAAAATTAAAGCCCCAGACTGGCCATTAAACTTCTAGAATTTTAATTATTGGAAGTTCAACTATAACTGTAAGGTAATTATTTTCTTCCTTGAACTTATCACTTACTCTTCAATCAAGTATAATAGTTACAACACTTTCCTAATAGAAACAGTGCAGTGTACAATTCTTTAAACGGAATATAAATTCATGTTAAATGGCCAGTATTAAAGAAAAGAAATAGTAAATAAATCTGTAGGACTTTATAGCTTCAAAATAGATAACAATGACTAACTTAATCCATGTCAAACACTCCAGCTTATGACCTTGGCTAAATTTTTAAGTTTGAGTCTTCATATCTGGAAATGTAACTCCCTTTATCGAGGCATCCTGAAGAACAATCCGGGTTTAGAGATGCTGAGCAATGTCAGCATCTGTACTTTGCCTCAGCTTTGCATTTCTGTTTGTTCTCCTTCCTGCTTTGTAAAACACATCAAGTCTTAATTCACAAGATTTGTATATTCAAAGTGGTTTTTTGATCAGATGGACAGCTCTAAGAAACATAACATACTGTTTGTACTGAACATAGGGAAGAATTGTATAAACAATCAATGGTCCTTTCTCTTCCATTGTTTCTATGGTTGATCAGACAGTCATGTAGAAGCCAAGATCTGGAAGATCCAGATTCAGAAAAAACATCTGGCACTTTGGCAGACTTCAGAAAGCATCATTCACAACAATCCTGCAATTGCCTCTGGCTATGTCACCTGCTCAGATTGCTGTCCTTTGTCAGAGTTAGTAACATGTCTCATAATTGCTTTCCAGATCACTCTGTACTCTTGAAGTGTCTGTGTTTATACCACATGCATTCAGTAATATGCTTCTTTGATATACAAAGATCTTTGACACATATTGAGTAGATGATGTCTGCTCCATACGGTGGAATGTTCACTTGTTAAAGCATGTTCGCCTTTGTATACAGCTGCCCTTCCTCTCTGCTTTGTCACTGTTTGGTGGAAACAAAGCACCACAACATTCAAACTGCATGAAATTTTCTCATGAATATGTCACAGAACCTCCAGATATTCCCATTTCAGAAGCCTAAATATCTCAGGATGAGGAACTTTTCTTAGTAACTTAATTACAAAGATAGTCAGGTTTATCAGAATATTAAGATGGGCAAGTTGACTTACACAACTGCATAATTTCATGTTACTATACTATTGCTCCTCTTTTCTGTAACTTCTTATGTTAACCTAGCCAAGAGGAAGCTTATGCTCACAATGAATTTTAAAAGCCAGCTAGTCACTGTAGCCCTTCCAATTTCATTCTACACAAAAATGGTATTTCTGATGCCAGGACTATTTTTAATTGAACAGCCTTGTCCAAGTGAATTTATTGCATGAAAGGGACTTATAAAAAATTCAAAATGCATTATAATGTCATTGACAACTGTACAGAGTTTATCATATACACCCTACCTACTGGAACTGTACATATTCTCACTAGGCAATCAAACATCCTTCTACAAAGCAGAGGAGAAACCTGCTTGAATATTTCTGTGCCAGTCTGGAACTGGTAAACGGTCAAAATGTTTTCTAGTTGTTGACATGGGTTACTTTCTGCATGACTTTTGAAAACTCTGCAAGAAATTTAAGACTGAGTGACAGGCTACAGCTGATCATACTCTAAAAATAACACATCTCATCCTGTCCCTTGTGATGTATTTCAAGGCCTGACACAAAACAAGCTACTGAAAAGAAATGGGGCTTATCTGTGTTCTTTAATCTGTTGTTGAAGACTTGGTAAAAATTTCTGAGTATGAAGTCTATTGAATGAATTCAAGAAAATGTAAGAAGAATTCAGTGAGCTGGTCATTCATATTTCCTCTCTCTTGTTTGTTCTATTTTCTTTGTAAAAGTGTAAAAACCCTCCAATTAAATGATGCTTTTCTTGAGGGGAACAAAAATCAACAGACTGTTTCACGCTATTTTCCCTGTAGTTGAGAGCAATATGTTTTCGATGCAGTGGACACAGTAAGAAATGGAACTGACTTGAACTGACTTTTAAGCTATGAACTTACCAAGATAGATAACACCCACCAGAATGATAGCCTTTTTTGATATTAATTTGATATTGAGCAAAACATTATTGCAGTCACTATCTAAACACTTAAGTGTTATTTTGACATAATTTTCTATGTTGGGCATAGAAAGATAAGGTGATAAAGTGATAGGTTTATATAAAAAAGGCAGACAAACAAAACACCCTGAATGCAGGGTGTTTTCTTTAAGGAACACTTTCTTTTCTGGTATTGCCTATGACAAAGTCATTTTGAAAGAGCTATGAGACTTACTTTCACCTAATTTTCTTTGGCAGACCAAGGCATTTTTTCAGCATGATGATTGATCTCTGGGTTATCTGGATATTGTCATTTTAAGCTGCTATTGGAAAGACTTGAATAATTTACAGTTCCTCCCATGAACTTGGCAGCCTTTTTCAATAGTTGCTGATTGATTGCACTTAACAGTGTGACAGTTCTCTAGTCTGTATAAAGGCAACATGTACTTACAAAGAGTGGTACATGTAGTGGTGGATTACAAACTCCACCCTGTCATGATGAGTTTTTAGAGGCTTTTCTAAACTGGCAACAAAGTAAATGTCTATCAGAAATTAGCTTAAAACTCAGACCAAGCTTTGGGTTGTCCCTAGCACAATCAATTAAGAACCAAAACCAACTGAAAGCAACAGAGGAAAAGGAACATAAAACAAAAGTTACAAATATCCCTGAGTAGCCAGCTGCAATATTTTTCTTTAAGGATGATATGAATTAATATCTGATTTCATGCATTACATCCTGAGAAACCTCAAATATTTCAATTTAGGCTATCCAAGACCTATCTTGGCATGAGCAGTAGCTTGGGCACTCCAGCTGAGTGCCCTAGGTTTGCAGCCAGCAGTCTAAAAAGCATCTAGCAGTAGGCTGGAAGGAAGGAAGAAGGGATGAGCAAGTTAGCAGAGCTGGATGGAGCTGACCATCACTCAGCTGGTAGAATGATGTCAAAGAAACACTTGAGTTTAGGGCTTTGTTACTTTCTACAAGCTGCCTGCCGCACTCCGTAACTATCCTTGCAGTAGCTTCCTTTCACTGCTTGGTGTAATTGTGTTAAACTTCTATGAGTCTACTGTATGTGTCAAAATTATGGCACAGACACTTTATTGCTATTGGTTCTACTGAACAGTACCATTCAGAAGTAATGTCTTTCCTTCTCCATGGAATAGGTTTCCATAACTCAAGTTTACTGATTTTCAAGGAACCAGCACTTGTTTGACTATGAACACCAAGGGAAGGGTTTTTTGGATTGGTTTTGTTTGGTTTTTTTTCCGTGAAATATTATAGGAGTAAAAGAGAAAATTGTCCAGTATTGGTACTGTAGACAATACTACCATTATTCTGAATCTTTTAAATGTGTATGTCCAAAGCCTACGCAAAATGTAAGTGTAAAAGAAAGCATTTGGAAGAAAAAAATGTAAATACAGTCAATTGATTTGATTATTGTATATGACTAACTCATCTTGATTTGGTCTACATCATTGCTCTTTAAGCTTAATGTTTGGGGTTTTTCCACTAAAGCATATTTCAACACAACAAACAAAGTATAATATCATTCTTTCTTTATATGCACACACACACGTCAGTAATTCACTAATGTTGCAGAGTTAAACACTCATAAGTTACAACCTAGCAAATTCGGATTACCCAATGCAGTATATTATATTATAGTCTAATTATCGTTACATGGTAATATAAGAAAAAGTGGTGTCAACATAAATGACACTCTCTTAGCACAGCCATTCATACATATCACCATCAGCTGCCACACAGCACCACTCAATCTTTTAAACTTTCGGGATTTCAGCACACTCAACACCCTCCTCCTCCACCTTTACTAGGCAACCAATTCTCAACCTTTCTGCTCTTTTCTTTTTCATAGCACCTAGTTCTTCTGAGAAAAAAAGAAAAGGTGCACTGTAAATGACCTCTCATCTTAACGGATCCCCTTTTGAACTCATGACTAATTAACAGATTGCCTAATTTTCTCTAGGTGAGTGTTCCTTTTCATAGTTCAAGCGAACCAGATTATAAAGCTCTCAGAAGCATTAGGTGCTTTTGAAGGTGGAGAATTTGTCCCAACAAAAGATGTCTAATTCCCCAAGGTATGTTACAAGAAAGAACAAAGTATCAATTTTCTGGAGAACCTCAGTCTGGTTCAGACAGGAATTCAAAAAGCAGAGGCCAACTGTCAAAGTTGTGCAGAAGTTAAATATTGCAATGAGACCTCATGAGCAAGATGTTGATTCCCTGTCTCATACAGGTTATGCGTAGCAGAGGTTACTGTCAATATGGGCCTATATTCCCAATAAAAATCAGGGTTTTCAAAAACCTGTGAAAAGGAGGAAAAAATTTAGAATTTTACCGGGTGAAATGTTTGTATTTGGCCTGGAAATGTTCAGAGGCAGAGAGTTTCCTACTTTAGCATCATGCCTAAACTACCAAATTTACACACATACTTTCTCTGTCTTTGCTGTGCGAGTGTTCTGTAGTATTTGGGCATCATTCTTGTGTTCTCCGGTGTTTGAAAAAGATCCTTACCCACATGTGAAATATGGCTGTACACTTGGTGTACAACAGTTGCTATAGAACCAAACTAAGTTTTATAATTGAAAGTGCTCTGGCTCTGCTGGTAAGTATGCCAATAGTGGCAACCCGAAATTCTTTTTAATAATAGCCTTTATAATTAACAACTATTCAGAATTCAGACTATTTTCAAACTGCTTCTGGTTTGTCTTCTAAAATATCTCTTTCCTTATATTTCTAGAGATGCACTTTATATCCCAAGTTTTAAACCTACTTAAATGCACTATTTTCTCCAATTTTGTTCTTCGGCACCTGTCTACTCTTTTCTTCTTTTCCCCAATCTCTCTTCATCCTCAGTTCCCTTTAAAGATCGCTTTTATTTGTCCCCTGTGTTCTGTCTGTCATTTATATTTCTTTCTGGCCTTAATTGCAGAGCTCATTTCCCTAATCAGCTTCCTTTCTGTGCAGCTTTGAGATTTCTTTCATGTCAGTCTTCACTGCTGGCTTCTCTACCTTGGCTTTGCCTGTGACTGGCAACTTCACACTAGTTCCAACTCAGAAGTTAGAAGAGACCCAACACAGAGGGCTGGATCCTCAGGATCCTTATCTGTTTGTACTGCCATGCAGACACAAAAGAAACTATAAAGCCAGCTGAAAACAACCTGTCCCTTGTGCAGGGAAATCTACAAGTACTGTATGATAGAAGTGTCTCACTGTCTGGCAGAGATACTGAGGAGATCACAAGTTGTTCAGACACAGAGCTATATTTCAGGTGCCATGTTTTTCAGTAACGGCACATGGAAAACATTAAAATCTGGGATAACAGCATAACTATGGAAAGACATAATCCCATCAACCTGTACTGTACAACTGACCTAAATATAGGTGATTTTTCTCGCTGAAGAGCTTCTTATTTGGGGTTCACTTTTATATTTTTTAAAACCTGGCTGTACTGTACTAACACAATAAAAAAGCAGCAATAAAATGTATGGCAGCAAGGAGTCTTGGGACAGCAACAGCCTAGTTATTTTCATGTACTTTGGCATCATTGTGATTTAAGGAGGAATTAGAAGGTGGTAACTTCTAAAAGCCTACCATAAGTTTCTACTAAACATGAGGGATAGCATGTGCTTTGACAGTATCTCCAAGAGTACCTCAGAGACTCAGCTCTGCAGGTTTGTTGACTCAAGAACTGTGCTGCTAAAGGCACTTACAAAAATCTCACTTTTTATTGAGAGAAATATTGCAACTGGATCACAAAAGCTCTACTCAGGCTTCGGGTCTATGTGCTTTAGAAAGAGCCAAAGGACTTTGGACTCCAAAGAAAAACACACACAAAAAGATGAGTGAGTGGAATACAATATATAGACAAAGTGACAGTGGGATCACAGTTTTATTTCACACATCCATTTATCCACCCACATACACACTTTACACCAAAAGATAAGCAGTCTATCTATTTTGGTGCATTTCTGATGTATCCAGGAGAACAGCAGTATTATGGCTATAATCTCTTCTGTCTCATAGAGAAGCAGTGTATTACCCTCCTGCAGTACAACACAGGCTGGGCAGCAGCCCCTCCTGCTCACACCAAGTCACATTTGGGAGTGGTTGGAAGTGTTTGCCTGGCAGGAGGGTACTTGCCCACATACCTTAATGCAAACTTCTCCCTAATTTGCTGGTATCTCTCTGGAGATCCTTCTGGAATTCTTATTTTCCAATGACTTTCTGCATTTCATACCAAATGTGCGGGGTTTGGATTACATCACGGTAGGTTAATTAACTTGGGTACTTCCATACAAGCTTTTATCCCTCATCTTCTGTACACAGTCACAATGCAAAGAAGTGAAATAGGCAATAACAATGGCCAAATAAAATCTTTTATCTGAAATATGAGAAGGGTCTTAAATGTACAAAGGATTTCTGGTACCTTTATTTTTGTCTTGTTATTCCCAAGGTTTTAGCTCTCTTTACACAGAAATTATTACAATTTTAATATTAGAAGACTAAGGCATTTCCTACAAATCTGGATATAGTTATAGAATAATGGAGATTGAGAGAGATACCAAGAGGATCAACAGCCTGCTCTAACCGGGGCTAACTTTACAGTGAGGAGTTTCTCCAGTTAATTTTGAACATCTTTCAGAACAAACTCCCTAGCTCCTCTGGGAAACCTGTTCCACTGGTTAACCACTCTTATTGTGTATTTTTTCCTCTTGTCCTGTCTGCTTGTATGACAGATGCTCCCGCCCCTTAATCATCTTTTTGGACTTTCACTGGACCTGCTCCAGGGCACACTGCTGACTCACAGTCAACTTGTTGTTCAGCAGGACCACCATATCCTTTTCTGACAAGCTACTTTGCAGCTTGTTAGTCCCCAGCATGTACTGGTGCATGGTCTTGTTCATCCTAGGACTTTGCATTTTCCTTGATGAACTTCATGAGGTTTCTGCCTACTAACTTCTCTAGCCTGTCAAAGTCCGAATAGCTGCACAATCATCTGATACATGAAACACTCCTCACAGCTTTGTACCATCTGTAAACTTGCTGAGAGTGTCCTCTGTCCCAGAATCCAGGTCACTTTTATGAAGATGTTAAACAGTATTGGACCTGATACTGACCCCTGGAGTACACCACTAGTGACTGGTTGCCTTTTGGAATTCATACCACTGATTAAAACTCTTCAGCCTAGCAATTCAGCTAGTTTTTGATCCAATTCACTGTCCACTTACACGGACCACATCAGTCTGCCTATCAGGATATTATGGGAGCACAGTGTTGAAAGCCTTGCTGAAGTCGGGATAACCAAAATCCACTCCTCTCTCCTCATCCACCAAGCCATTTATCTTAGAAGGTTATCAGTTTAGTTAAGCATGACTTCCCCTTCATAAATTCATGCTGACTACTCCTGATCAACTTTTTGTCCTTCGTGTGTTTTGAAATGGTTTCCAGGAGGACTTCCACCATTACCTTCCCAGGTATGCAGGTGAGTCTGACTGGCCTGTACTTCCCTGGATCCTCCTTCTCACCCTTCTTACAAATAGGAGTGATATTCGCTTTCTTCCTCAGCATTCATAGGCACATCCTGTCAGGTTCCATGGACTTGTGTACATTAAGTCTATTTAAATGTTCCTTCCTACTCAGTCTGTTTTTCCTAAAGAGGCCATATCCATCTATTGCAGCACTCCAGTCATGAGCTATCCCACCATATGCCTGTGATCCCAACGAGACTGTATCCCTGCAACTGCACACAGAGCTCTAATTTCCCCTATTTTTTCCTTATGTTGTGTGTATCAGTGTACAGGCACTTAGTCATGCTCATCTCCCAGAAAAAAATATGAGAGCTTTCCCCAAAATTCTGCCCTGTATGCACTGACCTGTGCATGCAGGACACAGGGTGACCCAACTTCAGCCCTGTTTTGTTGATTACAAATGATCGTATCACACTAAATCCTTTGCATGCTTAGCCCAGTCTTCTACTTCCCCACTTGACTTTTGGTCATTGATGGTCTCCCCATCATTCCTAGTTTAAAGCTCTCCTTATCAGGTTGACCACCCTGGTAACAAAGATGAATTTGTCCCTCTTAGTCAAGTGGATCCCATGTCCTCCAAGCAGTCCATGATCCTCAGAGAATGTCCCAAGGTCACAGACACCAAAACCCTGCGGTTGACACCAGCTGTGCAATCAATTGTTGACCTGTGGCATCCATATGCTCCTCCTTAGACCTCTTCCTGTCACTGGCAGGATCATGATCAAGGAGAAAACTATCTGGGCCCCTTGACCACTGTCCCCAGAGCCATGTAATCACACAATACATTCCAGATCTCTCCAGGCAGTATTGTTGGTGCCCATGTGGAAGGGTGGCAAGGGCAAGAGTCTGAGGGTGAAAAAAGCCTTTCAACAACATCTCAAATACAAGTCCCAGCAAGCAGTAAATGTACCCAGCAAACAGGTTGTCAGATGGGGGCCTCTTTTCCCCCCAACAAGAAGTCTTCCACTACTAACACTGCTTCTTTCTGCTGCTCCTCCATGGCTATGTCTCAGCCAGTATGGATTTGACAGAGCTCCCAGACCCTTGTCTGCTAGGAGGGCACTGAATCTTTTCCGCAGCTGCAAATCTTCAGGTGGAGCAGCAATCCTCATCTGGTGCCAGAAGTCACCAGCTTTCAGCCTTCAGCTTTCAGACATTGTCTCTCTCTCCCTTGGTACTATTAGAGGTTCAGGCTCTTAAAGCCGGAGGGCCTCAGAGAATATCTGGTCAACCTCTTTCTTGTCATCTCTGGTGCTGCGCAATCTGCTGATCTGCTCCCACAGCTCCTTTTTTGGCAACACAGATCCTCATAACTGCACACTGCATGGAGGTTAGAAAACCATCCGCTTGTCCTATTCTGCAGGTGATACTCAGCCAATCTCCAGCCTGCATGAGGTTATTCCAGACCATCTAGTCTTTCAAAGGCTCAGCATCAACTATATAAAATCTTCCCGTCATTTGGTTCAAATGTCTCTTCAACTCTTTAAGTAGATCTGGAAGTCACTGGAAGCATGTTCTGATAGAACATACCTTTTCATAAATAGTTTCTTACAGTATTTGTTTAGCCACTGGAAAGGAACTCTATCTGTGGCAGAACTACTTGTAAAATATTTGAAGTCCAGATTTCATTTAGAGGCCTGACTCACCACACATTTGCTTCAATGAGTGTTAGAGTTGTGAACCCACCGTCTCCCCCTTTTTTTCTCTGAGAATGTAGTAAGAGAGATTTAGTGTCTTCACACTATGCTTCTGTCCTCCGAGCAAAATCACATACAATACAGGGTAGGTACACTAAGTGACCTTATTGTAAAAGAGCTCCAGTTTTCAACTTCTCTTCTTTCAGCATAAGTGTTCAGAATTGAGAGAATGATTCTGAAAATGTAAACTTCATAATAATGCAGTGAAGAGCTAGGAGAATTGCTTATATGCATAGTTATTGTAGTTTTATGGTGGTTTGATCTATGCTTTTGAGTAACATAGCCAACTTGTATTTACAGGTGTCAGTTAAGAGTTGCAGCTACAATTCAATGAGTGAATTCATGTACCCCAAAGTCACTGCACCCTAAATATAATCTTATATGGATAGAACCAGAGACACACATATTAGAAATTTTATAAAGGACAGAAAAAGAATGTAAGCACACTATGAAAATGGTCCTTTTTTAAGTCTGTTCAAAATAATGATTGAAATAAAAATCAAGAAACGTTGAACAAAATGTTTTACTACAGTCTGAACATCCTCCATTTACTGTTTAATCTTTAATTTCTGCAGTACAAACAAAGAAGTCAAGTTTATCTGGCTTAATCTGATCTTTGAAGACCAGTATTTCTTACTGTTAACAAATGTGTTGCCCTTTATGTGCATAGAGGCTCAGTATCTCTTGCATTTCACTAGCAAGAAAAGATAGGTTTGCTATTTGTTAACTCCCAGAAGTATCCTTTTACCCATTCTTATTTTTCAAGCATATGAAATCTCTTCAATCCCTAAAAAAAAAAAAGGTACCATTTTAGTCAATATCTAATTGATACCTAATTGTCTGTTTCATGTATCATCTACATAAGATTTTTTCTGCCCATGTTGCTGTCGCTTTTTCCACATTTCTTTTTATGATGGGAATGATAACATTATTTTCTAGTCATCTACATTCCTTTTTTTTACTTTATTTCTCTACTTAGAACTGATTTTTGGAGTAAGGATACCTTTTAGTGTATACTTAGGCTTTTCCTCTCATCCCAGTTCTTTCTCTCCCTTTCTACTAATTAATTTCTACTAATTAAGAGTATGTTTAGAAACTGTTTTTTCCAAATACAGTGTGCCTAACACTGGAACATGGATGCTTCTAGATATATACTATGTTTTAAAACTGTACGTATTTTAATTAGCTAAGTATCAACATCGCTTAAGTATTAAAAAATCCTTTCCTAATGATATTAATAATTTCTTGCATACACAGATGGCTTGCTACTCAATATATATACCAGCATAAAAATTTCCAACTTAAGTGTTTTTTAAACTTACACCAAAATAAAAGGGAGAAAATTCCATCCAACTTAAACTGATAGGTTTATGCCCTGAAGCTTAAGAATTAATCATTCTTATTTTACCGTAGTGAGCAGAATTGCAGATGCTATTCTTATTAACAGAGTGATTCTTTCCTTTTTTTAATCTTGACAATCTAATTTGCTCTATGTATCTAGTTTGTTCTCTTCAAGTAAATTCTCTGATTAATAATTCTGCAAAAAAAGAAAAGGTTTTCTTATAAACTTTGTATTGCTTTTCTTCCAGTACTTCATCCTGTTCTTTCTGAAGATAGGCAAATCATTCCTCAGACATCCCAGAAACGTTCAAGAGTGGAACAGATTAAGTCATGTATTAGAAATGATAACTAAGAAAAAAAAAAATCAGTGTAATTATATGAAGAAATTAGAGAGTTTTTGAATGGGCTTTTTCTCATGCTTTTAATCATGACAGGTCATCAGAAATTCTCCTCTTTCAGCTAAGTACTGTAAGTAGCTGACCCAGGACCTCACTAGCTGTAAAATTCTGATTGGAAATATTCTGAACTACAGTGAAAAATCATTTGAATAACTAAAGAAAATGTTATTACATTCTGTAATCCAATAACGCACATCAAAGTTATTAACACTACACTCTTAACACTGATTGAACTTCACCTAAATATCAATTCATTTTCAATTCAGATTAAAATGAATTCGGAAAATAATTTTTGCAGAAATAGAAAGGAACATGACCTTGTTCCAACTGACCTGGAAACTAGAAAGTATGTCAGTTCCTCTTCATTATTTTCAGCAAGGGAAATAGTTGTCTTTGGGAAACTAATTTAAAGAGGGCATGTTGCATGATGAAAACAAGTCTCTCATTTTTTAGCATACCTTCCCCTACAACAGAAATAGAACAACCTTAAATTTTCTATATAAAGGACAAAAAAGTTATTTTGAACTAAAATTATTAGAAAACCATCTTCCATTGCTTTCATGCTCACAGTGCAGGTTAAATTAATCTACTGACTTCTATAGATACATTTTAAGCCAACTCCTGGCCCTCAGATAAGTCCATACTAAAAATATGTCCTAAGAGAGCACAGTTCAGGCTCTTATTCTTATCTCAGTTAACTTCTTTCTCTTAGTCCTCCATCATCCATCAAATATTCATTCTCTCTGATACAGAAGGAACATTTTCTGTGTTGACAAAACTTCAGCTCCTTAGGAACCTATTTGTTTTACTACAGTTGCCCATTTCAAGCTCAATAACATAAGAGCAGGACTACTTAACCTCATAGAAATAGCAGCTAGCAAAACAAAATTAAGTTGTTTTGCAGAGAACGCTCTTGGAACCTCATTCTGTATTAAAGTTTGACATAAGCCGAGTTCCCAAAAAAATCTAGCGCTAATAGAAATAAACCAGTCTAATTTTTGTCATTGGAATAGAATAGCAATATATGACTTCTCAAAAATCATGATGGAAGGAGACAGTTACCCACTTGACATCCTTAGCATCAATAAGAGCAATCTGAAACATGCTAATTAGAATTATTTCAAGCAAAAAAGGTCTACTCTGGCATTGGTGATAATAAGCACGTAGGGTGAAGAGCCCACACCATGGCACACTTCATGGAAATTCACTCCACTGACTGAAAATCTAGTTCAATGGATGTAGCACATACACAGATTCCAAAATAGACTGTTAGCAACATGTAGTAACCACATAGTGCTTTGACTAAACAAAATAATACAGTGACAAGGCAAAGATAGCCATCTGCATTTAAAGGCAAAAAATGCAAACCATAACATGATGACTAATGAATGCAAAGAACAACAGAGAAAGAACTTGAAGTTCATCAGAGTTCAGGAAGAACCATAGAAATCTGCTTGGTGTTTGAAGTAGCTTTTTCATAAATGACCTACAAAATTTGCACAGAGGGACATGCATCTCACCCAATCTCTGGAAAAAAAACGTCAAAATGTAAAAATGTAAAACTTGGGAAGGGTCTAAAAAAATCGTACATACATGAAGAAAGCTACACCAGTAAGCCATAATGCTTTTGCTGGCAATATAAGAAAAATAAAATAAATATAAACAATGTGAGAGATCAGTGAAATAGAAATCAATAAAGAAAATGGAGAACAACAAAAAAAATGAAATTAATTCTAATTAGAATTGAAAAGCATATTTTAAGTCTCTATCATAGGGAAAAGAAACTGAAAGCAAACTGCAACAGCAGGAAAAAAAGGGCAGTGCAAGAGATTGTGATTTAGCATTTCTAGTGGCTAATATTACTAACGCCACCTAAAATTAGACAAAGAGTTTTGTAAGGCTAAACAGAAAACCAAATAGTGTGAGTATGTATGCAGGATATGAAAACCTGCTACATGTTCTTTCTACTCATTTTTGGCTCCATAATTTGAATGACCATGCCAGCAAAACACTTGAATGGTATTCCAGATGAGCAATATCTGGACACTTTAAATAATGCGTCTAGAAGAGCTACATGCTACAATACTGAGCTATGCTTTCATAAATCCCCAAATAATGTGTAAAAATAGCATGCCACACCCGGTTCAAACTCAGTCATGACAAAACAAATGCCCTTGAAATACAAGGACAGCCAATGTTACTTCATAAAAGCATCAGGTAGTTATGCTAATTAACCCTTCTAAGTCTGTGAAGCCAACAGTAGTAGCAAAGACTAGAGAGGCCTCACAACATCGAGGCCACAGCAATATTTAGGAGAGAAAGGAATACAACACTAGAGCAAAATGAGAATGCTCAAAAGGTAATGCTAGTGGGAAAAAAAGAGAAAAATGATGGCTTTTGAAAATGAATTAATCAAAAAATTATGGACACTTGTTAAAAACACTGCACTACCTATGAAAAAGAAAATCACCGGTTACCATCACTATTGGAAGGAAACACTGCATGTTTGTGGGACACCTATTCAGGCCTATACCCTAAATCCCACACAAGTCTGTCAAAAAGAAGCTTGTGCAGAAATATGGATACTCATTAAAAAACTAATTACAGACCTTAGCATAGAGAATGGCGTATTTGATCTCTACACCACAAAGCATGTGGAAGTAGCAGCAAGTGCCAAAGGGGAAAGAAACATTCATTTTCATCCCTTGGAGCATTACTGACACAGGAAAACAGCAGGAATGAACAAGGACATAAAGCAATTCTACAGTTTCTGTTGCTGAACTGCATTAATTGCCATGTCCAGGCTGGAGTTTGTGCAAATAGCACAATGAAATCACAGCTAATTAACAATCTGCATTTTAACTTCTGTATGACAGTCTGTTTAAACCAGAATTTTCATTACACAGAATGTTCTCCTTACACAATGTAAGAGTATTTATGCATTTTTGTTTAATAAATATTTAACGGTCACTGTAAAATAAAATGACAATTTAGGTTCAAATTCTGTAGTAAACTTTTTATAGATCTTCAACTTTATAGTAGCCTCTTACTGATCTTAAGATAGATTGGACAAGCTTGAATAAAACCCAGTTCAGAATACAATCCCGAAATCTGTTTGTTGTGGCAGAACAATAAAGTCTAAGGTGAACATACTATATACTACTTTACAATTTAAAAGTTAAGTATTGAAGTACCTTGTATATAAATACACACATTATAATAAATATATCTCTGTATAAATATAAATATATGAATAAATGTATAATACACACAAGAAATCAGAAATTTCAAGGCTTAAAAAAAAAGCAACAATCTCAAGCCATAGATACATCCTGTTCATTAGAAAACCTCCTGTGATATGTTTACTTTAAATATGAGGTCCCTGCTACAGGCATATATACAAGACCTAACTTGTTCTTACAATCTGTACTAAATCAAGGAGTCAAGAGGCATTAATATCCTAAAGAGGTAAATGGTAAATTCCCATCTGAAGAGTCAGAAAAAAATTATTTTCTGTATTAGATTGACACAACTGAACATACCCTAGCTTTGAAAAGTACCACACTAAAGTTCTTTATCAATCCACATCATAGCAGCAACATGGTCTCAGCCTGGGCAGGGATTAAGCCCTTCTGCAGAAGAAAAGATCATTCAAATTGTACCCATACCTAATTCTTAGCCTGCACTTGGAGAGAAGTATGATAGTGGGGCCAATTAGTACCATTTGTAGAGGGGATATGAAATGGTTGTAGTTCTGAAGCTCACTTCACCTCATTTATTCTCTAAGCCTTCAGGAAAAAGGACTTTCTTCTTTCATCACTGGCTCTCATTCTGGGTCCAGATGGGTCGGAGCCCTAAGGCAGACTATCTGTGAGGATGTTGAATACTTCAAAATCTGCAAAATCACTAATGAGTCAAGAAACTTGAAGCAAACCTTCCTTTATTCTTCATGTACGAGAAGTAATCAGAAATATTCCAATGAGCTATAGAAGTCTTGCTTCTGGACAAAGCAAGATAGACAAGAGAAAAGACAGCGAATAATATATATCCAGTCACCATAGTTAATAAGTAGATGCTGAAGTTCATTGCCATTCTGTTATAGCTGGATCATTTTTTTTTGTCCTAGGGAAGAGTCTTTTCACTTTTTTCAAACAAATACCCTGCTCACAGTGCAGTTATTTTCTTTTACTTTAAATATGCAGAGGCAAAGCAATAAGTTAACTCATTTAATGATTTGTGGCTGGAAACAATGAGGTAAATTCTGAATTATATCCCAAGGATAATACTTAGGCAGGAGATGAGAGAAGGATGTTAGAAAAGTGCAGGTATTAGGATTACAAAGCATTCTTGAAATAAATGCCCTTGAAATAAAGATGCATACCCCTTGATGCACACATGAGCTCAGTCGAGAGAGAGCAGCACCTCCTCACAAATACAACTTTAGAAACCATGCCCTAGATGAGCCATACAAAAAGCTGCCTATTAATTAAAACACTTCTATACATTTTCAGTAGTCTCTTCAATAGCTATGTTTGTACATGGCAACTGATAGAAAACAGGGCTTTAAGAAGGTATTTAAAATCATTATTTAAGTCTGTTTACTGGTGCTGCAGAATACTTTCTTCTACAAGATTAAATCAGTTTATTCAATGATTTTCTCATCTAGTGAGTTTTTAATGCCATTTTAAGCATTAAACCACTTTGTCTTAAACATTTACGTACTCCTAATTCTCCTCAGGACTGTCTCTCTCCTGTCCTATGCACCATCTGCTTTCAGGTATCCCTTCATCTTTTTCTTCTCATCAAGTATTGCTGTATGTTTGGTAGCTCCAAGCCATTTCTCAAGCAAAGTCTATGTTTAACACAGACATTTTTGAAGGAAAAGGTGGATACAGTCACTATGTTGAAACATGCTGTTGTCACTACAATTGTATTCAGATTCTCTCCTGGGTCTCAGAATCCATCAAATCTCTCTGTAATGCTTCAAGAAACAGATTGACGCTCAGCTGCAAGCCCACAGAGAATACTGGCATAACGTCATCATCATAGAATCATAGAATGGTTAGTGTTGGAAGAGACCTTAAAGATTATCTAGTTCCAGCTCCCCTGCCATGGGCAAGGACAGCTCCCACTAGACCAGGGTGCTCAAAGCCCCATCCAGCCTGGCCTTGAACACCTCCAGGGATGGGGCATCCACAACTTCCCTGGACAGCCTGTTCTAGTGTTTTACCACCCTCACAGTACAGAATTTCTTCCTAATATCTAATCCAAACCTACCCTCTTTTAGTTTAAACCCATTACCCCTTGTCCTATTGCTACACTCCCTGATAAAGCATTCTTCCCCATCTTTCCTGTAGGGCCCCTTTAGATAATTAAAGGCCACTATAAGGTGTCCCCCAGAGCCTTCTCTTCTCCAAGTTGAACAGCCCCAACTCTGTCAGCCTGTCTTTATAGGAAAGTTGCTCCAGCCCTCTGATTATCTTTGTGTCCCTCCTCTGAATTCACTCCAACAGGTCCATGTCCTTCTTATGCTGAGGGCTCCAGAGCTGGACACAGTACTCCAGGTGGGGTCTCATGAGAGCAGAGTAGAAGGGCAGAATCACCTCCCTTGACCTGCTGGACACACTTCTTTTGATGCAGCCCAGGATATGGTTGGCCCTCTGGGCTGTAAGTGCACTTTGGCAGCTCATGTTGAGCTTCTCATCCACCAACACCCCCAAGTTTTTCTCACGGATGCTCTCAATCCATTCTCCACCCAGCCTGTATTTGTGCTTGGGATTTCCACAACCCAGGTTCAAGACCTTGCACTTGGTCTTGTTGAATTTCATGAGGTTTGCAACAGCCCACCTCTCGAGTCTGTCAAGGTCCCTCTGGATGGAATCCCTTCCCTCAGGCATGTCGACCATGCCACACAGCTTGGTGTCATGGGCAAACTTGATGAGGGTGCACTCACTCCCACTGTCCATGTCACCAACAAAGATGTTAAATAGTATAGGTTCCAGTAACGACCGCTGAGGAATGCCACTCATCACTGCTTACCAATTGGACATCAAGCCATTGACTGCAACTCTTTGTGTGCGGCCAGCCAGCCAGTTCCTTATCCACTGAGTGGTCCATCCATCAAATCCAGGACTACAGAGAAATTGTCCAAATAGCCAGGGATCAGGTTAGGAAAGCTAAAGATAGAGTTAAATCTGGCCAGGGATATCAGGGGCAACAAGAACAACTTCTATAGGTATGTACGTGACAAAAGGAAGACTAAGGAAAATGTGGACCCTCTCAGGCAGCAATCGGGAGACCTGGTCACCCAGGACATGGACAGGAATAGACCTGCAATAGGTGTGCCAAAGTGCTGCTCCTGCAGCAGTTGGTTGGGTTGCAGGAGTTGGAGAGGAGGCTGCGTGGCATCGGGGAGAATGAGAAGGAGATAGTAAGCTGGTTACACGCGTAGACTGCAGTGGACTAACAGCCCACAGCCAAACAGTCAAAAACTCCCACGCTGGTACACACAGAAGGCCAGTAACACAAAACAGAAGGTTGTGACTGCATGACCAGCAGGAGGAAGAGACTTGCAGTTGCAAGCAGCTACTGTTTGGCTGTACAATTTTAAGTCTTCCTATTTTTAGAAAATGCCTGGCATGCTTTTTGCTGCTAATTTCATCAAATAAAATTCATCAAGCCTCGTGAATACTTAAGCATTTTTTTAATTCTGCGTGGCAATGGAGAGACAGTGTTCCCTACAGAGGTACTGCACTGCCTAATTTATTTTTATTTTAAATATTTTTTATTTTTGAAGTTTTTTAGACATTTAGTCTTTATTTTAGTTATAAAAGGACATAGCAAATTGGTGTTAGCATTTGATTATTTTAATATGAACAAAAGTTATCTGTTAGTCAACTGAAAAACATTCCAGTAAACTCACAGTGGACTTCATTGGAATGACTTGTTCTATGTCTTTTATCCTGTTTGAAATTTTGTAATACATGTGTTCCAGGGGAATGTTTTAATCTCCACATAATACATTTTCCAGTTGAGCAATGTTCTGCCAGTTCTACAAGTATCACACATTTTAATGACAAGACTGTCCTCATACCTCCAATCCCCATTCCATAAATTATTCTTAACAACTTTTAGCTAGGACTTCTGAAAACAGTTCATAGTCCCTAAAGACACTTGCACAGAAATTGGCATGACTGCTACAAACCACAGGTGCTTGACTTTTGTGACTAATGAGGTAATCACAGTTTTCTGATCACCCACTGTTACCTCTTAACTTTTAGCTCCTACAACTTCTTATTTTAGAAGATCTGTAGAGTTTACCTACAGATTCTAAAAGCTGTTCCTTTGATTAAATTAGTTGCAATCAAGTTAGTGTCTTCTGTGACACAAACTTTGTTCTAAATAGTTTCTTGATGGTTGATGTTCCTTGTGCTTCTTAAAAGAATTATAAAAAAAATTGTCTCCATTATTATCTTTAGCCTGGGCATCTAGGGTCTCAGAATTAACATTAATCAGAATTTATAAATTAATGTGGTTCAGATATAAGGTCCTTCTGGGTTTAGATCTAAAACAATTAGATGAAAATCCCTTCATTATTTTGTATCTAGAAAGTCACAAGAAAGATGAGTATGTTCTCTATTGCCCAGAAACTTATTGACAGAAATAAGGTAAGTTGTTCTTCCTGCACTTAGACCCTTTTAAACCAGACAGAGAGTGGTAATTTTTTGGTTGATGGGTGCATTGTTATGAATTATGATGTATTAATATTCTGAAACTTTAGATATGGTGTTTTAGAAAGCAGGAGAAATAAGTACTATAGAATTTTCATTACAATTACAGTATACAATTCTGTGATGTCCTTCCTTCTAGCTTGTACTGCCATTATATAGAAATGAAACTATGTAATTTCCCTCAAAGACAAGATCAGTGCTCCTTTAACCTCCTACCCTGCCCCCCCCTCCCAATACAACAGATTAAAACAGTCTATGGAGAAGAGAAATTGTTCTTGTCAGCTGATTTGGGGCTGGGGGATTCCCCTTCACTCTAAATTTTCAGTTCAGCTCCTAAGAGAAAGTTTAATGCAAAACCAAAAAAGCTTTACAGGCTTTATCAGCTAAATGATCTACAACTTGGGCTGAACTGGACTTCAAACATTAATAAATCCTTGACCAGTTCACTGATTCCTATGCTAACCATTTACATCCACACAATTCCATATCACCAAAATCAAACATTTCCATCTCCAAAGTTGCCAAGCATCTCCAATCCTGCCAAGCAGGATTTCTCTCACACAGCCAGTCTCAAATCCAGTCAAAGCAAAACTAGGGTTAGAGCATCACATCAGAGGTTAGGTTCCTTTTTGCATGAAAGTTCTTGTAGATCCCTAGTTCTCTTGTTTATCTTTCAAGGTGTTCCTGACACCTCAAGACACTTAAATCCTCCAAGGTTAATTACACCAACTCTAGCTGTCTGAAGAAAACATCTTGCATTGGATTATAGTCCATTTTCTTTCTCACACAACTCTGAGAAAGGACTTCCTCCCCAGCAGGAAAAGGGATAACATTAATTCATTAAACAATCACGTTAACAATAGGGGTATCAGATACAGAAATTTTCTAACAATAACTACCTCCCTGTTTCCCACACTGCAGTAACATTTTTCATTGACAAGTTTGCCAACATTTTTTGAAAGAAAAACTCTTGTTTTCTGACTTAAATAATCATTTACCTGTCTTATAGTCAGTCTAATATAATAGCCTGATTTCTTTCACCTCCTGTGCCTACAGCTCCTTGGTCTGAAAGGTTTTTGAAGTTGCCAGTGGTCTCACACAAATATAAAGGGCCAATTTCCTTTTCCCCAAGAAACAAAAATGAAATATAAGCTTGTGCTGGGTGTTTTCAAGGATTAACCCAGAAAACTAGTACATTCTCTCACACTGCAATAAACAAGAAAGGAACTTCTATGAGATAAAAGTAAAAAGAGAAAAAAAATTACATGAAAGTCTGGAAGTCAAGCTGAATGTCAAATTTGGAGTCCAGAATAGAAGTAGTCCAAAATCCTGATATAGTTGGAGAGACTTCTATGGAAAATTATGTTATTTTGGCCTTTCCCACACTATGCTGAAACATGCTGAACGTGTTTGTCAACACTGAAGAGTTTAAAGTACAATTTCAGAAATTATTTGGATGCTCACTCAAAACCTGTCTTTTATGTTATCCACACTTCGTCCATTTCAAGCATCAGCCAAAATAACCTGAATGTCCTGCTGCAGCCTAAGAACCAACTGAAATTTTTCATATAGGTGGGTTTTACAAAGACAAAATTACACATGTTCAGCCATGACCTTTTCAAAATACTTTTGCAAAAAGACGAGGTTGGACAGAGGCTGATAATTAACAGGGTCCCTTTTTTTTTTTTATGAGGAATGGCTTTTTAGTGTGGGAATAATTGCTGCTTCAGAACTCTGACAGGGAATTTGCTTGTTCCCGGCGTCAGTTATAATTGTAATAATATATAACATTAGAAGCCCATACTTCTCTAAGGATAAAAAAGAAATGCAAGGAGAGAGGTAGAAACACATGACACAGGAAAGAGTGGGAACAGACACCTCATGGTACTTAATTTGCATGACATTAGAAAAGTATGGAGCTGAACCCAGTAGACAAGAAGCAATACTAAACATTGATCAGCTTTCAAGTGAGTATTTTTAAGCATGTGTCCTGTTGCACTTCTAAGCATGTTTCTTATCCCTGCTGAAAAGGTTGTCTTTTGTATATTCCTTGTACATTGGTGTCATGGTTTCAGCTGGGATGGAGTTAACTTTCTTGCTAGCAGCTGGTGCAGGGCTATGGATTCATGGTGAGAGCAGTGTTGATAGTGCACCAATGTTTTTGGTTGTGGTTAAGCACTCAAAGCCTTTTCTGCTCCTCACACTGCCCCACCAGCGAGTAGGGTGGGGGCACACAAAAAGTTGGGAGGAGGCACAGCTGGGACAGCTGACCCCAACTGACCAAAGGGATATCCCATATATGTCATGCTCAGTGTATAAAGCTGGGTGAAGAAGGAAGGGGAGACATTGTCTTCCCAAATAACTATTACATGTGATGGAGCCCTGCTTTCCTGGAGATGGCTGAACACCTGCCTGCCGATAGGAAGCAGTAAATGAATTCCTTGCTTTGCTTTGCTTGCATGTGCAGCTTTTGCTCTACCTATTAAACTGTCTTTCTCTCAAGCCAAGAGTTTTTTCTCACTTTTACTCTTCTGATTCTCTCCCCCATCCCAACTCAGGGGAGTGGCCAAGCAGCTGTGTGGTCCTAGTTGCTGGCTGAGGTTAAACCGTGACAACTAGAAATACTAAAAGAAGGCATGTTGCATTTCAGACTATCTGGTCATACACTCTCTCTTACAAGAATCCACTTTGACTGTCACATTTTACTTATGCTATTGAGAAAACATAACCACCTCTTACTCAAACACAAGGGGCGCAATGGGGTTCTTTTCCTCTGCCTCCACTTCTTCCATGTTCTCTCAGAAGTGCGAAAGAAGGGAACTTCCAAAGTGCATTCTTCCTGAAAGTAAATGGAAAGATCCCCCATGACTTTTGATCATAATTCCCCAATAACATTGCCAAGAAAATAAGTTAAATAATTTGAAACATTTAAGACAATGAAACATCACATCAATCTTTAAGGTCAAATCTATAACTCTCTTATCAAGATTCTGTTTTTAAAGTAGTCTTGTACTTTAAGAAGGACATGTGGCAAAGCACCTGAGGTTGTGACCTTCAGCTCATAATCACAGTACAATGGTAAGGTCAAAAAAAACCACCAGTTTCAAGCTTACATTTTCTTTACAAAGAGAATGTATTTCCCTTGCTACAATTCTCAACCTCTCCCCAGTCCCATCAAAATTCCCCAAATACATATGTGCTTCCTACTCCTCTCTTAGTGCCCTTGGTCCAGCCAGTCCAACTCATCAATGCCTTCAGGGATGTGTGATGTGAAATTAGCTAAGCAGGAGGAAAAAAGAGAGGTGGGATAAGAAAAAGGAAAGCGAGAACGCATGAAGACTTCCCTGGCAGTGGATGGAGACCACTGTAATTTACACCAGAATACGTTTCACATAGCTGGAGGGAAAAATTCATAATCAACTTGCTTATTTTAAAACCTTTATTGTTTGCGAAACCACTAATAAAAAAAATTGTCTATCAGATCTGTTCCAAAGCAAGGGTACATAAAGTTTAGCTGTACAGTATGAAATTATTTCTGCCCTTTACAGGCATAATAGGACACACACCGTAATTGCAAGACAACACATTATTTCTCAAATAGCAGAAAATACACCTCTTTCAAATACAATCTTAAATAACCTATATTTTCCTCTGGAGTTTTAATGCACCTACCATGTAGTACTGAATACTACTACATGCGTTCTGGACTTGGGGCTCATTAAAGTAATTTAGACAAAAGGTACACTGTAAATGATTCTGACACAACACAGAGCAGAGTAACTATACCAAGAGTAGTAGTGGAAATGTTTTGATATATGCATCATTTTGAGGCTCGTTTTAACTGCACATTGTTTAACTACCTTAGCCCTCTATTGAACTTAAGAAATGTGCTGCCTGGTGACAAGGAGTTTTTTGCTCAGACTACCCACTAAATTAGTAGAGTATATAAAATAGCAAGTTTATCACAAACAGAAATAAATTCCATCTTTTACTGAGATTCATTTAGCAACGGAAAAGAGACAGGCAACCAGTGAGCACCCCTGACTCTTAAACTCCCCTTAATCTTCCCTACGCTCAGGTTAGACCTGCCTCTAATGTTAAATAAGAGCCTGTGGCTACCCAGGATAAAATTTGTTGCACTACTAATCATCTAAAACTTTAGTGTCTAGTCCACATTCATCATCTACGCTCTACTCAATGAAGAAAAAGAGCCCTCTTCAGCAGACAATTTATCCAATTTTAAAATGGGTTTCTAAAAGAGATGAGATGAACTACCCTCAGAGGGGGTCTTACTTACTCCACGGACTGAAAAGGGAGATGAGACAACTTCCTCTGATAAGAAGTCCTGCTTTCAGCATGACTGAGGTGACACTTAATCTTAAATGATCAACTGGCACTTGTCTGACTGTCATAAAATTTGGGGGGGCCAGCTGCAAACCACCACCACTCCCTACCACAGAGTTTCCAGCCAGGCAGCTGGCATTGTACTTATATCTGCACAAATTTAGCAGCACTACCTGTGAATAAAGTCACTCTGCCACTACAGTTGCATAGCTGAAAATTAATTCTACTGAAATCTGCTGAGTGACATCAGGGCACTAACAATGTCGGAAAAGAATTCAAATAATGATTATACAAAAGCAGTGTATTTAAATTCTCCATGAATGTGATTCATCTGATCAAGCCCTCACACATAACATGTCTTCAGTACAAAAATCCTTCATACAGCTTTTTAACACTCTCAGTCTCCACAGAATACACGTTTTTTGAATATCACACACCTTATACACACATACGTCTTACACTTTGCGAAAATATTGCAGTGTCTGCTCTCACTATCCACAATATGAACTATCTTTCAAGTTGTAACAAAATGTTCCCAAATAGTGCCTATTCTTCAAAGGCTATAGTTTTTCTCACAACTTTTTCTCTCTTTGATGTGCACTATGTTTTCAAGCATTCTTCTCCTTCACAAGTCCAAAGAATCCCAGGGTCAGGCTGAGACCCACACGTTGTCATCAAGGAACATATACTGTGTAGCATTCAATAACAGTGTGACCAGGTGAATCTTGTCTCAAAATCTCTCCAAGGTTTGTATTCTCTGTGAAGTTTTCATTCTGGTGGGCTACCTACCTAACTCTTTTTTTCTCCCCATTTGTCTCAATTTTTCATATAACTTTAAACATGAGCACAGTATTTTATCCTTCTGATTCTTTTTATCAGCAGCCAGCCACCTAAGTGAATTTCTATTTAGTACAAATTTCTGTGTAGGTGCTCCATCTGTAAATTAACAAAGCATTCTTACTGTAGCATTTGTCATTGTCAAGTCAGTAGTAATCACTCCAGCATTGACAGCCATGTTACTTTAATATCACAGCCAAGATGTCCACCACAAGCTAACCATGGTATTATTTGTTCTTATTGCTATGTCATCTACCTGTATTTGCTGTGAACTCCCACTTACAACCACTCACAACCACTTGCAGTGTGTTCTGCAAGACCTCTACATTATAAAAATGCTAGTGCAAAAGGCAATTTAGAGTTTAAAAAATTTGTATATTAATACATTGTAAGATTACTTATGCAAGAAAAGAGTTCAAAAAACTTTCAGTTCAAGAATGTTGAAGCACTTCATTTCTTATGGGTGTTCTTTCAGTACTGGTGCTATTCACAGGACTTGTGATCCTGGACCCCAAGTATCTCTGCTGTCCTTTGAAAATTATTATCCTTGTCTCTACTATAGTCTCTAAATATATTTTATACCTCTAGATTTACACAATCTGCAGTGGGAGTTGAGGGAAATAGAGGCTGGCTGGGGAACTGTTTTGATAGATGCTTGAGTTTTGAACTTATTTTAACTGCAAGCTAAGTGCCATCGTTGTGGCTTTCACCCACATGCGAAAACATTAATTGAGCCCCCAGGCACTTTAGCTGTACTCAGAATCTGAAACTGCGAATGATATTTTATACTAATTCTGAACTGAAATTTCATTTCACTTTAGCTAATGAGTTTCATGACTGAATAAACAGTAACATGTACAGAATTGGATAACTTTTATAATTTTATAGGAAATTCTAGACAAGAGCCTAAGGTCGAGATAGTTGAAAGAGGTTACTAAAATAACATTTGGCATTCTATTGAACCAATCGGATTCTGATACTGATTTAAGGTATCTACCTAAAATTATAAATGCATCTGCTCATATTACGGAAAAGGAAAACTCTTATTTCACAGAATACAGCAAACAAAGCTAGATCCATTCATGTTTCTTGTCCAGTGCATGTGGGATCAAAAGAACAAAAGTAATTAGTTCATACCCACTGCACCTGGCTGTTTAGCTTGCTCCAATAACTCAACACCACAAATGCAGGGAAGATAGAGTCTCTGGTAAGACACTGTAAGAGATGGTGAAAAAGGCAGCCTTGCTTTGTATCCTAAGCCACGTCTTACTTCCATGTTATGCAGAGAGGAAGAGGTATCTTGCAACCAGCTCCCTTGGAAAATGTTCTTCTTGAGCAGCACAGGAAGAAATTTTTGCTGCTTTGAACTGAGTTAGTCCCCTGACTTTTCCAGTTTGGTATGTTGACACTATCACAATACGTGAGTGATAAAGGTGCAAACACAATCCTACTGTTTTTCAATTTTATAGTGTAGGGTAAAAATGGAATTGGGAAAAACTGATATCATAATTCCATTTATAACATTGTTTTACATGGAAGATTTTTCTGTGTTTAAAATATACACTTAATTTTCAGTATACAAGATAAATCTTTATACTAAAGATTTAACTAAGTGAGAACAAGACAGCGAAGGCTCTGTTATTTCTGTAGATGTAAGACAAACTCATGTTTTCATGTTAACATGTTATCTGCTTTGTTGTTTTAATTTATGTCATTAGCCTCCCTGGCAAATTTCCTACTCCCTTAAGTTTATTTAACAAGTGCAATGCAAGATAAACACTTCCAATAGCTGACTTATTATCTGGGGGGAATAAGTGCATTCCTGTGAGCTTCCTTATGACTTAAATAAATGTATTTATTTTGATAAACATCATAGATATTTACATGTAAAATCTCACATACTTACTCTATATTAGTTTAAAGTTTCTGCTTGCAATCATAGTTTACTATCATGTACTGTGCCCATTTAGTCCTAAAGCTGGAGAGAGAGGAGCACTTGCAAATCTCACTATATAGTTGTGCAAGAAAAATACTTTCTAATGTTTCCCCAGATACTAAGCCAATTGCCTGTTAGCTCAAACAAGCCCTGCCTGAATGCCTGAGGAAGGAATTTGCCCTTACAAAGGACCAAAATTTTGTCATAGGAAGCAAAGGATTATCCAGGACATTTGCACTAAACTGTTATAAGCTATTTGTCCCTATCCTGCTGCATAGTTTGTGGATCCCCCTACAATCCATATGAATCAACAGATATTTTTGCCTGGCCAATTTTCACCTGGACAGTGCCATAAACTTCTATTAACTGCTGTCAGCCATCGTAATTAGATGTCCATAAGATGGAATAGTAATGCCAGCATTCAGGGGAAGAAGAAATACATACTAACTCAGTTTTGGGTTATATTAACTTCCTCTCAGTACCCAATGTAAATAAAATGCTAGGTGATCTGTCCCATTTCATGTCCTCCCAAGCTCTTGCTGCTGGAACCCCAGAGACCTCCTAAGCAGAGTGACTGGCATAAAAGATTTGTCTTCAGCACTCATAAATCTACTTGCCATTACATATGAACGATATCTTTAAAGTTTATCATGACAAGTGAAAAACACTTTCAGATCCACCAAGACAATGATCACATCACCTATTATTTAACAAATTTTATCTAGAGAAAACATGACAAGTTTACGCAGACACACGGTATCAGGGAAAAATAAATTTTCTTTTCTTTAACAAGGTTTGGCAACTGAAAACAAAGAGAAGATGTTGATCCAGAGATCAACCAGACTGGATAATTTTACATCAAAAAGCAACTGGATCTGTTTTTCATAAGTACTCAGTCATCTGGCAATCCAGCCCTACATAATTCAGTTTTGCAGTACAATTCATTCAGAGCACAGAGGGAGCTTGGGTCTTCCACAACCAATAGGGAAAATAAAAAAAAAAAAAAAACTTGCTGATGAAGTATCCAAAATTTCCATTTCCACAAAGGAGAATTTTCCAATTAGAGTAATAAAAAATGTTTCAGCTAAAAAGTGCTCACCTTATTTTACTTAATGTATTTATTCTAAATTGAAGGATATAATCTTGCAAGACAAACTAGTTCATAAGATGATTTCTTCCAACTTGCAAGGGTTTGTGGTATAGGTTTGGATGAGAAATGCCACCAGTGAAGAATGGAAAGCCCAGAAAATAAATGTTTAATCTAAAAACTGCATTTTCCTTTATATATATATAAAATATAGAAAATACCAGGTTGAGGTGATTGGGGGCACACCACATGACATTTCAACATAACAGCCTTTTATACAGGTAGAGAGGTGGAACAGCTACCTGTCCCCAACTGCTGCTGTTGTCTTTTCTCTCATTCTATTATTTCTAAATATTCATAGCTAGCACTTCCATAGCCCATGTGTGCAAAAAACATTCACACATTTATTTTTCACTTTATCTTGAGTTTAGTTGAACATATGCTGGGCCCACAAATCTGTTGTCATCTACATTTCGCATGTTGAATTATGCTTGTTAGATATGATATCTTCCCCAATGTCAAAAAGAAATCATTACTCCAGTTGAACTATCTACCTATCATTATGTGAATACCTGAAGTATTAGGCAAAAACAAATGCCCATGGATTATAGCAAATCTGGCTGTTTGGTTTCATTCTGTACCTGGAAATATTACTTTAAAACTTTTGTGAAATAAACTACCAGAAATCTAGAAAAAGCTGACAAATCCCTGGAAAATTAAGTAATTTAAAATGAAATAATGAAATCACATCCAAAACCAGCAATAGTTTTTCTAATGATTTCTTTAGAAAAAAAGTTTTATAAGCTTGTGTAGTCTACTTGAAAACAAGACAAGTTCAAGACAGGTTTCTACACTGGCCTCAAAGTGTCAGAGGCCACTTGAGGCTTGCTACAAGTGGAGAGAAGATTCAAAAAAAGATTAAAAAAAAACACAATGGTCCACACTTTCTCTAGGAATTCAATAACCTGTTTGGATTTTTCATATCCTGCCTGAGACAAACCTGAAAATGCTAGTTCTCTTCAAGCCAGAACTTATGCTTACCCAAAAGTAGTGTTCAATACTTCAGCCACATCAGAGATACCAAGCAGGACAAGATGGTTCTATGTGCATACTCCAGAGTCATCATCAGTTTCATTTTTCTTTCATTAAATGCTTGCCTGCACTAAAATGTCACTTCTCTGAGATGAAATCCAGCTTTTCCTAGGATTCAGTGTTTCAAAATGCCTGCAAGCAAAATCGAGGCAAGGAAAATAGGGAGTGATCTTTTACCCTGTGCCTCCAGCACACATGCTCATCACAGATACTGAGCTGGTAGGATTCCCAGCCACTGATTCTCTCAGAGATACTTGCTGGCTAATACACTGTCATGGGGCTAATACAGTGTCATGTCAACAAACATTTTTATTCTTCTGGAAAACTCATGGTGGCTGCATAATGCAGACAGAAAAAGACAATCTGAGTCAGATGAGATGCACACCTTCAGCAAATTTGTGTGAGGCAATTTTACATATGTCCATTTTTTTACAGTCCTTCAAAATTAATGTGGTATCTTTACTATGGGAATGAAGCTGAAGCTCCACAGCCCACTGTTCCATCCTCCCAGTGGAAGTCAGTCACAAACAGACTTTGCAGCACAAAGGCGGAGCAATGCACTCCTGTGAGAACCATATTAAAAAAGAGGCATTAGCTCAGAAACAGGAGATGAGATGATTCCGTGCGTTGTCTGAGAAAACTGTGGATTACTTGACACTGTTTAAAGCTGCCGTTCCCTCTGCCTTTCTTTTCTGAATTATAAATCCCATGGGACATATGTAGTCCCACTGACATATGAAGGTACAATCTACACTTTGCAACAGCATCAGTGGATCTAGTTTTCTGTGGGCTAGTCCACATAGACTACTAAATATTTCTTTACATTGCAATTTCTAAAAAAAAAAATTAAGATAGCAGCATTGCCCTGAGGGAGTTATAATGCAGAGAGACCATACTTACACACCAGGAGGGAAAACTGAACACTAAATTTGAAGTTCTTCTTGAAAGAAGTCCTACAATCTCTGTTACCAGGATGAGTAGTAGAAATAAATCACATTTTAATGAGTTGACAACAAAGTATGGCATATTTTCTTTCTTAACTATGATTATTTTGCATAGCTGTGTAGCAGTTTTAGAAGTTAGAAAACAGTTAATTTGCTGTAAAATCTTTTTTGTTTTAAAATCATGATCTTTTCTTGTGAAAATATACAAAAAATACAATACTGCTGCAGCAAGAGCTGCCATTTCAGACCAAAAATACCATTGTTCTTTTGCAGGCACTGTGATACTTCTCAGGTCTGATTGGCAAATATGTGTAACTATTTATGAGAATGTTTGAGGATTTCTTTATCCAACTATAACCATATCATTACTGCATTAAACACATGGAATAAAAATATCTTGAACTTCCTGACATACCTGACTGATAGCATGCTTGCAGTAAAGAAGAAAATAAGGTTTCCATGTCCAGGTACTTTTCAAAAGGACTGTGTTCTCTGCTTGTGTTTCAGTTTGAAGCTTTTATATTTCTGACTACCAGAAGTGACACAAATATATCTTGCAGCTAAAGAAAACTTTTCTGCTATGGAAAAGGTATAAACTTCAAGAACCTGGTCTTCTAAAAACTTTTACTGTAGAAAAAAGGCCTGTGTGAGTTATTATACTATTACAATAACTAGGATTATGAAACGCATAGCAAGATTTTCTTAATATAGGTGTCCAAAGTGGTATTCCCAAATGTTTGTAGATGCTCAGATGAAGGCTCTAGACTTCATACTAAAAGGTAATTTTGAAAAGTGTCTGCAAAATCCTTTGGTTACCTCTCATTTTTCTAAATTTCCTTATTAGTTCAAAGGCTCTTACACAGATTCAGTTACAGTCCCTGCCATCCATGGTAATGCTTACCCTCACTGGTATGCTCACAAAATGTCTGGGGTAGGCACAGCCTGTGCACAAACATGCCATGTTCGATGTGTTTCCAGTAAAAACACAAGGAGACAAACTGCACTTGGACCCTCCGGCAGGCATGATCTTGAAAACAGCCTAGCAGTTCTGTGGTGATGCTTCAGACATGCAGTCAGGAAGGAGCTCCATCTGCCTCTAAATTTTGGGCCATCATTTAGCACATTGTTTTGTGCACAACATTGGTCCAGATTCTGGATTTAAAGCTCATGGTCCTACACAGCAATCATATCACCAACAAAATATTTTAAAAAAGGAACTCATTAATATAAAAAAAAACCAAAGCCATCAACACCGCAGATGTGTGCCCTGCTAGACACGAGGGGGCTGGAATGGCCCCCAGATGGGGCGACCATGGGGACTGTCGGCACACAAGACACCGACTGACAGGTTTTAGTCATAGTGGTGCTGTGAGACCTCACCAAGCAGCACCATGCTGTTCATTGCCTTACCAATGGTATTTCATTTATTTACTAAGGTCCCCTTTCTCTGGTATCCTGCTGCCTAGCCCACTTTACACCCTGCAGAGGGACATACACAGCACTTCCCAATGCATCTAAACAAGAAAGAGCCACTTGAACAAGTGGAAGACAAGCCAGAGGGGGGTCTGAACAAACAATGTGTTTCAAGTGCACAGCAAATAAATGCATAACACAGAGATACCTCAGAGGTACAACACTGCTCATCACTGCTGGCCTGGCACGGCTGTACCTCAGCCTTCAGCAGTGAGAAGGGCCCCGAGCTGCGGCCTAACGGGCCCCAGCAGCCCCTGACAGCCAGACCAGCTGACCTAGCGCACCGCAGCCGGGGCCAAGCTCCCTGGCACAGCCTGGCCCATGGCCCAGCCTGGCCCGTGGTGCAGGGGGCCCTGTCACTGCCTGGACCACCAGCCCTGCTCCCTCTGGCAGGCTGGGCCCTGCCGGCCTGCAGCATGTGGCGCCCAGCAGGCCCCTCAGCTGAGCACCCACCGCCCCCTGCACCCCGGGCGTGAAAAGCCCAGCTCAAAGAAAACTGCTAATGAAACCTAGATTTATTATTAGAAAGTTTTTCCTGGTACTCATAAAACCATGATCATAATTACAGTACATATCAAGCAGCTTTTCCAAAGGGTTAAGCATCCTCCTGCCTGTACAACAACATCACATATAGACAGTAAACTAGGATATTTTCTTAAACGTTTCTTCAGATTATAGTTTTCCAGTGTGCATGTGCCATCATGGTAACTTACTCTCCCCTTTATACAACCTTCTCGGCTAACTCATGCCCCACGTATACGACCATGTGAAATGTCCACTGAAGAGATGGAAGTCAAATGCAGGCAGTGAAACGCAAACTGGATGACAAACTTGTCTTTTTGTTTACTACTAGTAGCATACCATTGTTTTCAAATATACATTTCAGCACTGAATATATTAGCATTTACATAAGCAGGAGAGTCAACAATGAAAGTCATTAGTACCCTCTGCTGGTTGACTTTATAGTAGCAGACAATATACACGTTCCTCCTTGGCCTAATGACTTCTGTGCAACCCATCTTCTTAATAGGATCTATGGCTAATTAGGAGAGCTAATTATTCGCCTATAATTTAAAAAAAAAAAAAAGAGAGAGAGAGAGAGGTGGAATTATAAGATGACATTAAAAGTTAGGCGCAGTTCTGTTATCTGACACGTGGATTACTCAGAACAAAGCCCAGCTTGGGATCTGTTTCAAAGTCACAGCAATACAGCCGGCTGTGCCAGGGGACAAGCAGGCCACAGTCTCCTCACTGCTTCACAGGAAGGACAAGCCAAATCTCTTCATAGTGCCTCCTTCTGAGCCTTTAAAAAAGTACGTAAGCGCTGTGGTCTTCATGCTTTGCCCATCAACTTGTCTTGCTTTCTATAGAAACCTGTCTTGAATACATAGGGATAAGAGAACCGGTGCAATAGATAGAGATGTGCAGACAGCAAAGCCCCAAAGTCACTGCTTGCATTGTAAAAACTACCTGCTTCCCACAGCCAGGCAGCCAACCCACATCAAGCCCTCTGGGTGCACACATTGTCCAGCTCAATCCCAGCTTCAAGGCTCTAAATGAAAGAGTGGTGACCTTTACTCTGTGGGCCATGATATCCCATTGTGCTACATCAAGGCACAGAGATAGATCTCTGAATCAGAACTTCATAGTGGGAGATAAAGGACTGAACACAGAGGTGCTAAAAGCTAGTGGAGAAGATACTGACAGCGAGCATTTTGTGTTACATCTTCAGAGGCTGGGACACAAACAAACTCTGCTCTCTTCATACTTCAACTACAGAAGAAAAGAAGAGTTTTCCAACTATCTAAATTACTTCTGGATGGCTTGACATATCTGTGATGATAATCAAAAGGAAAGACTATGTAGCAGCCATCATTCTGTAACAAGAAATCACAGCCTGTTATGATCCACCCGGCGCCTTTGAAAGCTTTTGCTTGAGCATTTTGCTCAGATGCCATTCAATCTCAGGAAGCAGCAGACCAGATCAACAAAAGATGAAATGACTGAGAAGGAATCCAGAAAAAAATTGTAGCTCCAAACATCCTTCAGCCTTCACAAGTAGTTAGAGTAATTGCTTTCTATAAGTGCTTATAAGGAGATGTGCTGTGAGGAGCGATGAGAATAAGGCAACTTATTTTATGACTTAGCAAGAAACCAATGTGTGGTACCTTCTGACATAGTTTACGGTAACAATATAGGAACTACTGATATGAAACAATAATCTTAGCTTGCAATGCAGTGAGATTTTCAGGAAGAGGTTATTAGAGCACTAGTCTTAGGGCAACAGAAGACAAGAAACCCAGGGAGTATGGCCCAAGCAAGAGAAGACACTTTCTGTCTGTCTTTCCAGAATGTACATTTTATTTTAGAAACAAACCTTAAGCCTGAGTAAACTGTAAATAAATTTCTGCTTTATTGATACAATCATGTATTATTTCCATTAATGACAGAAGTACCTTAAGACTCCACATAAGGTCAGAACACATGATGCTAGATACTGGGCAAGCACATTTAATTTAAGGCAAACTAATGATCCATTGACTTCTTAATTTAATGCAAAAAGTAGTATCAGCACTCACAGTTTCAGAAATATCAGAGGGTGCTTGTAGCAAAACCTGTGAACTACAACCTAACCTTGTGCTAAACTGGTGCCTTAGCCAAGATCTACTATTCTTCCTTGATGCTTTAAATGGAATTGCATCATCCAGGTTCTAGCAGGCAAGACAGACACAAGGATGGAAATCAATCTAATCTAGCATGTGTATTTATCTATTCAGATGTCACCCCTCAATCTGCTGATACTCAACCCTGTGTCAAAAAGCTTTACTTAATGCTAAGCAGAGAAAAAAGGAGAATTGCAGACAACTTGAAATAAAGCAAAAGTTATTATCTTTTTGATACAGAATACATTTTTCATTAACCTCACTATCATGACTGAGGACTTTTCACGTAAATAATTTACAATAATGCAAGGTCTGTGTGAGGTGAAAAATGAAGTAAATTTGAGTCTAATAAGAGGGAAAAGCTAAGTGGCACATATTTCACTACTATATTGATGGGTTGAAAATCATGTACTTTAAAAGATATTCTGGTACCTTATATAGATAAGCACTATGGGAATTAGAAAGAAAAGCAAATTAATCATATGAAATCCCTAAAATCAAGGAGAATCACATGCTAGCCATTTTTAATAACTACTATGCATTTATCCTTATCCAAAAGTTGTGAAAATTATTTTCACAACTCTATGCCTAAGACAATGTATTATAGAATAGCTTAGGTTAGAAGGGACCTTAAAGATCATCTTCCAACCCAGCTGCCACAGGGGTATCTTCATATCTAGTTTGCTTCTGCAAGCCTGCAACAGCATTTCACATTGTTTTGAAGCCCCTTAAATTTATCAGCAAAATAAATTCTTTTCCGGATGTCATGAACTATAGTGATGGCTCCACCAGCTAAACAGCTGTGGACACTATTTAAGAAAACAAGGTTCTGTTTGATCTTATTAAAGCATGTATTTCCTAGGGATTTTTGCACTAGTGTCTGTAGCTCCCTTTATCATCGGCTATGCCTGTGATTAAGTGCCTTCCTTAGTGGTAAGTTAGAGACGGTGAAGCTATGAGAGAAAGCAGAGACATAAGCAAGATGAACCCAAGGATTTTGAACTTGTAGCATGAATTACAGAAAGTCATTTTAAGGGGAGTAATACCATTCTCATTTTAAAGAATACCATTTTAAAGAAGTTCCAGCTTTAAAGAATCTTCCAACCTTCAGGTATGTCTTTCATCTTCAGGAAAAACTCACAACTTCCAATCATTACAACTGTGAAAATGTACTTAGCAGCAAAAAAAGCCAAATACTCTTCAGTAATGTAGAGGCTATATCTGCAAAGGACTCCACCACTTATGAGCCTTAATATTCCCACTTAGCCATACCATATCTAATAAAATTCAGCATGCTAAAATAAGGTGCTATGCATGATATCATTTACAGCCTGATGCTGTTGACTTATCAGGAGTCCTAACTCATGCCGAGTATCAGTAACATTAGTAGGTGTTCCTCCATCATGCTTATCTTGATACAATGGTGTTTTTAGAGCATGAAACCGAATTAAACCTTGTGCAAAAGGCAGTGATCGGCAAGACTTTTTGGAAGGAAGTGGTCTCTGGCATATCCAGTAGATCAGAGCATAAAGATGATCTCCATTCAGCCTGATTCAGATCAAGATCTTGTATAAATTTTCCACATACTTGGACAGTGCATGAATTGCACATTATTATGGAATTACTGTTTCTCTGTTTCTCCAGCTGAGGCCATTCCACTGCATATAGCTAATGAGATATTCCCAGGACAACTGGTAGGAAGAAAGAGAACAGATAATCAAGTTGTTAGAGCACTCACCTAGCTAGTCTATACCCCAGCTCCGTAAAATATTCATAGGAAATCAAATAACTTCGCAGGAGGAAAAACACAGGCCTGGAGTAGCGAATAACAGTGTGTTGGATTAAATCTCTTCTCCAATAGGATGATAAAGACATTTTAGAATGTACCCAATCGAATGTCCTAGCCACTCGTTTAATGGAGAAAATCTTTGTCTTCGTTTTTTCTTTTCACATAGGATTGACCCCAGCTTACGGAGAGGGTTTATAGATGAGCAGGGTTAGATGTTTCCTTCTATTTTAGGCTTAACTATCTAATTATCTGTGGAGAACAGGAATCACAGGTTTATTCCCCTCTTTGGCATTCTCTACTGTTTAGCTAAGGCAGCACTTTGCTCAGATTGCTGGATCCAGTGAATGCTCTGCTTTGGCATCAAACTCTCTAGGCTTTGCTAGAGAAGCCAGTTGCTATTCAAACTAAGCCTGATGGTTGCAAAGACATACACAAGCTGCTGGAATAGTCTGCTGTACTGAAGAAGAATTGAGAATTGGAATTGTGTCTAAATAAGGTATAAAGACTGAATGATCCTCACATCAGTGTCATAACACTTCAGATGATTCATTTAATTCCTAAGCATTTTTCACTGGAAAATAAATGTACGTCAAATATGTTTCAGTACAATATTTAAAAACTTGATCTAAAATCTAAGCAAGGAAGAGTAAATATTACAGCACACAGTATTTTTGTGTAGTTTTGCCCAAATCAGGCAGCTGCATTCAGCATTTCTAAAATATCTGTAATTAACCTTTATCCAAATTTAATAAAGGCGATAATTTAATTTATATAGCTGTTCATATGCAAAATATTGTGCAACACTCGTGATTGCAAATCCTCTGTGATGAGGTGCACATTTAGAATCAGGCTTTTAAGCAACATCCTGCAGCGAAGTACATTTCAGTTTATATCATAATGAGTTCAAGGTAGAAATGAGCAAATTCCATGTGAGGCTACTGTCCAAATTGCTCGGTTAAAACTGCAAATTGTGGATTCGGGCATACACCTGCTTGCACATCAGAGTAGGAATTTCACAACAATAAACACTCAAAGTCTTCCCTATTTTTGTCCTGGTAATAGTTTAGGTTCAGCTTGCCTAGAAAAACAGAGAGTGAGGAAGTATATGCAAACCTTTCAATGACAAACTGTATTCCATCTGAGAAAAAAATTAAAGATTATATAGCAGTGACCCCATTTCATGTATCATATTGACAAAAAAAAAATATTTCCAAGAAAAAGGATCCACATTGCATTACAAAAATTTGAAATATGTGAATTCTCTGACCCAAGCCATTTTTCCTGGGCACAAAAGGAGAATTGTTTGTGGGAGAAGGAATGGGGACTATACCATTGCAAGAGAATTTGTCTGCAGGCTATGGGGATAAAAACCAGGTCCGAGGAGCTGCACTCCAGGGCTGGGAAGCAATTACTGAGAAGGGCATTTGGCAAGAGGAAATATTTGAGGCAGAAAATGAGAACATGAAGAAACATGCAAACAGCTTAAATGCCTCTGTTCAATCTCTCCGTGCAGGGAGCATAAGACTCTCAAACAAGAAACGGTGCATCAGAAGTTCAGCTGTTAAACACCACTCCTTTGCGCAACATAAAGAGTTTAGACAGCAGCTCACCAACACGCTGCCAGCGCCAGCTGGGCATAAAAAGCAGGAAGTAAACGAGTGATTGCATCCACCAGGCCACTACAGCTACCTGGCAGCAAAGTTGCACAAAGACAGACAAACTCTGAAACGGTGATAATTTAGGGTGTGAACCTTCAGGATCTGGGTAGGAAAGTTAAACTAAAAGTTAAAAAAAAAAAAGAAGAAGAAAAAAGAAAAAGGTCAAATCTCCCACAGCATATTTAATCTGCATTTCAGGTATTGGTGAATTGGTTGGAAAAACCAGCAAATTATGTGTTTCAACATTACATATTACCAGAGCTGGTCGCATGTACTGACTTCAGCAACGAGCATTTCTTTTTGCCAGGCCCCACAGAGCCGGCCTAGGGGTACACATTGGTGCTCATTCCTCTCTGAGCATTACAAACTCCAGTGAATTAAACTTGTATGCTGCTCAGTAAAGGGGTGAGCATGTGCCATAAAGAGCGCATTGAAGACCCCAGCTACAATGCAATAACTGAGGTCTAATGCAGTTGCTGTTACCCATATAACTGGCAGGGTATAAGTGGCAGCAATGGGAGGAGTACAAACAAACTGACTTGGTATCCAGGATAAACATGTAATGCTGCCCTGGAGGAAAATAAATCCACATCTTTTTACTTGCAAATTGAAAGTGTTAGATATGGAAATTATGGAGAAACAAGAAATACTGGTTACTGTCACTTTTCAGAGTAGAACTGTTCTTTGCTTTTATTTATTTCAATATCTTCTTCTCCCATATAACTGGCCCGTCGTAAACGCACAAAAAATATCTGCATAAGAAGGATCTCAGATAGCAGTTCTCACTTTGCACCTGATTATTTTTTCTCATGTCTGCAATGTTCAAATGACTCTTAGAAGAGAGGCATTTTGGCAAGCAAAAATGAGAACAGTAAAACTTTCTACATTCTATTTAGCATCTAAAATAGAAAGGTTTGGAGCCTTTCTCAGACTGGTTTTCATCTCTCTCTTCTGTTCTGCCTAACAGAGAGATTCTGCCTAGATTTTATTCACAGCCACATCAATTCAGAATTTATTCTCCCCCCACAGCAAATTGCCCAACCCCTGTCCAAAGTTTTTTCTTTAAGTCAACAGGCAGGCTTGACAGAGTTGAAAGGCCAATGTCATCCCTGGCATATACAGTCACTGCATCAGCATAGCTGTCAATGTTGACATCAGTACTTAATTTGGATGGGCGAACCTTGTCTCCAAGACCTATTTTGACAAAGCAACCCAAGAAAAGAATTGCCATCTTGTCAAGGCACCTTGTTGCAGTATCTAATAAACCAAGACTTGGTTTCCATATTATGGAGCAGAGCTATGCAGCTAAGACTCCCCCACGGAGATATTCTACGTCACCTTTCACTAGCATGAGAACCCCAGCCCAGAATGTTTTCCTTATGCAGGGTTATCTAAGCATAACAGCATATGTCAGCAAACATTTTACTTTCCTTTCTCATAACATTCAATTAGGGGCATCAGGAACAAAAGAAATCAAGAACTGAGTCAATCTGACCTTTTATCCTATTTTAAACACCAAGCCTTCTAAATTTAACAAAAACTTACTGCCAGCAGCAGCATGGTCAGGAGCAATAAGCCCATGCCAAGCATCCAGCACCTGCCCAGTCCTCAGACGGTGATGGCAGTCCACTAACTGGGCAGCTCTGCACTCCTCTGCCCACCCTTTGGCAGCCAGCTCCCCCATGACAGTACTAAACCCAGTTGCTATCATAATGGCAAACTGGTCATTACTCCCTTAACGTGCCAGCTAACAAATTACAAAATTAAACTTTGGTTGCTGAAGTCTCCAAACCCAAAGAGTAATTATCATATTTTTCACACAATGAGCACAAATTTTGTGCTGAAGAAAAGCAACCCAATGTTCAGCAGTGGTTTTGATTATAACTTGTGTTGTGACAATATGAGTAAAGTTGAGCTCTCCTGAGCAGTTCCGTGGCACTGCTCACACCTTCTTTCCTCCATGTGCTTCCCTGCCAGGATTCCTGCCAGATCACCACCAACCCCAGTGCTCCTAACTTCTAAATTGTTTAGTATATAAACTAAACTATATTGTTTGTGAAGTGTACACAATACATCCTGCAGTACCTGTATTACACATGACAGTAGAACATTCCTCATGGACTGTAAAACCCCAGGCCTGCTCAGGTTTAAATTTTGCACCCACGTTAAGTTCTTTGCCGAAACAGCACCACAGTCAAACGTGGAGCTGTTTTTTCATGTGGAAATACAAATGGCGATTGCAGACCACAGCTGACTGAGAAATACCTCCCAGATCCAAGATGGATTGGGTAATAAAAGCAGGATAACACGAGTCCAGAACAGGCAGCTGGTCAGAACATCTACCTGGGTTTGGCAGTACAGGGTATGAATTCCTGGCCTCAGTCAGGAAGAGCAGAATAACACATGGGTATCTCATATGCTACATGAGTGCTCACTTGCAGACATCTTTCTTTCAGTTTTTCTGCAGAAAAAAAAATAGTCTCAGAA
This sequence comes from Vanellus vanellus, assembly GCF_965231255.1. Classification (NCBI taxonomy): domain Eukaryota; kingdom Metazoa; phylum Chordata; class Aves; order Charadriiformes; family Charadriidae; genus Vanellus; species Vanellus vanellus. Next base: position 40,112,064 of record NC_138908.1, on the reverse strand, counting down.
GATCAAGATTTTATCTCAGTGTAAAATGGCTAAGATCCCAGATTTCAAGATTTTATGGAGTAGGAAAGAAAAAATATTTACTGTCTAGGTTTTGTAAAAGATAATAAACATTCAACGCGGCAGTATGAAAGTGTTTCAGTCTTAGAGCAAAACAAAATGGTTTGGCATGGTTTCTAGAATCATTTTATAGCATTTGTCTTTATTGTTTTATATTGGCTAGAGGACCCCCAGTATTTATTGGTTTGAATTGCTTTCACACTGATGAGTTAGCCCTTTCAATGCTTCATCCCAAAACTGGAGTTTATAGAGTATTTTGTATTTCCTTTGAGGTTGCCAAGTCTCCCAAGGAATGATACAGTTGTGAATTCACTGGAAAGAAAATAATCTGAATTATTCAAGACAATCCTGCTCAACTTCAACAACTCCAGATTTCCAAACTTGTGCATACACAGGATTTTATATGCAGAAAGTAAATACATTATTTGTATGTGCATAACTTTGGCTGACAGTACAAACCCCACGGACAGTATGCAACTCCAAATACTCAGGTTACAAAAAATAATTGAATTTACAAGTTTTTAAGGCTGTATTAGCTCTGTGTTAGTTTTCTATGCACTATCACAGCTCCAGAGAGGAGAAGAATAATAGGAACCACTCCAGAAGTAGTTCCGATCCCACCTGTCAGTAATAAGCACTGTGAGCTGCAGCCACAAACTGTGCTCCACAGGTGAAAGACTGATAAGCTGTGATCTCAATTCGTGGGTACTGGGTACAAGAAAAATTGGTTTTGGACTGGACTGTGGCACGATATTCTACAGTACACTTTTCTGCTAAGCTTCAGCACAGCACAAGAAATAAAAACTGAGCTAGATAAAACCCATGGCAATAGCTGAACACAGTGAGAAGAGATGGAAGAGATGCAACTGTCAGCTGCTTAATGGGATTGTTCCATGTACAATATATGAAGAGGTAGAAAACAGTATCTGAACAAAATAGCTGAATGCAGTGCATACCAAAGACTTGGCTGGCTAATCAGGTATCTTGGTAGCCATTAGCCAGAAGGATTCAAGTCCCAAAAGGAGATGTGAGCCGAAGATCGCTAACAGATCACTAACATATCACTAACATTCTTCCATCAAATAATGGAAACAGAGAATTGCTCTGAAAATCACTGTGCCTGAAGACTGAAGACCACAGCTTCATTTAGAAATCACTGAAGAATGGCAGGCTATATCTGCAGTTGTTATGCAGATTTCTAAAGGTCTCTCCCAGTGAAGTGTTCCAGTCCCTCCAAGCACACTGCTATTTGTGTTGAGCAGTGTGATAAAGGGTTGCTCATTTCTTACACTGGCAATAGACCCTTCTTTCCAAATTCCAAAAATAACAAGCAGATTTCAGGGAAATTATTTCCCTGACAATTGTCCATCTGCCTACCCCAAACTGTGAGATTTCAAAAGTTTTTCTGCTCTGTCCAGCAGCGAAATAAACAGACTTTTCAAATGTTTTCTCAAAAAGCAAACAAGAACAGCCCACATCCCAGCAGTCAGGGGAATCTGGTGGCCTTTAGGACTCTCCCATTCAAGTTTGGCCTTCCCATTCCCTCACATGTTGTCTATCCTGGAGTGAGTTTCTTTTAATATCTTCTTGTTAGAGTCACTTCACTTTCCACAGGTGGATACTTAATTGAAGTGAGATTTGAACTTGAACCCTGTTGTCGTGGTTTAACCTTAGCTAGCAACTAAATACCACAGAGCCACTTGCTCACTCCCCCCCAGTTGGGATGGGGGAACCGGAACACTAAAACTGAGAAGACTCATGGGTTGAGATAGTTTAATAGGTAAAGCAAAAGCCATGCCACAAACAAAGCAAAACAAGGAATTGCTTCACTACTTCCCATCAAAAAGCAGGTGTTCAGCCTTCTCCAGAAAAGCAGGGCTCCATCACGTGTAACAGTAATTGGGAAGACAAACATCATCACTTCAAACATCCCCCAGCTTTATATGCTGAGTGTGATATCATATGGTATGGAATACTCCTTTGGTCAGTTGGGGTCAGCTGTCTCAGCTGTGTCCCCTCCCAAATTCTTGTGCACCTCCAGCCTCCTTACCGGTGGGGTGGTGTGAGAAGCAGAAAAGGCCCAGATGCTGTGCAAACACTGCTCAGCAATAACTAAAACATCCTTGTATTATCAACACTGCTTCCAGCACAAGTTCAAAACATAGCCTCATACTAGCTACTATGAATAAAATTATACCAGCCAAAAGCAGCACACCTGTATATGAAGTAAGTACCTTTGTCTCTTTCTTTTTTGTGATTTTGATATGAAACATCCAGCAGACTGAACTTTCTTTCTGAAAGTTGAGTCACACTTGGTACAGTCCCATGAAAATGCATTTTGTCAAAAATACTCCTAACCAACTAGCATTCCAATTAAGCTGTGCCTGACAAAGGTGTCTAAGATGCATGATGGGAGCAAGACTTGACATGAAGTGAAAATACTGAAGGAAAAAAAAGAGACTCTGACAGAAAAATCTGGCATGGCATTCTCTGATTCCTTTAAAGCAATCCCATCTTCTCTATTTTCCACTTAAAAGACGGGGTCAAAAATGTGGAGATTTTTCTCCCTTCAGTGCCTTGCAGACATACTTAGGTATTGCTGATTGCTTCTTCTAAGAGAGCTAAAGAAATATGGAAGAGACCTGTGAGAATGAGTCTCTCTATTCACTCAACAAAGATAACTATGTGAAGCTTTTCACTTAGAGAGAAACTTATATAGGGTATTTCACACTGATTTTGGAAAGTCATGCTAAGAAATAATAATCCATGTGATATCCCCCACATCCCAAGAGCAGAACCAGAAAGGTATTCCTACAATTCTTTTCTTGATTAGGGGCAAAACCTTAGAAACAAGTTAATTATCCAAATCTCTTACACATACAGCTGAAGTGCAGATGATTTCCTTACAAATGGTCCATGCTCATTCCCTCAAGTGTTCTTCAGGCTCTAAATTTAGCACCTTTTGCAAGTATAAAGCCACCTTTGAATAAAACTGGAGCTTTAAAAAGAAAATTTGAAAGCTAGGAAAGGGAGCTTTAACAGGTGTCAAGCAGCCCAAAACAGACATGAGGAGGAAATGTGATTATACTGGAATTTACAGTATGAATATAAGTATAAGCCACATTTATGAACACCAAAATATTCCCAAAATGAAGTAAATGCTTTCAACTGACTATGAAAAATATTGTCATAAAAGGCCAGAAAGAAGTTCTTCATTCATTAGGGGTCCCTGTGATTTGGTACATTCCAATAAGACTGTAAACCCAGTCTGGCAATATTTTTGCCAGAAAGCACACAGAAAAAATTAGTGCATGGAAAATGTTCCCCAGTTTTTTCTTTCTTAGGATCAGATTCAAATTCCTGCATTGTACTTTTCAGGTTCCAGTATCTTTTAAAAAGGCTGTTTCAAGGAGGTTTCGAGAAAGGCTATTTCAGCTGAGAGACATCAGTTTTCATATCCTATGGATCATTCTGGCCACAAAAAGAAGAGTCTGACTGCTTAATTGTTGTGGTCTCATCAAAATGCAGTTCCAGGATATCAAGTTGAAAGTCTTCTACAAAGGTGATGTGAGACCCATGAGAACCAATGGTATTTCCAAATAAAGGGAAGTATGCTACGACAATGTACCTAAGGAAATTCCTGAGGAAAAAAACAATTAATTTTACAACTGTGTATTTCCGTATGATTGAAGTTAAAACACTAATGAGAAAATACTCAGATTTTCTAACTAGTAATTAACAGGGGCGTTAAGTTTTAAGGCTGATCTCCTATTTTTCTTTCTGATGACAGAAAAATGCCGACTGCTTTCCTTAAGCTCCTCCTTACCTGCCAGAACTGGAATTCACGGAAAGGATTCATCCACGTTACAGACAACAGAGCAGGTTCTGCCCTTAGACAAAGTCAATAGCTGCTTGGAGCAGGTCTCTCCAGAGAGCTGAACGGTCATGGCCTCCCTGTTTTGGAAAGGCAGCCTGGCTGCCACCGTAGCTCTGAAGGGCAAAGTCGGGATGCAGCTGGGGAAGCTGGCCACTTACAGTCAGTGAAGAAAACATTTGGTCTCCAGGTCTTTGATTGCTCCAGAGGGAGTAGCTACATCAAGCTCTTAATGCAAGTTGTTTCTTAATCACTTCTTAAACCAGCTCCAACTCCTTTCCAAAGTCATGGCCTGCCAGAAAGAGCACACTAGTCAAAATTCACTTTTGGCTTAAATTGGTACGAAGCCAGGATTCTCATCCTCTGAACAAATAAGAAAATCTCCCTCTGGATTTGTATGTGTTCTCAGAAAAAGAAAAACACCATCAAATTCACTCAAAGCAGAATAGGAAAACACACCGGTTTGAATGTTTCTCACAGCTACAGTAAAAGCTTATTCCTGTAGAAATCAGACACAGAATAATCAATACAAAAGACACTCTACAGTCCGGAAAAGACTGTGTAGATTGATGGTTTGGTGTGAGATTTATTCACAGGTGTATTCTCTCTTGTTCAAGAATAAAACAGGCAATAAAGAAGTACAGCTGATACTCTTGCAAATGACTATGTATGGTGCATTGGTCACTTTGGAAGACAATGTGTTTGGACCTGGAAAAATCTCAAAAATGTCATTCTTACTGTCAATCAAATTATCATTTTCACCAGTACATGCACAAAACAAAAACTATTTTCTTTGTTTTGTGTCATTGTGCAGTCAAGTTAATATTATACAAAGAACAGCTTATAGAAAAATTCTAATTTGGAAAACAGGTAGAGAAAATGCATTTCAGTGGCTAGTTATTTTATGATGTTATGAAAACATACTCCTCCAAAATAATAACTATGATAATTTTAGGGTTTATTTTAGAAGCATGAGAAAATGTACTTTGGTTTTATTGTCTTTTAAGCCAGCTTGCCTTGTGTTCTTTCGAAGATCCCAGGTTGAGCAGAAAAGCTCAAGTAATAATTAGTTTTCCTAATCTTTGATGATGGTCAGGTTGAATAAAGCAGACCTTAATGTAGGCAAGACAAGCTTTTTTGCAGTTCCTGTGATCCTAAGGTTGACAATAATCCTAAAGGTTGACAACGATCTCTCACAAACATCATGACAACACCACCAGAAAATCTATCCCGTAGATTATTGATCACAATTTCTACAATTGATCACAATTTTTCTACCAGAAAATCTATCCCGTAGATTATTGATCACAATTTCTACAAGCGTAATTCTAAATTCAACAGAAAAATCTTTCTTCACTGCAAGGAAGAAAAGGATACTTTTTCCTATCTAAAAGAGAAAATTACTAGGGACAAAGGGACATGCTATTCTCTGTATTTTGCCTTAAAAAATTATATCACAATGACCACATTCATCCCTGATTTCACTGAAACCTTATGAGGGATGAATGCAGTGACTGTTGCAGTTTTTAAAGCTATCGTCCTATAAAACTGTCAAAAAATTGTGCATTATAGATAATGAATTTATTTTCCCTCTAACTACCAAAAACATCTAAGACAAGATCAAAAGAAAAACAATTACTACTTTTACAATGCAAAATCAGAGAATTAATATTCATAGTTATAGTACAAACCAAAATGCATTGATATGTACAAAGCTATTTATTATTTAATTTCAAGATTAATTCCACCTTGCTCTCCTTTCAGTGCAAGAAGGAACTATATAAAACTTTCATCTGGAACACTTAAAGATGTACAGTGACAGACAAGAGTCCTAAAATACTCATACTTTCACTCAAGTTAATGACGCTGAGAGCTTAAGTGTTCAATAAAACATTGTTTGCACAAAATTTACACTTAAGTAAGTAATTAGGCAAATAGATGTGACCTCTTGCAATCGATTTCAACTGTGAATGCATGCCTGCATTTTTCCAGGCACAGTAAAGAACCAGCTTTCAAAAACAGGCCATCACAAGTACCAGGTATTTTGTATGCACCAATTTCACATGTCCCAGAATTTCCCAATTATAAACTTAATTGGGATTATTAAAAGTACAGAATATCTGCCCAGTTGCTCCCAAATAAATCAATGCTGTCTTCACCACTGAGTTCCACAGAAAGAGTATTAATTTAAAATGAGTGCTTCTGAAAACTCGATTTCCACAAGTAATAGCCCTTAAATAATTACAGGAAATCCTTGGCAGACTAATAGCACAAGGAAAGTACAAAACAAAAGAAGAAACACCTATTTTACAAGTAAAAACTATAGATTATTTAAAATCATAAATTAAATGACTTCTGATCACTTCAATAAATTCAACAAATAAAATTTAAGCAGTAATACAAGTAAAAGAAATTACTAAATCTGAAACAAACAAAGCCCTTCCACACCTTCAAAATCTTTGCCAACAAAGTCAACAGGTCCAGAAAGACATAAAGGAGGTTTTGCCCTCCTTATCATTACTATGTAGAATTGCATCTTTACTCTATCTATGTGAAAAGCTTCTGAGACTTCTCCCCACCCCTTGTTCTTTCAGAATTTTTCCTCGGGGCTCTCAGGAAGCCCAGATCTTCAGATTTTTCTTGTCACAACAGAAAAGCTATGAATAAACCAATCTTTTATCAACTACGGCTCCATGTTATATAAGGATATCGGCTCCTAAAATAGGATGGCTTTGCCACAGAATCCAACCCAGGGACCAGACTTCAACCTGTGCGAAGTATCTTATGGTTTCAGCTATTTTCCACCTTTGGGGATGTCATGGAGGGAAAACTCCTCTGCTTAGAAGCTGCCACAGTCTCTCACATAGCACCCATCAGTCAAGACAAAAAGCTACCTAAAAGAAAATATGTTGCCCAGTGTTTCCACTGCTCCACCCACACTAGGGTGGACACAGTTTCAAGAAAGCTTGTTCCTGCACACTGCAGGTCTGCACTCATTCCTTCTTCATAACTCAGAGGTGATGAGAGAAAAGGTGCTGAAAAACATTACCCTTGCATTTAATAATGAAATAAGTTCTCCCAAGTTCATATGGTTTGCACTCTACACTCTCAATCTGCTGACACAGACTTTCTAATTAAGCAGGAAAAAAAAGATTACACAGCTTAGTAAAATGCATCCTGTCCTCACACAGCCCAGATTATAGGCTCTTTTCTCTATTCTGTATATCACACTATGTGGAAATGTATTTTTGAAAGTGCAATCAATATCAGCCCTTTAAAACTTAGCACAAAATAGGCAGTATTATAGCAAAAAGTTCACAAGATAATGGTATATTAAATCTTATCTCTGGGGAGTGGAGTAGTGGTTTTATTCATGAGAAATTTTAGAGTAGAAGGGCAGAAGGATCTACTGAAGAGGTACTGCCACGCTCCAACCTTCTACATCACAGCCCAGGCCATGAACCTAAGTTCTTGCTTGAATTATAGAGCCCGAAAATCCCAAATCTCAAACAAGCTGAACAGAAAATCCTCTGTACCACCTACTACGTTGTTCCAGTATTTTATTGCCATTAGTGTGATTCTTCACTTTACATTCAAATTTGTCTGGTTTCAAATTCCAAACTTTGGGTCTTATTTTATAACTTCAATATCTGCTTCTGACATACTTATTGACAGATGTCTGTCCCTTCTTGGATGCCTGTAAATCATAATTCCTTCTCTTTCTCTTTAATACGCCAAAACTTTCCTGGGGTCTCTCAGTTTACTTACTCCCTCTCATGACTGTTTTATGAATCTCCTCAGACTTATCAAATTCTATCTTGAATTTTGGACAGTTAAAAATGATCCACGATTCTGAGAAAATCTGCTCTAGAGCCAAACACAAAAGCAACATATCTTCCACTTTTCTATTCATAAATCCCTGATATACTCTATACTTTAGTTCAAATAATTACGAGACTACAACCAAAGGTGTCAAAAATAATCTCATGCAGAATCAGGATGAAATGTACTTCATAGGTAGTATTAAAATGATGCTTTATATACTAATTATCTATTACTTTGTTCATTTTCAAGTCTCATAGATAATAGTGAAAATAGGCCAAAAAAGAGTTAAAAATAGGCACAATACTTTGGAGACTTGTTTTTTGTGGAAATAGTCTTACTAAGAAAAGAATGAATCAAGTATTCTCAAAACACTTCTATCATTAACATGATATGACTCTTGACCTTTACAAGATAATCTGACGCATTGTATAGAGTAATGAAAAAACTATCATACTGCACAGTGTAAGCTAGAAACAAAACGTTCCTTAAAAATGCACAAGAATGAAAAGAATACTATGCAATTTGAGATGGTGAACAGATCAAAAATAAGTAACATAGAAATTAGGTGGTCATATCTCAAGGTGTCATTAAAAAATTCCAGTAATTTATTAGCTAGTAAGCTTTCTGCCTCAAGCCAAGAAAATTACACTTTGCAATTCTCACATTTTCACATTCAAAACAGAAAGAACAAGAAGAACAATCTTATCTCTTTACCAGGTACAGCAAACAGTTTAACTGCAGAGAAGATGCAAACGAAAATTTTTAAGTAAGATTTTATGCTATTAAAACCTACTCTGAAAGCGATCAGGTGCAGTCAGGCAGAGTATGGCAATGACAAGACCATCTGAACAAATTATATTTCACAGAAATGACAACCATGGCATCATTTTGTATGTTCGAACCAGTTTGCTTACATAACCTCTGCCTACTGTTGAGGTCTGTATCTCAATAAAGCAAATGTGCACATGGCGTTATTCCTATTAGAAAACAGTCTTCCATCAAGTTATATAGCTGCACAACACATTAAAATCCAGCAAGCTAACATTCAAAATAATTTTTGCATCTGTTTACATTCTTGTTGCAGTAAGTAAGACAAAAAGGGTTAGAGGTATACACAGATACTGCCTTTTTTGGTTTTATTCTACTGTTCACCAGCCCTTCCAAGACGATCCTTATAATGACCTGTATAATAACAATAAAGTTAATAAAGAAAACTAAGTGAATCCAAAAATACTGTGAAAATAGAATCAGATTTATAGCGTGGGTCCTTTTGAGAATGGCAGCTATAGAGGACATCTTCTCTCTGCGCTTTCAATAGTTTTTGGATAAACAATCCTCCACAAATTCTTAAACAAATTCAAAAGGTCCCCATTGCCACAGTTCCATCCTTTTTTTGTTGTTTTTGGTTTTGTTTTGTTTTGTTTTTTTTTAAGAAATCCTGATGGACATCCACAGAAGAGTGGAGCAGTACAGGTGGTGTCAAAACAGTAATAGACATTTATTACCTAGATATTTATCACCATAATTCACCCTATTTAGTTGTGTCTGTTGGCCCAGCTCTTTGCCAAAACTGAGCATGTCTTCTCTGCTAAATGACCACTGGCAAACACTTCAGTCTTTCAGCAACCCATGAAAACAAAGTTTTTTAATAACCTCTATCTTGATTAGCTCCAGTGTCACCATTTCAGAGAAGGCACTGCCTTACGGAGATCATAGAATCATGGAATCATTTAGGTTGGAAAAGACCTCTAAGATCATTAAGTCCAACTGTTAACCTAGCACTACCAAAACCACCACTAAACCTAAGCACCACATCTACATGTCTTTTAAATACATCCAGGGATGGAGACTCCACCACTTCCATGGGCAGCCTGCTCCAATGCTTGAGAACCCTTTCGATGAAGAAAATTTTCCTAATATCCAATCTAATCCTCCCCTGGAGCAACTTGAGGCCATTTCCTCTAGTCCTATTGCTTGTTACTTGGGAGAAGAGACCGACCCCCACCTTGCTATGACCTCCTTTCAGGTGGTTGTAGAGAGTGATGAAGTCTCCCTTCAGCCTCCTTTTCTCCAGGTTAAACAGCTCCAGTGGTGTAGTAGCTCGCTAACCATTCCCCATCGGATTATGGGGGCTGCATTCTACTCCCCATCACTGTCTTCCAGCTCAGGGTGCTGGGTACCCAGAGAACAACTGATCTTACTGTTTTAAGACCGAGTCAAAGAAGACACTAAATACCTCAGCCTTGTCCTCATCCTTTGTCACTGTGTTCCCCCCCACAAAGGATGGAGATTCTCCGTAACCCTCCTTTTGTTGCTAATGTATTTATAGAAACATTTTCTATTGTCTTCTACAGCAGTAGCCAAATTAAGTTCTAGTTGGGCTTTGGCCCTTCTAATTTTCCCTGCCTCATCTCACAACACTCTCGTAGTGTTTCTGAGTTGCCTGCCCCTTCTTCCAAAGGTAATAAACTCTCCTTTTTTTCTTGATTTCCAGATGGTAGAGGAGTCAAAATAGAAATGCAACGTACTAATCTACAGTTAGTTATTTTCTTTGCAGCTGCACTGATCTGAAGAGAAGCCAATTAGAAGGCATGTGTTAGAATATAGGTATCAAAGGATGATTAGATTTGCCATTTTCTGATGATATAAAACTCCTCTAGCCTGTAATGTCAGTTTTTGCCTAGTGCATCCCTTTAAGAGTGTAATTTAGCAAGACATTGTTTAGGCTTGATTTGTTTGTGAGCTGTTCCATGACAGCAGACTTTTTTTAAGTTCAAAAACTTGGCGGGTGCATCTCAATTTTAAGCGTTGCTACAGTTTGAGATCATTAGTACAGATCTTCTTAGACACACTCAGAAAAAAATGTAAGTCAAATCCCAGTATCTGAGAAAGGGAGAACATTTTTCTCTCAGGTATCCTAGTTCTGAAAAATCTTTGTAATTACTATAAATTAAACCCATTTTTAATATTATAAATAGAATTATACTTCATCAGCAAGCAAGTTTTTCTGCCACTGCACTAAAAAGCATCCCTCCTTAATGAATGCTTATTAAGGAAAGCAAGGGCAGTTTCCACGTGACTTGAGCTCCAGCTTGCTCCCTTTGTTTACCAGTTGTCGTGGTTTGGCCTCAGCCAGCAACAAAGAACCGCGCAGCCGCTCGCTCAACTCCCACAGCCGTGGGAAAAATCAGCAGAAAAAGGCAAAACTCGTGGGTTGAAATAGTGCAATTTAACAGAACAACCGAAGGGAAGAAGAAAGAAAAACAAGAACACCGATAAAGGAGTATAAAGACGCGATTACAGTACCGCCGCTCCCCGACTGGACGCGTATGAACGCAGCCCGCCCCCGAGTGGCGACTGCCCCCCCCGCCCCGGCTACCGGCTCTTATAGCTGGGCATGGGTCACGTGGTATAGAATACCTGCCTCCCCTGCCGGCTCCTTGGGGGAATTAACCCCATCCTTGCTGGAACCAGGACACCAGTGAGCACCATCTGAAAACTTATTGAGCACAGAAAGACATCTAGTGACTAAACAGTTTCCTGAAGTAAACATTTCATTAACCTTTCTAAAGTGAACAGTTTCTCCCAAGAGAGAAAGCATGTTTCAGATAAAAGATAAAAGAATAGCAAAGCAGGGTACATCATCAAAAGAGCTTTCATATTAAAGACTAGCTGGCAGATATCAATAGTGCGAAAACCTAAGAGATATAGAAGTAGGTAATTACATAGCAAAAACTCCACCTTTTTGCTGGCATCCCAATCATAGCAAAACTCCACTAGGCAAACAGCTGGCTGGAAGTCACTTTTTATGTTTAGATAAAAGCATGCTACATCTAAGCTACAGTTGTGCTGTTCACATATCCATTCACTCCAAAGGCAGCAATTTTCTCAAAGCAGGGAATTCTTCATGTGTAGAGGAGCCCTTTAGTAGCTGACTTCAGCCACTCTGGCCCAGATTTCCCACCCCATTTACTGGGTGCACCAGAAACGAAAGTGGTCAGCTCTCTGTGCTGAACCTATTCCACACTTAAACTGTTTTCAAAATATCCCCCTTCACTACATCTGCCTCCTAAATGCCTCTGTTTAAATGATTTACAGTCACATTTCTTCTTTTCCTGGTAATGGTTTTCTCTCCACCAGGGCCTCGTTTTTCTCCTGCATATTTCTGAAGGGACCAAACGAAGCATTGACTAGAGAAAGAAAAGTGAACACTGAGAATTGAGTGTACACAAGCCTGTTTGCTAAGTGAACAAATGGGAATCAACCTGTTTCCAGAAATCTTGCAGATATAAGAATCTTAAAATACTTAATGTAAAACATTTTCGGTCATGGGCATGATTTCTTTTCCAGAATCTCTTTAGAATTAAAAGCAGGGGTTTAGCCCACCTTTTTGTTCCCTACACCAGCCTTTTCCAGGATAAAATGTATGACTTTAAAGTACAAAATACTGCAAGCAATTTTTTAAACTCATTTGTCTCAGTGTTTCATTCTCTTACATTTTTCTTCATATTAAGAAGTAATAGACTCTGACCACTGAGTTTCATACAAGTGTGAGTCTCCACCTACTTGCAAGTAAAAGACCTGGTAGCAATAAAAGAATACAGTGAATAATGGCAGTTGGCGTATCTGATGCATGAGGATAGAAATGTAGTCAGCTTGCGCTGCCGTTGGTACCCATCCTTGTTGCCCTGAACTTTGGAGTAGCTCCTATTTTTTGTTAACATCTTGATTAGATGTTGAAGAAGATGTGAAATTATACCATAGGAAACAAACAATAGTGGATAGGCAGGAAGGGATACAGTTTTAAGACATCTGAAGGTGAAGGAAAGGTACTTGAAATAAGTGTAATGAAGGACACTCACACTGAAGTTTCAAAGAGTTGCTAGAATAGTCCAGGCATGTGAAATTATTATACAAGCTTCATTTTTAACATACTGGATAGTTTGAGGTAAGTAAAAGACATTTAAAATCAAAGTTAAAACTAAACACACAGAACTGGAGAAACAAAAGAAATCCTATAAGCAAAGGTTATTACTTCAGAAACTATTTCTGTCCACTGTCCTTCCTATATTCCTGCTAATCTACACTGGAGCCTTAGCAGTGAAATATTCAGAAGTGCCCAGCCCCACTGAAATCCAATTTCTTTTTCTATTTTTAAAATTAAAGGTCTTGAGTCAAACCATGATATATTATGCAATGAATCTGCAACAGGAAGAGCTGTATAACATTGCCAGCTAGTGGTCACTTGACTTCAGAGCACAATAACTCAATTCTAGTACAGTTTTAATATTTTTGAAATGTAATAAAACCTTTTATAGCTGTAGTTTAAGAAGATGACAAACAAATTGCAAACGTATTTCGGTAGCTTAGCTGTCAGAACCTAAAAATCTGCATGAAGGTAACATTTAGTTCATGAGTATGTTAGTCCTGTACTTATGTTTAGTTTTCCAATTCAAGAGCACATGAATATTTTTAAGACTGTAACAACACTGATTACCACAGTGCAGGAAACTGTATTGTAGCTTAATTAATGTTGTTTAATTTTACTGTCTGTGCCATCTCTGATCTATATATTCTGACACCTGGATAATAATGTGATTTTTTTATTATGATTGTTGCTGATACATAATATTTATCAATTAAAAGTGAATTCTCACAGAGGCACAGATGTCATCAAAACAAACGTTAAATGGATACTAAACAGGTAAGGAAAATGCAGGAGCGCACATCTATAATAAGGCATGCATTTATAATAATTACACTTACAATATAAATGATGCATCTTTCTGAATTCTCTCTGCAATCTTAGGTCTAGCTTCAAACAGGCTGTTTTGTGAACCAGGTGCAAAGGAGATTGAACACCAAAGAAAGCAAAATATGTGGTAAGAGCGAGTAAAGGAATGGAAAGAATGGATCCTAAGGTAAATGTCATGTCCTGCAAAAACATATATGCTTAATTCTGTTTCTATAGATTGCTTTACTGGCTATACTACCTTTGTAAAAATTAAGTTAGCGAGCATTTGCATGTCAGGATGTAAAGGTCGTAGAGCAGAATATACATTTTGGAAGCAGACATTTCCTACAGATTAATATAAGAAAAATGGAATCTGTAGAAAATTGTATAAGAAATTACAGCTAATACAAAATTTTAAAGGCAAGCCTCTGATGCTATAAATAGTTATCAAGAAACAGTTCCTTTTAAGGTATTATTGGGATTAATACTGTCTCAGTACACCAAAGGGCTTATCTATGCCACCGTTTCTAACAGTTTTAAACTTGCTCTGATCACGACCAGATCAACCAGGATTGGGAGCTAGCATCACATTGCAACAAATTTGTGTTAATTCATCTCGCCTTGCAGCCAGATTTATTGTGTGGGCTTCATTTCTGAGCCAGCTGTGGTTATGGGTCCTGGCTGGCCCAAGTGGGAGCACACCAAGCTCACATTGGCAGGGTGCACCAGCAGGATCAACCCAGTTCTGCCTGTAAAGGACCAGGCAAACACATCCTAAGAAACAATCTGTTTAAGGTCCTTCCAGCCTCAGGACATCATTCTGCAAAGATTTATATGCCCATTTAATTTTATTCTGACCAGCAGGACTACTCAGCATGGATAAAGACATGCATAGCAGGCATCTTTGCAAATGATTCTGATAGCTGGGATAAGTACAAGGTGTGAATTGAGATACTGAGTCTGAGGGCCAAGTCCACAGTGGTCTGGAAAATTGTGCTGCCATTAAAATTCATATGAGGAGTATTCCTGGAGGAACAGATCCATCATAAAGGCACAGAGCTACTACTGAGGATAGAATATCTGTCCTAAACTCAGAATCCTTTAAAATTATCCACTACCAGTGGTGGAAGCCCTAATTTAGGAGGTGTCTTTAAAAAAGGATGGAAGACAGACTTCACCTTTTACCCTGTGATAGCAATTAGAGCAGGTAAAGGAAATTTGTTCCCTTAAGGCTGCATCTGCACTAGTGGCTTGGTTCCAAGAAGTTTTGAAGCACTTCCCCTGACTGTCTGTACTTCAAAGTCTCTTTTCTCAGAGTGGTTTTCCTGTACACTGAACAGATTCCTTGGGCTTTGTATGAGGCCTCTCTGTCACAAGATGGTCCAGTCAGCCCTTAAACCTTTTGCCTCTAGCTAACTCCAAACCACATGTGATGGAGACTTTTGTCCCAGGGGATCAAGCTAGGTGTAATTCAGAGCAAATCCCCTAATCCACCACTATAAACAGAAATAGAAGTCCAGGTCCAACCTCCAACTATTGATCCTTTTCTGCTGTGCCAAATTATCTCTTCATGTAGATATAACAAAAGATATTGAGCAACCAACACAAAGCCAAGGTCCTGTCACATTGTTAGTCACCGCTAACAGAATGTAGATCTTCAAACACACACAAACATTGTTTATTAGCAGATTATTTAATTAGCCTCAGCAATGCCAGGTACTGTGAAGCGTATCTGTAAGCCCCAAAGGCACAAACGCACTGTCTGTCAAGCATTGAAGTTAATAATTCTAGACGGGTCATTGCCATTTCAGCAAGTGCCCAGGAATGACTTAGTTTTTTGCTAATCGTCACACTGCTCCATGGAGCTCATGTCATTCAAGTTCTGAGATTCTCCTTAAATATTTGCAAAAGTATCCAGCTGTTGGGAAATGCCTGTTTTGAAGTTACATTTTCAGGCACCTGTATCAGTGCCCCACATACATTCTCCTCCAGACCAAGGATTCTCTGTAGCTCCACATTCCCTCTTGGGACAGACGCAGCAGCCTCAATCCTGCTGTGATTTAGATGTATGCCTCACGTTTTCTTCCTCCTCTTTCAATTACAGGAAGTTTATGGGTTTTTTTCCTTGCTAAAAGACGTTGGCAACGCTTTTCTAACTAACTTTGTAGTTAACTTGTTCTGCCACAAGCAGGTTGTGGAGAAGTGCTTTCAGATTGATAGTCACACTGTTCTAGATCCAGTGCTGTCCACAACTCTACAAAGACAAGCACATTGTCACCTCTTGGATCACACTGGTCAATTTTCACAGTGCTTTATATAATCCCTCTACAGCCTTCACTCTCTACAGCATAAAATTTTTTGAATGCCAAAGACTCATTGATCTCGGCTTTGGGTTTTCATTCTGTCCCACATAATCCAATACCTGGTCAGGGATTTGTTTTCCTCCTTCCAACAATAAGTGCCAGCGTGTGTTTTCCTTCTTTTTGTATAGTCAGAGCTTTTCTTGACATAGGTTTCACTTCTGCACAGAGAGCAGCATTCCTAGATCTCTCTGTAATGTAGTTGCACTGTTAGCACATCTGCCTGAGATAATGGAAAGACACTAAAGCCAAACCATTTCAGAACTAGCATTGCCACCAAAGAAATTATCCTCTGACAGCCTTCCTGCACAGTGGCACCACTTGCTTTTGCGGACACAGAGCAAAGCACTCTCCAGCCACCACCCACTCCACTAAAATGCTGTCAGTCACAGCAGGGCTTTTAACTCACTGCTATATTTGTGGGGAGTTATTGTAGCAAAATTCAATGCAAGATGCTACAGAAGAGGAAGGTGATTTCATTTAACAAAATTATCTCAGATACGCTGTGTACACCGTCGCATACTAACAAGAGCCAAGGCACGCAACTAAGCAGTCTGGCTAGGATTGCTTGGGCATGGCATGGAGGACAAGCAACACTGTCTACCCAGCTCTTACACATCTTGATTTATTTTTGGTTGACCATGACACACTGACTGGGGGATGTGCTTTTTATAATCCTTCAGCGTGGACACTGCATAGGTTCTTTCACCTCTGTAACTCGTGTCACTCCTTGTAAACCTCAGGCAAAATGCCTAAGATTCGTGGTTCTTTTGTTTTCCTGTACGTGTATCTTACAGCCCCAGACCTCTCACCTTGACATCATTAACATTTCAAGTTTTTTCTTCTTGCTATCAAGTCATGTGAATGAAACTATATGTACAGCGTTCTGTAGCAATTAACACACAACTGTACCCTTGTTCAGCGGTTTCTAAGGTTTTAACACACTTTTCCTTCACACTTCAGTCATATCAGTCTTAATATTTTTGGTGCAAATGTTTATACATTATTTTAGATTAATTCTCTTAGCTTTTTTCCATTTGTTTTTCAGTAATTTAGTCATATAAACCCACAGAGGTGCAGCTCCTCCTGTGTCTGACTCCTTTCAATCACAAGTTCATTTAACACGAAAGCTGACTCTTGCGAAAGGTATCCTGCTGTTTCCAACGTTTAATTATAAAACAGGAATGTATTCTACTTTCCGTCATCTGATCTGGCAAATACATTGCTACTGCACAGAGGGTGACCATTTTGAAAGATTTTACTTTTTCTTTTTCAGTTTAGTAAAATCCAGACTAATCTGTACGCACACAGACAAAAGACAAATACTGAAGCTTACTGAAACTTGCGAGATGTGAACAATAGAGGCTATACTGCATTGTATTCAAGTAGGTGAGGATTTTCAGTCCATCCACAGAATGCGTTAATGGAACTGATCTCAGACTTCACGACTGACACTTTCAAAGAGATCAGCACAACAAGGACTCTTTGCTCCTTCAGTCTGTCCTCTACTGGAGGGTGTCTTATGTAGCATTAGAAACATTTGCATCCAGTTGATAAAGCTCTTTGTGGTCCTTTGAGTTGAAGGGTGATGTCAGATATAATTTTTTTAGACAGTTCAATAGGTTTTTGCTGTAACGGAAACATTGTATTTTCTGAAAGAACTGACAGGAAGGTCTTAGACTAAAATTCCAAAAGTATGTGCAATGTTTTACCTGAGCATTTGAAGGGCAGTGCCTTAAGGCGCATTCTAACTCAAACAACGTGCTGGGTTTTGTGGATGGATGTACTACTTCCTCAGCTAAGATTTTCTACTATGACTAATTCTACTAAGGAATAAAGTGGTACAATCTTTTTACAAAGACACCTACACCATAAAGTTCTCCTGAGACCATGATGCGAAGGCTACACTGTGACAACAAAAGTTAAGGTTTCCTGATATTTTTACTACTAACACTAGGCTTTCTAGACACCTGCAACTAGGCACTTCCAGTCCTTGCTGTCAACGGGATTAATCATCTGAACCTTGGCCAGTAAAGAAACGGTGCAGTGAAGGCTTAAGTGACCAGCACATACAATGCTCTAAATAGCACCGCTGTGTGACCCTTTCCTTGGACTTTCAGATCTTTTTTATGCAGGACAAAAAGGACAGAAGAACGGATTAAACTTACGTTCCTCTCACAGCAAGCATCTGAACATTCTGATTCAAGCATGGTCATTTGCTGCTAGACACCATCATGTACCTTGTTATTAGAAATTTCCTCAAAAGTCGCACGGTCAGAAATAGGGTACAAATTGTCATCTCGGGGAAAAAAATACTGGAGCATGAACAAATAAACAAAAGACATTTTTAAAGCACTGGAGCTAAGGAGGTGTCTCTTACTGGAATTAGGTGCAAAATGGACACCTGAGACTGCAGCAGTTGGACTCTCCCAGGTTTAAAGAACAACGTACCTGAAGCTGTAAGTTCTCCTCTGAGGAGATGAATGAATACTGAAAAAGCTTGTGGTGTCCGGGGTACCACAGGAAAATGGGTCTGTGAGATGGGGTTGAATTCTCTTTGAAGACCAAGTTTTTCAGTTTTCAGAGATCAAGTTTGGTGTGCAGGTTTTCCTATCGGCTTTTGAGTCATAGGATTAATTTTTTAAAATATAACCTTGGCGAAAGTTGATCAATGGGATGTCAAAATACTACATTTCAAAGCCAGGTCTTACTACAAGTAAGGCACTTCTTAACTAAATGATTTTAACAAAAACTTCTTGCAAGCAGTACTAATCTTTATTGTCTTTACTGCAAGCAGTACTAATCTTTATTTATTATAAAACGTGCTCACTCTGTGAGATTTTTACTGGGTTTGAAAAGTCAGTTGGTTATGAAAATCAAGCCACTTTCTTTCCTTCTCTCTTCTGTAACCCCATGCTACCTCAGATGCACTTCTATTATGCTTACCCTACACCTTAGGTGGGTCAGCATTTCTGGTAATTTTGTTAGACACAGAACAGCACAAGTTGGAAATCTCAGGTTGAGTTTAGAGTCTTTGTTATTAAGGAAAATAAATATCCTATTTAAAAATAAAATGTAAAAAATTTACCTCGAAAGGCACACATGAAATCTTTCCTGTTCCATTTTATATTCCCTTTTCCAAATATAACTGCATTCAACACTGAATAAAAGCAAATAAATTCAAAGATATTTGCCCTGGGCTCCTTCCACAAACTTAGAGATAAGCTTTTACCTTTGTGTATTTCCTAATAAAATAAAAGTCCAAGACCTTAACCAGCTGCTTGAGGCACCTGTGCAGAACTTTTTAATATTATTGGTACATGGTAGCTTGATGTTTTTCCCCCCCTAGAGATGGGAGAAATAGGGCAAATGGGTTGGGTTTACTACCTTCAGTTATTGCCTACAGTCATGAGTTGTTTTTCCTTTTGACAGATGCTGTAATGTCAAGGTGGCACCAGCCCACTCTTGGTGAGGCTCTACCCCAGGAAATGGTTTTGCTCATAATATGCTGCCTGACAGTCTGACCTTTATCACATTTTTCTTTCCTTTTACCTTCAGAAAGGGCATCTGTGGTGCTGCTGATGTATTTCATATACAGATAAATAATTTCAGAATTATTCTGAAACACTAAAAATTGAACTCTTCTCTTGATCTTGCAACATCTTCTGTTTTCATGTGATTTATATTAAAAATAAAAAAATCTGGATTTACTTTGGATTACTTGGTTCCATAACATCGGAAGTTTTCAGTGCTCCATATTTTCCAAGGTATTTGCTCTAACATGCCTTCACGTTCAAAAAATTAAAGCTAACTCATTGGCACGGAAAGCTTGCTTCTTGAGGAAAAATGGAAACCCATTACCCAAGCACATTAAATCCTTAACCACTCAGCTAAGATCGCAAATTAGCAGCTCTGCAAATAGCTTTTCCCTAAGGACTACACAGAGGCCTGCAGCCTCAAGGTTGAAATGTGTGCCTGACAAGGATCTGCAGAATGCAATCAGCTTTAGGTGGCATAGTCTAGTGAATATTTACATTCCTCACTCTCTTTCCAGTTTTATTTCTCTCTCAGCATTAACAAAACCATAAAATGTACACTTAACGTACACCTCTTTAAATATTGTATTCGAGGCATTCTACTTGCACTTCAGGGCATGTTTAAAACTTGCTGGGATCAGTAGTTGCATTGAATTAAAACTCCCAATGCATTTAAGCACGAGCACAAAGCGTACAGGCTAGGGGGCTAGCTGGGCAAGCCCACAGAAGGTTGATGTTGCAGCTACTTATAAGCCAGTTACGGATGCATCCAATAATTACAAAATACGTTTCAGTTATCACGCTGGCACAAAGAAGACAGATAGAAAAAACTGCTTTGAAGTTTTAAGCAGCATGGAAGGATGCTTAGACCCGTGTTTCAATTTTTCTTCAGCGCTTAACACTTCAGTCTGTTACTAGAAGATTTTGTCTTGGGTTTTTTTTCCTTCACTATTTTTCACAGGAGTGTTTGAATCACTGCTCTAAGAAAAGGCATCAAGTTGCCAAAAGTAGTATCTGCATACTGTAGAGCAGACGCCTCCATATATGATTAAGTATCTCTAACAGAAGAGAACACATTGTTTTCAGAAAAGACTTCAGTATTTTGCTGCAAAGCATAAAAATATGGTTAAAAATACTCTTTATCAAAATGGGGAGTAGGAGAAGGGAAAGAAAAATAGTTGCCTGTAAGACAAAATCTGCCTGTAAGACAGATTTTCTGGAGAAAATAATACAACCACAGCGAAGTTTTCAAAACATCAACACTTTCCACGTGTAGAAAAGTCATTTGACATGGCTTGATGCTGCTTGCTGTTGTTCACTGTTGTTTTTGTTGCATCATGACTGAATAAAGTCCTTCTGAGCACATTTTTGCCATCATTCAGATGGAGCACAGCTAGCAGCACAGTTTGGTTTACAGTCTGTTTCTTACACAATTATATTGATAAATCAGCACTAAGGGATATATAAGGCAGCAATTAAGGGACACTTCAGATACAAGCAACTTTCTGAAATCCATAAGCTTAAATTCTCATTCAGACATGCAATCAGACGTGACCATTGTTTCCTGCCAACAAAACCAAGGGTTATAAAATATATTCTGACTTGAATATTGTTGGCACCTCATCCAGCCGATTGCATTTACATTACCCAGCTCTACACTTCTCAGGGATTCAGCAACTGATCTAGCAATTACTTTCAAATTAAAGATGGAATTTAAGACTCTTGCTTTAAGGTACTGATGCTGTATATGCAATAGGTAAATAATAAAGGCACCTTTATACCAATACAAAATAGATGGGCTGCAAGGGCAGGGGAGTAGCAATGCTAAGCCTGGGAGTGTATCTTGAACCTTGCCCAACAGCTTCCATCCCTTTTTGCAAAGGATGTTCTTTTAGAGAACAGAGCAAGACTGTTCTCCTTTTGAGGCAATGAGAGAAGACAAAAAGTACCTTCTTTTCTGCAACACTTATTCAAGAGAAATTGTCTAGAAAATAAAAAACTGGTTTACTATAGTTCTTTAAATACCTGGGACTCAAGCCTTTACCTCTACTCTCACATCAATCTCCTCACCATCAAGCTCCTGCAACACAACAAATGAGACAGCATGCAAATAAACAGACTAGAAATTGTGTTTGTTTTCCCCTATCACATAAAAATAGGGTGTTTTGCTTGTCTTCTCATCCTGGTTCCCAAACATTTTCACATTGACTAGGAAATGTCTGAGCTTAGCCAATTAAGCTTGGAAGATCCTGTAAGTGAAGGCTTTTGGACCACATCAATAGGGAAGCCTGAGCAGGAGATTTTATTTTAAACAAAATTCTTTTCTTGTTAAAAGACATTCTGATGCCAGTATATATAACAGATTGGTTAACACACTTGTTTAAACAATCTATATCATAGAGCAAGGTTTTATTATGATCTTCCAGCATGTTATAATCAAAGTACAGCAGCATCATATTTTTGTGACAAAAGCACGTACACAGCAGCACAGTCTTTGCACAAAGGAAGAGGAAAAGGAAACTAGTATCCCAAGCATAGTTTTCCAGGTCTTTCATCTCCCTCTCCTCCTCCTGTCCTCTATTTTTTGGGGGCCAAGACTATGTTTGATTTCTCCTGAAAAAAAGAAGAAAGATACGTTTAATCAGAACAACTGGAACCTTTTTTCTCTGGATCAGGGAAGCATAGCTCAACACAAATGAAGACCAGCAGTTGCCCTAAAGAAGCATGCCCACTACCTCCCTGAGGAAGTGAGGCACTGTCTTACTGTTACTGCACGTTCTTACACTACAATAAAACATAGACTAGTGGTCTCCCAACCAGGGGCTGAACATCCCAGGGATGTCCAAGGCAATCCACTGGGGTACAGGAAGAAAATATTAGAACTTCTGCTTACTTTTTATCTAAAAAAGTTAGAAAGAAATTAAGCTAATTACTAATATTAAATATGTCTTGACACTGGCACCTTCATTTGGTCCATATGTCAGATGGTCACACGCCATGTAGACAGTACACGAGGTATCCTTGGGGAAGAGCAGGTGCTTCATAACACAGAGGGGGGTTGACAATGGCACCCTCGCTCATTTGTTTGCTTTCAGCATATTGCGACATATTGCAGTTTACATGTGCCCAGTTAAGCGGCTCTATGGATTATATTACCTAGTTGTAACTAAACTAGCCCTCACAAAATGACCAAGTGGCTTAGAAAGATTCCTGAAAAAACCCCTGCAGATTGAAGGTAATACTAATAGCACGAGCAGAACCAAACAAAGTTTTAGAGCTGGCACTTCCGCTCCTAGTACGAGCCCTTTGTCAACCACATTGCATGGTAATATCAATGACAATCTAATCAGATTTGAAAAAGTTGGCCAAAAAAAAGTCAAAATTATCAAGATGACTATTTGAAATATGAATTTACATCCACTATCGCTAATAATGAACCTCAGTTTAAGCATATATTGTGCCTTTATGTGTTAGCTAATAATAGTATGAATCCACGATTATCAGCACGGCCTTTTAAAAATAATCATCCAGGACATGAAGACAAACCTTTGCAAGTTTTTTTCAGCTATGTTTAAAGTCAAGTGATAACTCAGTCCAGTACTTTACAAAATTCTATATAAAACATTGCTGAAGATTTGAAGAAACAAGTATTAGAACAAGTTATGGGGTGTGGGAGGTTTCCTATACAATTGCATTAAAGTACAGATGATCCTATCGTGGCTCAGCTTATGTCTCAGCAAATTTAGGTATTCGCTAGATTTTTAAATTATTAAATACATGAAGAACAACTTTTTTGTGAATCACTAAAGGAAAGAAGTACTGGAGAAGATATATTCTCAATAGTAAACAGCTTCTTAAATAAAAATGATGTTTTATAGAAAAACTGCACAAGTGTAACGACTGATGGGACTGGCTACTTTGACTAGAATAAAAAAAGAATCCCAGGGTAAGGTTACAGCAATAATGAAATTCATTCACTGGACCACTCATGAGTAAGCTCATACAGCAAAGAAGTTGGAGCCACAAGTGCACAAAGTGCTACAAGATGTGATCAATGTGATTAATTTTATTAAACCAAGACCTTTCAATACTAGAATCTTTACAGTACTTTGGAAAGAGATGGGGAGTGACCATGGAAGTCTTTTGTACCACAGAGATTCACTGGGTTCATGGCAAAGTGCTTAAAAAAAGATGAGTACACGTTTTTCTTTCACAGAAAGACAAGCAAGTGTTCCAAATCTCCTGACCTTTTCTGTGATGAAAAGGGCCTGTCAGTACTATGCTACCTAGGCCAATATTGTAGAAAAATAAAACAACATTTATTCTGGCTCTTCAAGGTAAAGATGACATTTTAACAATGAGTGAGAAAATAACTGCTTTTTTAAAGAAACTCATTGTATGGAGAGAGCATTTTGAAAACAAAGTTTGGAAATTATTCCATCATCACGTGATTTTTTTTTCTACACTCAAACTCAGAAACAATTTTCTAACCTGTTCATAAAGATCTTCCAAATGAAGAGTTTTAGTGGGTTTTCAATGAATATGTTAAAAAAAAAAAAAAAAAACCACAAAAATCTGAGACCTTCCAGTTAGCTTACAAGAACAACTGACTAATCTCAGGGGAGATGGAAACTTACTATCTGAATTTTAACTAACACCTTTGCATAACTGGTGGCTGGGATTGAAAAAATGAGCCTCGCTATTTAGTAAGCACTTCTTCCATTTGGATCTATGTATCTTTTTCAGCAATGACAGCCATTAAAACCAAGTGTCAAAATAAATTGAACTTAGAACCAGACTGTCAAATCGCTGTACTGCAGTATTAAACCAGGATTTTCAAAAATAATGAAGCATATTCCACAGCATCCCTTAGAGTTATTAATTTTCTAGTGAGAACAAAAAAGTTTTCTGTACCAGTAATAAAAATATTTTTAAACTGTTTACTTAATCTGTATCTCACCTTTTTTCATTTATTTTTTTCATGCACTTTATTAGTACAGCAGTACATATATAGAATTTGTAAGTATAGAGTATAGCTGCATGCGTCAAGTATTTTTTGGCATCTAGCTCTGGGTTCCCCAGCACAAGAAAGACACAGACCTGGTAAAGAGGGTCCAGAGGAGGGCCACAAAAATGATCAGAGGGATGGAACACCTCTCCTACGAAAAAAGGCTGAGAGAGCTGGCGTTGTTCAGCCCCGAGAACACACTGAAGAGACCCCTTCAATATATAAAGGGGGCTTATAAGAACAACAGAGACAGACGTTTTACCAGGGCCTGTACTGACAGGACAAGGAGCAACAGTTTTAAACTGAAAAGGGTAAGTTTAGATTGGACACAGAGAGGCAGTAGATGCCCCATCCCTGGAAGCGGTCAAGGTCAGGTTGGACAGGTCTCTGAGCAACTTGATCTAGTGAAAGATGTCCCCGCCTCATGATCTTTAAAGATCCCTTTTAACACCAACTGTTCTGTGATTTTAAGATTCTACCATAAAAATTCAAATTTGATCCACTGCTGGAATACTATTAGCAGTAATAAATTTGACATCTGCTACTTTTAATACTAACACACTGTATGATCTCTTATGTTCTGTATCAAGTTTAAGACTTTCTACACTGGGATCATGTAAAACCTACTTGACTGTAGTCTGGCCTGCAGCAAAAACAAAATATCCAGCATAAAAGCCCAGGTTTGAATTCCAAGTAATTAGAAGCACAAAAACAAACAAACAAACAAAAAAAAAACCAAAAAAACCACCACACACAACACCTAAACCGCATCAGAAAAAGCATCTTAATTCTGTAGTACTGTTCAGATCAGCAGTCAGTTGTTTTTTTTTTTTTAAACTGACTCCTGTCCACTCTCTCCACTTCTCTACACCAGTGGACACCATGCCAGACACCTGCCATGGACTTCCGAGCAAAGCAATGCTTGTCACCATGCTTGATGACACAGACACAACACAGCAGTACAATATAAATTCAGGTACTGTAATCCAGCACTAGGATTAAACCACTTTTGTTCTGAAGCAGGAAAAGCACAATAGTGAACTTGGAAGAACACACACTTACACATGAAACCTAGAAAGCTTAAGATGTAGATTTATTATGCATTAGGAAGCTTATTAACTTGAAAACCATACTGCATAGTACAAAAGGTTTGTTATCTCTGCTCAATGTGGAACAAGTTTCAAAATATATATTTTTAAAATTTGTTCAGTCAATACACAATCCTTTTAAAAAACTGTATATCTGTCAGTACCCTCATTACATTTATAAATACATGATTTACACAGAACCCCATCTGGAAAAATTAAAACTCCTTACAAATATCTACATATATTGCATACATATAAAACATTCATAGGAGTACGTCATTAAAGTTGGGTTTAATGGTCCATTTATACTGCAGCAAAATACATATAAATCTGTATTTTTCATAAAATGTCTCTAAAAAGTAGCACATTTGTAGCCATTCATAACTCCTTTAAAGCATCTTTTAGAAAGGAAATTTGATATGAATATATGACATTCAGCAGGTAAGACAATGATATGAAGGCTAAATATGATTAATAACTGAACACTAAGTAGCAGTTAAGGCAGGGGTGAAAAGAATTAATAGGAAAGATTATTTCATATGGCAGATAAAGTGACAAAATGCAATAAATATACATATTTATTGATGTAAACTAATCTGGCACCCACTGTTTTTCCTGCTCACAAGTCAGGAGTGTCCATATTTCTGATGCTGCACATTTTATAACTAAAATTCTATTTTTTATCAGCGAAACATTAATGTGACCAGTGTTCTCAGGTGCCATCTGGATTTGCTTTAACTGCTCAGAACTGACTGTTCTGGAATGTGGGTTTAAGATTTCAATGTGACCTTCATTTATGGGTAACGACTGTCATGTGTGATCATTCACCCTCAGAAGTCATCTCAGTTTCATCAGTGCTTTCTGGCAACTACTGGACTTCTTGTTACTAAATATTATTTGAGAACATGTCTCCAGAAAATTTAGTTACTTTTATTGAAAACCACTATTTCAGATACCAGAACTATATAGATCACTCCCTCCTACATCATGAGGACAACATGTGGCATGCATGCAGACAAAAGGCATAAGAAACGCAGAACAATCTTTAACAGTGGTGGCAGAAACTGTTCTGCCTCAAACCTGATTATTTTGCACACAACTTTGGGAATTGAACATTCAAACTTTTCAAAAAAATTCCATTATGTCTGCATATTCGGGTTTCTACCCAATACCAGGATTTGACCTAGCATTTGCAGAACCACACCTAGTTGTAACCTGCCATGCTGAACAAACCCTCCTGCTAGTATGGTATCAACCTCAAGTATCATACAGCATGCGACCTTCCCTTGCACATAGCTGCCTTCCTTTCAGAGGCCAGATACTCCATACAACCCACCAAGCTCCCAGAGCTACAATTCAGTGCATGAATTTGTTCCATAGTCTCCTCAAAAGTTAGCCTTCATACACTGCTATCTTGCAGCAATGGTTCAATGTCCTCTTCGCTACTTCGGTCTAGGTTGTTACTCAGAGTACTGCTGATGCTGTTGCTGTGTTTTCTGGTACTGCTGGCTTTGCTGTGCTCAGGAATAAATAAGGCGACTAGAAAAGCCAGAAGAACAATGCATGCTCCAACCAGGAAGGGTGGACCAGGAATGACTGCTCTCTGCAGGGAAACAAGCATATCAAAGAATTAATGAAATTTTAGATTTGACTTCTGCATTAAGAACTATACCATTAAGGCAGGAGATCACATATATTTACAGTGACTATAAATTTTACGCAAACAAGTTCACGTGTGCACTGCAACATAAGTTTTCTGAACTGAACACCGATCTAAGAAACAGAAATACGCACAAAACTATGAATTGACAATAGGATTACCTAGCAGATGAAACAGACATTGACCAATGCTTCTTCATATTTTTTTTTTCTTTAGGCAACATGCCTGTTAAATCAGCAAGACTCCTCTGAAGATTAATAAGATAAGGTTTCAATATCCAGAAGTACAAATGCTCAATAAATCTTTAACCCAACTTCACTTTTTCCACTTGCTTCCATGGCTGACAAACTTTAGAATCAAGTTCACCGAATAAACAAACATCCCAAAAAACTAATACAAGAGTGAGGAAAGTAACAGCAGACTATGCCGTACATACTGCTCTCGCTGCAGAGACAGGTTGCTGGCATGTATGATAACTTGGTATTTGGAGTTATCCTCTTTTGCTTCTAAGCAGTATTTTAAATTTTAAAATAAACAATTTATCCATATTTCATAACCACAATTAAAAACAAGCACCAGAAATGTTATAACACTAATTTTAAACCAGTTAAGTTTGATGACAATACTTTGCAAAAGACAGTGTAGCAATCCACTGATTTACTTTTTTTTTTTTTTTACCTTAAACAACTTTTCTGTATTTTTGTGAACTAAAACTAAATAAAAATCAGAGGATGAAACTTGTCAATCCAGTGTACTTTTTTCTACCAAATGAAATGCAGGAAGTTATTCTAATATGAAGTAGGAAAGTAGCTGAAATTAAGCATGCAGTAACAGGCTATTTTCCTTGCTTCAACTCTTGCTACAAGCAGAGGCCTAATTTTTCAGCTGACAGTCTCTATATTTAAAATATATAATCATATTAACAGAATTTATATTAACAATATTACTTAAGTCTTCAAGTGGTGCTAAGCCCACAAGTACTTAAAGAATGTAATAAACTTCCACATATTAATATCCTCATTTGCAGCATAACAGCTGATTTATCTGAGCAGCTTTTGAATATTCCACTATTGCAGTTCCACTGAAGGGAATAAGAAGATTTGAAAAGCAGTCTCTGCTCATTGCATTGCCAATTGTTATTACTCTCCAAACACAGCCTATGACCGCACTGTTTGCTGTAAGGTCTCCCTGTGGATAATTATAATGATACAACCTCACTCTCCTCTTTAGGCTCTCCCGTTTCGAAAACAGTTATTTAGGAATTAATACCAATCTGCTTAACTTCTACTATTTATGTTCTGCAGAGCAGATCCACAATCTTTCTTGAATAAGTGCATCAGATGTGATTCTCTTTCATCAAAGAAAACAAGTGTGACCTGTGGTAACATTGCAGCTCTCCCACTCCCACAAGAAAAAAAAAAAGTTATATTCAGTAAAATCCTATTCCTCTAGTCCTCTAGAGTAATAGAAATAAATACTTAAAAGCAAGTCAAAAAAAAGAAAAAAAAAATAAGCTCCAGCAGTTTAAAACACCAGAAATGACCACTAGGATGTCTTCTCCTCCATTTACAAACAACTGAAATTTGCATCCAGACTTTCCTGTCACCATTGTTTTAATATGAAAGTTAACAAAACCATTATATCTAACAATTCGTTTTAGCACTCTGTCCATCAGTGAACACAGAAGACTATGTCTGAAAGGTAAAATACTAACTTAGAACAATAATCAGCTTTCACCAGTTAAGTGAAACTTAATTTATTTT
Source organism: Vanellus vanellus (assembly GCF_965231255.1). Classification (NCBI taxonomy): domain Eukaryota; kingdom Metazoa; phylum Chordata; class Aves; order Charadriiformes; family Charadriidae; genus Vanellus; species Vanellus vanellus. The sequence goes on along the minus strand of NC_138908.1, from coordinate 40,083,159 downwards.
TTTTAATGGGATAGGATAGCTTTCTCTCAAAGTAAAACATGCCAAAAGTTACACAAATTTATCCTTCACATAATAGTTTTGACAATACCTATATAAATAACCTATTTCTGGTAACAACTTAAAAATCTATTTCCTGTAGTTGCAGTAACACCCAGTATTACAGTAGTGGAAACAAAGGAGGAAGAACTGTTTTTAATTCATCTCAGCAGCACACTGGGTTTGATCAAGGTTCAGCACAGTAACAGTGCATTCTCAATTGTCTTCCTATAGACTCATTGCTTTTGACAAGGGTAGAACAAAGTGTCAAAAAAAAAATTGACAACACCTGTCACAGACTAAAGCACATTATATCAGTTAACTGCAATTCTACAGACATCCAGTAACTCTTTAAAACAGGGTACTTTACCATGTAAACTTGTTAATGAAACACTTCTTAGTTAACATTTATTAGTATTTAATAAAAGAAAGAAAACATTTTTCAAACGACATGTTATCTGTAAAGCAACTCCTTGTTATCAGTTTAAAACAATGAACAAAATCAAGAGACAGGTAGCTTGTATTTGGGCCTTGCAAATCCAAGGTATTACTACTACTGTTGTAAGATAGGCCTGTACGCATGTGCTAATTTCCTTGTCTAATCTTGACGCATTCCTTGGTTTCACTTTCACACATTTTACTTAGATCTATTTTTAAAGCTATATAATATTCAAATTGTGTAGTTCTTTCCCACTGTCATATTATACTTGAACATCTTGAACATACAAATTAGCGGGGAAAAAAATTGTACTGTTAGGTTCCTGAATGATAGTTTTACTTGTTAGGTGCTTGGTAACTATTAACAGGGAGAGATGTAATTACAGACATTTAACAAAGCTTATGAATACATACATAATTGAACATAAGAGTTGTCCCACTGAAATTGCAATAAAAAGCAATCTTAGTTATGTAAATACTTCCTGACTGCTGTACTGCTAACAAAAAAATGTCTTCTTATTTATTAAGTAGGTTTTCAAGAAAACAAGGACATCTGAAACAACAGTCTAATTTACACTTACAACTTAGAAAAATCATTATTTTATAAGGAAGCTCATATATTAGGCTTCAGTGCAGGAATTCCTTCTACAACAAGCTTTAGAAAATTCCACAACAGAAGTTTTGACTCATTTATAACTTACTGGAACAGTCAGTTGCACCACTGTAATACATCTGGGCTACTTTAACAAAAGAAACACATGGCTATTCTTAAAGCAACAGAACATACTGACATTACTTGTAACAGAAATGTGCATATAAAGTAAAAGAGTCAACACACTCCCAGCCTCCAAGAAAAGCTTACATGACTTGATCCTTTCCAAAACAGAGTTCATGAGCAAAATTTTAACTAGTGGAAGCATGACAAAGCTCTTAAAAACCTGAAATTACTATAATAAAGGTTTTCCCCTATTTTACTAGTTTCTTTTTTGTACAACAAAAGCAAGTGTCTTTGCCCCTTTACTCTAAAACTCTACTCAGTTTGCTTGAGCAAATTATGGAGCACCTCAGCGTAGGTACAGCAGTGAGCAGTATGTTCAAGCACTGGTTACAGTTAATACCTGGAAAGATGCATGGACTGGGGGATGAACAACAAACAGTTATTTCCACAGTAACAGCCACCAGTTATTTACATATTCAGCTAATCTGTTCTTAATCAGCTTAATGACTAGCTAAGAGATCCTTATCTCTCTGAAAAGTCCATTCTTAGTATTTTGAAAAAGCAATGAAATTGTAGCGGAAAAGGTCAGAGTAATCAAGCTAAAAAGCAAAAATAGTCCATAAGATTCTGAGCTCTGATGAGCATGTATTTGGTATTTTGGAAGCCAAATAGGAGAGAACAAAGCAGATGAAAATTCAGACCTGAAACAAAGATGGAAGGGATACAAGAAAAGACTGAAGGGAGTTCCAAAGAAATGTTGTACAGGGTTGACTTCTCCCCCTCCCCAAGTTTCATACAGGTAAAGAAAGGTGATGAATGGCATTGTTACTGCTGTTGAAAAAAATATGTACTTCAATTGTATGCTGAATTACTGTATATGTGAATAATTAACCTATTGCCGTGTTCAAAGATAAACTTGTTATAACTGGGTCACAAAAACGATCTTCCCATTGTCAAAATTCCATCTTTCACTGTAATTCAGGATTACAGCTGTGTTTTGAGTAGATTTACATCAAAAGGAGTTAACTGGTTCCATTAGAATATTGAAACTAAAGCTGCTAATACTGTAAGTCTAAGTATTTCCTATCAAACCTAAATTACGAGCTTAGTTCAATAAGTTAATAGTTCAATAAAGCTAAGTGAGAATTAAGTAGTTCAAGAATTAGACATCAAGATTATAAATCAACCAAAAATGACATATTTTTATGCTTATGAGTTTTGGACTGCAACCTTCACACCAAATTTTAAAACTTACCTCATCACTGGGATCTTGCATTGCTTTTTTTCCAGAAGCCTGATCAGGTGGCAATTCATTGAGCTCCACATTAAAGAGAAAGAAAATAAAGCCATACAGTGCTGGTCCCAGACCATTGCACAGACCTCTTATTCCAGTTATTATTCCTTGGACAACGCCTAATGAAGGGAAGAAAAAAAAAAAAATGAGTAGGATCTTTTTTAATCAAGAATTAAACACTCAGAGCCAACAGCTCTGAGTGTATTCTAATGGCTGTTCCAAAATGGCACATTTCAATTATTTCTCCATACTAAGATCTTAAGAAATAGATTGAAGACTGCTTTGCTGAATTAAAATAATCCTCTGCAGGACCATAGTTCTGTCGCTGTACTTGCATGCTACTGAAAGCAATATAAGTTTTGAATATGAGGGGCTAAATTTATGGACAAGTCTAATTTTCTGTGTTAGAGTTCTTCCACCCTCACCCAAGCTTACAATGAAGAAAGCAGTGATTAAGTGTGGTACCTGCTCAATTTATTTTCAGCTGAAATTTAGAGTAATATATAGTGTGTGTTAAAGGTTGTTATTGGCAAAATATGCATAAACTGTAACATTTATTCCTTGCACCTGTCTAAAACCACAATTTATTTAAGTACCAAGTAACTTATTCAGGACAGTAAAATCAGCAGTACTGCATTAAATTCATAACACTAGATTGGTTGCAGTTTTACATTAGATTATTGTCCCACACGATCACTGTCCCACACAATATCCTGGTCTCTAAATTGAACAGACATGGATTCGACAAATGGACCACTCGGTGGATAAAGAACTGGCTGGACGGTCACACTCAAAGAGTTGCGGTCAACGGCTCGATGTCCAAGTGCCTATGGCAGGGGGGTTGGAACTCGATGATCTTCAAGGTCCTTTCCAACCTAAACCATTCTATGATTCTATTTTAGAAGCTTAATTAATCAAAGTTTATGCGTATATTTCTGTTTCGACTTCATTAAGTTATGGTGACAACAATGCAAAAAGTTTTTCCAAGATCTTACAGATTACGATTCTACAGAACACTATTTTTACAATGTTAGTAGTCTGTGCATCCCCTTCCTTCTTAAGGCAGTAACTTGTAAAATGAAAGGAAAGAAAAAATGCCAAATAGAAAGTTCAAGGTATTTCTTCATATGTTGACATGTAAGCTTAAAATCTTTGTGCCACTAGGTGGCAAAACTTCACTCTAGAACTTATTGTATGCCTGAGCTATTAACAGTAGTTTCCTCTATGTAAAATGAAAGATCAATGACCTGTCAACGTAACTGAACTATTCATTTCATGACTTAAATAGAAAACAAGTCTTTTAAAACTCTTTTAAACATCTCTATTATAAACAAAAACAGGGGAGAGCAGAATGATTAAAAAAAGCTATATAAACCACTGTCTTTTACACTTTTCAAATTCAATTGAAATCTGCCTCGTAGAACTTTTCTACCTCCCATTATCTAACTTCAAGTTGTACAATGTCAAAGCAAGATGGATACATATGAATAAGTACAGGGTTAAATTCAGTTACCACGTGCCAGTGCTATACTTTGTGATGACTCCTTCCATCACAATTTTAAATGAAGTTATTGCTGACTGTTCATTCCCCTTCGCATCAATGCCAACTAATTTTTCTGTCTTCTCAGATCAGCTATTTATATAAGCTGCCTTTTCTATTCCTTGAAAATCTGAAGTATTATAGCAAATAGGCAAACTTTTCAACATAGAATACAGCTTCTTGTATAGCCTTATGTGAATCTGGTAAGACATGATTTTAGTTTCCATTAAAAAGATCATATTGTTACATCCTCACTATTTACTTAAACAGTATTACTTTAAAAAAAAAAAGAGGAAGGAAAAAACATGAAAGTTACCACATCTGGTTTTGTTGCTTTTGTAGTACTTTTACAGGAACTAAAAGTAGTTGGTCAGACAGAAACTACACATTTTGCAATGCAAATTTGATAAATTTGTGTACCTCCTTCCTTTCTACATAGACTGGCAGGCTTACACAGCTACTACCAAAAAAACTCATTACTCATCAACATATTTGAAAAGTACACCTAGATAAGCATTCTTCTTTCTAGACAGAAGAGTCATCCAAGAAAGCAGTCCGATGCTGAAACAGAAATTCATTCAATACTCACCTTGTTGATCTGACTCTGCATTTCGTGAAACCAGAGCACTGATTGCTGGGAACGTAATGCTTGACATTGCTGCTACAGCTCCTGCTGCCCACATCATCCTGTGTTAAATGCATAATTCAAATTAAAAACGAGACTGCCCATATAATTACTCCCCACCCCCCAAAAAGGGACAGAAAGGTACACTCAGTAAAGTCTTAATGCCCTTCTGAAAGTACTCATTAAAATACCGAAAGACTGGAAATTATCTGGTCAGGGCCTTCTTCCTGCTCCCCTTGGAACAGAAGCGCATTCGATTCTTCACTAGCTATTGCAGCAGAAAAGAAGGGAGTGGGAGTGAAGTGATGCACAGGCTTTCCCTCTCCAAAGGCTGCACAAAGGAACATTTCACAGGGTGGCCCAGTGAGGCTGTACTCTAACTTTTATAACTCACTGGGAAGTGCTCTGATAAAGAACAAGCATTCATCACTGTCGGTAGGGCAAACATTGTAAAGAAAAAGCTGTTCCAGCTTATGGTTCTAAGTCACTTTACTCACAGTTTTTCCAACAAAAGAAGCTCTAGATAATTTCCAAGACCAAATATAGTTCCAGTAAGAAAATTACATTAGAAAAAAAAAAGGAAAAAGTAGAGGTCCAGTAACTGATCAGAATGGTTCTAGTGGAATTACTGGAGAGAACATACTACTTACTAGCTTGTGAGTTTAAGAAAAAGTTTTAACCACATTTGTTGACATAAAACTCAGTGGACCAAAATGGTGCAAAGACTTCTTTTTCAAAAGGGCTGTTAGTCTGCAACTTACACTATAAACCTGGAAAATGCTATCATTCCTACATGAGCAAAATACAGACTAAACTTTGGTAGTGTAATGCAAATAAGAATGCTTAATTCACTGAATATTTAAATACTCATGATGACAAAACTAAATGGTAGAACTTCTTGGAAAAACATTTTCAGTTCCTTAATAGATATATATCTATGAAAATGCATGCTTACCAAGACTGAGATCCAAAACCATACCAAGCCAACTGAAGGATTTGAAAGCCAAGGCCAAGGAGAACTGTATTTTTGTTACCTATCGACCTCATCAAGATACTGAGAAACACAGTCTGCAAGAGAAATTGGTTCATCCACAAGTTATTTTAAAAAGCCAGATTACTAAAGGGGTTTCTCCTTCTACACAAAATAATTCAGAAGACTTTTCAACTGCTGAGGAACTTCACACTACTCATGCTCTTAATACAGGGGAAGTCAGTCCAAAATGCAGACTAGTCATATCAACATTTGATGTACAGACATTCTTAACTACTAAAGAGTTTCTATTTCAGGACATTGACAAACACATCTATTGCCTTTTCTACGGACATTATATCTCAGTGTCTGTTTCTATTGTAAACAGGCTTTTGTTTCCACCTCTACTATTGTGTTTCATTACAGACTAAAGCATTCCACAATAAATGGTGGTAACAAGTTAAGACAGTACAGGCTGGATATGGGTTGAATTGACCAGTATCTACAAATAATAGAGAAAAAAAAAAAAAAAAAGACTGCTAGCGCAGAAAAAAGTAATCTCTAAATCTCTAAGTTAGATGAACTGCTATCCGAATTTACAATTAAAACCAACAAGTAAATCCTGCTGCTTTTCCAACATCACTGCATGCATTGAAATTTAGCCAAGGCCAATTCCTAGGCATCTTTAACTACAATTTCTGGTGACTCTTTACACCACTCGTATGACCTTTTTATTTGCACATGGAAACTAATCCTAAAGGAAGACTACTGTTTTTCATCCGTTAGAAGTGCTATTGCTAAGGAGTAAGCAGGACCCAATTCAGATACAACAGCAATACACTCATGGCAACAAACAGACTGTTCCTAGTAAGGCAACATCCACATAGACAACTTCATTCAATTAACAGTGCATACGTTTTTCTTTAACATGAGAAACTCAGTGATGCAGCAGTAAAAAGCCAGAGAAAAGGAACCAGAAGGACTGCAGAGCAAAGCACACTTCCTCTCTCATGCACATCTTCCTAATAGTAGTTTTCTTGTTTCTCATTCTTAGACAAAACTAGTTTGAAAGCTAAATAGCAAAAAATACAGCAATTCTATCTGCATGTGATCAGTTCTTTCTGGAGATACCCAACATGCCAACACAAATTAGTATTTATGAAGCAAAGCTTATTTCAATAAAGCTGCACTCGTCAAAGAGTTCAAAAATCAATGCAGTTTCCTCATTTTAACAAAGAATGTTATGAACTAGAAGGGCAGATATTTTAGAGATTTTTAGCAAAAATACTGGTCTGAAGAAAATATGACTGGCAAATGGGAGTGCATAGAAAAGCATCAGAACAAACCACGGAGCAAGGATTAAAATAATGGTTTGTATTGACAAGGAAGGACACCACTGACACCAGTAAAACCGGTAAACACTGATGAATGTGTTGCTTCACAGTGAGACCTCCCATCTGCTAAGGATGGGAACAAGGTTACAGCACATTGTATGTGCCATTCACCTTCCTGTTATCAAAACAGGAAGAACTGTACCCATAAAGATACCAAAGATCACATCATAAAAACTGTTTGATTTCTAGAAGGCATAAAGGACCTGTCCAAAAACACAGCTCCCTGTTGCCAATTAAGAGATATGAAAACAATATGCCAAGGCCTCACAGTTCCTCAGCCTCCATGCTGAGCCTAAGTAACCCTGGACAGACCATGTCAATTCTTTCATTGTTTGTATGCAACTTTGATAGCACAAGACAATACAGCAGGGACAAGTAACATGATTTTTGCTTAAAAGAACACATTTCCCTTTGAGAAGGCCTTGCATTAAGTAACCAATTTCCTACATGATTTTTATTTATTTAAAGCCAGAGTTCCAGTAAATTTACTGATCTAAGCTTAGCAATTTTTGTTTCATTCTCTGATGCCTGGGTCCAGTATTTCTAAGGAAAGCAGATTTAAAGCAAGACATTTATGGAGACTGTATATGCACATTTAGTGAACGCATGGTGTTCTGGCACTTTAGAGTAAGAAGTTTATAGACAAGCTTAATAGTCAGAAGAGCAATCCTCAGCATTCAGTTTGAACTGTTTAATGGAACAGTGAAAAGAATAAAGCTTACCTGAGCTACTATAGACAGAATGCCTACCGCAGCTATAAATGCCGCAATGCTAGCAGATCCAAAACCTATAATCTGAAGAGAAACAGAAAATACATAAAACAAATGCCAAACACAATCCAGGACAGTCACTAGCAAAGAGATACCTTATTCAAAGAAAACACCGATCCCTGCTTATAATCTAAATCCGTACAGGAAGAGTCCACTTTTGAGAGTAATCCTTAACTCGACTGCTTGCCAAGAAATCCACGTAAGAAAAAAAAAAACTGCCTTAAGAAAAAGGAGACTGAGGAAGTCACGTATCTGGAAACTGAAGTTCTCTATCCCCTCCCACAAACACAATAGCTCTTCAACAGGCAAGATCCCACCTCGAGAGATATAAACTGCTGTACTGAATGGGAAAAAAGGTCTGCTTAACATTATGAACACATGCTTAAGCTATGGCAGAGTTTACACATCAGGAGTCAAGTGTCATTCAGTTATTGGCTTACAAAGTACTCTGCCTTTACTTTTTAAAGCTGTATTTGCCAGAAACCACTTCTCTGAGCAAAGTCTTAAAAAAAAAAAAAGAGGTCTTAGGGAATAGTTATTTAATCATCCTTTTTAAGATGTGAAGACACCAACATTTACCTGTCGCAAGTACAGAAAAAAGCTAGAATACTGGCCAGCCTCAGGCAGATAGGAGAGAAACACTGTAATGCAGATCGGGAGAACCGTAGAATCTTTTCTAACCTTCTTCAGAGACTGTAAAACACAGAAACAAAACAAGTATTGGAACATTTATATAAAGTATAGTGAAAGCATAAAGAAAGCTTAAGGTATATTCACATTTTTAAAATCCATTTTTACCCACACATACGAGTCAAAAGAATTACATATGGAAACAGTTAAGCTGAAGTTTAAGTTAGAAACAACCCTCTGTTATCTAAGGTTTGTAGTATCCAATTCTTTTGTTTCTGTTCAATTCTTGAAGCTACTGTTCAGTGTCAAATTATGAGTATTCACAGGAAACAGAATCATATAATATCTAGGAAAATGCGTAATATCTTTTAATTTATGTCCATAATAATCTGTTCCGAAAGATGCTAGCAAATAATACAGCCTCATTACAACGGTTTCTCTTACCAAATTAAGAGAGTACCTTTGCTTGTACATTTCTTATACTTGTTCACCCATAATATATATCAGTTTGAGTAACAAATAAATTGTGGAAAACAAAGTCTTTAACTGCAGTCTTTCAAGCATGTCACTCATCTCTCAACATTCACAGCCAATTCCCAGCAGGATGGATCTCATGAAGAACAATCACTCTTTCCTCTCAAGATAGCAAGGTGTAACACAAACACAAATTAGTTGAGTAAGTGTGAATAAGTGAACAAGTTGCTGAAAAGACTGCATGATACATTTCAACACTTCCTATATATGCCTGTAGAAAAATCAGGCTTCATAGATCCATTCTATATTAAAAAGAAATCACATATAACCAAAAGAAGAATTCAACAGTGGGGAGAGATTGCCAACCTAAAGTACAAAGCACAAAATGAATCTGGAAAAGTCTTATAATTCTGTAGCAGTGTAAGAATTCAGCATTTCTCTTACAATAAAACAGATTAAGTTAGAAAAGCAAAGCATTTTCCCTTTAGATTTCACACTAAACATCGTTTCCAATTCAAGAATCATTTAATCCACATGGTTTGGTTTTGGTTTTTAAATGTAGCTTCATCTTTTCATGCAAGAGTAGAGAACAGAGATTATGGCATACTGAATAATCAAGCTAACGATAAGATTAAAGATTTCTCAAGATTACAAAATACAACTAATTACTATTATTAATTAATCATCAATTATTTATTAATTACTTATTGAATTGTATCTTACTGCAAAAGGGTCTGCTTGTTCCCATGATATAGAAGCTCCCCATGAAGCAGGCCTCATTTTTTCTGGCAGAGATTCTGGTACAGCTAGCAGGATGAAGCAGATGTCCACAACAGCCACCAATGTGGCCACCAGTACGACAAGATTATCTCCATAGCTGGCTGACAGGTATGCTCCAATGGCAGGACTAGTTACCAAACTTGCTGCAAAGGTGGCAGATACCTATGCACAAGAACAGTTTACAAACTTGTCAAAGTGGTTATTCTGCCTTTGCAAAAAAATGAAGTAGCTTGCTCAACACCACCACCCCTCTCAGAAGAACGGTTTCAGAACACCAGTCAAAATTTAAGCTTAAAAAAATAATAATTATGATGCTAAATATGGGTCCAAATAAAGTTTGTCCAACGTCCTCCACAGCCCATCATACGAGACAGGACTTGCAGTCAAAGAGCAAGTTTGGCTCAAAGGGAAATAGCTCTTACTTTCAAAGACTATAACGATTTTTGTTTCCCAATTATGAATTTGATGAGATTTCACTGAAAGTTGCCAGCACATCTAAATGTCTGCCTAAGTGAACCTGAGCCACAGCACTCTGGGTAATACACAGAGTAATATACAATGCCTTTGTTAACACTTTGCATTTTAAACACATAGCTATCACAGGATGGCAAACTAGATCATTAGCTTTGACAACTTCAGCAACTCCTATATTGCTTCATACTATGTTGTAGTGACATGCAGATACTAGTAGATTACTTACTATATTCACATACAGTGGAACATGATGAAAACTCAAGTGCTATAGCTAAATTTCACTATAGAAATCATCAGAAAGTATTAGAATAAAGCTAGCTTGTTTGGGTTTTTTTAATTACTACTCTTTTCCAGACACCAAAATAAAAACGCTTTGCATAACTATTTTACAGAGTAAGAACACAAGCTAGAAATATATCTTTATTCCAAGCTAGAAAAAAATCCTAAGGAAAAGGTATAACAAACAAACTGATTTTAGAAAGAGATACAGACCTAATTAAAACAACTGCACTTTTGTCTATCACTTTCTAGACTTTTAGATCAAGCTGTTTCTGTTAACAAAAAACTGTTTGAAGGCAGGCAAATATATGCTTTAAATATACTTTTTGCCCTCTCTACAGGCAAGAGAAATAAAGTGGGAATTCCAGAACTTTTAAACCTGTTTTGTGTTCTGCTACAATACACAGAAGTTTGGTTCAATGTAATTAAGTCCTTTATTTTCTCAACTGTTAAATCAACATCTGATGAATCAATATGTCTGTAAGGCTAAAAATAAAGGGAAACCTTAAGACCTCAAAGTACAGATAGCCAAGAATCAAGTCCATGAACCTATCTATCCATCTATCTGTATAGTGACAACAGAGGCACAGAGATGAAGGGATAAGTGATATTCAAAGGCTAAGGGCATCTACCAATGGGTCTCCAAAACCTAAAACAATACAGATATTCATGAAAGCAGGAATTATATTATTACTGGAAAGGCTAGTTGTACTAACTGAACTATTATCCTCTTCTCCTGCTAATTAATAAAGGTCATGACTGAGTTACTAAAAATACTGTATTATGCATTTTCACCCTTATGCCTGTTCTGACTATAGAAAAAGCCCTTCTACATTAAAAAGAAGTAATATAAACTAAAAGTGCAATTTACAGGTGGAAAGATATTGCCAGATCAAATATTAAATAATTTGCATTGCGTTTAACAATATTTCTTGTTCTGCCTTCAAACCTTAAAACATGTTTTGTTACACATGCCCTCTATGCAGGTGAAGTTGTCAAATTCTTATTCTGTTCTTATATGTACAGAGCAGTCTGTGCAGCAGTAAAAACTCTGAATTAGATTTCCTAAACTCTAATACAGTGCCTTGATGCATGGTTCATTCCTTTCTCTATCAACATCAGTACATTAATCAGGAAACAATCTGTGCATCAAAACACAAGTTCAATACGAAGGTCATAATCTGATCTTTTTTTTCCAAGTTTAGTGTATCTTACCAGTCCATAGGCTGTAATTCTTTCATGTTCTTGTGTTACATCAGCTACATAGGCAAATATTACAGAAAAGGTAACAGAAAAGATTCCAGATACCGAAATCATAGCGAAGTACCACCTAATGATTTAAAAGCAACAATTAGAAAGTTTAAGCTAAGACCCCCTGCTTTTCTCTTACTAACTAACCAAGTTTGTATTTAATCTATGAGAAGTGTTCCTCAAGAACTAAGATAGAACTTTACTGGAGACAGAGTGACTGTGTAGCCTCACTTAAATATTGGAAAACAGCATTTTATTTTTTTTTTTATATTCTGTTATTTTATATCAGCCTAAAGAAGAAGTGGCCCCTTCAGGACATGGTATCTATACATTTTCACACTCTCAAAGCTGAAGCAAGTTTAAGTTATGAAAAAGGAATTTTCTTAGAACTCAGTTTCTTAAGCAGTTAAGGAATAGACTATCATATATAAAATGCTTCCGAAGCTGAACTCTGAATGCATTCAGTGTACACAAAGTTCTTTTGTAATCCTGCTAAGTTTCACCAAGAATGTAAATGAAACTGAAAGCAAGTCAATTCCACTCTGTTAAGACTTCAAAGTTGTTTAATCAAAGTTAAAAGATCTCACTTGCAGTAATTATACTTTTCTGTGGTCAATAAATTCTAAGCTTCATGTAGCTTTAAAAATATGTTGGGTTGTTTGTTTTTTTGTTTGTTTTTTTTTTGTTGTTGTTGTTTTTTTTTTTTTTTTTTTTTTTTTTACTGTCAGCCCTCAGGAGAAAAAAAGATTAACAGCTGAGCTTAAAACTGTGTTAGACAGGGTTATCAAACCATTTCAATTACTGTTATACTTGTGTGAATACAGCACCTAAAATCACATTTGGTAATTTCTGCTTTTAAGATACAAGTTTTAACACTTTTTAAACAAAAAAGCTCCAGAATAATGCAATTGCATCTTGAAAGGAAAGTGGCTCTCTCTTGTCTTATTGTCCTTCTTCCACTTCCCCAAACTACTCCTCTGATTCGATTTCTGCTGTACTGACAAGCTCACTGCTGCAGTCTGTACCACTTACCATGGACTTATCCTCATTAACGGAATTGGGGCACAGGTGAAGAAAACTGTAAGAAGAAGAAAAGATTTTCTTCCCCATGCATCTGATAGAGCACCTATTAACGGAGCACTGAGAAAGGACAAAAAACCCTGTGACAGAAGGAAAACAATTAATATATCTATATTCACCTTTCCAAGTTTAACCACAATATAAAAAAAGGACTAAAATTGCAATTTGATTTGAAATTAAACACAAAATCAAAGATAAATGAAATTGTACACAATTTCGTCTACACTCTACTTTTCTGTGACTCTGACATTTTATGTTTCAAATCTATTAAACCTGAGTGCATTCAAAAAAAGAGGAGGCATGCATTTTTTCAATATAGAAGTACCACAGACTGCAAAGCTTCTTAAAAATCCCCAAAATCTACAGTGTAGTTTCACAAAGCATATCTTCTTAGCACCTATCACGAGACTTAGTGCTAGATCGCCAAACTAAATTCCCCTCCAATTTGAAATATCTTAATGGAGAGTTTTGCGTAATTTAACTGTTTCCTGAAACAAATTAAACAGAACACTTACTGCTTTATACTACATATTTGTCACGTACAGGACATTTGTATATTGCAAGAACTATGAGGACCATTTGAGCAAGCTTGACAACTTGAGACAGTGGAACACTATAATGATATTCCAGTGGCAAAAATCAGACTTACAGGTACAGCTGTCGTGGAAAATATTGACTAAGGATCAAATACTAGATTTTTCAGCATTTTATAAAGCCCTAGATCTGAGCCTCAAATCTGTTCTGTATTACACAGAATTAAAATAAGCAAAGCTTTCCACAGGTTTAACTGCAAAACCTCCAGAATAGATGCATCATCCTCCTAATTAGTATATTGTTCTCTAAGCAATCCAACTCTGCCATAAATCCAAACGTTAGTAAATACATGGTTCTGTAAGCACTTCAATACACTAGAGGTCTCCTTCAGCTAACTTTAACTAACCTCTGCTATTCAAATATACTTAGCTTCAAGTTTAACATATGCATAGAGAATACTGTACTAAATCACTATTCTGCCAAATCCCAATAAACAACTCTAATTCCAATGATTTCAGTAAGTACATTGAGAGCAAAACCTGTAAAGCCAGGCCACTAGATCCTAGGAAAGTTAGATGCCTTAGCTGAAATTAATATTTTTGCTCCTTAGAGTCAGATTTCAGTAGAATACGAACTAATGTGTTCTGCTATCACCTAAAACACTTTTGATGTTTCATGAACAACATTTTAAAGAAAATATTGGACAGTGAAGTGCAAGCTCACTCTGGTCCATGCTCCCCTGTTTATTATACCTGTTAGAGCAATACATACATTTCGGCCATCATATTAATGCACTTTTCTACAGAGCTGCTCTGTAGAAAATATATGAGGAACTCTCCATTCACTACTTTTAAGTGATACTCATACCACACTGTGAACGAATGGCGTTGACAGAAAACACCAAAAGGAACATGACCTTTGTTTTTCTAAGAGAACAATGCAAAGTTAACTTCCTCTTTCAGTTTGAGACAATCCACCATGAAAGATATCAAGACAGCAAGTCCATCTAAAAGAGGTCATGTTCTTACAGCTAAAAACAACACTTTGGATTTGTTACAGAATACAATGCTAAACAATTTCTGGGTGCTATAAATTAACTTAGTCATAAGGTACTGAGAGGCTTCAAAGCACTTAGTGTAACACAGTTAGCAAAGAAGAGACTTTCAAGTTTTAGCTATGCTAGGGAAATTTTGCAAGCTTTCTTTTGTGGCAACAACCCAGCATAACCACTATGTGACTGCAGTGGTATAAATAAGCTACAAGCTGCCCTGAACATCTTGACCATCACAGACAATGCTCAAAAACCGGTAAAAAAAGACTAGGAAAAAAAATAAACAACCCTACTGAAAATTAGCTTTTGTACCATATCTTGGACAAAATCACAGTGTTTTAAGTGCTTCATTTTTTATCTCAATGGTATCATCATGGCTGCACTAATCTGCTTTTGATATAAATCATCTAACAATAGGAAGCAGACATTAAAAACCTAGCTCCATTCTCAGAAGGATCCTTATCAAGATTTCAATAGATATAACATGTACCTATTCAAATGAGAGTAATTTAAACTTCTGAGAAATATTCCACTTGTTTCAAGATGCTACCATTCAGCAGTAAATCTTGAACTAAACCCAAGAATACAACCATTACAATGAAAAAATAGTTTAAGAATTAACTACATTCTCAGGGGTTTGGATGTTTTTATGGAGAATGAAGGACAGACAAATTACAATATAGGAACACACAAAATATTTATATCAGGGTTTTAAAAATTCTTACCTTAACACCTTGAATAAGACCATTCATTAAAAATGTATGATGGGAAAATGTTTCATGTAAGACCTGATGGAGGAAAAAAGCATTACTTGAATCAGAAGAGACAGGAGAAAGTTGATTCAAAGTTTAAATTTGATTTGTAAAACAGGATAGCTCTATTGGGACACGTTAAAGTATCTTATCCCAGAATTATACTCTTATTTCTCTTCATTAAAAAATAAAGACAAGGTTTAATATCAATTTATTGGCATAACTCCCTCTGTTGGCACAGACCACACTGTACTGCAGAGATAGTTTGGTTTGGGGTACTCGGGTCAGAAAGGGGATCAATGTAATGAGAAAACATATCCATGTGGTACCAACCACAGAATTTTTGAGGTAGATAATTCCCTTCAAAAGGTTGACTCAATCATTGTTACTAATTGAGAGTGAAAATGAGATTCAGCTAATTTAATGTCAAGAAAAAAAGGCATTATATCCACACTGCCCAAAAAGGCACCGAGAAAACTGTTTCTGAACTAATTGTGCATATTCAACAGTCATACCATTAGAAACACTTCTGATGAACAAGCAGATGCTTATAAATACTAACAAGTTATGAGTGTTTCATGTATCCTTTAAGTACAGCTATGAATTCATTTAAGGTGCTTTACCAGCAGTCTTAATTCAAGGGCAAGCATGTTAATCTATACTAAACAGATTTACCATAAATACGCAAGAGAGTTAAAAGGCCTCACAGGTGCTACTGTGTCGATTAAAAAAGCTATAGCAATGATCAAAGCATATATGCACACACACTTCAAATTTGTTTGCTGTTTTTATCTATAGATGAGTGCTAACAACTACAAAAATTATTTATATGCATGTTGAGAAAGCCACTAGCCTGAAAAAACACAATACTTTAGTGTCACTGAAAAATACCAGCATCATTTTTCCAAGGAATCTCAATCATTTGAAATGCTCAAATTCTAGGTTTCATAAAGATGGTTCTTCCCAGGTTAACTACTGGTCAGATAATTCTGCTTATTTACACCCCTTTTTCCTTCTGGTCTCATCTTCTGTTTAGATATTTAAAACAATTTTGCACCTGTTTGGCCACTGATTTTATGATAAGAATAAAGAAAAAAAAGTCAGGGTTCAAATCAGAGATCTAGAAAGAAGACGTCTTCCAAGTCAAAAAAAAAGGAAGCAGTCATCTCACAGAGTCAAATTTAATTATCTTTCTGTAAAGTTTTTTCCAGTATTTTTCATGGGACGCAACCACTGCTGCTGTTGGTTCAAGCTTGTGAAATTAATTTCTGACAAGAAAAATGCAAGCTGACAAACTGTTAGAAGGAACTGCCTTACTCAAGTTCTATCAATAGAAATATTTACATATTCAGAAAAAGATTATATTGAAGACAGAATATGCCATTAAGTGACTAATATTGCTCCTGGTGATTAATACCAACATACAACTACATAAAAGTAATGAGTATAAGCTTTGGGTAGTCTGTGAGCAAAATAAGCCTTTGTGTGCTTTATAAACACTTTAAATCTTTTCTCCTCTAAGTATAGTGCCATGTAACAAACACTAGAGCTTTGCTGACAGATGTCAAAAGGAGTGAAAAAGTAATCTAAAAAATGAACTTTAAATAATGTCAGCTATCATAGAATACAATTTATTTTGATAATACACAACATTTTAATCTGATTGAATATTGACAATGATCTGGAGAATCACCACACAACCAGAAAAAACTTGAGTTACCATAAGCTTTGATTAACAGGCCAGACATTTCCATTTCTGCCTTTCCTATCAGACAAACCTGACTGAACAAAAGCAGGCAGCTGGCAGTTCAAAGGCTGAACCTTGCTCATAAGAAAGCTCTAAACGACTAGTACTAGTACTGCTGGCTGATCAGCAGGCCAAGGTAAATTATGACAAGACAGAAGGGTGCAAAGTAACAAAACAGATTTGAAATTATTTAAAACAAACATCAGTCTTTCAGTTTGTGGAAAGCTGATTACAAATAAAGATGATTGCCTCCCAAGTACACAAAATTAAGTCATTTACACCTGTGTAAGGTAAGTTACACCATTATATGTAACTCAGTGCTTTTAATTAAGTTTTCAATCCAATACAACAGCCTCGTCAGTATTGAAGACCACATAAGAGAGGAACACAACATTCAAAATACAAGACATTCAAGACAGTGACTGTACTGAATCCACATACTTCAGTCAAAATAAGAATTTCGCTTTACATTACAAGTGTTTCATAACACTCATTAGACACAGTGCAATGATAAATACTAATTTCAAGAATTAACATTTCAGCTGCAAGTGACATAGTTCCACGTGAATTTGTACTGTTTCAACTGGAGTACACCATTGAAGAACCCACATAACATACAGTTTTTATTAAAGTGGAGGTTTTTTTGAAGACTGCTTAAGAATTACTATTTGCACATTAGCCCTTTAGATGACAAGTGTGAAGCTAGGACAACTTGAAGTTGAACATTTTGGTCAAGAAAAAAAGGCAAGAAAAAAAAAAAAAAACAAGAAACCAGAAAGACTACCCAGTAAGTTTCCCCATATTTTGACAGTAGCAAAACAGCATGACAGGATGGTAATTTAGTGAGACATCTACTTTATGGAAATTTGTTAACTGTTTATATGGACTCGTTTATCATTAAGCTATGTATATCAGTGATTGTCTTTGGGAAGATTAGACAAACAGCTTTCAAGAGTTATGTAGCGGATTTATTTGGAGTCTGCGGACAGAAAATAACTAACTCCAAGGTGTTTCAATCCCACAAGACCTTGCTCGTCATGTATTCGAAGTGCTCTCAGGTATTATCTGATTAAAAACTGGACTAACAGACTTCTGATGACTTCTCTTCAGCAGGCCTGATTCCAATGAATAAGACCCATGTCTTCAGATGAAAGGCTTCACATCCTATTACCAAACACTCAAATTATCTATTCATCTGGAAAATAACTGCATTCCAGAAGAGATTAAATACTTATCCATTTCTTAGATTAAAGCCTTTAAATTTTACTTCAAGTTACATGCTGGCAAAACAGCCGGCCCACAATAGCATACAAAAATTTACTAAGAGATACCTAGTTTATTCAATTGTTATGACTGAAAGATTAATTGAACTATGCAGTCTCATAAGCAGCCAGCATTACCAGACAGACTTTCATTAATACACTAAACTAATGTTACTCTAAAAGGCAAATAAAGGTTGAGGAGTACAGTGTTTTGCTAATTTACTTTTCACTATCTTTTAGTCTTACAGCAGTCCAGGTCTCAGTTGTAGTATACAACTATGACACAGTGTTGAATGTTAAGACTCCTGGAATTCAGTTAATGAGGTAAGCAGGTGGTGTAAAACAAATTAAAACCCCAATCCCTAAGAATTAGCAAGTTAACTTGTGTTATTCCTGCCAAGATGACAGCTGATCAGTGATACTTACCGTTAGCATTGGAGTTGTCAAGAGCCCCCAGGCAAAGAATTCTAGAAATATGACCACCACCGCATGGTACACACTTGGCCGACCAATACCTTGTTGCTAAGAAAGAAAAACAGACACAGTGGTTGTACACATCCAGTTCATTACATGTGCAAAGATCTCTTACAAACATATTTTGAGCATAACCAGCTTTCAGGATGACCTACTACCCAACCCTTGGGAACAATATGAAGCCAAACAAGGGTGGAGAAAAGTTATTACAAAACAACTAAAGATCTCCAGGGAACTTAAGAAAGTTTGTTCCCTCAAACTCTTGCTGACTGAAAAGAACCCATTCCTGACATTGCCCTGTAGTGCTATCATCTCCGTTGTGCCTTTAGGCTTCCTCCCCCTTGAGTACTATTCACAATCCTTCCGCAGCAGTGTGACAGTGTAACTCTCCCTGCTACCTTCACAAGTGACAACAAAACAGATCTGCTTTACGAAGATCTCATCACCCTTATAACAAAACTGTGACAACGTACATAATCAGAAGACCACCAATTTTGTATTTGAAACTGCCAAAGTATGAGAAAAGAAGGGGCAGATTATGCCATCTGTGCAACCGCTTTCTATTCACTGCTGACCAATTGATTTCATGCTTGTGTGCGCCCATATATTAGAGACCCAAGAGCTATTCTACTCGTCAACAAGTAATCACAGGAAGAATTTGCAACTATGGAAGTATTCACGATGGTGTGAAACTGCTGCCATTCAAGACCCAAGGACTGGATCCCAGATGAGAGATCTGGAATCTTTTTATTTAGACAAGCCAGACAGAACCCTTGGGTAAAGCAGATTTAACCAGAACTGCTGCTTTCTTTCATTTCTACGTGCCCCCAGTCATAGTAACCATTACAAAGTTTTTGGGTTCTAAAATTACTCTTTCCCTTTCACCTAACACTTGTCCTGTAGAAGATTGTTTTGTAGTGTTTCTAGCCAATCCAAAGCCATTACACTCCCACAGGATAAGCAGTTCTTAGAAAGGACAGTACAGCACTCTCATCTGGTATTCCCATGCATACTTGAGGTTTACCCAAAATAAAATAGGACACTTCTCTTGCACATTGCGCAATTTAATAATGCAGGATTCAGCTGAACAGACATCATCTAGTGACAAGTTATCAATCAGGCTGTGCAATTTCAGCAGGTGGACAGTAAGAACTTGAAACTCAGGGTCTCCCACTAAACACAAAAAGAGTCATGACAGCCTACGATGAAGGTAGAGCAGTGACGCATTTGGTGTTTCTCCCCTTCTCAGTACCTCTCATCTAGATTGGTAGGGATTATAGGTTTAGAAAACATTTATATTACAAGATTCATTTAAACTAACAGACTATAGCAAAGATTTCTAAAGAAATCCTTATTGCCTGGACAGTCTAAGTGTCCAGGTCGCTAATAATTTTTAAATCCATCAGAGTTTATGAAAACCTGTATCAGCAAACTGGAAGTAACTCAGACAGCATTTTTTCTAGTTAATACGATTCAAATTATATTCTACATTGCGGCTTGCTACAAAGCTTGAGGATTTGAAGAAAACACTTCTCTTTCTCCTGGGAAATAATATGATAATATCACAGATCAAAGATTATCTCTGGGAGGCTGATAACTTTCAAGCATTATTAACATTTCTCCATAGGTTACCATGGAATTTTTAATCTCCAAATAGCAAAGATTGCAAAGATTATGGGGAGGAAAAAAAAAAAAAAAAAAATCTCGCATAAGAAGTCTGCAAGTACTTCTACATAATGTAATAAGATAACACTTTTAGGAGTATTTTTGTCACTAAGATGTATGTCAGTCAGACTAGCAATTAACACAGATAACACTGAAGTCTGAAGATCCCTTCCACAGCGATTTTCTCTGGAAAAGACAAATTTTACAGTAGAGAGTAGGTAAGGGACTCCCCGATGTTTCTCCTACCTCTACTTTACTTCCCCCTCTCCTCTGTATCACTAAGCATGATGTTGGAGCATAAACCTCTGGTTTGCATTCAGCAAATAGTTCCAATGCCACTAAAAATGAAGTTTTGGAGTATTTGGGGTTTTTTAATAATGTTTTTGTTACTTTCAAATTTGATCTGAGATTTACATGGCTTACCAGAAAGATGATGTACAGACATACTCAAAAAGACATCCATGTGTTTTTTTCCTCAGAAGTCACTTAAAAACTTTTGTGAAAGAAAAGTGTTTTTGCTGTACTGAGCCTAAATGAAGACTTCCCAGAGATTAAAACAGTCTGCAAATCATTTTTGGGAGTATGGTTCAGCCTACAGATAGTTGCACTAAGCTCCTAAAAAATCAGAAATGTCTATAGCCTTTTGGGTTCATGACATAACCTGGAAAAGTAGCATTTAAATCCTGAAAGGAATATGCACCTGTCAAAATGAAGTTAAGCATTCGATATCAGATACACTAATAGCTACTGATGTATGAGCCACACGGGCTGTAGTTGATGATTTTCAGTTTTCTTTAGAAAGCCCTAAATGTCTAGATTAATTCAAGAACACCTGTGCAAATGGCTGTATCAGGAAATTAAAATCATGCAAACTGACATTGTCAAATGGACCAATGCAGATAGTTACTTCTGGATGACCATCATTTCTGTAGGTACTAAAAACTCTTATCACAAAAGCCCTCAATTTTTAACCAAGCATCAAGTTATTTTCAGTAAAATAGCTTATGATCGATCATGTACACAGCCTGGACCACTGGTAAAAAAAAAAGCATCAAAAACTCTACTCATTTTGACATCAAAGAGCTTTCTAAAAACACTTCACACTTGTTTTTAAGATGAAGCTACTGCAGAAGTAATGGGTGTGGCTCATTTCTATACTGAGAAAATACTTTGCAACAGAATACAATTGCATGCAATCTACATAAAGAATGAACTTGAGACAGACACACAAAAAATGGTTATAAACTTGAAGCACAAAGTGTTTTAGGCTTCTTGAACTAGACAATATAGGGACAACCTAATTAATTCCTTATGGTTAAAAAGATTTTAAAAGAATTTCAGAAATAGCGCAGACACAGTCAACATACAAGTTGCTTTCATCATCCCCCACCCTCAAATTTTACAGTGTTAATGTTAAAAATTAAGTGCCCTCAGGAAAGTCTTAAAATCTGTTACAGACTTATTTTCTATCCACACAGATCTTCATACAACAGCCCAGTGTGTGGGCTGAGAAACTGTATTAACATTACGATTGCTTTCAAATGCAGCTGCTGGTCAAGCTATTATACTTGCACAATCAATAATGAGCAAAACATTACATAATCTCAAACATTTAACAGTAAAAGTTTAAGGCCACCATTATAAAACCTGAGGCCCTAGGAGTTCTAACAAATTATCTACTGTTTCTCCAATTTTACACTTCTGCTCCTTATATGCTTCTTTTCACCCTTACCCAATTCTAAAACACATTTTTTTCCTTCTGCCTTAATTGGAGGCAGAATAAACCCAAAAGTTAATTTGAAGACAACAGGGAGAACTACTGGGACGCAGTACAAACTTTTTTTTTAAAGCAGAACACAGCTGTTGAACATTAATAGACCCAGGAGAAGATGTCAAGATCATAAATCCAGCTGGTGAGGAATTGCTCATAGAAAAGGGGGGAAAACTGCAATATAGTATCACCTTACCTTAGACATTTTGAAGGAGAGCTAGTACAATTCACTCTAAAATACGTCACAGAAAGATGCAATTTTATAGCCTGTTCCAGATCTTCAGAGCCAAGCTAGAATTGACAGCATTCATTTATTCACATAACTTTTAGGTAACTGTTAATTCAAATCTGTAATTTAACAATTATAAGTGTTTGAATGGCTGCAAAAGCACCTTAACATCCCATTTCAAACATGCTTAACTGTTTGTTTCTCTTAAGCAATGTGCTTATTTCAGAACAAAACCACTTCTCCGTGTTCAAATCCTGAAGTCCTCCTTTTCAAAATTTTCACATTTTGATGAGGGCCATATAGTCCCGTTAGACAGATTAAGAAAAAGACTCAATTGGATAAATACAGCATACTTTTTTCCACCCATGAGGGTGTAGCAGAGCCCATCAGCCCCAGAACCTGGCATCCTCTGTCCTCGAAAGGTGTCAATACCCAACAGGAAAAGCCTTAGGCAACCTGCTCAGGCCTCACAGCTGATCCTGCCCTGAGAAGGAAGAGATCTCCCTGAAGTAACTTTCCAGTAATCCTGTTATCTCCCAGGCAGATAACCAAACTCAAACTTCTGAATAGACAATCACAGGAACTTGCCTTTCTCCTCCCACACCCTCCTCCAGGAAATTCTTTCCCACCATGCAGTAGGGTCTCTCAAGAGAGCCTGCTAGCTGATTGTTCTACATCCAGTACAGAGGTAAATCCTCAAACAGCACTCACTGTCCTTCTCACTGTCCTTCTATTAGTATGTAAACCAACATTCGAGTGCATTAGTATGAAGTCTTCTTACCTTCTTTTTAAAAAGGCACCTACAGAAACATTCTCCCCTTACAAAAATTAACTGCTATGTCTACAGTTTTTACACAACACCTGCAGTGCAGTCCACTATGTCATCTCTCATGTTTTCAAGAAAACACGGAACTGAACTAACAGAATCAGTTTCTCATTTTGAGAAACATGCTTTCACGTATGAATCATTCAGACCTTGAGGTTCATGCCAAATTATAAAGCGCGCTCCCTTTCCACATTTATCTTCACTGCTATTTTCTTAGCGTCTGCCCAAAATTCAACCATTTCAAATGCAATTTTTTCCTGATATGCTTCACTACATCACTATTTAATCATTTTAACTTATTCTAGCACAAATGTTATGCTACCAATCCATCTCACTAGTTCATGGATGCTCTTTCCTCCACATGTATTAACCAGATAGCTCTCTCTAGGCAAATTGCATGTTTACTTCTTTGTAGTGTCTATTGTCTTTAATTTTCAATCAGAAATATTTAGGAACTACCTTAATTCCAACTGTTCCCCACAAATGCTCCATTTGTTGGAACTGGCAAGAATTCACTCAAGTATAAAAAGCACCCTGAAGACCTTAGCTGCCTTTGTCACATGAAGCAATCACCAAGTGATTACGTGTACAAATCCCAGCCTAAGACATGTAATTTGCAGGCAGTGCAAAAATACACCAAACAAGTGAAAGTACTTTCCAATCCCACACAGCCTTTAGCATTTTAGTTGTGCCTTGTAAGCTGGAAAATAAATCATATCTAAATTCAGTTTATACATTGTTCAAACTTTTAGTTCAGTTCCATAAGAAATACCTTAAGCAGATCTGTATCTGGACAGCAAGACCGTGATGTAGTCTCTCTCTCAAAAAATACTAGGCTAAATTATATTCCACAGGTCTAGCGTATCAGACCACAGCTCATTCAGAATGGAAAAGTCTGTGCAGATTTTGTAAAGAGAAATTGTGCCTTAAAGAATTCCTGGAGTTCTCAAAAGAACACATATGGATAGGGTAGATTATTTCCTTCAAAGGTTTCACAGAATCACAGAATCACAGAATTATCAGAGTTGGAAGGGACCTCTAGAGATCATCTAGTCCAACTCCCCTGCCAAAGCAGGATTGCCTAGAGCACATTACTCAGGACTGCATCCAGGCGGGTCTTGAAAATCTCCAGGGAAGGGGACTCCACAACCTCCCTGGGCAGCCTGTATTATGTTAATACATCTAAAAATTCAAGTAATCATACTCAAAGACGCTCATCATAGGCTCTTAAAGCAAGAAGAAAAAGGTGCCAACTCTTCACAGGAATTAAAAAGTAAAAAAAAAAAAATAAAAGAAACAGGATAAATTAAAAAAAAAAAAATCTGTTTTCACAGCAAAGTTGCCAGATGAGTCTCAGTGCTCTGTCCTAGAACCTATGTAGTTCAACATTTATAACTGAGCTGTAAAAAGGGTGAAAGCGAAGTGACAAAGTTCACTGATGACAAAACACAATAGAAAAGTAAAAGTTAGAGGGCAATGCTAACGAACATCAGAAGTTGATGGAATCAGTAAAACAAATTAAATGGCAGATGAAAATTAATGTAGATAAATTTAACCAACACAATAATGAAAAAATAATTTTGATTACACATACAGGATGACTACTGCTTAGGAATATGATCCTGGAGAAAACAGTTCCATAAAAGACACCAGTTTAGCACACAGCGGTGTTTTACAAAAGTCTATTCAAAGATACATCCTGTAAGGAAAAAGATTATCATTCTATCGCTGCATAAACAAGCGATGTGCCTTCCTAACCCTCTGTTTCTGGTGTTCCAGCCATTTTTATTAGATCTATGTAAAGATCATCCCTCTTATCCCATGATTGCTTGTTTTGTTCAAAGCTTTAAATTATATACATTGTTGAATAGTTTATTTTACAGAAGCACAAGTGAAAGAAGCCCAAAGAAGAGCAAAAAACATTGCCAAACGTATGGAGGAATGCTGAAGCAGGTTCCTCCAAGTTGCAGTCAAAACATCTGCAGAAAGATACAACTGGGATTTATTGAACTCGGAGTGACATGAAGGGTGTGAGGAGAAAACAATTGTCACTGCCTTCTTACACTAAAATACAAGTCAGCAAGTTTAAATTGCATGGCACTTGACACAATTTACTCTCAGGGTCTAAAACGTCTTGCCACATCATTTTTTCTGCTGGGAACACATTCCCATGTAAGCTTAGATGGGACAACTTATAAAGCAGGAATCTTCTGATGAGTGTAAAACATGAAAACACCATTTCTGGTTCAGTCTTTGAGGCACACTGAGAAATTCCTCTAAAAAGCACAGACTGCTTAGTTAATTCACATGCTTCTCCATCAGACAGATAAATTACTCAGGCTCATTGCCCAGTGATTAAGTTTGGATCTTTAGTACTAAAATACCAAGTCTTATTTCTATAATTAAGTTTCTATTGCTCTAGCCTAGCATACTTCTCTCTGGACACAAACTCACAACAGCAAAACTGCCCTCTCAGCATGAATATAAGGAAGAGTGATTTGTTGTAAAGACAGCAGCTAATCACCTCATGGTAATGGTTCAGAGTTCAGACTCAGTGTTAATTTAACACGATGGGAAGACTCAAAGTGATATTAGCAACCTTGAGAAGGCAACACGGTTGATCTCCCATTATTCAGATTTAACAGGAAAAATAATTTTTGTGGGGGAGAATATAGTGCTCCACAAAGGACTAAATCCCAAACTGACAATTTGAACAATATACTTACTACTAGCAATTCAATTGAAATTCTACAAGCAAGGAGTTTAAGAGACCAGCTTACTGGACTGAAACGTGTTTCAGTAAAGTCTCATAACATTTAATCATACTGCCTCAGTTTCATCATGCTGTATTTTTTTGAAGTATCAAAAAGAAAAATGCCAGCAGTAAGAGTAAAACCATGTCATTCTTTGGATATATAACAGTTGTGCTTTGCTGTGTGAAACGGTTTAATGAATAAAGGCTGGCAAACTTCCAAGATGTACAGTTTTAACCTTCAGAATGCTTTCACTATGTTTCTGAAAAACACAGAGGTCTTGGGCTTCACAATAGCTGAGGCATTTCACAGTGCCCAAGAACCTGAAACTAATGTATGATTAATTCTCAAAGAGGTACATAGGTGTGTGTTCTCCTTAGATACCCAATTTGGAGTATTCTCCCATAACAGCACTTTGTTTAGACAGTACAGTACCGTATTTTGCTAAAAAGCTTCCTTAGCATGGCATTATTTTACTAATAATAGGTTTCATAGAAATTAAGTACATGGTATGACTATTCTGAATGTCACACTTTCATACTACCAGTGTTCATAATTCAGATGGAACAAGATTGCATAACCAGTAACAAAATGTCCATTGCATCATTTACTTCAATTTCTGAGGCTCACTGAAACCAGGGTAATACAGCCAATGGAAACTGATTTAACTCCAGTGGAATTTACTTCAACATATTATTGTTCTTATTAGTTTTGAGCCAGTAACTCAATGCATAAAAAATCACTTATTTAGTATTTTCAATTCAGTGAGGCCAATGCATTCAACAGGGTGAAGTTAGTTACAGATAACTCAAAAACGAGAAGCTTGCTATTCCCAAGCTGGCAAGGTAAGGGAAGAAAGCCTCACGCAACCTGACAAGACTTGGTCACACTCTTCCACTTTGCCCTAATAATCTCATGTGACAACAGAATGAGAATAAAAATCAAAATTAAAACATCCTTCACAGACCAACGGAGTGGCTCACCAAAATTTCAGTTCTGTATTTACTTCTTTGTCAGCAGCCCAAAGGACAAGTTGCCATTTTCAAATGGCAAGCATGCACTCCCACTGATATCAGAGAGATCGCTGCAATTGCGCCTAAAGGCATGATCCGGCCCCTCATATTTTAGTCTGAATAAGCTCTTTCAATAAAGTCTAGGCAGACAGAGTTCTACCAATATGACAGCCACGTGAGAATCACGGGGAGGTGTAGAAACTGAAATAACAAAGTAGGAAAAAGACTTCAGCCAGGAATGGTGAAGTAGACCCTAAGCTGATTTAAGTGTAATTGTACTACTGCTACACCAATGTATAGCAGAAGATAAGGCTAGAGACCCATGTCTTTCTTCTAAGACAGGCATTACAGGAACACAAAGTCCCTCAGGGGCACAACTAGGAGGGAAGGGGCCAAAAAAAAAAAAAAAAAAAAAAAAAAAATCAAGGAAGCAAAACCTGGGATCATTTTATAAATTAAGAATTTATGTCATTTAGAAGCTAAATTTTCAAACTGATAAACCAGCATATTTTAAGTACTCAAAAGCATTATTTTAATCCTTAGTCCAACTTTAACAAACATTCCATCCATTAATAAAAAACAGGTTAACATCTTTGTCAATTAGATTTATTTTCCATGAGTTTAACTCTTCTTCAAAGTTAGAGAAAGAAATTAAAATTCTATTTTTTTTTTTAATTTCTCTACCAGTACCCTCAATTTCATATTTAAATAAATTCATATTTAAATAAATTCATCTGTTTCTCTTCCATATAATGACATCATCCTTTACTTCTTTCACCACATCATCCATGCTGATAAAACTGAAAGCTTACATTTCTTAACTAAGAAGTTAATGGGCTTTTTCTGGAGTTACTTTCCTATTCTGATTTCAGATTGGGTTGCTCCATCATATATACCTAGAGTCCTAAATGGGAGCTGCTGTACACAAACCCAGAACAGAAAATATACCATACAGCAGACATCAGTTGCACTTCTTGAAGGAGTCCAACCTGCTTTTTGGAGACATAATCGTTTCTAAAAGAGAACTGAGAGACTCAAATACAGAAGTCATCAGTTACAAGAAGTGTGAAGCAGTCACTTCAGAATTAACGTACATAAAGTAACTTATTTGACTAATTAATTCTATAGAATAACTTTTTTTTTTTTTACATCTTCTCTGGTTAAATCATATATTAGAAGTACCTTAACACCTTCATCGGATATGAGCAACAGACAAAAAATCTACTGATATCAAACAGATAGTTTCAAGATTAATTTTTTTACATTCTTGAGCTTTAGCCACAATATCACATTAATGCTACACTATTAATGCTCAGCTGAAGATATTACAAGTTCATTCACTTCACATTATAGTAAATCAGTAAACTAGTCTCTCTCCCACAGCAGAGATGTTTATCTGTGGGAGGGTAGTTAACAAATGTAGCATGTGTTGGTTCCCTGACACAAGCTGAACATCGTTTTGAAACTTTTGGCATAAGCAATGCTTTCAGCATTATCTCATGTTGTGAGTATACTAATATTAAATACATTACTCAGGCACACTGAATATAAATATAGTATAAAAAAGTATTAATAGCTAGTAAGTCACCTTGCAAATAAAATTATTTCAATTTGCCAAAAGAGATTTATCATGGCAAGACTGCCTAGTTTTGTACCTGCACCTGTTCAAAAACTGTCAATAACATCCTGTTTTGTTACTTCATGTGTTCCCTCGGGTTCCTCTACTCCCACCTTGTCCTCTGGGCTCACTGCCAACAGAACAGGATGAGTTATAGCATCTCAGCCAGGGCCACCCTGCCTGAAACAAGTCACCTGTCCCCACCTACTGCAGAAAGCTCAGGAGGTGCTATCTCAGATCTGATTTTAAGGCATCTTGTGAGCATGCACATACAAAGGGAAAGGCTCAGGCCACTAGAAAGACGTTTCTGCTGGGAAGTAATTATGCTTCACTGCTACTCTTGCAAACACAACTTTCCTAGAGAGGCTTTCAGGTGAGTGCACAGACCACTCCTTTCCAGCTCCTTTTATTTGCACACAGACATCTTAACATTTAATGTAATGGGAAGAGACGGAAGAGAAAGACCAGTAAGTCATTAAAATTGCATAACTCTACAGTTTCGGTTCACCAACGGGCACCTCCTATAACTCCAAAGGAAAACTAAGCTTTACTTCCAGGCACCTCACGTTTATGTATTTTAAAACAAATCTTACTTACAACCACCTGCTTACAGGTGTCGCCTCTGCCCGGGATGAGCTAGTGAGGAATGCCCCATGGCTGGCAGAGACGAGGCGGCGCGGCCGGCGGGAGGCCGAGGGACGGTCCGGCCCGAGGTGCCGCCAGCCGCGGCCGGCGGGAGCCCGGCACGCCGCCGCACCCCGACTCCCCGAGAGCTCCCGGGGCCGCGGGGACACTCAGAGGACGCCCTGGGGGGCAGCCGGTCCCTCACGGGCGGGGAGGCGGGGCGGGCGCTGGCCGCTACGGAGTGCCCGGCCCGGCCCGGCCCGCGGCGGAGCCCCCAAGACCGGCCGCTCCGAGCGGCCTCCGGCACAGCCCAGCGCCCCCCGGCCCCGCCCCGCACTCACCGCGCCGCCGCCGCCCGCCTTCAGGCCGACCCTCTTCACCAGCATGATGCAGCCGCTCCTCCTGGCGCCGCCGCCCTCCCTCGGCGGCGGCGGCGGCACCGCCTCCTCCTCCTCCTCCTCCTCCTCCTCCTCTTCTTCTTCTTCTTCTTCTTCCTCCTCCTCCTCCTCCTCCTCCTCCTCTTCCTCCTGGGCCGGGGCTGGCGGCGGCTCCGGCTCGGGGCTCATCTCGCTCCTGCCATCCTCCCGGAGAGGCCGGGGCGGAGGAGCAGCGGGTGCGGAGCGGGCTGGGGTCGGCCTCGCGCCCGCACCCGCAGCGGCCGCCTCCGCCGCGCCACCTGGGCTGGGCGCCGCCGCCGCCGGTCTCACGTGACCGCACGGCCCCGCCCCCTCCTGCTCGGCGGAACTCCGGCCGGCCGGCGCTTGGAGTGGAGGCGTCGTTAACGGCTGAGGCCCTTGCCTCTGCCCTGCTCTTGCCTGCCCCGCAGCGGTACGCCCGGTGATGGCTCCTGGCTTCCCTCTGGGAAAGTGAATCTCTTCCAAACCAGCATCCTGTGCGGCTTCGTTAAGCCTTGCTTGGCACCTTAGCCCTTTGTCACTGGGCAGGTGTAATTAGCTCGGTTTCCTCATGCCTGAGTATTACGAGGCCAGCCAGCTGTCCTAAGAAGTATCACAAGTTACCGTAAGAAGTAGAACTGCTTACCTCTCAGTTCATCAAATGTGCACAAATGGAGTACTTTGAGATAGTGTAGAATCATAGATCATAGAATCATAGAATGGTTTAGGTTGGAAAGGACCTTGAAGATCATCGAGTTCCAACCCCCCTGCCATAGGCAGGGACACCTCCCACTAGACCAGGTGGCCCAAAGGCACGTCCAGCCTGGCCTTGAACACCTCCAGGGATGGGGCCTCAACAACCTCTCTGGGCAACCTATTCCAGTGCCTCAAAGTGAAAAATTTCTTCCTAATGTTCAATCTAAACCTGCCCTCTTCCAGTTAAAAGCCATTCCTCCTCGTCCTATCACTACATGCCTGAGTAAAAAAGCCCTGCCCCAGCTCTCCTGTAGGCCCCGGCTACTAACTGACCATGAAAAAGCAGTAGAGCAGGCCAGCTGCCTGTCCTGAATAAGCTATTCACCAGAAAGTTCAAAATGTCTGTGTGTGGCCAATGCTGAGTGGCATTTGTCCTGCAAACACTTCCTTCCATCTTGATATTGGAAGCCATCTTGAAATTGGGGTCAAGCCTTTGTTTTCCTTGGTACCTCAGGTGTTTTCTGCTAAGTACCAAGCTGTTTTCAGGATCAGAACTTTCCGGTTTACGAGAATAATAAATGTTAACTCAAAGTGCCATTTTCTATTTTCTGTGTATCTATTTTGTCAGTGTATAACAAGCTATATAGTTGCTAAATATAGCGTAATGTGAAATTTATCTTCTATGGCACATTGCACAGCAATTTAACAAGTGTTCTTTTCTAGCAAAGGAGCATGTGTTGACTTGAAAGCATGTCTCTATATGACCTTTTTTTGAAGCTCTGTTCAAAAAAAAACCCTGCAGGCAGTGACCCCCTTCCGCCTGCCAGGTCCCCACACGGCGTTCCTGCAGGTGACCTTCTCAGCTCTGCAATAGAAATGGACATGGGGAGGAATGGGGGCCAGCAGGCTGAACATCAGCCAGCACCGTGCCCTTTTGGCAAAGGTGGCCAGCAGTGTCCTGGGCTGCCTTAGGAAGGAGGAGTGTTGCCGCAAGTCAAGGGGATCCTTCCCCTCAGCACTGGTGAGGCCACTGCTGGCATACCATGCCCACTTCTGGGCTCCCCACTACAAGAGAGGCATGGGTCTACTGGAGACCGTCTAGCCAAGGGCTGGACTAAGATGATGAAGGGACCAGAGCATCTCCCATAGGAAGAACAGCGGAGAGAGCTCAGACTGCAGAGCCTGGAGAAGAGAAGGCTCACGGGGAAAACTCATGAAGGTCTCCAGATATCTGAAGGGAGGGTGTAGAGATGATGGAGCCAGGCTTGGGCCAGTAGTGCCCGGTGTCAAGAGCAAAAGTAATGGCACAAATTGAAACACAGCAAGTTCATCCTCAGCATGAGGAGATACTCTTTTACTGTGAGGGTGACTAAGCACAGCAAGAGGTTGCCCAGAATGCTGGTAGACTCTCCATCCTTTGAGACCTTCAGAAGCACTCTGGACAGGGTCTTGGGCAACCTACTCTAAGTGAACATGCTTGAGCGGGGACCTTGGACATGGTGACCTCCAGAGATCCCTTCCAACCCCAACCATTCTGTCATCTTGAGGGCTTGCCCTCCGATGACAAAGGGCAGTTGCTTCTCCCCGGAGAGGAGCCCTTGGAGGAGACAAGTTGGGGCACTCCACTGGCACCAAGGGCTCCCCCCCTCCATTGCTGAGCTGCCCATTGCCAGGTCTTTGTGCTCGGGGCACCAGCCTCTCATCACAGGACCCAACAAGCCTGATGTTAAAACCCACTCACAAAGCCCCGAGAAGGCAGCAAGCATCCTGTGGAGCAGGCTTTCCCCCTCTGAAAGGGCTTCAGCCTTCCTAGCTGGGCAGCTGTTTGGGGGCAAACCCCTACACCCCTGTGATATCACAGGGCAGTGGCTGTGACTGCCCGTGACCTTGCTGCTTTTCAGCAGCCGCAGGCTCTGTCCCCATGCATTTTGTTCAGGGTTCCTGTGGGTGCATGCTGACTTTGGGTTGCTCTTTGAGCTTTGGCATGGGGGAGAGCAGCAGCTGTGGGTGCCGGACAAAGGCAGCCCCTTCCAGCGCTCCTCTCTCCTCTGCCCAGTTGTGTTGTGCTCCAGGCCTATCCATGCCTGTCCCAGGACCATGGGTGTGACAAGAGTGTCAGGGACGTCAGGTCGGCAGTGATGATGGCACCTGGGCAGGAGGTTGTCCCGGCACCTCTCTGTCCAGCGCGGGCAGCCTGCCTGGGGAAGGCAGGGGTGCAGGGCAGACCCTGGGGCTGGCTGGCCTACATGGTGGCTGCTGCTGCTGCTTTCCAGCCTGCAAGGACGCCCTTCAGGAAGTCTTTATCTCCCCTCTCCCACAGCTTTATGGGCCTTTCTTTGCTTTTCTGCTCCCAGCACCAGAAAAGCTCCAGCACTTTGCACATCTTGGCAGGATATGGCATCGGGCACCAGTGAAGACCTGGAGGAGAGCGGCTCTGCTGTGAGGGATGGCGGAACACGTCAGCTGTGCCACTGGCAGGGCCAGAGGAGGCAGCAGCATGTTCCCAGTGCCCATCTGCCTGGGACGCATGGAGGATGCAGCCTGCATAGCCTTCTGCCTCCACCAGTTCTGCTTTGCCTACATCAAGCAGTGGGCCAGAGGGAGAGCTGGGTGGCTGCTCTTCAGGCAACCTTTCAACCTGCTCCTGCACTCAGTGCAAGCAGATGACCTCTATGAGGAGTATGTGGTCCCCTCATCTAGCTGCCACTGGAGGGACATGGTCAGAGAGAGGGTCTGGAGCAGATGCCCACAGCAGCACGACAACCCACACAGCTCGGCCATCAATGACACCCCCTCCATTGGCAGAAGAGGGCCTGTGGGGAGCCACCAAGCTCAGAGGCAGGGCGCAGCTCCGGGGCCCTCCTCCCAGCAGGATCCCGCAGCCAGGGCTTCTTGGGAGAGAGCCCCGCTGAGCACAGGGGAGCGCCTGATCAGCCCTGCAGCTGCAGAATACAAACGCACCGGCAGAGCGGTGTGGCGAGCTCAGCTTTTTGCCCATTGTTGCATCCAATAAACATC
The DNA here is from genome assembly GCF_965231255.1 of Vanellus vanellus. Classification (NCBI taxonomy): domain Eukaryota; kingdom Metazoa; phylum Chordata; class Aves; order Charadriiformes; family Charadriidae; genus Vanellus; species Vanellus vanellus. The sequence goes on along the minus strand of NC_138908.1, from coordinate 40,049,978 downwards.
CAAATGCTTTCCAGGAGCTGCTTTTTCCCAAGACCAAAGAGCTGTCTACTGTAGGGAGTGCTTTCCAACACTGTCTCAGCAGCGCAGGAAAGACAAAAGGAGAATTTCTTGGGGTGTATGATGAGTTTGTTTAACATCTTTGATTAACTTGGTTTGCTGCAACCAGAGCAGCAATATTTGTTGATTTGATTGCAAGAGGCGATCTTTCCCTCATGTTCTCTCAGCCTCCCGCTTTCAAGCACCAGCACGGGACTGCCCAATCCTTTTGAGCAGCAGCCAGGCCACAAGTCCCAAAGATCTGCACATCACCCAGCTGCCATGGATGCAGGGCATGCTGACAGCCCCAGCCCTGATGGGTCCTCCTGCTGGTGCCTTCACACCTAGATGTCCCCAGCCATTCTCCTGTCACACTAGTCTCAGCCTTTCCCTCTCACTCCTCTACAGCAGCAGCCTGACTCCTCCAGCCCAAGACCCCATGGCTGTGCCTGGCAGGCAGGCAGGACTTGCTCTGCTCTTCTGGGGACACGTTGTCTGGGTAGCAACACCCATCCCAGGAGAACGAGGGCCTCCTGCCAAAGCACACACCTTGGCTTGATCTCTGTCAAAAGAGCAAAGCTTCAGACCCCACGACTCCCGGGTTTCCAGAAGTAGCCCAGAAGCAATGGCCACGCAAGCACAGTGCAGTTTGGGCCCACAGACTGGAAGAACGGGCGTTTGGGAGCAGCGCCTGAGAGCCTGTGTCAAAGGGGAAGCCTGGATGGCCTCTTTCCAAAAAGGAGCCACTGGCAAATCCCCATGAAATAGCTTTGGCTGATAATACCCTTACCAGAAGTTGCGCACCCAAGCAGAGGCACTGAGTAGCCCTGAGCAAAAATGCTCCCAGCCAGTTGAAGAAAGGATGGATCTGCAAACCTTCCAAACTTGACTCTCCCTTCTAAAACACTGGCAAGGGACATAAGCCCCCAGGCACGGACACAGAGGCAAAGCTGGAAGCGAGGAGAGGCAAGACAGGGTGCTCCTTGGACTGTCCTCACAAGGTTGCCCAAGGCATGGACAGTTGCTCTCCCCTGGCGCTACCCCTGGCCACTCCTGGTGACTGAGTTTGGAGCGAGCTGTCCCCGTGCTTTGGTCTGCTCCAGCAACAGCCCAGCTCCTCTCACTCTCAGAGCCAGGCAAGTGCCTCAGCAGCTCTGCACAAGACCTGGGGTGGTCATAGAGGGAGCTGGAAGGTCCCCAAAGTTATGTGCGAAGCGAGCTTTATTCCCTTTTTCAGTGGTGTCATGGTTTAACCCCAGCCAGCAGGTAAGACCATGCAGCCACCTTCTCACTTCCCCCAGTGTGGATTGTGGAGAGAACTGAAGAGTAAAAGTGAGAAAAAACTCATGGGTTGAGATAAGACAGTTCAATAGGTAGAGCAAAAGCTGGCATGCAAGGAAAGCAAAACAAGGATTTCATTCACTGCTTCCCATCAGCAGGCAGGTGTTCAGCCATCTCCAGGAAAGCAGGGTTCTGTTACATGTAGTGGTAACTTGGGAAGAGAAATGCCATTAACTCCGAACATCTGCCCCTCTTTCTTCTTCACCCTGGCTTTATATACAGAGCATGAAATCATATGGCATGGCATATTCCTCTGGTGAGTTGGGATCAGCTGTCCCAGCTGTGTCTCCTAATGTTTTGTGCGTTCCCAGCCTACTTGCTCACAGGGCGGTGTGAGGAGCAGAAAAGGCCTTGCCTGCTTAGCAACAAACAAAACCATCAGTATTTTACCAACTTTATTTCCATCCCAAGTAAAAACATAGCAGTATAGCAGCTGATATTAAGAAAATCAACTCTATCCCAGCTGAAACCATGACAACTGAGTACCCTGGGGCTGCGCTCCTGGCACTAGCCATATTGGTGGAGTTGCCACACATTAGTGGGCAGAATGCTGGTGGTTGCCAGCATGATGGCCCCAGGATTAGTGTCTCCTGGCCATCAGAGGGGGCATGAAATGGACAGATAGCTTTGGTGTTAGGCTGGGAGATCCCTGGGCAGGGAGGCAGGGGCTGCCGGATTTCCTTCAAAGTTGTCTGTGGTCATAGGAAATTAATAAATCATAAGGGGGCCCAAAAGCCTAAAAGAAAGTAGCCTTACAGTAGAGAATGTTGGTGACTAGGCTACAATGAACTTGAGCAAACCAGTAATGGAGGCTTCAAGTTGTTTTTGACAGCTCACCAAGTAAGAGCATCTTCATCAGCACCCTGCCAGGAAAGAGCACTCTCCCAAGCTACGGGGATCACTTTCTGAAGCTCCACCTAGCTGGACCTAACCAACAATATAATCTTCTGTGTTCAAATGATTCTGTAATCTTTGGTATTTCTTTGATTGGCAATAATGGTTATCATAATTGACATAAAAATTGTCATCAATTTTCTAAAGAGTGTACACAGTGACACAAATGGGGCAGTCATACTTCTGTCAGACCAGCAAAGTTGATCAGACAGCGCTATTGTGGTTCCTGTTTCAAAGAGTCTGTCAGACTGCCAAGACTTGAGCTTAAAATAAAAGAGCAGATATGCAGAGCTACACCAAACTTCCACTTGTGCTGGTTCTGAGACATTAATGTATGCTTACGGAAGGAGTGGAAAATATGAGCAACAGCAGAGGGATCTTCCAATAAACTAACCCACCTTTTCACAGCCAGCATCTTAGGGATTTTTTATTGCTTAATAGTCCTTAATGGAGTTTTATTCCACAAATTTGTGTAATTGCCTTTTAAACCACTTCTACTTTTCAACCAAAATATCCTGTGGAAATGAGGTCCATGATTTAATGACAGTTTGCCTGGAAAAACATTTGCTTCTGTTTGTTTTAAGCTTGTTACCTGATCATTCCATTTAGTGACTCCTCTTCCTGCATTATAAGAGAATGTTAGGTAATGATAACAGACACTATCTCCATACCAGTCAGGATTTTATAATTGCTGTCATGTCATTCCCTGATCTCAGCTCTCTCTCACATACTGAAGCCATTCCATGACTCTGCTCATCGCAGTTTCCATGTTCTATTTTTTTTGTGTTTTTTTTTTGTTAATTACTTCCTTTTTGAGATAGGGATGACAACAGCATAGAGACTTCATGTATTCATGATATGTTGACACAGTATAGGCAATCCCAAGTACAAATACAGGCTCGGCAGGGAATGGCTGGAGAGTAGCCCTGAGGAGAAGGACTTGGGTGTGCTGAAATGACGAGAAGCTCAGCATGAGCCAGCAATGTGCAATCGCAGCCCAGAAGGCCAACCATATCCTGGGCTGCATCAAAAGAAGTGTGGCCAGCAGGTCAAAGGAGGTGATTCTGCCCCTCTACACTCTCGTGAGACCCCACCTGGAGTACTGCATCCAGCTCTGGAGTCCCCAACATAAGAAGGACATGGACCTGCTGGAGCATGTCCAGAGGAGGGCCACAAATATGATCAGAGGGGTGGAGCACTTCTCCTATTCAGACAGGCTGTGAGAGTTGGGGTTGTTCAGCCTGGAGAAGGGAAGGGTCTGTGGAGACCTTAGAGTGGCCTTCCAGTACTGAAGGGAGCCTACAGGAAAGCTGGAGAGGGACTTTATACAAGGACATGTAGTGATAGGACGAGGGGGAATGGCTTTAAACTGGAAGAGGGTAGATTTAGGTTAGATATTAGGAAGAAATTTTGCACTCTGAGGGTGGTGGGGCACTGGAACAGGTTGCCCAGGGAAGTTGTGGATGCCCCATCCCTGGAGGTGTTCAAGGCCAGGCTGGATGGGGCTTTGAGCAACCTGGTCTAGTGGGAGGTGTCCCTGCCCATGGCAGGGGGGTTGGAACTAGGAAATCTTCAAGGTCCCTTCCAACCTAAACCATTCTATGATTCTATGACTCTATTTCAAGTTTTTTCTCATAATTTCCTAATATATTCAAAATTTGTTTTCCTTTTTAACCACTATCGGCATTCAGAAAACTATAGTTTCTATTATCTTTCCAAAGTAGAAATAGCTAAGTCAGAAATCTATAAACCCAATGACTAATTAGAATTCCTTTTCCCTATATGACCTATCATCATTCATCAACACTTTCAGTTGACATTTTAGCATTCACTCAAGTTCATTATATTCTTTTACAGCCCTTTATTGTTTCGATCATGCCAAATAGAATTCTGTTATAAACTTTATATCTTCATTATTAATCCTTCCTCCGGACAGCTTAAAAATATTGCTTAGGAATATTCTAAAAAGCGTAAGAGCACAGAATTCAGAGGAGTTGCGATAGTGACATCTCTTCATAAACTGAGTATTTGTTTATTCTTTTTGTTTCCAGTTGTTCGGTTAACCAGTTCTACGACAGACATAGCGCAACACGTGAACAAAAGCCTTCCAGCTTAAAATTCGGCAGGGGACACGGACACAATGACACACAATTACAGGCAGCTGTCTACTGAGCCTGAACCAACAGCCATAAAAGCTGACGGAAAACGTTCTATTGGTTCGTGTATGAAATGGATTAAATACTTCAGTGATTTACGCCGCGGACGATGGCGGCGAAAAGCGGATTTTCCGCAGCTTTTCTGAGGCGGCTCAAGGCCCGGCCAGGGCACGTACCTGACGCGCGCCTCCAGCTCGCACGAGGGCGGCTGACGAGGCGGGGGCGGGACCAGCAGCAGCAGCTCCGCCCCCCCGCCCCCATCCCCTAAAGGCAGCCCGAGAGCGCGCGGCGACCGGAACGAGTGAGCAGGGCGTGGCGCGTCGGTTCGCGCGGCTGGGCGGTGCAGGAAGGGCGCGGAGGTCCCTGGCGGCTGCAGAGGGGAGTTCGGCTGGTGGGAGGGAGGTTAGCTGTGCGCTCCAACCGGCAGAAAGCTGCGTCTTCTGCGCTTGCCGGAGCAGGCGTAGCCGCGCAGGCAGAGCTGCCACGGAACCGTGCAGCCACCCAGGCGCCGGGCTGCAGGGGGTGCCACAGCCTCACAGGGCTGCTGGACTGTAGTAGGGATGACAGCGGTGTGAGGTGTGACCAGATGAGCGATCTGCTCAGCCTGCTGGTAGAGCTAAGAGTGGAAGTAGAAACACTAAGGAGCATTGGGAGCGTGAGACAGAAATAGATTGGTGGAATCGTGCTCTGATATCCCTGAAAGAGGAACAGGGACAGACACCAGAAAAAGTGGAAGATAAAGGGGATCCTGTATCGTCCCCCCACCAGGCTGAAGGTGATGGCTTAATGGAAAGCTGTGAATGGGACACGGTGAAATCCATATGTGGGTCCTGAGGGAACTGGTGCATGAAGTTACTAAGCTGCTTTCCATTATATTTGAAAAGTTGGGGCAGTCTGGTGAAGTTCCTACTGACTGGAAAAGGGGAAATGTAACCCCTGTTTTCAAAAAGGGGAAAAGGGAAGACCTGGGGAACTGCAGACCAGTCAGTCTTACTTCTGTGCCCAGCAAGGTCATGGAGCAGATCCTTCCATTAGGGCACATGGAAAATGAGGAGGTGATTGCTAACGGCCAACATGGCTTCACCAAGGACAAGTCATGCCTGACAAATTTGGTGGCCTTGTCTGATGGGGTTAAAGCATTGATAGATAAGGGGAGAGCAACTGATGTCATCTACCTGGACTTATGTAAAGAGTTTGATGCTGCCCTGCATGACATGCTGATCTCTAAGTTGGAGAGATGGAGATTTGATGATGGACCACTCGGTGTATAAGGAACTGGCTGGCTGGATGGACACACTCAAAGACAGTGTACAGGAGTGTGCCATGGCCTGGTGGCTTCCCTGTCCGGTCAGCCAACTGCGGTAGAAAGCAGCCACTCTCCATCACCATGGGCAACCCGTGCCCTTATACCTTCCTCTCCCTGCCTTTGCTGTCCCGGCTGCTCATCTGCCACAGGAAATAGGTTTAGAGCCATCTTATCTGTCCTGTAGGCTGCTGCAACAGTACAGCTCAGTGGCAGAGGAGTGAGAGGACGGGAATGTGCCATGGCTTCCCTTTCTGGATGCCTAACTGTAGTACAAAGCAGCCACCCTCCATCATCATGGGCAGCCCTTGCCCCCTGCCCTCCCACCACTGCCCCATCTCACCTGGCTCCTCATCTGCCAGACTGGGCTGGCACAGCCCTTTTCATACCCATCCTGGGCCAGCATTGTCACCAACTGCCACTGCCAATGTTCTACCTGCTATGGCACCACCACAACATCTCCAGCCCTGATGCCAAGAGCTGGAGGCTTAGTGCTGTGCCATGACCAGGGCTGGTGCACTGACTTAGTTCTGCAACACTATGACATGGCTATTATCTTTCACCATTCAAGTTAGAAGGAACAATTAAATAATTTAAATTTTAAAAAACGGTAATGCTGGAGATAGAAATGAAGTAGCTGTAGTGGAAATTTGAAGAATAGCAGCTCAACAAAGTTTGAAAGAGAATTAAAAGCAGCAGGTCTTACCCACTACACAATTTTAAATATTTGTGTTACCTGATGCTGAGATTTTGTGTTTGAAGGCTAAATTCTGGAAGAAAAATGCTTTTTAATTTGCCTGCAGGCAATATTGCACACCTTTGGAATTAAAGACATATACAATGCCAAACTCTGCATCCACAGGTGGCTGGCAGTGCTGAGGATTTTTCAACGTGAACTGCAAGATTCGTGTCTTCCTTTTCCTGAAATGAATGAAAGATTTTGCCAGGGATTCTCCTGCACTACACGTCATCTGTTCTGAGTTCTGTAAGGCCTTTGACACAGTCTCCCACAACATCCTTCTCTCTAAATTGGAGAGGTACGAATTTGATGGGTGGACTGTTCAGTGAATGAGGAATTGGTTGGATGGTTGCATCCAGAGAGTGGTAATCAATGGCGCAATATCCAGACAGAGATCAGTGACAAGGGGTGTCCCTCAGAGGGCCATACTCAGACCAGTACTGTTTATAATGACATAGACAGTGGGATTGAGTGTGCCCTCACTAAGTTTTCAGATGACACCAAGCTGAGTATTGCGGTTGACATGCTTGAGGGACAGTATGCCATCCAGAGAGACCTGGACAAGCTGTAGAAATGGGCCTGTGTGAACCTCATGAGGTTCGACAAGTCCAAGTGCAAGGGCCTGCACCCAGATCAGGGCAACGCCTGGTATCAGTACAGGCTGGGGGATGAAGGAATTGACAGCAGCACTGCCAAGAAGGACTTGGGGGTACTGGTGGATGAAAAGCTGGGTATGAGCTGACAATGTGCACTCACAGCCTAGAAGACCAACCATATCCTGGGCTGCATCAAAAGTAGCATGGACAGCATCAAAAGAAGCGTGGACAGCAGGTCGAGTGAGGTGATTCTGCCCCTCTACTCCACTCTGGTGAGACCCCACCTGGAGTACTGCATCCAGCTCTGGAGCCCTCAGCTCAGGAAAGACTGTTGAAGCGGGTCCAGAGGAGAACCACAGAAATGATCAGAGGGGTCGTATGAAGAAAGGACAAGGGACAAGGGGTAATGGTTTTAGACTAAAAGAGGGTAGATTCAAACTTCAGACTAGATAAAAGGAAGACATTTTTTACAGTAAGTGTGGTGAAACACTGGAACAGGTTGCCCAGAGAGGTGATGGATTACCCTTTTCTGGAAACATTCAAGGGTAGGTTGGATGGGGCTCTGAGCAACCTGATCTTATTGAAGATGTCCCTGCTCATTGGAGGGAAGGTTGGACTAGATGACCTTTAAAGGTCCCTTTCAACCTAAATTATTCTATGACTCTATGTTTCTATGACTCTGTGATTCCATGATTCCATTTAACAGTCACTATTTGCTAATCTGTTGTGTTCATATATGCATGTAGATATATTCTATGTATTTAGAACAGTTTGCTGTTTCTGCCAGATATTTAGCATATAAAATTATTTTTTCATAATTCCTTTTACAATATATAATTGAGGTTTGGATTTTGCTGCAACAGTGTAGTAGAGAAGCTTGACATTTTTCAGCAAGGACAGGAAGGAAGGATGGTGAGCTGGGAGCTCTAGGAAATTTTCTTATTGGATGACAGGTAATCCATACCATACTAGAAGCATCCGTGTCACAAGATGTAGCATGTGCTGTTTTCCAAATAATAATAATTAAAAAATTACAACAATATTTTTACAACATTACAAAATTTTACAATAAATTTTACAAAATTTACAATTTTTTACAATAATATTAAGGTGAAATTATTATGGAAAAATAATGGATGTAAATTACTTATATAACATTCTTATTCATCAGCAGTCACTCACACTGATATGACTTTATGGAGTATACCACAGGAAGGCCATGCTTCTTGTTTCAGAGAAGGACATAACGTTGGTTAGACCATTTCCTTAATTCTGTAGACAAAAGTAGCAAAGGCCAAAATCAGGTATTATATCAGGCAGTATAGACTATTGTTATGGATAAGCTGTGTAACGTATGAAAACAACATATAAAAACATACAGCAAAAATTAGTGACAAAAAGTGAAACGTTAGTCCATGAGATCATAGAATCATAGAATGGTTTGGGTTGGAAGGGACCCTAAAGATCATCTAGTTCCAGCCCCCATGTTATGTAAATGCGTATAAGAGGTAACTTGCAACTGTTCAGGCCAACATGTTTAAAGGAAATGTTGTGTAATTCTGTTATCCACAGCTGCAGGATATGGGTAATTTCCCACTCTCAACCAACAGTTGTGGAAGAAAATTTCAATTAAATTTGTCTTTAGTTTGTGTACAGCCATAAAAGTGATACACATAAGTATTAAAAAAAAAATGTAATGGATCTGCTTCAGATTTATCTGTACATAAATTACAGATTATTATTATTATCTGTATGTATATTACATATACATACAGATTTATCTGTACAACCAGATGTGATTGCCATCATTTCTATTAATAGCTGTCAAGTAGATTATAAGCAAATATGATAGTTATCATTCAGGAACAAAGTGTCATTCACTGTGGAGTGAAGAAGGTGTTATGCATGTTTTACCTTTGTTTTTTATAGGAATTCATCCAGGGCTAGATGTCAATTTAGGTTTTCTGCTCAAAGGAGTCTTGGAGGACTTCTTTACAGGGTGCTTTACTGTTAAGTACATGAAAATATTACAGCTAATTTAAGCAAACTTAACTAGGTGTCCTTTTAAAAACTGTAAAAACATCATTGCTAATGAGTAGCCAGATTTATTGTTGAGTTGTTAGTGTAGTCAACGAAGACCTGGAAGATTAGCATGCAGATGTTTTCAAAAACCATATTCGTGATGAATTTTAATAACTAGTTGGCTTGAATGTTTTTCTCTGCTCTTTGAAGTGAAGTTACCTCATAGCAGGGGAAGGGACTGGGGAAAAGTCAGCTGATCATTAGCATTTCTCCCTGTGGTACTGCCTATTTCAACTTCAACTCTATATCAATTATAAAAGTTGCTCAATTTAGCAACTCTGTCTTGCAAAATGTAGGATGCACAATAGCTCCACTTAATGTTAGAGGCACATGGCTGTCTGGTCATCAGCTTGACAGAGCTACTAATGTAATCCCTGTAATTCATTCAAAATGCAAGAATAATAGAGAACCCTACAGCTGGGATCCAAGAGAGGAGTGGAATTCAGGAATGCTTTGTATATCTGAGTGAAAATGCACTTTGTTGTGGAGAAGTGACCATTCCATGTTTTATTGTCTTACCCTTTCCATATAGACATATCTCCACAAACACTTATCACAGAGGAAACAAAAGCAGTTGGGAGTAGACTTCACAAAAACCACAGACAGTAGAAGAATGACATGTACTTTTATATGGTACCCCATATGATATTCAACTTTTATGCATCAGATCAGGGTGCTCCATTTGATATCCATTGATATGTCTCTTTAAATAGAAAATTCTGTTTCCTGCCTAGCCTAGTCTTGTTTTACCTCAAAATTTAAATATGACAATGAAAAATGCCTACTTTTAATGCAGTCACAAATTACACTCCAATTAGGAAAACTGGGATCATAGTAAATCTATGATATGAATGAGATGAGACCTATTAGAACTGTGCTCAATTATTTTATCTTTTAATTTAATTATTATTTAATTAAATTTATTTAATTATTTTTAAGTATAAACAGGTCCAGCCTCTGACCACTTCTTGCACCACTTACTTTGGAAGTCATGTAAAATATGCATAGTTATGCGGTGATTTGTCAGAAGAACAAATTAATACAATTCTTTTTCTTAATCACTGTAGGAGTTTTGAGACCTTTATCCATTTCACTCAAAACTGAATATTCCATGTTTGTGTCTCTTTTAAAGTTACTTCTGTTTTGGGGTATTTTTAGCCTAAGGGAGCCCTGTAGCAGGGAATTCTACTGCTTAACTGTTTTACAGAAATCATAATGTATACATCTACATTCCTACTTGAAAATTCCAGGGATTTAAGAATATCAGAAATTCTGATACTGATGCATTAGATGAGATAGAGGGCTTCTGTAATGAGGGCTGTTTATGAACTGTGTAATAAGACATGCATTAGCAAGAATGCAAGCCAAAATTGTAAAGTCAGATTATCTAAAAGTGATTGCCTTAAGGTGACTGGCCATATTATCAGCTCTGCTGGGCAGCTGCAGTGTCCTTTGATATCACCAGAGAAAAAGGCAAGTCAATGCCTTCCATCACTCCAGTGATTACAACAGATGCTCAGGACCTATTTAGACAAAGGTATTGGTGGTAGATAAAACCTAATTTTAGGCATATGCAGTTAAAAATAATCCACAACCTTTACTTAAATTAAAGACCTAGAATCCTAACCATCCTTTTATTGATTTAATTAGAATAGTTGTTACTTTCTGCATAGTCACACAGAATTTCAGTAAGCATAAGACACAGGGGCTCGCTGAATATTCCTATTTTTAAGGAATTTATTGATTCATATGATAATATATAGTTTGCCAAGTCAGTGGGACAATATTGAAAATAAGCCTATTATTATGGTCTTGGAGTGATCCATTAGGCAGACTAAGGGAACCAGGACACCTATTCTGGTATATGCTTTCAGTCTGAAGAGGGATGTTAGCACCAAGGAGAATGCATACACAGGCAACATGGGAAGTCTTGCTGGCTCACAGGAGTGCTCAAAAAAATAATTGGACCACTGTTTAGAGGTTCAGAAACTCATTTAGCTGATTTCCAATGGGAGAAGAGTTAGAAGAAAGTTTCAGTAGATTTCTTGTGTCTTCAGTCGCTCTGTAAGGAAATAACACGTTCAACAATGCTTCAGGCATGCACCAAGGTTGACATTGATGGCGGATTTCCAAGGCACTCACACATCTGTCATTGTGTTAGGCTTTTGCGTGTGTTTACGTCTTGGGACCAGTTTGCAATCAAAGGAAAAAAACATTATTTTGAAAATTACCACATTATCAAAATACGGCTTCATCAGGTGAGATCCAGGTTGTGGCAAATAAGGGACACCTTTAATTATCACTGTTCTGTATTTTAAAATTGCTTCCACTGTGTACATATATGCATATCTCCTCTGTTCTTTATTGGTTTTAGTAGCAGAAATGAATAAAAAAAAAACAACTGGCAGGATTAGTTACTGGTGCCAGTGTTAGAAACTCAAATGCAAGAGTTCAAACTTAAACTGAAAAAAGGAAGATGGTGTTTGACCTTTATCAACACAGATCCTACTTCATTTAAACTGAGCCCCAAACGAATTCACTGGCTACACGTGAGGGATGGAAATCAAAACTAAGCCTTAACTGTAGTGGGCGCTACTTACTCACTTTATATTATAACAGTCACTCAACCACGAATAGCTGTAGTTCAACAGTTTGCAGCAGCTTGCATAATTTAGTAGATGAAATAAAGAATAGAGGAGTCAATTTGAAGTAAAGAAAAGGCCAAGAAGGCAGAACATACTTAAACCTGAATTTGCTCAAGAAACAGAAAAAGTGAATAACAAAAATTCCAATGTATATAGCTGCAAACCAGGTATTTTCTCTGTTGGAATTTCAGCTAGCATTGCCCTTATCCAGTTAAATAAATCTGTTGCTGGTGCCACTGTTCCTCTGCTTCTCTGGTGTGAAGCAAAAGTTTATTGAGTCATAGCATAGCCTAAGGCTTACTATTAAGGAAGTAGAAAAGCCATCCTTATTGTATTGACTTGTCTCTATCCCTGACCTTATGTATTGTATATGTCACTAATTAAGGAAGAACTCAGTTCTTGCCTTTTTATACCTTTAGTAAAATAAGAAGGTATGAACTATAACAGTGATATAAGCTGTTTGAAAGGGCCTAGAGGCTGGAGCATTCGCAGCACTTCACTTTGAATGACGGATTCACAAATTACCGGGCACCGTAGAGGAGTGTTTGGTAGCTTCCTGCAACAGGGATGGCCATAGCAGCTACCACTGCTGGCCCTGTGACTCAGATTTCTCAGGGGGGTGTCCCGTTCAAAATATAACTAGCTCCAGTTTTCAGCTTGTAGTGCGTGATCCTAAAAATACCTTGCAATAGTAAATCTTCAGCTTTTTTACTGGAACATTAATAACATTCTATAAATTGCTCGTTATTTTGAACCCCCCCCCCCCTTTCAGTTTGAAGAAAAGGGCTCTAAAAATATTTACCAGACAAAAGCTATCACTAGTAGCTAATGATTAGCAAAGTAGCATTTTATAGAGCCAACCTAATTAATGAAAATGAATGTGTAAACTCACAGCATACTTAATAAGTATCTTCATATAAGTTACAGGTACAGAGATATTGTGAGTTTTGCTGGTATAGCCTTTTATTGCTTTTTTTGAGAAACTTAAAAGTTAAGAGCACATGCCTCTAGTACACAGCATGTGAAGCTTTAGCAGAATCAGTTCTTTCCCTTGCAGCTGTGTTTACACCTGTATCATATTTCAGAATTCCCCCTTGGGTGATGTTTTGGTTCTCCTTCATGGTTCTTTTACAGTTTTTTGTTTATTTTGAATGTGAAGCCTTGGACTTTGCCTTCAGAGCTTCCAAAAAGATTAAAAAAGCAAAGCAATCCTAGAACTACTGAAGTATACATTTATTTTATAGTCAGTTAAGAAGCCTTTTTTATTCTACACAGACTTGAAGTTCTCTATAACGTGGCACAGATATAATGGGAGAGAAAGGAAAAGCAGACATTTTGCACAGCATATTCCCCTTCTCTACTTACAGTTCACATATAGTCATGTAATAAAAAATACTGCAGCATCATCAGCTCTGCCCTGTGTTGTTTCCTCTTCAAAAAGCAGATGAATAATGGTAATGCTTTTTCCCAGGGCTATAAGTGCTGTTTCAAGGGTCCAGTTAGAAGTGTTCTTTTTCACAGCCCCCCAAGGCAAGAGATGGAAAATCAAACAAAAGCAGGCAATTATATACATAACCCTTTTCAAACAAATGAAGAAGTACTCTGTTCCCAAAGTGACAGCACGTATGGCTCCTTTCCTTCCTGAGCAAAAAGGGAACAATTAAAAAGGCCTGTCTTTTATTTCCAAGTTAAGTAGCAGCTTTTGTGAATACAAGTAGAGAGTCTCATGCCCATCTGGCACACAAAATGTGTTTGCAAAGGATCCCCTTTTCCTGTAGAGATTTCAATCTTGTGTTCTCTTTGCTAGCATGGTAGATGTACATTTTATGTCACAGTAGACCTGACTTGCTTCCAAGGTCCCTGAGGATCCAAAGAACTGAACCCAGTATTTTGTACAAACCAGTATGATTTGTAGGCTGCACCCTCAGGACTTCCCTTAAAGACACTAATTCTTCCCCTTGGTGGAAGCATCAGCCAACATGTCCTGAAAACTATGGAGACAAAACTTCAGCTGCTGCCAGCTGAACATCTTATTGACTGTATGAGGAGGCCAGTATGGATCTCTCTAAGCATCTGTGTGTGGCTTAAAATTGTATTCCTTGAAGTCTTCCCTCCAATGGGGTTAAATACCTGTCCCCACTCCCGCCTAATTACAGATGCTAACTTTTCTTTCTGTTGTTCAGAGCTCATTAGTACACCTGCAGTGTGCACAAGTCACAAGTTACTCATAAAGCAGGAGAAGATAATCCATTAAAATATCGCAGAGAAACAGGAAGTGCCCTGAAGGAAAGTTGGGATTTAATTCATGATTGCTGTGGGCATCTTCTGGCATCCCAGCCCAAATATCACATTCTTTTTTTTTTCTTTTTTGTATTCTACACTTAATTGTTTCTAATTTTGAGGTAAAAAACAATTTTATATGGTAATAACTCATTATTTACATACATGACACACAGCAGTGCTCAGCTGTGTTGCCTGCTGCTTACCAGTAGAGGCATGCAGTTTTGTGTGTGTATTTTAAAAAGGTTAGGTGATCTATCAGTTAAAAACATTGAAGGACACTGGTGTAAGGGAATAAAATTTAGATGATGTTGTGATAAACTCAGTATCATTTGTTCACCAAACCTAAAAAATTACATTTGCACAAGAAGGCAACTGCTTAACAAGAGGTGGCAAGATGGCCAACATTTTACTGTGTAAACAAGAGATGCATGATTGTGCAGGCAAGACTAAGCCGCAAGGTCAAGTTATGTAGACAAAGTATAATAAATTGTGAAAAGACTTGAAGGAAAGAAACCTTCACCCCAAGACCACTGGCAATACTAGTGTTTAAGATATTCATTTGTGGAATTTCAAGGGTGTTTGTTTAGTACTGCCAGAGTTTTAGAGATACCTATAGCACTTGGATAAATATTTTGAGAAAGTGTTAGATGACGAATCCTTATAGAATTTACTAACTCTTTAGAAAAAGGAGGGGGACTGAGTGAAAGATATAGTACTAATTAACTAGTAGTAATTCAGAACCTAAAAGACAGGCCTGATAAAAAATGGACGAAGCAAGAAGTCTTGAGGCATTGACAAAGACAGCTCCTGATAACGAATAAAAGAAGGCCTTGAAAAGCGGCTGAAACCAACCCTGCAGTCTGGACAGAGACAAAAACAAAAAAGAAAAACTGAGTCTGCGCAAGGACAAAAGGTTACTTGAAGTGATAAAGAAGAATTTGCAGCCTTCATCCTCAAGACCCTCAGCGACCACCACCACAAAGCATTGCGCAAGCACAGTTAGAAGGAGTTTATGAAAATGACTTCTTAAAGCTAATTATAATACGAAGCGGGGATAGGTTATGCATATGTATAGGCGTATTAAGAGATCTTATGATTATGTAAAAAGTACCATATATATTTGAGAAGGCCGCTGCATTGGGTGCGCGCCATCGGTGAAGTGAGACTCCCGGGCCGCTCAGCGCTGTTTTGCTTGCTGCCGCTTGCTAATAAATACTTCAAATTTTAATTGACTCTGTCTCACGTCAATTTTGTGAGATCAACTTATAACAATGTGGTGTGAGGTTTCCAGCTGTGAATAAGTTAGAGACAGTTGCTCTTGTGTAATTATGTTGACGTATTCCTGAGCAACTTCTAGTGGAATATGCTGCACCAAGGTGCATCTGCTGGTGCAACTGTTTCTAAGCTAGACAAAGCTCTGCTCTCAGTGTCAGGCTTCTCCGGAAACGCACATCAACAGAACTGCTATGCCTGAGTGCAATAAACAATCTGACTGCTAAGTGGAAACACACTACAGAAAACATCCCACAGCAAAAGATCGCATTTGTTAACCGTTTTGGAATCATTTGTAAGGTTCCTTAACATTACCCTTGATTTATGCCATTGTGTTCACTGCCTCTTGCACAGGCTTTTCCTATATGGAGTCAATTTGTCTACTGGAGAGACATATATTCTTAAAGAAATATGGAATCTTTAATCTTAAAAGAAATAAGAACATTTTGCCACTTCTAAGTATACTAAAGCTCTTCAGAGTATCTAGTATCCAAAATTTGCAGCATTCCTATGAAGTTGCTTAGTATTACTTCCTTCTAAAGATTAAGAGAGTGAGAAAGAGAACTGTTAGTGTTTTTGCAAGTTTATGTTTAGATAAGGCCCAGAAGCTTTGAGCCTGGATTCTCAGCACTCCCCTGTGGACTCTGCATTTATTTGTCATTGTAATATATATTCTTGTAAATAGAAGAATTGTAGTAAGTACATAAAACTTGTGACTGCTTTCCAAAATATTTTATTTTATTGCTTGGAAGTGATTTCATGTGTTGGAGCCAAAAAAAAAAAAAAACCCAAACAAAAAACAGGACAGCCAAACAGTTGCATGTCAGGGAGTCCTTAACCATGAGAGACATGTGGAAGGACTGTCAGGAGGACAGCTGACTTCACTGTATTTTGAAATCACCTGTTTCTGAAGCACATATTTACAATCCACATAATTACTATACCAGTGTCCCATTTGGCCTGTAGTAGTAGTAGTCTTTCTTTTTAAGATTTCCACTTTCTGCATAGACTTCAATATTGGATATAGAAAAGACATGCAAGATGACTGTCATAGATTAAACTTTCTATAGAAATAAAGTAACTGTCTAGATTTTTGCTCTGTTTACATATATATTTCTACTAGTACATCATTATTTTAGACATGCTTTAGACAGAAAAGTATATCAGATACTATATGTAGCATTTCCAAAAGCAGTGAAAGGGGTCAGTATACTAAAATGGCATATGCAGCCTTTAAACTATATACCTATATGAAAATCCACAATGTTTGATCACGAAAAAGTATACAACAGTTAGATATGTGTAACAGATAACATAGTTGAGTAGCACAGCTTTCCTCAGTAAGAAAAGATTAGCAAAAGTTTCTTTAAGTATACTTAAATATATCAATCACTCTGAACCGCCAAATATAATATCTTGGTGTCAGGAAGATAGTGTAAAACATTCAGATTGGTATCCACTGAAAAATAAAAATTGTTGAAATCATTATAAAAATTTAAACAAAATCTGTGGACATACAGCTAGAATCCAAATCTCCATATTAGTCAAATTGAAAAAAGAATAACATTGTTCTGTTTCAACAGCACTGACGAATTACAGGTAAAAAAGTTTGCATCAATGTACTTTTTCTTTCTAGGTTTTTAATCTATATTAATTTTCTTTAAATACACTGTCAGATTTCTATTTTCTACTTAAGAGGCACTACCTTCTACTTTCCTTGATTTAGAAATACTTATTGGTCTTTGTAGTGCTTTTTTAGAAACTTGGAAATAAAATGTGCTTCACATATTTCCTGACAAACACTGTCTTGAACAGGCGGCATTGGGGATTCACAGTGCTTAAAGATGTGTCGTAAGGACAAAACAACACTTCTTTTTCAGTTATTCAAAAATTAGTTGAAAGTATGCATTTTAATTCTAAAAAATCAAAGGAAAGATTTTTCTGTAATACTTCTGCAGTTTGCAAAATTATTTGCAGGTTTTTTTGTATACTGAAGACCAGAATGGAAGCTTTAGGTGAAGGCAATATTAGGGTAAGAAATTTCATCATATTGCAGATGAAGTTTATTAAACCTGAATCCAATAAATGTTTTAAATATATGATTTGCTATAAAAAAATGCTGGATTTTATGGAAATTTTACTTATTAACTCAGGAACTGTGTTATGAACCAGTCATTCAATCCTTACTTTACATTTCAGTGTAGTAGAAGGAAACTTGTATTTATTTGCAGGATGTTCAGTGCAGGATGCTGAAGATTGTCTTCCGGGAATCTACAGCTATGATCTTAGTGAATACAAAAGTTCAAAGTGAATGGTATTTATAGTTTAACTAAGGCAATGTCAAATGCAAAGGGCTGGGCTTTTTTTTTTTTTTTCTTTCTTTCCAAATATAACATTTTTTTCAGGGCTGTTTTTGTAATGCAAACTGTTGATGAGAATCATCAACTTGTGCCCTAGTAGAACTCCCTATAGCCTTATCACCTCCAAAAACATCAACATTATATTAAGAATACTCTACTGACACGTATTAGAATAACCTATACTGAAATACAATATTAAATACTTATAAAGTATGTTATACTGCATGGCAAAAAATCTACCAATTGCCTTAGAATATCATTGCTTTATAAATAAGAAAAGTTAACAAAATCCATTTAGCATATTGTAGTGATTTTTTCCATAAAGAGAATTCTTTCAGGCATGTTAACTACCAGACTTTAGCCAGCTCTACAGACATAGTGTTTGTTGGTGTTTTAATTGAATGAAGATGGATATAGGAATCGGTTAACTTTCTCTGTTGGTGTAGCTGCTGCTGTAATTCTAGAGCTAATTTCCCAAGAAGCATGGAGACAGAGCTGGGATACAGCTTACTTAGGAGTGCGTCTTTCAGATATCTCTTTACGTCATTCACTGAAGGCAGCTTGGCACAGTGGGTGAGGTTCCTTGCTGTGACCTTTCTAATTCTGTGCCAAGTGTCAGTTCTCTGTATACAGCATTTCAGGTCCCACTTCAGACTTCTTAGCTCCACAGAGGAACACAGCTTGAAAGAGTGAGCAGAACACAGGCTCAAAACAGGTCCTTTCAACAGTATCATTTTCAGTGTCCATGTGAAACCAGGAACTTTAATAAATACACCTTGGAAAGTGTTCCCAGACATGGTGTGTAGAGGTTGGTGGGAGAAATGTCTTCATAATTTCCAAAGTATTGCCATCGACATCAGAATAAACTCAATATCTTTTCAAGTTTCCCTTTCCTTCATCAGGTCCCCTGAAAAAACACTGAGATACTATGAATATGTGATCCATGGACAGGATATTTCCATGGAATATGGGATACTCTTGCAGAACAAGCATGTGAACCTGAGTGGTCTGTAGCTGACGTACTTGCCTACCTACTAGACTATGGATTTATTCACTCTCTTTCTCGAATTCTCTGTTTATAGTCAATTAATCTAAAAGGAACGACTCTGGTGGGAAAGATTAAGAGATCTACCCTAGAGCTTATAAAAAGTGCCTTATAAAAAGGCACATACAAAACAAATACAGAAAATTGATGGATTTTTATATTTCCTGATATAATGGGAAATAGAAAGGTAAACAGGTCCAGCAGGTAAAGTGAAATTGAATCAGACAACTTATCTGGGAAGATGCATATATATTATGGGCTGCTTCATCCATGTGACAGTTATGGGTAAGATCCAGCTCCAAATGATGCCCCCAGTGACACTTGTGGATCTGGCTTGAGAAAGAAAGAGAAACATGACTGCAGATGGGTGCTGTTGAGCGAGCAGGCGGTCACAAAATGGACAGTGGGATATTAATCACTGAAGCAACTGTGAAGAGGGAATAGCAAAAGAAGGGCCAGAGGGCAAAATCTGACCTGTTATATGATGTGTTTTGTATGTGAATGGGGTGGAGCGTGGGAACTTTGGAACTAATCTAAGGGTAACCCCTACAGAGAACTTTTTTTTCTTCTCAACTTTCCTGGTTTCTTAATGGATGAATGACTTACTATTACACATAGCAGCGTAAGACCTACTAAGTCTAGGTTGCTTCCTGTTGCCATGGCAATTACAAATGTTGGTTGTGTTTACTCCTCTGATAATGAGCAGCATTAAAATTTTCCAGCTTTTTATATCACACAAGCAGTGTGAGAACGCATTTTTCAGAAATAAAGCAGTATGGATGCTTAGTCTGACAGAAAACCTCTCGTACATCGGGCAATTCTGTGATACTCTGCAATTTACAAGCTTCTGGTACTGCAGAAAGAGCTGTGCAAATTTTTGGGTTGACCGTGTTTGTCATTTCTAGTGGAGTACACAACCCACAGGGTGTTCAGCCAGCAACATTAAGGTCCAGTAGAACTCTGAATTTTCTCTAATGTTGAGCCAGATTAAATTGATGCTTTACACTGATGAGAAAAAAATGTATTAACTCACTTTGCATTTTGGGTAGATGGTGATGCAGAACTTGAGTAACTTAATTTACATTTGGGGGGGTTGCATTTCTTTCTTATTAGTATTTAAGATATATCTGCCTTCAGGTTTTTACATCATCTTGAAATATAACAATTTTGCTAGCATTGTTCATGCAAAGTGAGATTCTGCACGTTTTTGTTTAGAACTTTTGCTTTGCTTTCCTTGATTATTTTTTTTTATTAATTATTATTCTGAGACTGAACATCATGGGTAAAATCCATCACTTCTAAAGAGATGATATAAAATTATGAAGTTCAATCAACTTGATGTGTGACTTGTCACTACAGTTGTTTTTGAAGAAGAAATATGGGATTAAATTCAGGTCTCAGCCTGCATTATATGTATGTTCAAAAATCTGCATTTCTGAGGAATGAAAGACCGACAGGTCAGGACTCTACAGTCATTTGCTCGGATCCCAGAAATACCATTCTTGTGCAAATGCCATGCACTTCTGCCTGACAAGATAGAATATAGACTCATGTTTTTATTGCATATAAAACATTTGTGTCTAAAGTGAACCGTGAGATTTAAAAGTTGGTGGTAAGCATATAGGAAGTCACTGCCTTTGCTTAATACAAGACTATTTCCAGTGCTGTTAAAGAACAGATAATGTAAATTTTTTTCTTTTTAAGCAAAAGACTATACCTCTGGGCTTGATTTTGCAAATTTTCTGTAAGACATAATAAGATGGGTTGGTTTAGATATGTTTATCTAAAACTTGCCTCTTGTTGTGACCTAAAGACAAGTTGTAACTGTATTACTACATGTTTTTGTTAAATTGCTTCTCTCCAAAACTGATTCAAGGTTAGAGCTCTATGAGGAACTCAAATAAGAAATCTTAATCTTTCATGTCTTTATTTATTACCATGTCTGTTCAAATCTTACTGCTTAATACTGCTTAAAATGGCTTTTGATTTCTTTCCAGGCAGCCAAATCTCCTGCCGGCAGCTTAAATGCCCTAGAATCCTATAATTTCTTTGCTTCTTTTTGTGTCCATAGCGCTTAGCTCCTAACAGTTACACCAACACAGAATCATCTGTGTTGCTCTGTCCGTTTTACTTCACTCTTTTGATCATGCAGCTGGTTTCCTCTTCTTCACTATGTCAAGCAGAAGCCTCTTTACTGTTTTTCCTATACCCTTTGCCACTCTACACTGTTACTTTCTGCCATTTTCTCTTGTTGTCTTATTTGTCAATTGTTAATATCAACTTGAACAGCTCATTTGTCTCCTTGTCTAATGATGTCTCTGCTGCTTCTTCCATTTACTTCTCTTCTTGTTATGGAATAATTAATACATTTGTATTAATATGGAAAAATATTAATGCATTTATTATCACACATTCAGATACACTCAGCTGCTTCCTCTGTTTCCATTCTGTCCTATCCATACTCTCTATGTCCTATCCTCTTTCTCACCAAATACCCATACCCTCAGTTGGTTATATTCTTAGGCTATGGTTCTATTGTCATGAAAGGTCCTCAACACTACCAATGCATATTTTCTTTCAGGGTCAGGACCATTTTTTACACCACCCAAGTACCCAACTTCTTGCTCACTCTCCTCGTATGTGCTTCAGCAGAATTCTCTTCTTTCTCAAATTTAGGAGTAGTCATCCAGAGTAACAAATAACCAAAATATTCACGATACTGTGTTAGGGTTTTTCCCCCCCAAAAATAAAAATAGCATTGAATCTTAGAATTGCTGAGGTTGCAAGGGACCTCTAGTGGTATCTACTCCAGTGCCACTAGCTAAAGAAGGGTGAGCTACACCAGGTTGCTCCAGACCATGTCTAGTCAGAATGTGAGTGTCTCCATGGGTGGAAATTCCTCAGCCTTTCTGGGCAATTTCCGTTGTTTGTTCCACCCTGACAGAAAAGTTTTCTCTTATTTTCTGACAGAATACTGTAATATTTTTATACTTTTTAAGATGTTTAAAACACTAATTCCAACAGTATTTAATTATAATGATTATAATAACCTGCATCTCCCTGAACTCCCCTCAACACGTGGACAAAGCTAAAGAAAGGTAACTAGGCTATAACCTCTCTCCCCAGCCTCTCTACATCTCCAGTGAAAGTGGTTAGGGATCTGTGGCTAACCAGTAAAGTGTTGTGAGGAAGGCAAGCCAGCAGGACGTGACTTATATTTAAAAAAAAAAACAAACAACAAAACAAACATAGAAACAAAAGAAAATACTAGCAAAACCACCACCACCACCACCACCACCAAAAAAAAAGAAATTATGTAGAAAAATAATTTGGATACAAATCAGAGCTCAGCAGACATAAGCAAGACATTCTGAGTGGCTCAAACATGCATGCTATCCACTATCAAAAGGGCTGACACAGCAGATTGGTTTTGTTCGCCCTAAAAGCAAGTTTGTAGCGTTGAACCAAACTCAAATAATGCTCTCTGGGTATATCAGGCCTGTTCCTCTCCCATTCTGAACTGATGAAAGCTGAGAGGGGTTTTTATATCTACTTCTGTTCTTACTTTGTTTTTTTTTTTTAACATGGCAGAAGATAAAAAAGCTATTAGTGTCACACCTCAGGCGCTCAAGACACAGCTCAGCTGAGGTAGGGAAAAGTGTCTGTGTGTATCCTGGTATCCACTATGAGGAAGTGATTGATGATCTGTACGTGTTCAGCCAAGTAAATAAAGCCATCCTAAACTGTCTCTGTGTTTAGGAAACATGTCTCACAATGCTGAAACAATATATTTGAGTTTCAGGGTAAATCTGTGCAACGTTTGGAAAAATTGCAATTGGAAAGTGGAAAGCTGCGTTTGCACACACGGCATTGCATTAGATGAAGAATACCATTAAAAATCAGGCTTATGAACCTTTATGTATAGGCTATATAATAATGAACTGCTTAATAAATATCTTCCTCTATCCCATGAGATCAATACAACAGAAGACTTAAGGACATACATTTCAGTCCACATCTTTCTGCTCATGTTATTTACCAAAACACATATTTATGCACCTAAGAAAATAACCTAGCACTTAGTGTAGTTGAAACTAGGTGCATTTAGTTACATAGAAATTTTTGTTGTTGACATTAAGTATAAGACTATTTACACAGCTGGACAACTTTAGGCACTTTTTTTGGTTTTGGTAAAATACTGGATTATATTGCATATAAGTATTGCTTTATTAATGCTACTAAAGTAATGACAATACCCTTTGGATCATTAACAATCTTTCTGTACTGTCATTTAGACTTCTGGTTCTTCATTAGAATTTACAACTCCTGCAGAGGGTACAAGTTATAATCAACTACCCTGCTGTTACTATGACTTTTGGTTTAAAATTCTGTATTGTATTTCACAATCTTTTAGTTAGACTCCTGTTAAAACCACTAGTTCAGCATGTGGTAGCAGATTAATGATGAATAATTTTAAGACTAGCATAGATGAGAATAAGGAATTATTTGATTCAGAGTTTTGAAGTAAAGTGATCTCACAAATTATGAAGAATTTAACAACTAATTTCAGCTTCAAGCTGAAATTCAAGCTCCAAGCACCATATATATATGGTACAATTCTGTACTTTTTCCAAAATTTACACTGCAAAAATATCACTTCAGTAACATTTAAAGACACATAAACAATGCATTCCTATTTTTAGACTGTGACGTGATAATTCAAGATGCATACCTAAGAAGCATTTCTTTGGAAACAAATAGAATACACCTGTACTATTAAAATGTTCCTTGTTTTAAAAGTCAGTTAACTGGCCTGAGAAGTTTATATTCTACAGAATAGGATGAAACAAATTGAAGTTGCAATAGCAAATTCTTTGACAGAGGTATTACGTGGATGCATAAGACCTAAGGTAAGAAAAACACTCTTCTGCAAGTATTTGTGCAATTTAAGTAACAGGAATACCTAATTGTTATCAAAAAAACGAGCATGTCAAAGTCATAACACTGAAAGAATAAATTTTCAGTGCTGCTTTAAATGCAAATCACAAAGTAACTTAATTTTTTTGTCATTACAGCTGCCTCTGTAAGGTAGTTCTTACGTAATACCATTTTTGAAGGCTGCATTTTTTTTTTATTTTCATAGAATAAGAAATAACGCTTTTGTTGTTAACATTCTGCAATACACTTCTTATCATGAGAAATATGTAAGTGATAAATGTGCAGTCAGTGTAGAGACCATTGCAAGAGACAGTACAAAAAAACATAAAATGACAAATTAAAGGTTACTGTGTACAGTGTTTCAAAGGGTAAAAATCTTCATTCATTCCTGAAATAGTATTCTTGCTAGTATACCTTCAGAGTGAGGCTTTCACACAATTTAAAATTAAAGACTAAACCCCATTAAGCACGACAAAAATATGTACAATTTAATGCTGCTAAGCCTGCGATTCAGTTGGAGAAAAGCTGGGAAAACTCTATCTCACCTACTGCCATGAAAAAATGCCTCAAAGAGCTGAGCAAGGTTCTTCAGGCTCTGAAGTAAATTTGAAATTAAGATGGAATTTGCAGTCTTTGTTAATGTTTTTTGGAAGCCTCATCAAGATGTTTTGAGTTTTGATTTCATTCTCTTGGAGTGTCAATAGATGTAGCAACTTATATGACAATCATTTTTTAAAGTTTCATCAGACAAGTTTTGTTTAAGGGAATTTGGGAACTTGAAAGCAGTATGATGTTCCTGTTTGTCTAGTATGTGGGCAGTATTTGGGTATTAGTATAGGTAAATGCATAAGTATTACATCAGTGGTCAAACTCATTGCAAGCTCTATCCTTTGCACCACCTAGCAAAGGTATACCTATGCTAGCAGCTTGGCACCTCCAGAACAGGGCCTTGGAAAATGGGAATAATAACTGGAAGCAAGTGTTTATGTTTACTTCCCTTCTTTGGAGGTACTGAGCGATTGCCAGTAATGAAAGACAAATCTGGGCTAACAAACGCTTGCTGTCAGTCACTACGGTCTTTTCTCATTTTCCCACCTCAAAGGAACTGAGCTTCTGGACAGCTTACAGGAAATTAAATTGTTCCTTCTGCTGCTTTCAATCTCTTACCACCTAACACCTCATCACTCTCTTTAGGGTCTCGACCTGTCATTTGAGTATTATAGCTCTATAGAAATGAGTTAAGTGTCATTGTGATGATTAAAATCACAGTCTCATAAGCACCTGAAATGTTTGTTTCTTTCAGTGAACTATACAAATTTTAAAACCTTCCTACACACACACATGCAAATATTTCAGGCACATCTAGGAATTTTAAGGTCAATTATCACTTCTCATTATAACATGCCTTATAACTCTGCCAAGCAAAATCATTACAGCTTCAGTTTTACAAGCCATATGTCTCTCCCATGATGCTGGCTATTTTGTTTTGTTCAGGATTTGAAATTCTGGCAAAATTCTGGCAAACATTCTTTTTAGAAAGCTTAGGCTTGCTATATAACAGGCAATTTTGTGGACAGTCTTTCATGGGTCACAACAACCCCATGCAATGCTACCAGCTTGGGGAAGAGTGGCTGTAAAGGTCCCCAGTGGAAAAGAACCTGGGAAAATTGGTGGATGGCCACCTGAATATGAGCCAGCAGTGTGCCCAGGTGGCCAAGGCGGCCAACAATGTCCTGGCTTGTACCAAAGGTAGTGTGGCCGACAGGACTAGGATAGCGATTGTCCCACTGTACTTGTCACTGGTGAGGCCGCACCTTGAATACTGTGTTCAGTATTCAACTGAAAGGGGGTTGTAGCGAGGTGGGGTCAGTCCCTTTTCCTAAGTAACAAGTGATAGGATAAGAGGAAACAGCCTCAAGTTGTGCCAGGGGAAAAAGTTTAGGTTCAACATTAGGAAAAATTCCTTCACTGTAAGAGTTGTCAAGCACTGGAACAGGCTGCCCAGAGAAGCGGTTGAGTCACCCCTTGGAGGTATTTAAAAGATGTGGTGCTTAGGCACGTGGTTTAGTGGTGGACTTTGTAGTGTTAGGTTTACAGTGGGACTCAATGACCTTAAGGGTCTTTTCCAACCTAAATGATTCTATGATTCTATCATTTAAGGTTTGTCTACCTGTTCTGTGTTCTTAATCTTCTCTTTCACAACCTTTTGAATTGTGAAGGAGGAAGACACCTCAGTGTAACTCAGTGTTCTGGATTCTGTATTTACTCGGTGCTAAAAAACACAGGTGTATCTCATCTTCCTCTAGGGCTTGTCCAAACAGAGACTGGAAAATGTTAGATTGTTACTCTTTAGTTCAAGTACAGAGGTCTGCGCAGAGAATTTTCAGATTCCAACTGATGAGCTGAATGGATAACTTTACAGACTTGTGCAGTGACAATTCTCTTTTTCCATTTTTTTTTCTTCCCGATGAGATGTGTAATGTTTATACTGTGCACTGAAAGTGGCAAAGATCTTGAGGAGAAAAAATTAGACTTCCATGAAGTTACAGACTACATCAAAGTATGCACTCAAGAGAGCTAAATTAATCCAATTTATTTTCTGACTCTGCAACTTGTGCGGGGAGGGGAAGATACTTTATTTACCTGCAGCTCAGTTTCTGAAGGCAGTAATAAGTAGATTTAAAATGGTTTGAGGGCCTGGCGATGGGGGTGCTGACAATTTTACTGGAATCTCCACCCTTTATGCAATTTCTCCAAACATTCAAAACCAAGACCAGACACACGAACAAGCTATGGGTTACTCTCACCCTAAATAAAAATTTATTTTCTTTTCCTTTTTTTTTACAATGTTAGCTTACAGGAAACTAGCAGGGGTTGGAATGGGACATACAGACTTCCACTTCTGCTTTCCTGCATTATGTGCACCCTATGTTGGTAATGACCAAGATGTGTTAGTTTTATAGTGCAATTAGTGTGAAACATATTTGGTGTTTTCCCTTTGTCTTTCTTTTCACAGTAGACAAAAACCACCTCTCTTAACAGTCTTGTTGAAGGAGGCAAGCACTGTGTAGAAATACAGGCAGACAGATTTTCTCATCCTATAAATGCGTGTCCAGGTTTCTGCTAAGGCCTTTTGGTGAAATAATGTGGGGTATAACCACGTACATGTATAACAAAGCTGGCAGGGGTGGAGGTTGATTGATTTTGTAAGAGTCCAGTTTGCAAATTGAACAATTCTGAGCAATCCAGCACTTTTCATTAATGCCAACGTCGCACTTAAGAAAAGAAGAAAAACATCTAGGCTTAACCAGCTTACAACCAAGCCACTGCTGCCCCCAGGTGTCCATCAGGCACTGACACATGAGCTGGGCTGCAACCACAGGATCTTTAACAGGCAAGGATGGAACATGTAATCTGCTAGTGAGAGAACATGAGTATCTCGCTTCATTCTTCTCTCCGAGTCACAAAAACCAGCAGAACTTTTTCACTGAGTTAGGTCTAGAGGATGAACGGTCATTATTTAAGCTACTACTGCAATTCCTTTAAAAAGTCATCTGAGTCGGTGACCTCTTTGAGTCTTTCCAATTCAATAGGTACAGCAACTACTAAAAACTTCTTCAAATATAGCCTGTATACAAAATATCAATTAGTTTTCACAGTGAGCCAGAAAGGGCTGCCTTATTCCATTGTTTGGATTATTCAGGGCAAAGTACCAGCTCACAGAGATGCTAAAATTCTGACTATTTTTTTGTTCCTTTTAATCCATTATTCAGTTTATGACTTTCTGTGTGAATTCTGAGAAAATTCATTCAGTATTCAATTAATAAGTGCTAAAATTTGGGGAAGATATGATGAATTTCATATACTTAACAAAGAAATTGAATCTTAGCTTTACAAGCAAAACTGAACTCAGTCATGGCTTCACCAGTGTCTTTGTAATGGATTATGCCCTTAAGTATAGATTTGTTCCTGCAGAGCATTCCACAAGGAAAGGCAATTGTTTAAAAAGCTTATAGGACTTCAGTGTTCATAAAAAGCTGAATCCTGCACCCAAAACTGACTCAGTAGGATACTGCTTACATCATGAAGGCTAAAATCTGCAAACTCATAGTAGATCACAAATTCCCATCTCTCATTAGAAACAAAAAAT
Source organism: Vanellus vanellus (assembly GCF_965231255.1). Classification (NCBI taxonomy): domain Eukaryota; kingdom Metazoa; phylum Chordata; class Aves; order Charadriiformes; family Charadriidae; genus Vanellus; species Vanellus vanellus. Next base: position 40,022,138 of record NC_138908.1, on the reverse strand, counting down.
AGGAACAAATCAAAAGGTTATTAATAAATAGCCTGTCTTCGTATACCACTAAAAATCCTAAAATACATCGTAGAAGGGAAATTCCCCCTGAAGTGGATAATAAGCTAATCTGTCTAGGCAAGCTTTCTAGCCAGTCTTGGAAAATATTATAGGCAACTACCACTGGAGTTTTTTCTTAGCTAAAAGTAAATGTTTCTAGTTCAATCAGATTGTTACTACTTATGAGTAAGTTTCCCAGCATTTAAGAGTTAAATATAATACGCAGGTCATCGTAGCCATGAGAGGTGGCAAGTAGAGTCTGTAGGTAAACAGAAATGCTTCTTCTCTTTCTGTCTTGCAATAATCTATGACAAGAATTGTCCTAGGAAAATACTCATACTAAGAAATATGACAATAAGATGTCTTTTTTGGTTAATGTGAAGCTTTAGGCTCACTGAAAAACAAAGTTCACTGAGGCTTTTTGAGGGTGGAACAGCAAACAGCTTTGGTGCTCCAGAAAAATGTCTTGGTTGAGCACATTTTTAAATGAAGGGGGTTTTAGTATCAGTAAAATCAAGTTATGTAATGTCCATAAAGATGACGTGTGGTGTGGATTCTTCTCTATCTTTGCATTTTTGCTTGCAGAATCAGCTGAGCTTAGTCGTGAAATTAACTTAATAACCATCTGTCATCCTTCGTCCTTTGTTGTTTTTGTTTTAAGCTAAAAGTTTTTGTGATGGTTGACAGAATCATAGGTACTACAAGTTTTAGAGCGACACAGATATGTTAATAGTACAGAAAGATTTTTCTTACCCATCTTGCTTTTACCTTTCAGTTTAATTCAGTATCTAATGAACAGGCATGAATGTGGTTATACTTTCATGATTAAGAGAAGCAGCAAACATGATTGTTAAAAACAGGACTAATTGCACTTTATTCATAAATAGCAGATAAATAGCTTTAGGTCATGATTACCTCTGTCAGAAACAGAATAGTCATTGCAGCACTCAATTTACACCAGGAGTGGATTTATACACTTTGCAATTGAGTTACCAAAGTACTTTGAATACATAGGGAATGCAAAATTTAAGAACATTGTGACTAAAGTTTTTCATGGCTATGATTCCAGCTGTATAATCAAAACACTAATTAGCCATCCTGTTTGCTGCGTTTTTTTCAGAGCTGTAATTGTCATGAAAAATATTTCTCATGCTTCCACCATTACCATAAAAAGCTTTTCAGCAAAACCCACAAGGTCTGCTTTATGAAAGAGGTACACAAAGAATGGATTGTTCTACAGAATATATTCTGACCTTGGCTCCATATTTACATTTCCAGGACAAAGTATTATTCACTACAAATAAAACACAGGGGCTGGCATAGATGGTATGTAGACTTAAGTCCTCTCACCTTGATTAAATAGGCTTTGAAGAAAGGAGCTATGCAAGGTTGCATTGAACAGTGTCCTGCTCTGAAGGTCCTGGTGTACAACAGAGCTTTTCCATGACTGTTGTTGATGTAGCTTCATCAGGCATGTGCAACAGCTGAATGCACACAGGTATTTACTTGTACACAAGAAAGTGGAATTAGTGAATGTGACATGTTTTAGACTGCCAAACTGAGGCATAAGCATCATCTTTTTGTTCTGTGTTTATGTGGTACCTATCATAATGTGGTCTTCATCACTAAAGAAGGATCCTAGGTGATACCCCATGATATAAATGAGAAATAATCATTATGGTGGTACTATAATAAATTGCTCCAATTCAATTATTGATGCAAAAAGCCATGGTTCTGACTAACAGATTTGTTATAAAAACAAGTGTTACAGCACAAAACTTAAGAGAATCTAATAAATTCAGTTAGAAAATCAGAACCCTAGGTTATTCAATAAAGATCCTTCATGGTGCCCTTATTTTCTTACCTAAGACTTTAAAAGTTCTTTAAAAGTCCTACAGATGCTAAATATATGTTCAAACAGACAAGTTCTGCCCATTTTATAAATCATGTTTTCTTCAGGGTTTTTGAATAATTTTGTGTGAAAATGGATGTTATTTCATTCAGATGATACAAAGGAGATATGCCTTCATATCTGTTTGATTCCAGGAGGAATCTCATGATGTCTTATAAACTCAAGTACCTCGTGAACAATTCACTGAGCAATGTGGGAGGATAATATACACATTTCTTCTTCTGTTTTATAATCAATATCTCTTTGATTTTTAATGCTGTCTTTTCTAACTTGATAGAGGACCTGAGGAGAAATTAAGTCACAGATACCGTTAGAGAAGTCAGTATGACAATGTAAAAGAGTCTGAGGGATAACAATGTTTATGTATTTAATAACAAGCCATTTGTTTTCTCTTCCTGCTTTTCTTGTATTTTTCTACACTTACTTGGTATCCTTTTTTCTCAATCTAGTAGTTAACATACAATGAGAAGTGAACTGTCGCTACAGTAACTGGGACTAAGTATTACATCTCACCTGAACAGGGACATTCATTTGGTTGGACCACTGAATCACTGAGTAAATTAGGTTGGGAGGGATCTCTGAAGCTCATCTGGTTCAATCTCTGTTCAAAGCATGGAAAGTTTGGATCAGGTTGCTCAGAGCCTTGTCCAGCTGTGTGTTGAATATCTCCATGGACATATGTAGCATGTCATTTGGAACTATTTCTAGGTTTCACTTCTTAGCTATTGTTTCCTTTATGTTTGTATTGCTTCTGACTTAACAAACCTCAACAAACTAATATGGGCATGTTTTGATAGTGACTGCAAACAGGGAGAACCCGGATGTTTTCTTCTATCTTATGTTGTATAAAATATTGGGAAAATGGAAAATAATCCTAACACTTACTGTCTATGTATTTTCAAACAATACTTCTTTATTTTTTTTGCAATGATGCTCTTAAATACACTTACTTTATCTCTTAGAGAATTAAATTCTCAACATGCAATTAAATATTTTACAATATTTTTATCTGACAAAAAATGCACTTGAAATCCTTCTGATGTTATGTTTTAATGTAATTAACATTGTAAATCAATTGAATGTCTGCTCTTTTCTGTTAGAATGTTAAAAGTCATTATAAACATGACTCATATCTCCTAGAGCTGGTCATGTGGAGAACTTCAGGACTTTGGAAAGGCCATACGGTTTTTCAACATGGAGACACTGTCCTCCAAGGACAACTTATACAGACATTTTCACTTACATCCTGCAATTTACCGTTTTACCACATATATTTAAACTTTCTCTTCAATGATTTGTCATTATATAAATTAAAACTTAGCATTGCTGTGTAGGAGTTACTCCATTTCTTCTACATACTGATGTCTGTTTTCCATTAGTTATGTTTTAACTGGAAAATAATTATTTCGTTCTTTTGAAACAGATTATAATCTTCTTTAGAAATTGTGCTACTGATTGCTTCTTAAATCTACTTTTCTGCCGACTGAGATAGCATGGTCCCAAAAGTCATAGCAAACTTCTGGTATTCCAGATCTTATGAAAACATCATGTTCAGCAACGATATTTTGTTGGTCTTGACCAATACTTTCCACCCTCCAAGCATGCTTATTTTGTGCATTTGGAGATTGATCCCAAGATGCAGAACAGAGGACGAAGAGAACTCAATGGCAAGAAGACTCAGTACTTCAGTAATACTGGAACAAACTGGGAATATGGAATTAAGATTTAGAGCCTCTTCAGAAATGGGAAAGAAACTCCTACTGACAGCAAATGAAAAGAATATATTTTCTGCAATATTATTCTCATCTTCATCTAACGATAGTCTGATTTCCCTGCATTCAGTAATCATGCTAATTTAATTAATTCTGGAAGAGAAATCTTGGAATCAGCAGTTACTTCATTCTTTTCAGGTTATGCTTTTACTACAGTGCGACAAATTATGTTTGGAGGCTTTTCTGATGAAAATACATACTTTACCGGTGTGTGTGTATTCAATTCAGGTAGCTTTCAGTATCACAAATTATTCCCTTCGTAAGACATGTAATGTCCTTACATTCTTATGAGGTTAAAGAAGAAGAGTTTCTTGCCGACTGCTAATACCAGCTTCCCAGGAGATGCAGAAGACTTGCAGCCAACACTGATATCCTACTATGCTATGCTCCCATGAAATATTTATCCTTTGAGGCTTATTACTGAAACATTCTTCTTTTTCCCACTTTTCCTGCTCCTGCCCCCTGCAACCCACACTTTCATTTCAGTTGGTTCATCTGGAAATTAGTAATTTTTGCTGAGATGTTGGCATTTTTACAGTGAAACAAATTAGCTCTAAAATAAAAGTGTTGCCCTTTTTGGGTGGCTATAGAAGGGTCACACCAGAAACTCAATGTGTTCCTTGCAGTGTGGGATTTGCAGGCTGCCTGTCTTAATCTTTCTCAGAAAGCAGGAGTCTAAGAGAGGAGCAGCGGGAGATCATTATCTTTTTTTGCGTCATCCCCTAGACTGGAGACAGTAATATTTCTTATTTATGGTTATCTTTCTCTTGATAGCTGCATTTCAAAGAATTGTGATTTGGGGCGGGGGGGGGGGGAAGGGAGGGAAAATTTTTAATACAGTTTTCAGACAGCAAAGTAAGTAATGGAAATTGCATACTTATGCGTACTTATGCAGCAATGCAAAGTCAAATACCAGTTGGAAGGACATGTCATGACATTGACAGCACACCATGGCAACGTAACAACTGATTTCATCTCTCTGTCCTCTCTGTCAAAATTGTTTCCCTATGGTGTGTAAAAAAATATATCAACAATTAATTTTCAGAGTTCTAACAGAGATAGCATCAATGGGGGTGTCCATACAGTCTTCCACTCTGTGTCTCGCTAAACAGCAGTTTGTTCAAACAACCTGAGCAGGGGACCAGAAATCAGCATCTTCTGCATGCTGGTCCTGCCTCTGACATTCCTGAGCTATGCTGCAGCCTTGGGTACAACTTTTCGGCCTAAATTTCCAAAAGGGCCCTTCAAGCTCTGGCACTCGAAGAACTTCAAGAGAATAATGACTGAATAGCATTACTTTTTAGTGGCTCTTTGACTTTTGAAAGCAATCAGAAAAGTGAGCTGTTGTCCTCCTGAATAAATAACAATGTCATTGGAAGTCTTAGAGGACACCCAGGACAGGTAAGAGAAGAACTTAAGACTGTTTTCATGCCTGTAGTGGGATTTTTCCAGCACTAAGGTGAGGGCCTCAAGCAGTACAACATGGATATTTCTTGAATTTCACTACTTTTCAGGGGTGAGAGCTTCATTTCCAAGAGTGCAGTGTTGCAAGCACTGAGCTCACATCAGAAGAAAAGAAGCCATGATTTGTTCATTTGTTCATTTTGTGATCTTCTCTTTTGCCACACTGCCAATCGGCCTGCAGAGGTTGCTGTGAGAGTGCTGACTGGCAGGTCTATTCCCTTGAAAATCCAGACGTGCTGTTGTTATCGGGGAATCCATGTGCCAGAACTGAGGACTGGGTAATTATTTTAGCTGCAGTCCCAAATGCCCCTCACTTCCCAACAGCCTGTTTTGGTTTTTTTTTTTCTTTCAATAGAACATGGGAAATGTCTAGGATGCATAAGGACCCACTGAAATTGCATTAGGGTATTAGATAGTGTAGTACCTGAGGAGTTCCCTAGTCATTGAAATCTACTTAGAGAGTTCATAGTAGATTTCATCAAATCCCACAGCTACCTTCTGTCCTTAATGAGACATAATAACTGATGAGGTCCTTCATTCTTTCCTCCACTTTCTTTCTATTTTCCTTCGTAAGTGAGAGGAATATTTTTACACAGGTAAAAATACTTGTCTGTCTACTTATATATGTGGGAAAGACTTTATGTAAGATACTGATCTGAGTATGGCGACATGTATATTCTATTACAGGTTATCTGTTCGTTTAGAGGAACATACAGGTCCAAAGATGGCAATAAAGTACCAGGGAATTACATATGGAAATTAAGCCTAGGTGAGTAAAATTGCAATGATGGTTTAGTCAGGAAGTACAGTTTTTATTTGCTGGATAGAATAACACAGCATACAGGAGTATCCTAGTTAAACATACACCAAGGTGACAAAACAAGACTGTATACCTCTTTGCATCTGCTTGGAACTATATAAAAGAATATCCAAACACAATGCTAACCAATTAATCCTTCATTTAGCAGTTAATTGCAAATCTTTGAGGGGTAGTGGTGACCATATAATATTTATACATAAGAAACACTGGACTTGAAATCTAAGTCCGTTTGTGGGTTTTTTTGGGCTTTCTTAAAAAAAAAGTTACTGTGCCCTCTGGTAATTGTCCGGAATCTCTAATGCAAGTCTGGACAGCATTTTATAGGTTAAATTGATTTACAATATTTCTGTACACAAGTTTGCTAAACAACTTTAATCCAACACCTTATTTTGCACAGGAGACTGCAAGATATGGCCCTGTTTATGTCTGACAACACAAATCCTTGGACACATGTTGAGAGCCCTTTGCTTCCTTTCTATACTAAGCATTCACTCACACAACCTGTACCAAAGGGGTCTGTGTGTCAGCCTAGACATGGAGGTATTTACCAATGAAATTATCAGATTCTTAATGTGATCCACTGTGAAAAAGGCTGTAAGCAAACACAGTTCTAGTAAAATCAGTTAAAATTTTAGGTTTTCTTTTAAACCAGAATGGAAATAAAGAAAGTAGGTTAGCCATGAACTTGCATCACGTAGTGCAGAGAGGTAGTAGTAGTGTAACTGCTTATGGCAATTTTTTTTTTAACAGTAAAAGAAAAATAAATCACGTAAAAAAGAACCAGTTTATTATTTGGAAATTCATTGTTGGTCATTTTCTTCGTGTCAGTTTGATGTTTTTCATTATTTTGGTTTTTTTCAGCTTCTCTTCCTTTAGATAACTAACAAGCTTAAGTGTTTTGAAGTTCCAAAAGTTAAAACAATGAAGCAAATTTGTATGCCTTTCTGCTGGCTGTACTGAATGTCTGCATAGCAATGCTGTGTTACACGTGTTCTGCTCTTTCTCTATGGCCAGCCCTGTTGTCTGTCATACCCCTTATCTCCACACAGCAAATATCATGGCTTCTTGTGACTCCTACTTTTGTGCCTTTCCTTACTGTGTGCAGTTTCTGGCCTTGGATTAATAAGGAGGTATTTCCACCACTGGATTCCTTTGATGGCAGAAAGCCTGTGTGGAAGTAGAACTGTAATAAAAAACATCTCTGATTCACTTTTCCAGGCGACCACTTTTTCTTAGCTGTTTGGCTCTCTATCACTTTCTGTTGAACTGACATCCATTTTGTTACTTGGTTTCTCCTTTACTGTTTCACTGCTCTGAACATACCAATGTTGAAGGTCCCCCTTTACACATAAAACTTTTCTTACCCTGCAAGTTGCATACAAAAATACTGTATGACCAGACATGACATAGGGTAGAGAGACTGGAGACATCTCCCACACCTTCCTTACATCCCCCAGACAGGACAGGCGGTGTATCAGTTGTAAGCACTCCTCTCCATCTTCCAAGGCTGTAGTATAATTAGGCATTGAGTAAGTTTCATATGGGTTTCATCATAATACTTTGAAGCAATATCATCTAAGAAGGGTACAAAGGATACAGAGGTTATCAACAAACTTCAACTCACCTTTTTTGTAATTAGGTACTCTTGACATATGCTGATTTGCATGCAAGTCTCTCGCTTTTATTCAAATTCCTACCTTTAAATCTTTGGCAGACCAAAAGAAGAAAGTTCAGTGATATAATGGATGAGACGTACAAACCCTTCCAATGGACAGCTGGTAAATTCCTCACTTACTGTTAATGTTGAGCTGGTTAGTGAAGATCCTTGTCTTCTCCCTGCTGTCATGATAAGTTCTGTGAAAGCGTTTCTTACCGCTTCGGAAGGAGAGCACCCTGTAGCTAGGTGGTAAAAGAATGACTCAGCCTCTGACCTCAGGTCATAATTCAAACCAGAAGTGGAAGCCCTTACACAGAATATGGTAACGAATTAGTCTGTGTCGTCCCAAAATCAGGCTCAGAAGCACACGTCAACCACAAATGCTTGTGTGTGTGTAAATGAGCATGAAGCTGACAAAGTTCAGTTATGAACAGATTTTGGTGACAGGGTATCGTGGTCCTTCCCACCCTCCAAATGTGGCAGAATCAGTATGCGTAAATGCAAGAAATAGTCTGAATCTGTTTCACAGAAGAGCCATTTCTCTTGTTTGGTTTGGAAAGCAGCTGCATCTTGTTTGGTTCTCTGCTGCTATTGAGATCTAACTCTAGTGATCTTGACAGAATACCAATACAAATATACAGGATGCTTTCCCTTTTTGAAACCCTGACTCATTCATACCTAGCTAAAAGAAGAAACTGCAAAAAGAAGAGCACACCACCAGCAAGGAACATGTCCCCAAGGAGGAACTCTAACTGGAAGGGCAAAAGTAAAGGCTCAAATCTTGGTAGTGATGAGAACGGCTTTTTAACAACTGTAGAGCACACTCTGAGAGTGTTCTTGAACCCCATTATAAAAAAATACAACAACCAAAAAAGGAAGAAGAGCCCAGATCAATCAGAAAATAGAACCCAAGGTGTTTATCCAGATTTCCAGCTGCAACAGCAGAATATTCATACATTGAGCTTAATCCTCAAACAAGTCAGCATTATTCACTGATAGAAATTAGGTCCATGAGTATAATAATGTTGCTCTTAATTCTTGATTGAAAAATATTCTCTAAATGTCTTCTGATACCTTCTCTTTTAGTGCCTTCCAAGAAAAATAACAAAAAAATGCAGGTTTCAGTTTCTCGTCAAGGTAGAAAGCTTAGCAACATTCCAGCTACCTCTAACAGTAAAAGATCAGCATATATATCTTTGCCAATTTTTCTATCTAGAAATCCATTAAAATGCCTGTCTTGACACAAGTTCTATTGTAGAAGACAGCTCAGGCCTCCAGTTCTGCTAACCATATTTGGGATTTGATTTAAAAGAGCTGAAAGAAACACCACTGATTCTCTCAGTAAAAGCTTGGCAGGTTCTCCAAATGAAGCTTGTGAAGAAAACCTGGGGAGTGCCGTTTTGCCTTGGAATACTCAACCCTAACTCAAGAGAACCTTTAGAATGTCCCACTTATCCCACAGGACACTAGAATGGGTAGTGTAACAATATTTAAGACTGGTGAAAAACAACTGTTGTTGTCCGCATGGGGATGTCCGCCTTCTGGTGAGGCTCTGGAGATGTTGTAAAACGAGTAGAAACAGTGGACTGCTTAGGTACCATCAGTCCAGTATAAGAAGTACTACATCTAATGTGTCAGGTTTTCAAACATTTTGTCATCTTTGTAACATTTTGTTCAAAAATAATAAAAAATAGAAACTCAGTTTGGGACCCTAACAGGAGTAAATCATCATTATTAATGATATAGACCATCTCAAATTCAAACTTGTGTGGGTGTTAACCCTGTCTTAAGGCAGTAACCCCACAGAAACGCTGCTTATGACTAAGGCTCTAAGTCAACCAAGGACAAACGAAGACTCCTTTACCCACGGCAGCCCATTCAGAAATATACAAAAACTTGTGAAGCTGGAAGACTTTGTCTTCTGGCTATTATTATCTCTTGCTTTCAAAGGCCATATTTTTTCAGTTCTCCAGGCAGCCTAAAGCTTAGTGACAAACCTCCGTAAATAATAAGATCCTCAATTCAGTAAAGTTTGTAAGCAAATGCTTTAGCATGTGTAGGTATGTAAGACTTAAGGACACAGATAAGTTTCAGTATGTTTTTACATTCATGAGTGTTCTGCTGAGTTCTGGTGCTACAAAGCCACAGCACATGATCTTTCTGGCTGCAGTGAGCATTTGGAGGGAGAAAATGCTTCCTGCGCTTGGAATATTCATTGTACTAAAGCAGGATTGATTTCAGCATAAAAGCCTTTTAAAATACTAGTATAGCAATTTAACAAGACAAGATATCCTCCAATAGTCAAGCAGTTCCAGGAAAGCAAAAATAGCAATATTTTACTATTCTCTTTGTAGCTTTTTAATTGGGAACAAATCTACTTACCTCCAGATACAGGAAAGATCAAAAAAGGGCTATAAAAAAAAAAATTGTCTCTGTAATATTAACCTTTTAAAATCAGTAGAATTTTTTTAAAGATCAAGCTGTGATTACAGGAATCTCTTTGCTTTCAGATCTTCTCAGGCTGTTAAACTCTGAGTCTGTACAAGTAGAATTTAACTTCAATAAAAAATACAGCTTTAATAAATCAGTTTCTGCTCACTCCTTTAGCCATTGGCTGCCACTGATCTATACAGTACAGCGTACATTTAATGCAAATGAAAACAGCTTTAAAAACAGCTCTCTCCACATTGAAATAATGCCCAACGTGGACACAATATTAGTATTTATGGCTGTAAACACACACACACATATATAATAAATGGCTTTGGATCAGCTGTAATGGTGGAATGATTTTAATTAATGATATTTCAAAAAGTATTAAAATATCTTTGAGAGTAAGTTCTGTGTCTCATCCATAAAAGGCTGGGTGAATCATTAAACAGCACAGCGCTCATTTTGTGAATTACAGATCTTAGTCACCAACATCTCAGTAATGTGTATCTACCATATTTCTAGCCTAAAACTGCATGTTAAGGAGTGAGCAATTTCCTCAACTGTCATGAAATGCCATCACATTTTGCCACCCCTTAGATATCAGCACAGAAACATGCTCCAGCTTTCTTTGCTGTCCACATTTACAGACCATTCCACTAGTAGGCACTCCACAGTCCTGGTTTACAATTAGTGATAAGAATATATTGGCAAGTACAGCAGGACTGTATGAGCTGGTACTCACAGTTCTGAACCATTTATAACATACCACACACCTCTGAATAGGCTGTGATTCTGCTTTTCCTTGTAGCGTAGCTCTATCTCTCATTGGATTAATGCTCTTCTATCAAAAGCTAACAGTTTTTCCAGTGATGTGAGCAACTCTCCTATTGTGGTGGCAGGTCTTTTTTTGAGGAGGATGGTGTCTGGCCATCTGTGCCTCACTGATGGGTGTTTCTTCTTAGGGCTTTGTTATTTTTAGAGATGTATAAACCCCTAATTTAAGAACCCTGCAACCTGCAAGAGGAAACAGCTAGATGGAGGAGACTTAAGCTCTGCAGGATCCATTTCTTGGTAGCATCTCTTCAACCCGATGTGATTTCTTTGTTTTATATCTTACAGTGTGTTTTTATATTTCTTTCTGAAGTCAGGGATCAAGTGCAATCTCATAGTTGATGCAGTCTGGGACTCAAGGAAGAGTAAGTCCCACCAATGTTATAGAGTTTTAGTGCAGCAACTGGGAGAAGACTGTAAGCTGTTGGGCAAGATGCAAGCTGGAGGACTACAACAAGGGCAACAACAATATGTTTGGACCAAGAGTGATTTTATTCCTGGCTGTCTTTGTTTTCAAACTAAATTTCCAAAGCAAGAGCTTGAAACAAGGAGCACAGAGCATCTAAACTTGGCTAGTCTTTGTTAGTTCTTCAAATGCAAAAGAAGCTTAGTTAAAATGATCAAGGATGTACTCAGCCTTTAAAGAGTAGGGCTAATTCTATCATGTCAAGTACCTATGATGCAGTCAAAACAGATGGAAGACAACTGAAAACTAGCACTTACCCAGACCAAGAGAGTAAATATTTCTCTCTTTGTCACAGATATCAATGTGTGTGCAAAAATGGATCACATGTATTTTCTGGAGGTAGCAAAGCATTGAAATGAATAGAGGGATTTTGTGCACCATTCAATGCAGAGGAAACTACAAACTATGGGCAGAATGATGATATAATGTCTGTTATAAACACATCTTCATTATGCTTAATTTACACAATGTTCAACTTTCAAATGGAATTGAGTTTTGACCATATTTACAAACACCCTATTTTCAAATGCATATGTATAGGATATGGCAAAAATTTAAACTCAGAAACAATGCTAAACAACAACATGAAAAAAGGAATATCCTTCAACTTTTTGAACATCAGCAGTATGAGCTGTATGGTAAGGAGATGCCCAAACAGGGGCAAATAGACTGATAGCTACTAAATGATAATTGATAATGGATTACAGCATGCGCTGAGCCATGTGTATGTATATCAAGGTCCAATGCTGTGTTGCAGGTATAGAGAATTCCCATTATTCACACTATTCCTAACACAAAGTACATATGAAGAATAAACCAGTCTACAGTATAAATGAATTGATAAATGAGTCAGCTGTCCCCCATTCCCCTGATAATCTTATGCCAAGGTAGAAATATTTACAACTAGTTAATAAGAAAATGCAAAACTAAAAGGAAGTTAAAGCTAAGAGAGAAAAAAAGAGTACAGGAGTTCATCAGTTGATGGACTGCACTGATATTGAGAAGCAGTTGCTGAAGCAGCTAGGATGACAGCCATTGTTATTAGTTGATATTTATGTTATTGAAGCAAATACCACCCAGATAGGACTAGAACATAGTTATATCATGTCTTTTGCAGAGAAGTAGGGACAGGCCCAGTCCCACGATGTTTGTATCAACACCTTAGCAACATCGACATGCAAGTATGTATCCAGAATGATCTTTGGAGGCATTGTTTAATATTCTTTCTGCCATCTAACCCACTAACAGATCTGGTAGTCATATTCTACGCTAGATACTTCTTCCAAATGATCTTGAAGTATGTGATTGCGAAGATGTGAGCATTTTGAAATGTACCCTGCAAATGAATACTTGCAGCAGTTACAAAAGCTCTGCATGATACCAGTAAGGAGGCATCTACCAGTGCTGCTACAGTTATATGATTCTAGCCCAATTAGTTTGTAAGATGGCAAAAAAAAGTTTCCCATATAAAATCTTTTTTGATACATATCGTTTCTAGCCCTTATTTGTAAATTGCCTTAATGTACAGAAGAAAATGTCCGACATTTTCCATAACAAAGCAGATTCTCTCAGTTTTGGAATTCAAGGAGTAAGCATCCAGTACCCCTTGCACTTTTTCATTGTTTCTCTCTTTCTCTTAAAGGGGATTAAGCGCGGGGCGGGGGGCGGAAAACTTGTGATTTTGTCATCCTGGTTGTTTCTCTGACTGACCTGTCATGCATGGGCAGTAAGATAATTTATCTTTGTAAATCATCTTAAAAATGTGTTTAGCTACTGTGATATGTTGTTTCCAGCCCACCTCTAATTATTGTTCACATTTCAACGAGAAATATGGTAGCACAGACAGCGAAGTAATTTCCCTTGTTAGCCAGAGACCAACTTTTAATGACAGTGATAAAATGGGTGTATATTTAGACACGAGTACTGACATTCAGAACTCCCTTAGATAAAACTTGACACTCATTTCTCCTTTCTCTTTCTTTTCCACTTTGCTCCTCTCTCAGCTTCTACCTCACTTCAGGCTTACCTTCTTCACTGGAGTACTAAGAAACCAAAAGAAGCATATCTGTCTTATCAGTAGATACTCTGTCAGGAAAAAAGAAGGTTTGTACCAGGCTGACCTTCAGTTGTTCCTTGAAATTATTTGAAGACCATTAGTTTTCCTTTGTGATGATGGCCGAGGAACCAGGGCAAATATGGAATAGATACTTCTTCCCTTCCTGAAAATGAGGAAGTCCTAGAGAGTTTTGCAAAAAAGAATAGGGGAAAAAGGAAGGTGAAGAACGAGTTTCCAATCCATATAGATGACAGAAACAATGGGGTTGGAGCATGAGATGTCTGTACTTTAGAGTGACAGCATTATATGAAAAATGCAGGGTGGATCTGTGGTTTTACAGAGCTGTGAGCATATGATAGTGTGAAAGAATATTCTACCTTTCTCATAGTGCCATCGCATGCTTGGAAAGCATCCAGATGATGCATATCACCATCTTTGGTTGTTCATGCAAGCTGTCTACCCTGTCTTTCTGCCCAAGGGAGCACTATGTGGGGAGAGCCCTTCTGCCCAAGGGAGCAGGGATGCTGTTCAGCTGTTCATATGTTAACACAAATCAGTTCATGTATTAAGACAAATCAACATTTCAGTGTGTTAAGATGGCAGACTATGAGCTCCAGCAGCTGAAATTCCTCAGTCATTAGTCTTGTTGGATTTAGATGCAGCAGCTGAATTTGTGACTTTAGTCAAAAACCTCTTCAGAGGCCTCAGGTGAACTCTATGACAGGAATCATATAGAAAAGCACTATTCCTCCAGTTAGACTATTAAACCACACAGAGTGAAAAAAAGCTGATGTCTTACTCTTAGGTCCACTGAAAGATTTTTTACAGTGTTACCACACATTTAGAATTTAAACTGACCTTTTTTTTCTTCATTATTAAAGCAGAATAATTGTTTTGTCTTTATTATTAAACTACAGATCTGTAATGGATACGTGTATTTATACAGATATATTAATACAACTCATTTGTATTGATATGTACAAATTTACATCATTTGTAAGCATGGTCAATTTTTAGACACAGTCAGTTTTCACATTTCCAAAGTTTTCACCCTGGAGAACTGAAAATATAATTAATAAATCTTGCATTCCTGGCTATAGCCCCTTCTGATGCAGTGTGACTAGTATGAACTAATGACAATATCTACTGGTATTAGTTTTTACATATATAATGCTGATAAAGAAATACAAATCACGAACAGTAGATGTGGTATAAGAAGGAAAATAGAATGAAATGCTGTACATTCAGAGTCTCAGTGTTGCTAATTTGCCAGTGGCTTTATTCATTTTACCCAAATATAGTGAATAATTCTGTTGATATGAATGGTTTGGCTTCCATTCACTAAATAGGTTTTCCAGATTAAAAGAAGAAAAAGCAGCATTCATTCCCTACAGAGCCATTTTCTCTTTGTTTTAAATTTGTTCCATTGCAGTCTTGTGTGTGCATAGGTATGTGTCTGTACGTTTGCTCCCACTAAAATCCCCAAAGTGAAATACAAATTAACAGAATCACCACTCCACACCAGGATGGACAGCTGCCTGCAGTACAGTAAGTGTCTCAACTTGTCATCAGCAGACCTAGATCCACACTTTCTTTCTTTTATTAGACCTATAGATTTATTAGACATATTGAGGAAATGCGTGTTTACCTGAAAGTAAAGCAGGAAGGGGTGAAGAATTGTGTCTGTTTCATTCTCTCTGACATTAACCCTCAGGTTTATTGCAAGGAAGAAAGACAGGTGTCCTGAATCACAGGGCATGATTTATATCTTATTATGCCTCAGGGCAAAAACAAAATAGCTTCTTTGTAAATACACTTTCCTGTTTGTTTATGTTTTCAGAGCTAGGTTGTTTGGATTTGGGGGTTTGTTTGTTTGTTTGTTTGTTGTTTGTTTGTTTTTAAAGTGTATGTTTTATATAGAGGTCTCTGCTTGAGAGAGAAAGAATCACAGGAGAAACAATGCTGTGTCAGAACTTGCATGCCACTCAGAGAGTACAGGAGGGAAGGGAGGGAGCTTTTTCTTATAGAATCATGGAATCATAGTATCATTTAGGTTGGAAAAAACCTTTAAGGTCATCTAGTTCAACCATTAACCTAATACTGCCAAGTCCACTACTAAACCATGTCCCTAAGTGCCACATTTACATGTCTTTTAAATACCTCCAGGGATGGTGACTCCACCGCTTCCTTGGGCAGCCTCTTCCAATGCTTGAGAACCCTTTCTGTGAAATTTTTTTTCCTAATATCCATCCTAAAACTCCCCTGGGTTAACTTGAGGCCATTTTCTCTTGTCCTATTGCTTGTTATTTGGGAGAAGAGATCAACCCCCACCTCGCTACAACCTCCTTTCAGGTAGTTGTAGAGAGCAATAAAGTCTCCCCTCAGCCTCCTTTTCTCCAGGTTAAACAAGCCCAGTTCCCTCAGCCACTCCTCATAAGACTTGTGCTCTTCACAAGCTTCAACAAAGCTTCACAAGCTTTGTTGCCCTTCTTTGGACATGCTCCAGTACCTTGTGGGGACTGAAGCAAAAGAAGGGTTAAGTGTGGTAGAACTAATAGGGAGGAATAAGCAGCTGCAGCACTGTTCTGGCAGACGATGAAGTTGTGTGAAGCTACTCCCTAGATAAGGAGGTGCTGCTCACACGGAAGAGAGATTCCCTTTTCGGTGGGAACATGATCTTTCAGAGTACACAATGGTGTAAACAAGTAAAGTAGAAAATTACTGGCCTTGGTAGAAAAGTATAGAAAGAGCACGCTTGCTTAATCACAGAATCACGGAGTTTTCAGAATTGGAAGGGACCTCTAGAGATCATCTAGTCCATCTCCCCTGCCAAAGCAGGATTGCCCAGAGCACATTACTCAGGACTGCATCCAGGCGCACCTTGAAAATCTCCAGAGAAGGGGACTCCACAACCTCCCTGAGCAGCCTGTGCCAGTGCTCTGTCACCCTCACCGTAAAGAAGTGTTTCTGTGTATTTGAACGGAACTTCCTGTGTTCTAACTTGTGCCCATTACCCCTCGTCCTGTCACTGGGAACCATTGAAAAGAGCCTGGCTCCATCCTCCTGCAAGCCACCCTTTAGATACTTGTACGCCATAATAAGGTCTCCCCTCAGCCTTCTCTTCTCCAGGCTAGAGTCCCAGCTCTCTCAGCCTTTCCTCATAAGGGAGATGCCCCAATCCCTCAGTTATCTTAGTTGCCCTTCGCTGGACTCGCTCCAGCAGTTCCCTGTCCCTCTTGAACTGGGGAGCCCAAAACTGGACACACTATTCCAGTTGTGGCCTTCCCAGTGCAGAGTAGAGGGGGAGAATGACCTCCCTCGACCTACTGGCCACACTCTTCCCTATGCAGCCCAGGATTCCACTGGCCTTTTTGGCGACAAGGGCACATTGCTGGGTCATGGACAATTTACTGTCCACTAGGACCCCCAGATCCTTCTCCTCAGAGCTACTTCCCAGCAGGTCCGCCCCTAACCTAGACTGGTGCTTTACATTCTTCCTCCCCAGGTGTAAGATAATAAAGCTGATTTTGATTTCGATCCTGCATATCGAAGTCTGTGCATTTCAGCCGCCACAAATGGTGACCCCGATGTGATGCTAAGGAAGAAGACAACTGGAAATAGGCATGAGGACCGAGACCAGTGAAGCTGAAGACAGCGGGCAGAGCTGTTGATGGATCTGGATCATATTTAAGAAGACACCTGTAGTAGGTGAGCCACTGGGGACTTGGGAGGGAAGTCTGGCCATCCTGACGGCGACAGCACCTCAATGTCTTTCTTATTGTGAGGTGCCCAAAACTGAACACAGTACTTGAGGTGCAGCCTTGATGGTCTTAAAGGTCCCTTCCAACCTAGATTATTCTATAATTCTATTTTTTGTTGGTTAATATCCCAGCTCCATAAAGCATTCACTCAGCTTTGTAAGGGCTTTACTGGATAGCAAAGGACAGTAAAACTGGAGCATTATTCCGTCACCACGGTTACACATAGAAATTTCAACAAGTTTCAAACTCTGGGCTAATAAACTCCTTATTTGGTAGAAACCATTCTGGTCAATTTCATGTATTTTTATGGTATCACAAGAAAATTTCAGTTTGCAAACTCAGTGTACAACCTGCATATGTGGTCTTCTGGGAATATAATTTCAAAATTATTGCTACAATACAATTACTATACAAACTATTTGCTGGAGGGAACAATTTTAAATGGGTCACGTGTTCCTTCAATTACTTGTTTGGGAAGGTAACAGCATTAGTGAGCAGATAAATTACCCAGTACTTAATTTACTTAGTAAATATTTAATTAGTGATTCAATTACTAAGTAAAGGCATTACTCAGTAAAGGAATTAATTCATCCTGAATGGCTTGAAATTTCTAAACAATCCACTGTGAGTTATTTGCAGAATTGGTATATTATTTTATTAATAGTAATAATTCCAATGCAGAGTTATTCCCTTTAGTGAAGACTGCAGATGGTTCAAGTCTGAACTTGAGAAGAGTTGCGGGCCTGTCTCCAGAACAAGTAGTAGGAGCATGTTTTACTTGAGAGACTGGAATTTAATAAAGCAAGCTGTCAAGGGGATTAAACAAGGAAAATCCACAGTAGAATAAATCTCTTCTGGGAACAGAGAGGGTAAAGTGGCTACCCAGTGAGACAGGGTGAAAAAACATAAAAGTAATTGACTTGAGTAAGCTACTAATTCTGAGATGGCTCCCTGCTGTGGAATAATGACCAACATAGGTCAGTGCTGCAGCCATACCTGCCTCCACTTATGATCACAAAGGGAAAACCAGGTTACCAGAACAGTGGGTCTTGATGAGAAAATTTGGGTTGATTTTGACATGCCATAGCAGAGATAAGTGGAGGCTAATAGTAATTAAACTCTTTCTCTTCTTCTGTGGTTCACTGTGGTAGCTCAAGCTGTGTTAACTAATGACTTTCTACACAGGCAGTTCAAATCGAAGATTTAATTTCAGTGCGTAACCAGGCAGTGGGCCCCACTACCAGAGACTTTGTCTTGCTGGACCTGGAGTTTCAAAAGCTAACAAAACAACTATAAATGCTTATACTGTCTGCTTAAAACTTGTCCAAAGTGAGTATAGTTGTGGAGTCAAAGGTTGCTGGTTTTTAAAACGGAATGAAAATTTGGAAGAGCTGCTAATAGATTCAGTGCCAGTTTTCAAGGTGCTAGATTGCCACTCTGACAAAATAATACTGGTGTATTATATATCGACTGTGTAACTGCATGAGGAGAAGACTCATGCATATGTGCGACCACATACCCTGTAGTATCCTGGAAATCTCGAGAAAACCAGAATGATCCACATGGAAACTCTATGCTGCCCCAACTGTGGTAATCCCAATAAAGGACTCTGCTCACTGCTGTATTTTATACAGGAGTACTTTTCAGGTGTACTTCCTCTGCAAGAAAAAAGAGTTCTAGAAAATGTAGACACTGCAACATAATAAGGAAGGACTGATTGCACAGAAATACACAAGCATACACTTGCAAAAGGAAGGTCATAGAGTTTAGAAATCCATCCCATTTCTGATTAATGTGGATATAGAGCCAGTCAATTTTATTCCAAGACATAGCTCTTAGATGAATAGGTAATTCAAAGAAGGTTCACTAAACAAGGTGGACTATAACCCTGATGCTACAGCTATGTGTTACCTGCTGCAGATTAAAAAATACTAGGAACTTGGTCAAAAGGCTTGAAGAGATGAGCTCTTCAGAAAGAGTCTTCTGATAGAATCTGTTAGGGTGAGAAACTGGCCTTGAAGAAAGAAGTGTTTTAATGCATGAGACTAAGTGGAAACCTTCCTCAGAAGTCTTTCTACAGAGAGACAAGAGTAGCACAGGAAAACTCCCAGGCATTTTTGTGGCAAAATCTGACCAGTTCTAGTCACAGCTGCTCTGACAGAGGCTGAAGAAGTGCTGAAAGAAGCTCTTGGAAGTCCTGAGGAAGGAAGGAGTTGGCCTGACTGGTCTCAAGGAGCTTTATATCATGAGGACAAGTAATGTAATTGCTCCTCTTGAAACAACTGAGGAACAGAGCTGGGGTACCACAGTGCTCTATCATGCCACGAATTTTGCTAAATAGTACTGGGAGCTAAAAGTGGAAGAATGTGATTCATTCTGTCCAAAGATAGTTTCCTAGCATTCAAGCATCTTCCTTATTCCTGAAGGCAAGCATCTCTAGACAACTTCTGTGATTTTTTTTTTTTCTGTTAGAATTTACTTATATTTTTTTACCTTGTGGAAGTGATTTGATTAGACAGATCTCTCCCTGGATCCCAACTCCACTAGAAGCCGTGCTTTTAGAAGTTAATCCTTTCAGTCTTGGCTGATGAGGAGACTCTGGTATGCTTGGAACTATAGACCAAAAGAACTTTGAAAAGACACCTGGAAACCCCCTGAGACACAAATTTCCTATTTTGGCAGATTCCTTTCTACATATCACAGCATACCAATTGTGCAACTGAACACGGTCTTCGAAACCTGTTAAGAATGCGTTAATTCAGCAGATGGGGATGTGTTATGCATTCTGATATAAAAGTATAGTCATGCTGTCTATTCCTTTTGTTTTGTTTTGTTTTTCTTTCTTTTGTTTTAATATCTACAGAAAAAAAAGTGGTCTCTAATACCCATCTTCAAGAAAATTTTTACAGCCAGCTCAGGCTCTGGCACTTGAGTCTTGCTTCAGGTGTGTCTTCAGTACTATGAAAACTGATTATTTGCTGTTGTGCAAAGAAGAGAAGTCGGTGATGGTTGCTACATTCTCAAAAGGTTAGAACAGGCTGCAAGCTGAGCATGTTTCACGTGTCTTATTTTACTTTGTGTTACTCCATTCTGTATATGCACCCACTAGAAACACAGATCTCCAACATCAGATCTCTGGAAACAGGTTTCCACTTCAAATGATAGTATGGTTTTTGTTACAGAAATTTGAAAATGTTAGCATCTTTGCATTATGACCTTCAAAACATCAATACAAGAACTACTCTTTTTTTTTTATTATTCTTGCAATTTTTAGGGAGAAAATCTGAACTATTTCAGCCCACTGTTGCTTTTCAACATGAAAAGGAAGCTTACAAATTGCTGAGGAAGCAGCAGCAGGTAGGTTTCCAGACAGGGCTAACACCACAAATAATGGCTTCATAGACAGTGTTTCTTCTTAGGGTCATTGCCATACAGAGGTGAACAAGAATTTCTTGTAGTGTGTGAGACACGTCTAGAGTTCCTCCTCCTAGTCATTGACTACAGAAAGTTTTTGGCATATGACAATCCTGGAGATACCAGCACAGAATCACAGAATCATAGAATAGTTTGGGTTGGAAGGGACCTTTAAAGGCCATCTAGTCCAACCTCCCCTGCAATGAGCAGGGACACCTTCAACTAGATCAGCTTGCTCAGAGCCCCGTCCAACCTGACCTTGAATGTTTCCAGGGATGGGGCATCTACCATCCCCCTGGGAAACCTGTGCCAGTGTTTCACTACCCTTATTGTAAAAAAAATCTTCCTTATATCTAGATATATAAGATACATATCTCTCTCTCTATATATATATATTTCTTCCTTATATCTAGATATATCTAGATCTTACATCTATCCTCTTTTCGTTTAAAGCCATTACCCCTTGTCCTATTGCAACAGGCCCTGCTAAAAATTTGGTCCCCATATTTCCTGTAGGCACCCTTTAAGTACTGAAAGGCCTCAGTAAGGTCCCCCCAGAGCCTTCTCTTCTCCAGGCTGAACAACCCCAACTCTCTCAGCCTGTCTTCACTGGGGACGTGTTTCAGCCCTCTGATCATCTTTGTGGCCCTCCTCTGGACCCACTCCCAACACGTCCATGTCTTTCCTATGTTGGGGGCTCCAGAACTGGACACAGTACTCCAGGTGGTGTCTCACCAGAGCAGAGTAGAGGGGCAGAATCACCTCCTTTGACCTGCTGGCCACACTTCTGTTGATGCAGCCCAGGATACAGTTGGCTTTCTGGGCTGCAAGTACACATTGTTGGCTCATGTCCAGCAAAATGTAATTGTTGTGACTAGTATGGCGACACCTTTCTTTTTCTGCACTCCCCATGCTCTCTGTATGATGGAATGACCTTTCTGGTGTGATTCTGTATATTTATGCACCCCCAGTGTGTTTTCTGCATTACTTCAGAAATTGAAAATGCTGCCATTAAACAAGGGCTACATGAAGGAAGTTTCTTGGGCAACAGCCAGCTGGATGCAGTTTCTCTCCTTAGCTGTTATACATGGAAACTATCCTTGTGGGACAGGAAAAGGAATATGATAGGCAGAGAATTAATAAATCCAATACAGAGTTAAGCTGACGTGAGCTGCTCCCCTTCTCATTTTTACCAGCTATTAAAAAAAAAAACACAAAATCCAAACAAACCTATAAATCACACATGGATACTGTATAAGTTTTTATTTCAAGAATATTAATGAGAATGTAATGACAATTTTACAACAAACCTCTTGATCCAGAGTCTTGAGGTGTCCTACAATAATTTGTCATCAGTCTTCAAGAGGAAATAGTCAACACTTAGAAAGGAATAGGAACAAATCAGCTGAAAGTTGAATAGATTGAACATTTCTCCTGTACATTCCTAACCAACCTTATACAGAAAATCTTGTGTTAGAAAGCACCTTCCAGAACCTTTTCTTTGCTCTGTTGTATTAGATCTTATTTTCTTTGACTTGTCCTTAGGACCTGATCACCTGTTCTGTGCTGCACCCGTTGCTGAATGGGGTGAAATTATCTCCTGTTGTGAATATGAATTTACCACTGTGAACGACAAGATGGAAAATGTAGTAACACTTTCCCACAGTGTGTTATTTGAGGGTTGTTTCAACACAGACGTTGTAATATGTCACTACATAACTTAGCCAGCTGTTATGTCCCTTGGCTACCACATTCCAAGGCAACCTGCTGTTCTTCTGAAAGATTAATTATCTGGGTTTGTTTCTGTAACGTACAACTTCTTTTCTCCAGTTTTTTCATTCTGTGGTAAGGGTTTGGAGGTAGGAGAGTTGACTCTGTATATTTTGTACTTACATTTCTTATATTAAAAGAGCTACATTTTTTAATTTATTTATTATTTAGGAGAATCATTAATTTTGTGGCCTTCTAAAAAATTCTTCTCTTTCACCACTAAAAGATTTGGAATGGATTTTAACTGCTGCCATGCTACGAGCCTTAGGTAGAACCAACTTTTCTGAAGACTAGGTGGCGCTAAAAGAAATCCCACAGATATTTATCGCATCTTAACAACAAAACTGTTTATGAATTTCCTTATGTCTCAATAAATAAAAAGAGATCACTCACTTGCCATTTTTATACTCTGAAAAATGTGTCTTTTCTGATGTAATGATAGAAAGTCATTGTGCATCTGAACTTAAGTTTCAACTACATTACTTTCTCTGTGTTTCACTGTTCAAGTTTTCAGTGAATCATAGCAATTTTCTTATCCATCTCCTCTCTGTGCTAACCTACAGATGTTCAAACAACGCTTTACTCAGTTTTTTCCAAATAAGGGTTCTAGGTAATTAAATGTAACTTGCTGTTTGGCAAATCTGGCCTTTAACCATGTTATGATATTTATGCCTGACATCTTTTGTCTCCTGCAGCAAACTCTTTCATTCAGCATTAAGCTGATTTAAATTTGGGGGTTGGAGCACAGGAGGGACAAAGCTTTGCCAAGATCACCTTGAGAAGCAAGGTTATTACTGTATATTAATCGCTCTTTCTGAGCTCAAATGTGAGCTGCTACTTGCTATTGAGACTGAATAAATGACCTGGTCTACAAAAAGCCGCTCTCTCAAAAATCTTGCAAAATTTAATGATCTAGATGACTTTCCTTTTGAGTATTTGTGCTGCTAAGTTAATAAATTAAGGTGGTACCTAATTCCCTGTATACACCTGGTGTTTTAAGCAAGACTTAGGTGCAGAGCACTTTATTGTCCCTGCTGGTATCTGTTTCATCTCTTCCACATTTTACCTTTTATTTGTGGCAGTGGTTTTCATGCTATTATAAATAAATTCAGAGGTGCTCACTGTGTAAGGAGTGATTTTCTTCAACCAGAAATATCAGCAGCATTTGGTAAAGTTTCCTCATCCCGAAGGTATGAGTTCCCAATTCTTTACTTTTCTGTGTTTGGTCTTTTTCTTTCGTTGTGCTCCACACTCTTGAAGCCCACTTGGAGATTTTGCTTGTGTCTAATCACGCAGAATCCTTTTAAATTTCACTCTTAATTTAAAAAATAGCCTAACAAGACTCATGATCTTAATAGCTTCTCTCTTCACCAGTGTCAGTCTGGATGAATCTTTCTTGAACCTGGCTCACCAGAAGTATAAGTTTCACAGAAAGCTGTTTGTGGCTCCAAACCAGGAGTAAGGAGTCCTTGCACTGTTCTTCAGAAGCTCTTTCTCCTCCTTTTTGATTTTGAGATCCCCTTTTATTCTGTAAGTGCAACAGGTTTTTGACTTTGCTGCTATCTGCAATGGTGCAACTATGTTCAAAACCATCTCAGAATAGCTATTATGCAATAGCTGTTCCCCACTAGGTTTTCACTAGGATCCTTTTATTCTTATTTCTGTTTTCCTGTACCTAAGGCACTGATAAAAGGATAGAGAAGTTTAAACACATCCCACTCCTCAAATGTCTATTCCACCTCTTTGCTAGAGATGAGTCCCTCTATAGAGGGAAGAATATAGGCTTCTGTGGAAAGTCTGGATGATTGACTTAAATTGATGATGAAAGTGAGTTTAAATAGGCTCCTGGACATCATATTGAAGCAGTGGAAACACATTCTTTTCCGCCTTTTGCAAACTCTACTCTGAATATGTGTACACTGGGAAACCTTCAGGAGAGCGATGGGAGCAAATTGTTAAAGCTGAACTGTCACAGTTGTCTTGCAATGTCAAAAGAAGGAGTCCTTACCCCTGCCTGCTGAAGGAGACCTGCCCATGCCTCCTGTACAAGTATTTGTGTAGCCATGCGGTGAAGTGAGTCGTGGAACTAGCTGGCAGGAAAAAATGAGCAAGATACTTATTTTTGATTTCCACAAATTCCCTAATCTAGTTAACCTTCCAGCCATGCAGACAGCCATACTGGGACAAGGAATCAGGTATTAGTCATAGGTAAATGACAGTGGGACTGATTCTTTTGATAGAAGGACTGGCTTACATCAGCTTAAAGTATTAACTGAACTGCATACCAAGTGAATGAACTGTTTGAGCCCTTTTTGGAGGTGTCTTCAGCTGAATTACAGATAAGTATTTGATATAAAATAAATTTGTGCACTAAGAATGAATATTGAAGAAATAATGGTTGCAAAATGACTTGATAAATTAAAGCACATATTCTTTATGCAGGCAGTTCTTGAGCTAGGGGTGAAGAGATTTCCTGTTAAAGATGTAGTGATGTTTAATACATATCATTCAAATGGCTTGTTAAAGCTCTTGAGACTAGATTGTCTGAATGTCCACTGAGAGATTTCTGCTGTTCGTGGAAGCAGTTTAAAATTCACTAGCTCTAAATTATTCCCCTCCTAATTGTCTTGGTTCTAATATTATTTTGGCAGATACACTCTGTTTCACCACTCCACTGAAATATCCCCAGAATACTGGATTTCCCAGCACTTACTCTCTTTGTGACAATAGTTGGAATCAAATATCAGCATTGGGATTGACCACAGTTTTTATACAGAACATCTTCCACTGAATATGGAGACTTAAAAGCCAGTTGGTTTTCTTTCATTCTTTGGAGCTTCTGCTCCCACCTTTGCTTGGGCAAGCTCAGCTGCTTACCCTCTTTTCCAGTCCTCTTACAAATTTCATTTCCGTTCCTCCTTTAGCCAGACCAACAACAGCCAAGTAAAGCATAGGCTTTCATATTTTTGCCTCAATGACTCCACTAATAAATGCTAAATAAGAATGCATGCAGAGTTTGTAAGTAGAACAAAGAAAACCTGATCTTTCACAGCTGCAGGGTCACAATAAATATCCAGGGATTTAACTGTATGCGTACATGAACCACAGTCAAAGTCAGCTTAGCTCCTCTTAGCTATACTAACTCTATAAGACTAATAAGTGGTATAGGACCTGGCTACTTGGACAAGCTCAAAGCTCACTTTACTACCACAATAGGATATCCAATTAGAAGGTTAATCTAGTTTTACTTAACTTCTTTGACTGCATGTTTTTAGTTGATTCTTTTGGCTCTTCCTGAACTTTTCATCTTGGAGGTGTGTCTTAGACAGTGGATGTGACAGGTTAGGTGCATTTTGTAAGAACATGTCATTTTCCATAACTGCTTGATGATTAATCGCTTAATACACATTTAAGATTCCAAATTGCCTCCTGGTGGTCAGGAAAAGAAATTTAATTCTAAGAAGTGCAAACAAATCTTTATAACAGTCTATTCCTATCTCCCTGACAACAATTTCAGAATAGCAAATTCTATAGCCTTGAGGGCAAAGGTGGGCTTTGGAGGGGGATGTAAACAGCTTCTGTGCATAGACTTCAATATTCCAAAAATTGATATATTGAAAACTTGGCCTATTTAAAAATAATACATCGTCAATATCAATAATCATGCACTTCCATCCTTCACAGATGCTGTCTGTATGGTTCATTAACCTAACCTCAGAAAAGTACAATGGTCTGATTTCCAAGGCTGTATGTTCTTCTAGTCTTTTTTTCACTAGTGTGCTGCTGCATCATTTGAAACCACTTTTCCTATAGCCTACCTTGCTAATTTGATTTTTTTTTTTAAATTCTCATTTGCAATTTTCATATTAATTTAAGAACAATTTTTTTTTCAAGCAACATTGTTAGGCCACTAGCTATACACTCGTCAATGCTGGAATTCAATTTGCAGAGCCAAAATAATCCTTACTTGTGCAGATTCAGACTTGCACAGTATCATTCCCGGAAGTCCCCTGGCAATGATTTCAGATGTGCTTATATCTTTTCCTTGTGATATGGAAAGACATTCACTGCAGCTAAAGAGGAGGTTTTAAATTTCACTCACAAGTTCAACTGTTCGGGTATAAAGAAAGATTCACTGATTACCACTCATCATATAAGCAAAACTTAGCCAAGTGAATGCAGACAGGGATATATAGGACCAGACGCTGAAATGGTAAATGCCTGCACTTTGCTGAGTGTTTCTTGTTGCTGGCTAAACAGAAAAGTCAGTGAAATACAATGTAGACAAAGGAAAACATAGAAAGACCTCAATTTGAATGGAAATGTGTTTCTGAGAAACATTATGTTAAAGATGAGCTCTCTCATTATCTCAGGATTATCTTTCCATTTGTTAAATCATGTACAGACATATTAAACTAATAGATACTAGGGTTGTACGTTCATTTTTGCAATCTTTTATTTTTAAATCATGAACCGCACAGCATCCTCCAAAAGCAAAAAAGCCTCAAACGGAGCCTGGTTCAAAGCCAGGTCAGAGGAGAATGGCAAGGAAAGAAGAGAGGTCCGTAAACTAAGGGTAAACTTTTTCCAAATGAGGTTGTACAGCTGTGTACTGAAGATTCCACTTGTATCCTTTTCATATGTGTTTTGAGCACAGTTTTTACTGCAAAATGTTTTTCTTCTTTCTTGAACACTGCATACCAAGATGATACAAAACCACTATTATCTAAATACTCCAGGGAACCATTAGAACAATTCACTGACTGCTAGTTCCGGGTAACATTTTTAAATTGCTTTCAAATACTGTACTTGTTTTTTTCTTCAGCCTCTTAGTTATGTTTTGTGGACAGGGGGGATGGAACTGTTGCATGAATACTAAACGCATTTTTTTCACCACAGCTCTATTTGAGCTCTAATTTATTATTATGAAACTCCCACATTAGGAACTGAACCAAAAAAGCATTTATTTTGTAGGAAGATAGTAAAACCCCTTTTCTTGTACTGCTTTAGTAGGCACATGCGTTTAAAACATCCTAACTGCGTTATGCAGAGTCAGGCTGTCTTATTGTTACCAAAATGCCTTTCTTTTGTTACAGCAACGACAGACACAACCTTCTGCAGTTATAATGACAGGAGGGACTGCAACCTGAAACTTGGGTGGTTTTCCTTCTCACCAGGTAAACAGATGAAGACGCGGCTTCGGGTCTTTCCTCAGACAGAAGCAGAACTTGGGCTGGGGCAGGGGGACTGTTGTGCAATCAGAGGCAGTGGTGCCAACCTCTACTATATCTGCTGTCCTCACCACTCCTGACAGTGCTCAATGCCTCTCCACCCACCTGGAGGTCTCTCCAAATCCTGCTTTGACCTCTTTGGTTTGGAATGAGAGGTATCAGGGGATAGAGAAAAGCTTCGTGGGAGTCAAGTACTTTCTGAAGGAGCATCCTTTCCATGGGTGTTGGTTTACACACATAAACCTGAACTGAGACAGTGCTGTTCCCACCACCATGATGTCATGCTGATCCATGAAGGACTTAGGCTCCTTCTGAGTCTATTCAGAGGTGCCAGACTTACTGAACCTGTGATTAGACAGAAAACAAGGGCAAAATATGCTGGCCTGGCACCTTAGATGGCAGGGAGACTCACAGATTACAAATTGTATTCCAGCATACTCAAAGAGAGTCTTTAGGTTAACTGTTCTGTCCTGGATTTTAAAAATAGTATATTGCACAAGTAGCCATGTGCCTACTGTCTTGAATTGTCGCTAGCCACCCTCGCTCAGTCTGTGAACCCGGGGAAGTGGTGTCCCTCCCCTCAGAGGCAGCAAAGGAGGGTGAGGAGGGGGTACCTGGCTGGGTTGGAGTCACAAGACCTGACTTGTGCCTGTGTTTTCTGAAGACAGGAGACGTGATTGTTCCCATCCTGTAGCCCCTTTCTATGGGGTTACAGAGTGGGAAAAATCTCTCTATTTCTCTCTTCCTTTTTTTTTTTAATTTGACAACCCTAAGATAATGAGCTCCAAGGAGGGCAGCTATCCCTTATGGTCTTGCCTCCTCTACTTCTGAGGATTAGGAAGGGCTCTTTCTTGGCAAGGCTGGATGTCTCTATGGGGCTGAGCAGAGCTGGGGGAAGGGAATCTGGCTGTACAGTTATTGGTGCTTTACAGCCTGTGATCTGCAACACTGGGCAGCGCTGGCAGGGAAGGAAAAAGACTGCAGTCTTCTCAACTTCTGGTAAATCCACTGTGGATCCTGGTAATCACCCTGAGGTAAAAGTTTTCTGTATTGCAGAGGCATCAGATAAGAAAAGACTTATCCCTGAAAATCCAAAATTGAATTATCCATTTTCTTGTGTTTCTTTGCAGAGGGCATGCCCCAAATTACAACCTTGCACTTGAGCGGAAGGGTTAACTTTGTGGAGTTCTGTTTCTGGGTATTTTGTGGTTCAGTGTTTTCAGCTTGAGTTTCTTGTGGGGGTGGTAATTTTGAAGCTAGCTTTAAAAAAAAAGAAGTCGGTTTACCAGAGCAGTAGCTCTCTAACACTTTTGAAGCTTGGATGGAAGATGGCTGGGTAGCAAGTTATAATATAACTCATTCTCCTTGCTAATTGCTGTATCTGGATGTTTCATTTAAAGCTTGCTTCATCTCCAGTTTCCCTGCAGGAGGAGGTTCTGTGCGATGAGGAAATGCTAAAAGAAGAACAGCAAAGCGTTCAGCAGCATGCTCAGCAACTGCTTTCTATTATGCAAGAGTTTAAAGGAATGTGAACAGTCTGCCGAAAGCCTCCTCATGTGACCAAGATCACAGCAACAACCCAGTGCCAAATGAACAGCTGAGCGCTTACGCGTTAGCACAAAGACCAAGCTAGAAGAGCATGGTGGAAGTCTAGCTTCAGATACAGAGAACAGGAGTTTAATACTCAGCAGGTTCTTCAGCTGGCTGCTTTTGTAGCTGTGGGACAATATTTTAATTACATTTGCACCTCACCATCTCTAGCATATTTTCCATTATGACTTGATGTGTTTCATCAGATCTTTGAAAATTCATCTTTGCCCTCTGTGAGCTTTAAAAAGCAGGGGGGGAAAAGCCCTGTCTGTCCTACGAAATCTGTGACTGTTGGATTTTACTTCTTTGTTGTAGGGTTAGTGTAAGAATGGGCCTCATATACAACAAAACAGATGGGTACCTGAGCTGGGTACCTGAGATGGACCACCATAAAAAAAAATCAGAATAATTATATTCAATAACTTGCAATACTGGAGGGGGAGGGAAAGAGAAAGAAGGAAAGGAAGAAAGAAGGAAGGGAGGAAAGAAGGAAAGAAAAGAAAGAAGGAAGGAAAGAAGGAAAAAAGAAAGAAAGAATCATAGTCTCACAGAATGGTTTAGGTTGGAAGGGACCTTGAAGATCATTGAGTTCCAACCCCTCTGCCATAGGCAGGGACACCTCCCACTAGACCAGGTTGCCCAAGGCCATGTCCAGCCTGGCCTTGAACACCTCCAGGGATGGGGCCTCAACAACTTCTCTGGGTAACCTGTTCCAGTGCCTCACCACCCTCAAAGTGAAAGAAAGGAAGGAAAGAAGGAAAGAAAGAAGCCAAGCCAAAGCAAGTTTGGTCTTTACAGTTTCCCTGTTCACAGTTACAAGCCATAAGAGCAAGTGAGAGTAGGGCCATTGCCTGATTTTGGAGAGGCTAAGGACAGAATTTTAGCCTCATATGGAAAGGCCCAGATATGAACCATGTTGCAATAATTTGGTAACAGGTGAAAAATTTCTGTTTCTTTTGTGGACAGAAGTTGTCTCCCGTTCCAGGGCCTCTAATTTTTTCACACTTGAATTGAGGAGGGCAGGCATTTCAGTCATCTTTTTCCCTGTGTTAAGCTATGTCTCCCTTTTGGATTTAAATAGGCTGCTTTATACTGTCAGTTGTCGAGTCAACTGCCTACTGTTTTAAATCTGTCCTTCAAAATAATGGTGTGTGGTGTACCCATATGTCTTAAAAATATATTTTAGCAGACAATTGTCAATGCCTGTAAAGGGAAAGTTATTTATTAGGTTATGTGTTTATTATCTGTTGTAAAGGGGGAAGTCCTGTTTATTAGTTAAAAATTTTGATTGTTGCTGTAAGTTTTTAATATGTGTGTTTTATGCTAGTATTTATTTACATATATGTATAATATATGTATTTTTATGCTAGTAAAAGTCCTAGACATAGACCAGGATGTGGCAGTGGTAGATGTGCAAATATAGAACAAAAATCCTCTGTGCTGGGGAAACTACAGATTTAAAATATACCTGACAGACTGGGGATCACAAGGGCTTAAGGGGACTATATCTTTATGCCCTCCTCTATCAAGGGCATAATTGCAACCTAAGATTAACTCTTCTTGAAGACTTAAAAGCTTGCTTCTGATCACCACCATCCAATCAGTAGGAATGAACAAAAATGGTAAATAGTATCCTTAAGACAAGACAGATACAGCGATTACTAGCTCTCAGAATGAAAGGATGAAAGGTGCCGCTTTCAAGGAAAATGTTTACCGAGTTCTTTACACTTCGCAGACACTGGTTGCAACAAAACTGATGCCTTTCTCTAACCCAGGGGAAAACACAAGGTTCACTTCAGCTGCCGGCAGAAAGGAGTTCCTGAACTTTTCAGACAACGGATGGCAGCACAGGATAGTGAGGAGCTTTCTTGGGCAATGACAGAACTGGGTGAACCGGGAACAGGAAGACCAAATCTCCAAAAGACATCATGTCTTTTGCTGCTGGCTGGCTGCCATTGGAATCCAGACCTTATCTATCCTGAGTCTGTGCAATATGTCCAACAAGGCTGCAACAATGTAAAAATAGGAGAGGACCACAGTGCAAAGACATCAAATAACAGATTTTAAGATAAACATTGTAGGTGTTATCTTGCTGCAGGAAGAGTCAATTATTTCATTCCTTCTAGGAAAAGGAACATACTGTCGTGGATGAAAATATTTGACACGGATATGATTTAGCAACAATTCAAAATTTATTAATAGTTTTAAGTGGATAAAGAGGCTGAATTTTAGCAGCACTTAATCATTAACCAGTTTAAGGATTTACAAGGTGATTTAACAAAATAATTGAACAGCAACTTAATTACAGATTCAAAAATTACAAGATTCACACTAACTTACTATAAGGTGCCCCAAATCAATACATATACACACGAGCACAAACATACAAGCACACAACACTTGAGGAGTTGCACACACACCCGCAACTAAGTTTTTAACTGCTAGGACCAAGGTTCCTTGGCAGCGGGTGACTCCAGTGGGCTGATGGGTGCCCCTTTCAACTACACACACACACACACACACACACACAAACAGACAGAAAATATTTGGATCCAGTAAAATATATGAACACCCACACTTGTAAAAGCTAATGTGAATATTAGAGACGTGTATAAAGAGGTGGATGAAAGAAAGGCTAGTCTATAGTTAAACTTTCCCTCTTCTCAAGTGTGGAGTAAATACTCACAATGCATTGGCATTCCTCGGGCAGCGATAACTGAGACCCAAGAGGGTTGACGTGTCCTGACCCTTTAACCCTCAAAGTGTTTGCCTGAGTGATGTCCCAACTCAGGGGAGATGCTGGTCACAGCCCGCTGTGATCCAGAAGAGCTCATTTAGGGTCTCGCTAGAATCTCTACTTATAGGATCTGAGATAATTGGCTTTCGTCAGGTACTTTTCCACACTGGCCCAACAATGAGATACTCTGGTGCTTTCCACTGGTTGCACGAGCCCAGAACGTGCTAGTTCTTGAAGTTCTGGTATCACCTCCCCTCTTTGAGCCATGATCCAGGTACTGTCAGGGGGTGATTGATTATCGATACTGTTTCCAAGTGATAGGGGATGCAGGAACCAGGTGTGCTAAGACGTTGTGCTCTGGTCTGTTGACCTTTGCATCCTTTCCTCTTTTATGTTGGGTTGTTACATGGCCCAGGTGGGGGGAAAATCACACCAAGCTCTGAGTGGCCCAATGGGGAGTGGGGGTATGCACCACCTTGCATACCTTACTGTAAGAAGCTAAAATGAGTTCCAGTTTATTGTCAGCAACTGGTTATGAAACAGTAAAATATAATCCTAACAGCTTAGTAACTAAACAGCTATTTATTGAACTGCTTACCTTCTTAAATAAATCCTTGTGTAAAAACAGTGTAAGTAAGTGGTGAGATAAGGCTGTAGCAAACTTTGTTACAGGGTTGGGGTTCTTTTCAGCAAACATGAATTTTGAATAAAATGTTGCTCTTTGTAGGTGTAAAAGTATATTGCTTTTTGGACTGAACAGGCCAGAAGGCTGCCTTCCCGAGTATGAGTCAGACTACAGCCATTTCAAAGTTATCGTAGCTTCCAACTGAGGAAAAAGCTTCAGATGACTGAGTTTCAGACACTTGGTTATGCCATATGTCAAAGTCTATATACAGTTTGGCTACTCTTTGTAAGTTTCTTTTTTAATTACTATTAATTACTATTGTTCCCTCCAGACAAAGTATAATGGTAGATGACAGTTGACAGACAGCTGATCTGTAGGGCTCCACATAAATCTGGCCTGTGACCGTGGTCATTTTTGCTTCAGGTCTGTACAGTCACATTTATCATCTCCTCTTCCTTGTTTTGTGGGATTGGTCAGCCTGATGACTCAGAAATTACCAAACGCATCCCAATGCTCCACCCCCTTTCTCACTGTGGAAGGCTTTTTATAAGTTTCCTGGTTCCGGTACAGCCTTATATGATGATTTTAAGAATCTATTCATGGCTATGAAACAGTGGGGTTTTTTTTACATCAGAAAAATTAATTAGGAGTAGTTCCTCTTAGTATTTTTAATCTTGTAACTGAGACTATTCTTACTACCATGTAAATTCGCAGTATCTCTCAGGAGTAGGGTTTAACCTCTGTTAGCTACAGTAAGGCTGACATAATAGTGTCTTTTTACCATAATTGTGTGTTGCAATAACTGTTTTTATCGTAATGCATGCTTTTAAAAATGAATTTGTAGCTGCAAACTATTTTCTTCTCAGCAAATGAGTGCATTCGTGGCTTAGCTGCTTCTGTTTTTTAAAGAAATCTTGTATTACTAATATGCCTGACTCCGTTGTAGATGCTTCTTATCATGCTGGCAGTACTTGTGGCTCCAGTGATGTTAGTGAGAACAAGAACAACAGAACAAGTCTACGTGAGACAATGTGATGGCTTGACCTTAACTTGCTGCCAGATCCCCACCCAACCACTCTCTCACTCCCCCTCCTCAACAGGACAGGGGAAATAAATAAGATGCAAAAGTCCATGCATTCAGGTAAGGACAGAGAGATCACTCACCAATTACTGTCACAGGTAAAACAAACTCAACTTGGGGAGAATTAATTTAATTTATTGTCAATTAAAAATAAGAGTAGGATAGCGAGA
The DNA here is from genome assembly GCF_965231255.1 of Vanellus vanellus. NCBI lineage: Eukaryota > Metazoa > Chordata > Aves > Charadriiformes > Charadriidae > Vanellus > Vanellus vanellus. Next base: position 39,988,309 of record NC_138908.1, on the reverse strand, counting down.
AATAAAAACGAAGCTGAAATCATCTTCCCCTACCACCCTCTTCTTCCAAGGCTCATCTTCACTCCTTCATTGCTGACTCCTCTACTCCTACACACACACACCAAGCAGTGTAAGGGATGGGGAATAGGGGGTTTGGTCTGTTTGTAACACTTTGTCTCAGCAACTCCTTCTTCCTCATGCTCTTCTCTTGCTCCAACATGAGGTCCCTCCCACAGGATACAGTCCTTCACAAACTTCTACAAGGTGGGTCCTTCCCATGAGCTGCAGTTCTTCAAGAACTACTCCAGTTGGGTCCTTTCCATGAGGTGCAGTCCTTCAGGAATAGACTGCTCCAGTGTGGGTCCGCCATGGGGTCACAGATCCTGCCAGAAAACCTACTCCTGCATGAGCTCCACTCCAGAGTGGGCTCTCCATAGGGTGCAGCTTCCTTCAGGCCATGTCCACTTGCTGCAGCATAAGGTCCTCCATGGGCTCCAGTATGAATATCTGCTCCAGCGTGGACCTCCACCAACTGAAGAAGGACAACCTGCTCTACCATGATCTTCTCCCTGGGTTTCAGGGGAGTCTCTGCTCGGGTGCCTGGAGCACTTTCTTCCCCTCCTTCTTCACTGACTCTGGTGTCTGCATGACTGTTTCTCTCACATTTTTCTCACTTCTCTCTCACAGCTGCTGTGCATCATTTTTTACTCTTTATTAAATATTTTATCATGGGCTAGATGAGGTGACAGCAAGGTGGATTGAGAGCTGGCTGTGTGACAGAATTCAGAGGGTTGTCATCAGCAGCACAGAGTCTAGTTGCAGGCCTGTAACCAGTGGTGTCCCCCAGGGGTCAATACTTGGTCCAATTTTGTTTAATATATTCATTAATGACCTGGATGAGGGGACAGAGTGTATCCTCAGCAAGTTCGCTGATGATACCAAACTGGGAGGAGTGACTGACACTCCAAAGGGCTGAGCTGCCATCCAGCGTGACCTGGACAGGCTGGAGAGCTGGGCAGAGAAGAACCTAATGAGGTTCAACAAAAGCAAGTGCAAGGTCCTGCACCTGGGGAGGAAGAATGCTAGGCACCAGTACAGGTTAGGGGCGGACCTGCTGGGAAGTAGCTCTGAGGAGAAGGATCTGGGGGTCCTGGTAGATAGTAAATTATCCATGACCCAGCAATGTGCCCTTGTCGCCAAAAAGGCCAGTGGAATCCTGGGCTGCATAGGGAAGAGTGTGGCCAGTAGGTCGAGGGAGGTCATTCTCCCCCTCTACTCTGCACTGGGGAGGCCACAACTGGAATAGTGTGTCCAGTTCTAGGCTCCCCAGTTCAAGAGGGACAGGGAACTGCTGGAGAGAGTCCAGCGAAGAGCAACTAAGATGACTGAGGGATTGGGGCAACTCCCTTATGAGGAAAGGTTGAGAAAGCTAGGACTTTTTAGCCTGGAGAAGAGAAGGCTGAGGGGAGACCTTATTAGTACAAGTATCTAAAGGGTGGGTTGAAGGAGGATGGAGCCAGGCTCTTTTCAATGGTTCCCAGTGACAGGATGAGGGGCAATGGGCACAAGTTAGAACATAGGATGTTCCATTCAAATACACGGAAACACTTCTTTACGGTGAGGGTGACAGAGCACTGGCACAGGCTGCCCAGGGAGGTTGTGGAGTCCCCTTCTCTGGAGATTTTCAAGACCCGCCTGGATGCAGTCCTGAGTAATGTGCTCTGGGCAATGCTGCTTTAGCAGGGGAGTTGGACTAGATGATCTCTAGAGGTCCCTTCCAACTCTGAAAATTCCGTGATTCCGTGATTATCACAGAGGTGCCACCGGTGTTGATAGGCTCAGCTTTGGACAGCTGTGGGTCCATTTTGGAGCTGGCTAAAGCTCACTGTGTCCAACATAGGAGCAGCCCCTGGTCTCTTCTCATAAGGCTACCCCTCCAGTCTCCCCTCTGCCAACACCTTGCCACATAAACCCAATACAGACAGTACCTAACTGTATCATCCTTGTTTCGGCCACTGAAACCACCAGGTGCTACCTAAGTTACTGTAGGATAGTTCTTTGAAATTATCAGAATAGCTAAGCACTTAACCTAACTTGCTACATTAAAACTAGTTGCATGTTTCTTAATTTCTCTGATAGTAATGTGTATCCTTGAAATATCAAACACCAGCAGGATGCTAACAACTTCTTAAAGCAAAGTCATTAAAATCAATATAACTATATAGCAAGGTTGGTCTGATATTTAAAAACAAAGCATTTAAAAAAATTCATTGTTTTAAAAGCAAAGTATTTTTATACAGTCCACTATGTGACATTCCTTCATCTTTTAGATTTCCTTTATATTTCCTTTATACCGTTAAAGCGTATAGAATATTGATACACCAGGACAGTTTTAATCTTCAAAATAAAACTATACTAAAGTGACATTGACTAACAATATACATTGCCAATGGCCAGCGTTTATTTGCTCTTCGTCATTACCACTGCATACTCAAAATTAGTTCTTAATAATTTTGTCTGAAATTAGCTTCAAGTGAGGAGTTGATGCCATGCTGATAGCACTGATGGCTATAGTTCTCCATTGCAGAAGTCACTAAGGTCCAGCTGATTCAGCTTGAGAGCCCTTTGAAGAAAGATTTGAAAGAAGCTGAAACCAAAAGGGGGCAACATTTTTCATCCCTATTTCAACACCTTTGGTGTTCTTACATTCCTTGGTCCCTCCAGTGTAAAAATAAAAAGGTAGGGAACTCATCATCACCCAGGATTGTTCATCTGATTTCAGGGCCTTGATTTCACCATGCAGCTTTCCTGCTTATTCCACAGGATTTTTCTGTTTTCCCTGCTTTTTTTGCATTCACAATGCTCTTCTCCCAGGTTTTTCACCTGAGCTGTTGTTCAGGTGTATTCTTGCACCCTGGTTCTGCAACTGTACCACAAGTCTGCTTTTGTCTCTTTGCATATTAGTATTATTTATCATAGAATGGTTTAGGTTGAAAGAGACCTTAAAGATTATCTAGTTCCAACACCCCTGCCGTGGCCAGGGACACCTTCCACTAGACCAGGTTGCTCAAAGCCCCATCCAGCCCGGCCTTGAACACTTCCAGGGATGGGGCCTCCACAACTTCCCTGGGAAACCTGTTCCAGTGTCTCACCGCTCTCAGAGTGAAAAATTTCTTCCTAATATCTAGTCTAAATCTACCCTCTTCCAGTTTGAAGCCATTCCCCCTCATCCTATCACTACATGCCCTTGTAAAAAGTGCTTCTCCAGCTTTCATGTAGGCCTCCCTTCAGGTACTGGAAAGCTGGTATAACTTCTCCCCTGAGTCTTCTCTTCTACAGGCTGAACAACCACAACTCTCTCAGCCTATCTGAATAGGAGTGGTATTCCAGCCCTCTGATCATCTTTGTGGCCCTTCTCTGGACCAGATCCAACAGGTCCATGTCTTTCCTATGTTGAGGGCTCTAGAGCTGGATGCAGCACTCCAGGTGGGGTCTCATGAAAGTGAAGTAGAGGGGCAGAATCACCTCCCTCATCCTGCTGGCCATGCTTCTTTTGATGCAGCCCAGGATGCAGTTGGCTTTTTGGGCTGCGATTGCACATTGCTGGCTCATGTTGAGCTTCTTATCAACCAACACCCTCAAGTCCTTCTCCCTCAAGTCCTTATGTATTGATGCTTCACAGCATTACAAAATGCTTACAGGTTGTTAGCAATTATGCCATTAGCAGTATTACAGTGTTACAAAATGCTTACATATTGTTGTCATTTACACTATTATGGTGTGTTTATGCCTAGGTTCAAGGCAAGCAAATACTAATTACACTCTATTTAGCATAATTCTACTTTATGGGAAGCAACAGCCTTCTGCTTTGGCTACAATTTTTTTTCATATTAACCATTTGGCTTCCTTGCACTTAAAAATCAGCAAAGGCAAAAGACCTCTGTTTCCTGATTTCCACATGAATTTAACTATCAAAGATAATGAATCCTTGAACATACGAGTTTACCAGAAAAATTCTGTCAAGCACTTGCACTATAACTGTTAACTGGGGGTCTTTAACTGCAATAGCATCATTTTGCTGTGTTGAAGCCATTGTTCATGCCTCAAGGCCATCCAAAACTGCAGCATTTGATTTATTGGTGGTTGTTATCATGCAGTGTAAAGGACTATAAACAGCAAACCCAAGTGGTATAACACAGCATAGTGATTCTTTCTACAGTGCGTTCTCCAGTAACTATTTTTCAATTCCCATTATTTTTAGATATTATTTGTATTCACAGCAGACAAGCAGCTCCCACTATGCATGTTTATTTTAACAGCACCTTGACTACTCTCTATAATTACCAGGACATTTAAAAACAAAGTCTTTCACTGAAAGTGGTTTTATACTGTCTACCAGCTGTGTGATATTCCTTCAGCTTTTAGATTTCCTTTATATTTAATTTATATTATTAGGGTATATAGGAGAGCAATACCTCAGCAACATTAGCATTTCTCACTATTTATTCAGATGGGAATGTTGTTATCCAACACAGCTACAGTCTGATTTCAACTGCAAATGTATAACAAATATATATATATTATATTGTGTGTAATTATTAGGACTGATTATCTTCAGAGTTTCCACCATTACAATTGACCTGACATATAAGTATTATTTATGTGTTTATTTATTTAGGTTCATTTTCCTATAGCCAGAGTCTTGTCTTGAAACTGAAAGTTCTTGGCAATTTCTTTATTCGACTATTTGAAAAATGGCCACCAATGCTTTCCAGCTGTAGCTTGAAAGATGTCTCAACTGCAGAGATGTCTACAGTCACAAATAACTTCTGAGGATCTCAACCTGAAGCCCACTGAGAAATTCAAGCAACCATCAGTACCAGATCCAAGAATATAAGGATCATGACACAAGTTTCAGGCCATGCCCACCAATGTTCTGTTCCACACAGCAAAAGTACATTAAGGAATACAGGAGTGTTAATGAATTTGTGTTGTCACTGCAAACTGTTAGCAGACTTGAACGCTGAATTACCCAGGTTTGCAAGGCTTTTTTATTTCACCAAAAAGCAAGTAATGTAAAGCCTGTTTATGCCTGAACTACTTACTGCTCACTGATGCAACAAGTTCTGTTGGAACAGGGAAACTATAACCCGGACTGAATTTAGCCTAATGTGCCTAATCCTGGGGGTGGAATTGTGATTACATTTCATAGTATGCAGAGTGATCTTATTTTGTAAGTCTGTTTATCAACTGCACGTGATATGTGGCCTTCCAAAATAGATGCATTTTTTACTGAGAGACAACTGCCTCTACTGCTACGGCATTGAGCATCGTGGTTGGCATTCTACAGCGTAAACTGTGAGATAACAAGACAATTCCATAATACATTGGGTGAACAACTGGCTGACAGGTCTGGCTCAAAGACTTATAGCAAATGGGGTTACATCAGGCTAGAGGAGAGTCACCAATGGGGTTCCCCATGACTCAGTTTTAGGGCCAGTGCTCTTTCATGCTTTTATAAATTATGTGGATACAGAAGTCAAATATACATTAAGTAAGTTTGCTGATGATACTAAATTCGGAGGAAGTGGGGAGTCCCTCGGGGGTAGAGAGGCCTTACAGAGAGATCTGGATAGACTAGAGGCCTCATCAGTCACCAACAGCATGAAATTTAGTGAGAGCAAGTGCAGGATTCTGCACCAGGGACAAGGCATTCCTGCTTATGCATGCAAATTGGGGAACAAGGGGCTGGAGAGCAGCCCCATGGAAAGAGACCTGGTGGTTTGGCTTGATGGCAAGTTGAATGTGAGCCAGCAGCGTGCCCTGCTGGCCTAAAGGGCCAACCATGTCCTGGGGTGCATCAAGCACAGCATGGCTAGATGGTTGAGGCAGGTGGTTGTCCCACTCTACACTGCACTGGTGTGGCCCCACCTCGAGTTCTGTGTGCAGTTTTGGGTGCCTCAACAAAAGAAGGACATCAGACCATCCAAGTGTGTCCAGAGGAGGGCGACCAAGGTGGTGAAAGGCCACAAGGGCAAGACTCATGAGGAGCAACTGAGGTCACTTGGTTTGTTCAGCTTGGAGAAGAGAAGGCTGAGAGGTGACCTCATCGCAGCAGACAGCTTCCTCAAGGGGGACAGTAGAGGGGGAGGTGCTGATCTCCCCTCTCTGCTGACCAGCGATAGGACACGAGGAAATGGAAAGAAGCTGCGTCAGGGGAAGTTCAGATTGGACATTAGGAAAAGATTCTTCACTGAGAGGATGGTCAGTCACCAGAATAAGCTCCCCATGGAAGTGATCACGGGACCAAACCTGTCACAGTTCAAGGATCATCCAGACGACGGTTTGAGTCATATGGTTTAGTGTTAGGTAGACTGTGAGGAGCAGGGAGTTGGACTTGATGACCCCTCCAACTTGAGATATTCTACGACTCGATGATTCTATAACATTCTCACAGGTAGTTCAAATTTAAACCCTGGAAGACTAACACTTCTTTTCAAACTCAACCTTAATTTTGAAAGAGGGAGATGTGACTTGACTCTTAACAATTTAAGCCCCCTTAAATTTGGCCTCATGTTTATTACGGTCACGATTTCAGAAAAGACATCAGTCTAGACCACGTTGCCGTGTTTAAACGTGTTTCTACCTACATACCAGCAGCTTCTTGCAAAAAGCCTGAGAAAGCTGCTCCAGGTATAACAGCCACCAGAATGCAATTGACCAACCTTTGGAACTGATAGGTGAGAGCAGCATTAGCTTTAACGAGTAATCCCCTGCTTCTCAAACCAAAGTTCTGTTGTTATCCAAAGAAGAACCCTCCAATCTGTATTGCTAGGAAATACATTTGAACACAATGGAATAATTATTATTATTTCATGATAACCTAATACAATGCATCAACTTATTTCTGTTGCAAATTTTGGTGTTACACGAAGCCTGAGAATTCCAGTAAGAGCTGGCTGTTTTTTCTCAGGAGAGTATTTCTCAAAGAAGTGTTTTTTTCACCTAAAAAACTTTTTTTTCCACAGGAAAATAGAGATCATTTGAGGTAATTTTTTTATATATAATTATCTCTGGAAACTACACTTTTGCAACTAGTCTCTATGCTCGTTTACATGCCTGCATGTGTATCTTGTTACTCCAAATAAGTTTTGGACCTGCTGGCTTATTCAAGTTAAACTATTATTTAAATTAAAAAACTACAATTCCTAAAAAATTTGTGAAATGTATGGTTACGAATAGCATAAAAAATTTACTAGTACTCCTTGGCCCAGATTAGAAGACTACACCACTACAGAACAAAAAATCCAGAAGAACAGGAGCCTCCTTCTGTCCTGACAATGAAAGAAACTTCAGTCAGAGCTCCTACTTATCTGCACATGCAAACAAAAGACACACATGCATTCATCAGGTGCCATTCTTTAAAGTAGTAACAAAACCACTTATTTTTTTGAATTAGATTGTTCTGAAGTACATAAAAGTTTATTTTCATTTTTGTCAGAAAAAAATCCAACTTTCCCCTTTTTTTACCAATCAAGAGAAAAAATGTTGAAGGACAGAAGCAGAAAAGACTATGGGTTTTGTTTCTGATGTCTTTGTCAAAAATAATTTAATTTTTATGAAGTAGGTAGATGGTTTTTATTTCTACTTTCAAAAGTATTTGTAGATCTTATTCCTGTGTTTCTTATGAATACTGAGACATATAATGAGCTTATGTTTCTGCCAGTTAACAAGAGGCCTTAATACAGCCAACATAAAGACTAATTTAGTTCTCATAGGATTAATTATGCTGATTTGAAGGAGCAGCAAATTGTGTTTTGTTTAACTTAGATTGCTAAAATTAGGCTAATAATCTAAATGATGATTCTCCTCACTCTGTACTTAATTTATTTACTTATGAGTGGAAAAATCAAAAATGACAGAAGAGGAAAAAAATTAAGTTCCGATAACTACAGCCTCTTTGTCACGTAGTCAAAAGTGTGTATTATAAATATATACAAATCCAGTGTAGTGAAGTAATGCCAGTTCTATGTCATGAATTTATTTAGTAATTTTGTTTCTGTCACATCCCTCTAAGTTCCAGTCCTCCTGGTTGAGCCTACTGATTTAGTCAGTTTTGTGTGTATGTATCAAATCTTTTGGTCAAAATAAAAGCACAAACAGAAAACAACAAATGGAGAAAAAAGGGAAAAAAAAATTAAAAAAAATCAACGGCAAAGTACCTCAAGGGAAAGAGAGCTAGGACAAAAGTTTCTACAGGTGAGACCAAACCTCAAACTTAGATGAGGTGCCTGTTCCGTAGAAGGTACTTAGCACTTCGGCTGCTTGGTCAGCCAAATAAACTCTGCCAGACTTTTGTCCCTGGCATTGATAGATTCCTCCAATATATGCCTTTGCTACAAACACTGCTTGAAACAACCACGCTTTTGATAAGTTGAAAGCGTCCAAAATGCTGGACAACCTCTCAAAGCCCAATTCTAGGAAGTGATTTTTTAAGAGGTTATTTATCATTAGAGCAACCCTCCTGCCCATATCTGATGAAAAGGGTCTGCTCTTTTGATCTCGTGTTGATTCTGTAAGCCATGCCACTGCTCCTTGCTATGCCACTGTTCTTTGCTAAATGCTCCTCCTTCCCTTACTCTTACCTTGGTTGCTCAGACTCCTTATGGACTGTCTAGACCTACAAATCACTCACACAGAATGTCAGAAAGTGAGAAAAATAAGAGAAATAAATGGGGGAAAAAAATTTCTGGGGACAATGGAAGCTGATTTACCATTTCTTTAATTTGAGATTATTTGGAACACGAAAGGTAGGTAAAATGACCATTTTCTGCAGAGTAAGAAGACACCAGATGATGTCTACATTTGCATCTTTGCATTTATGTAAAGCTATCGTTGTCTTGTAGTTAAAATTTTAGCTGTTTTCGTAAACATTAAAGCTGTTAGTTTTAAGGTTGTTAGCATTAAAGTTGGTTAGGCCTGTTAACTATTGGCATTAGATGAACTTCTGATACAGGGTCTTGCGTATGACCACTTTGTTATGAACTTGGCCAGTGTTGAGAATGTTTCATCACAAGTATCTGGGCTAACTAATAGAGGAAATTTCTGAGACATTCTCATGGATAACGAGAATTCTATGCTTGAGTTGTATGAAAAGGAAAGCAGGTGTTGCTGTCTTTCTTTGAAGTTAAACATCCTGGAGCAGATGAGCATATGAACCTTGAGGACGCTGCATGTTTTGACAGGCCTAGCCAACTTGGCAGAAAAGTGAAAATTCTGGGTATCCTAAACTGATACTTATGTATCAGTAGTTGTCAGCTGTAGTTAGCTCTTTTTACTTCTGTTCACACTGATCCTTACAGTCATATTTCACCCATGAACTAGAAAATAAAAGGGAAGGAATGTGTGTGCATACGCACAGGCACATACACTGCTATTGCTTTTCAGATAGCAGTCATGATCTCCAGTTGTTTCACCGGAAGAGCAGCAGACCCTTCCCTGGCTGGAAATGTGACTAATCAGGGAATAATTCTCAGGAATTAAGTGGGATTAGGTTGGGCTCTCATTTCTCTCTATTCCCTGCAGAAAATGATCATGAAGCAAAATATCCTCTCTAGAGGCCTATCACCTCCATCTTCTCAGCCATCCCCTTCCTAAAATAAAAATCCTCCAGATCTCCCTATTTGATTGCTCTTTCTCAACAGATGTTGTCAGTTTGGGACATGGATTTAGTACAAAGTGGAGCTATGTAGTTTGAAAACCCCAAACTGAGATTTATGGGTTCATGGTAATAACTTCACCATGGTCCTGTTTCTATTTAAAGCCCACTTTTCCAGGCTCTGCCTAATTCAAATGTTCAGTTTAAAGCCAAGATTTCCAGGCTTCCTCTAATTCAAATGCATTTCTCCTGGAACCGTTCCCAAACTAGAGTGGCCAGTGTTTTGTCCATGAAACCCTCTTCCTTGGCTCACAGTGACAGAAAGCCATCTCCACTGTGGTCAAGATGTGAGGCACCATGTTGCTCAGTATTGTCACCCATGAATCACCCAACCACCAAAAATAAAAAAAAAAGAACCCCCCAAAAACACGGGAGGGTACAGGAATTATACACTCTCTTTGGACTCTCAGCTGCCCTTGTGGCCTCCACTTAGTTTGTAGCTTTTTCTGAGGCTCCCAGATGCATGCCAGAGCTGCAGAGTGCTCAACTCTTTGATTTGCATATTTTTAGCAAACATTTTTATGTAGACCCCACTGTGCCTGTGTTTTCCTTCCTGTTTTATTTTTTATTTTTTGTGTAACGAACAGCAACACTGCACTCACTAACACACTAAAAGATCAGAATTAATTAATCACCAATTAGACTGACTCTCTGAATAAAGCAAGCCACAGGCTGCACCTCCTGAGTCCTGCATCTAATCTTGAAATGAGCTGAGTTCTTCACGTCTCCAAGTGATGTGTGATTCCTCATATTTGTTCCAATGTTTAATTATATGTCCTGTTAAAACCACAGTTCCTACATGAACTTTCCCGGTATCATCTGACAGCCATTGGATCTCGTTACACCTTCACCTCCAAGACGAAAGAGCTTTCTGGCATAGCTGCAGTTGTGAGAGTCAGTGGCATCTCCGTAACTCTGCACTCTTCCTCTTCTCCTCTGAGGTTTCTTTGTTCACAGGACTGCAGCATTCCTCCAAAGGCATTTGTTGCTGAATGTTGCTGCCATGCTCTCACAAAAGTGACAGAGTATTTCCTCGTATTTGCATGACAAATTTTGAAGAATTAAATTTGCACGCTGAAGATGTGTAGGAGGAGGAGAAATAACTGTTGTGTGGAAGTAACTTTGCCTCTGCCTAACGAGATCATTTTTCAATCAGATAGCACCTCAAGTCTGTTGGGTGACTGTTGTCATTATATCCATTTGCAGTTTTACCTTTCAGGATAGCAAATTTTCATACTTTTGCTGTAATGAGACACAGCCTTTAGTGCTGCTGTGTGTAAAGAGGCTGTTCCACAGAGGTACGTTGATTGCTGACACTACACGCTTGCTTTTCCTCACAGCATTCTCCTGCTCTTCTTTCATAAACATGGACTGTTTCTATGCCCAGCAACTCAGGACAGTATGTTACTGGTATGACTTTGTCTGCCTCCCTCATTTCTTTTCGTTTTTTCTTCCTTCAGTTCTCCAGCTCCCTCTTCTAGTATTTGAGCTTTATCAGTGCAATAGTCTCATACCTCACAAAAAGCATGTACTTTTCTGATGGTGCACAGTCGCTATTTTCCGAGCACCAGTGTTCCTTATAAAAGTCCCAAACACTTTATAAATCAAAGAGATGAGGAAAATATATAAATGAAATGAAAAATTAACAAATCTGTCTATCTATTCAAGACACTACTAATCTCTCTGACTTACAGAGCAGACTTGTTTAATAGACAATTTTTACTTCTCTTCAGGTTTTTCCTTATAACTTAAGGATCGAACATGTGAAATAATTTTCCAGCTAATAAATGGATACTACTAATAAGACCTTCTCATAAATGTAATCATAAGGTAAAAGAAACATTTCAACAGACTTTGAGCTTGGATGATCCCTTGCGTGCTAATAACTAGCTAGACAAATTCAGTGTAATGGTTTCTAGAATATGCTGATTTTTAAAAGGAATGCTTATTAGTTCTGTATGAGATCATGAACTTGCTGTGTGTGTATGCTCTTCATTGCTGTACAGCACTTGGGAAACACAGCTGATTCTTCTAGTCTTCCTTTCTTTTTTCGTTTCCAGGTTGTGCTGGTGCTCGGGGGAGTAAAGACTCAGTCTAACAATGAAGAATCATTAAGCCTCATGATCCTCTCCCGCAAGAAAGATGCTGTAAGCGTAGGTTGTCCTCCAGCTGGGAGAATTGTTTTAACGGCACAATATCACCTAGCAACTAAGTCACCAGGCAAGCAGGGATGTGGATCAAGTCACCAGGGCACACTGTGGCGCGCCGCTATAGACACCAGGTAAAATGAGGGCAGTCTGCAGATCTCAGGTGTCTCTCCATGACACACTCAAGAGGGAACGTGAGTCAGAGTGTGGAAGTCTTCAGTTTACTGGCTGTTTTACAAGTAATCTATATTTAACTGCTCCCAAACTTGTAAGTAAAAGGCAATTGTCTTTGTAAAGCTCTGTAAAGTCTGTTTCAGTGATGGGTTCTACACCTGTGGCATGCTCTTGGAAAGACAAGAGTGGAAATCAGGAGACTTATATTGATGGTGGAATACTAAGCTGTCAGAAAAATGGTACAGGAGACAGCACTACCTTCAAACAAAAGGATTGAGTGTCATCCTGTACTAAACCTGTATTTGAAATGCTTGCTAAGAGGTCTGAGCAAAGGCAAGGTGTGATATGAGAATGCTGTCTAGCTCTACCAAAGTGAAAGCACGCTGTATTTGACTCAAGAGTTTCTAAAAAAGAAGAATCAAACAGGTCACATGCACCAACATGTTCCCGTTCTAGTATTGCTACCTGGGGGCCTGTGTTCCCATCCTACTATGCAGGGAGCTGGCCAAGCTGGAATCGGCATCTCCTTTTCCTCTTTTAGGGGCCTCATATATGGATACCAGGGCTTCCATCTCTTTAGTATCCTGTCTTGACAAGACAGTGGATGTGGTCTCCTTTTCTTCCTAATACTTCCCAGCTTATTAGGAACTCTCGGGACTGAAGGAAACTGGAACTGTTCCAAGAACTTAAATTCTCTTCTTTGCCAAAGACTAAACAACGTTTTTTTAAGGATTACTGAATCATCATGAAAACAAATAAATCAATCTTTCTCTGAAGTCTTTATGTTGAGGCATAATGGCACACTGTCAAAACAATAGCAGATTAAAAAAATAAACTATGGAGAAATAAGAATCCAAAGGAGCAGTGTAACAAGGAAGAAAATTCTTGTGTTCTGCCCGTGCTGTCATCATCCTGCAGCTAGTAGCCATCTCATGAGTCATGCAGGGATGAAGGTAGTTTACTCACATTGAAAAGAATAGTCTTGTAACGGGCAGATTATTTAAATAAGTCATTTCCCTGGACTTGATTACACTGTCCTCAAGCACAAATATCCATCCATGAAGACAAAAATTACTGAGTAGGATACTTCTATTCATGTATGCAGAGGCATTCCTAAGCAATGGTATTCTTGAACAAAAAGGGTAGTTATCAGAATTTCTGCTCCATTTCCTTTCAGTATTAATCTTTCTTCAATCTCCAAACTCTCACACCACGCTTGAAACAAACTGCTGCCATAGAAAGTCAACAATCTCAGTGTACCTTGATTTTCCCACCTATAAAATAGGTGTAAATTTAGAGCTCCATTAAAAATATTAAACCATGTTGACAAACATTGATCATTGTCATTATACATGAAATCCACAGCTACGTGAATTTATACGTATGCTGAATATGAGTATGATTTCTCTTTCCCTTCTTTCTTTACATTTAATCTTCTTTCCCCTTTTCTTCTATCATAGAATGCAAATAGTGAAATCTTGTCCCTATTAAAATTTTTGGCAAAACTCCCAAGTCTGAAACGGAGCCAGGATTTTACTCAGTAAATCTGGTTGACTGCTTTCTGCATTTTAATAATGTTATATCGTATCATCTTTTTTTTTTTTTTGTCAGTGTTGTTTTCATGCTGTGTACCTTTATAAAAGCTTGTATTTGAATTAGCTAGCATGCAACTGTGAGTATGTGTATATATAAAAAAAAAAACCCTGAATATTATTTTGCCAGGTTTAAAATAGAGTACATGTGAGCTGCAGTCCTTTGTGCTCCTCTGATGGATATGCAAAAGCATCAGAAACCTCTTTTGATTTCTCACAACAATTTGAAATTTCTATTACTTTCAGCATATTTCACATAAAATGTCCTCAGCATTTTCCAGCTACTTTCTGTGCCTTACTTTCATTTACAAGGATGTCTCTTTTGTTAGGTCTTTTCAATTTCTCCATAATCCCAAGATGTGCTTTGATCACTTTGGAGTTAGTGACAGGGTACACTCAAACTCTTCTCATGTAGAAGAATAGTCATGGCAGTAACTAAAGCTAAAGAAAAGGCAGCACAAATGCATTGGTAGAGTTATTCTGTTCAAGAGCGTATATATACCACATGAAAGGCAGAGCAGCAGTAGGATCAGTGAAACAAATAGGAACAATTTAAAATTCTAAACAGGTTTTAACAGAGAAAGATGTCATTGGATCAAAAAGCAGGGAATTCAGTTTAGCCTGTCTCTTACTTAATAAACTTAGAGATGGGCCTCCTTCTAGCCAAATTTTGCCATTCTTCTCACTAGAAGAATGTGGAGAAACAAAGATATTTTCACAGTTTTAGTCCACCTACAAATGGACGCTCAGAACTAGTTAAGTACTATACAAGGTTTTAAGCTGAGCTGAGCACGCTACTTAAAGCATCTTCCATTAGAGCTACATGACCAGATGCCACCATCATCCCAAGGAGAGAGACACAGTCAATTCATGGCTTTTAGTTGAGCTTATATTTCTATTTGAGAGGTGAGGAAAGGAGAAGGGAGTTTACATTTTATCAATTTGTTGAAGGACTCTTAACACACACACAGACACTTGAAACAACAGTTACAAATAACCCAGACAAACAAACCAAACAACCAAACTATTTTGTAGCTTGGCCTGGAAAGTTATAGGATTGTCATGATCCCTAGTTCCCTTGCACACTCATTTCACGGTGATAAGACAGCCACCAAGTGGGGTTAGATGAGCTTCATCTTTTGTACATGCCAGGGTACTCCACAGAGCCAGAACAGTTAAACTCTCAGCCATGATCTTCACCATGGCATTTCACAAAGTCTTTTGAGTGTCCTGTGCTCAGGCAATGGAGACAGCTAGAAGAAAAAGACAGGGTCTTTTAATTGGGTTGGGAATCAATCCTTCAGGAAAACTGTGCAGACATTAAACAATTGCTCCTGATGAGCTGTTTCTGAGGAAATATTGCAGGCTGCTCTGTACCAGCTGGAGTTTCCTAAGCACTAGTCCTGGCTAGATATACTGACATGCTGTGGTTCACTTGAAAGACAGTGAAGTTTTCAATATGATGAGACTGTGCCATCATCTACCAAGAAGAGAGTTGCTGAACTAACCCGTTAATAGAAGGCAGTTGGAGAATAGGAGACGGAGCTTCCCATCCTTATTCAATGGGATCTTCCCTCCAGGAAGGGCTTGAACCGTTTCCATATACTTAAAGATACAGAGTTTTGTGGTTTAGTTTTCTTGTACTTCCTATTCAGGATCCACCTTCACTAGAACAAAGCGCTGCTTGACTCATTGCTCTAATAAGCTCAAACTTTCCTTCCCTATAGTCATATGTTTTATTCTGTAGGTTTCTAAGAAAGTGAATAACTGGAAGAACTGCATGTTGTGAAATCTATCTGCTATGGATATATTCTAAAAAAAATAATTATTGGTTCAACTGTGGCTGGTCATTTGATCCCAGTCTAAAATGCTATTTTAAGGAAAAAGCTTATAGTCAGAACCAACCATACTACCCTGACACTGACATTTAGTGGAGGAATCAGATTCTTTCCCATGCTGCCAGGCACTGTTTAACATATGAGCAAAACTTAGCCATTCCTGACTACCTGAACTGTTTTTTTCTTTTTCTGTACTTAGAGAGGAAAAAAAAAATTCCAACTGGTATTTGATACAGGAATCTTTCACCCGACCCCATTTAGTGACCTCCTCTAACTGCTCTGTGGCATATTTTCCACATAAAATGATCTGATTTCATTCATAAGGGGGGTGAATTCTTGTTTTCTTTTATGAATAAATTTAAAGAAAAAGATGTTTAACTTTCTGCTATTTGTTTTTAATATTTGTTATAAATTCATTCCATTTGACACCCATTCTTTTTCTAAATAATTTGATTTTAAGGGTATATATATAAATGTGTATATGTATATATATGCATAAATGCATGTGCATGTCCCTATATTTCTGGTGGATTTCCAGCTTCAATGAGTCTATATTAAGTCTAGAATAAAATCTGAATGAAGGACTGATAGTTTGGTCTTTATCCTGCATGTTTTTGCAGAACAAATCTGGCTTCAAGTGGTAAATGTTGCTTCTCTTCAAACTTACAGCAATATTGTCTTCAACCATCCCTGCCAGCTGATGTTCTGGTAGGAAGAAATATATTCAGGTTCTTTTCTTCTGTTGCTTCCCCCTCCAAACTAATGTTTGTGCAAAAAAATTACAAGGATTTTAATTTTTATAGTAGGCCTTCCATTTTATAAAAAGCTGTCTGTCTTTTCAGCATGTTAATTGAACTACCATTTAGAAGTCATATAAAAGAAGAGAACAAAATCTATTTTTTTGGGCATTCGGGGCCTCTGATATATCCATTTCTGATTAAGTCAATGGTAGCGCCACGTGGCACAGAGAAACAAGGCAACTTTTTGGTTCAACTTTGGTGTCTGTTTTGAACAATTTGTTCAAGATGGGAGTTATTTCAAGTATGTCAAATGAAACTTGCTGGAAAAACTTCACAATGATCAATACTGTTGTTGTCAAGCCATAATACCTGTAGATATTCCTGAGTGAATCATGGTGAAGGCTGTCAAATATTTAGACAAATGAAACCGCATGTGAAAATTACTAGGAATAGGGGCAGGGGAGGCTCACAGAAGTTCTCTTCGGTGACAAGTCTGACTGTGGAAATCTGTTTGACAACCACCTGGAGTGGAAACCAGCCTGATCTCTCTCGTGCTTCCCTTTACCACTTCCTTCATGCCATTTCAGAATGGTCTAAAATACTCTGAAGTAAAACTTTGCCAAATAGTTTAAATCGCTGATACCACTTTTCTTTAGTGTTATGACAGTAAAGTTTTTCCGTATTTTTCCAAACGCTTTTCATTGAACTGTAGAAAACCTCACTGGGAGAAATTTTGTCACTCTACCTAGCTTGTTCATGGCAGATGCTTTTTTCTTTTGTAATCTTCTTCAGTGTTTATGTGATTCTGCCATACTCTTAATCAACTTATTCCTGTGCCTACCTACATTTAAGTTTCTGCTGGTCCCTAAATGATACCTCATCTACTGCAATCTAAGTTAACTACACCTTGTTTTTTTCCACAGCGGTCATATAGCTTAGATTATTCTACCACTCATTGCAGCAGCCTTCTGCATACTGGAAGATTCTTAAGTCTCCCTTCCCATCTTCACACCTTTAAACTAAATAAACCCAGCTCCCTAAATATCCTGTTTTCTGGACCTTACATCCCTTCAGTTCCATGAATTTTCTCCCAGCTGGTCAATACCCCTGATTTATAGTGCTGGTAGGATGTCTTAGCAGAAAAATCCCAGCATAGCGTTAAAAGGGGATACTTTTTTGGTTAACTGGTTAAAAAAGTGTACTGTTTGGGGAAAAAATATATTAAGCCTATGAAGTCGACACTACAATACATAAATTTGAATAAATTAAAAATATTAATATTTGGAGATGAGATAATCAGTAGGAAGAAGTTCATTAATTTACTACTTTGTTGTCTTCACTACTTTTAAGACTTCTTCAATAGTCTATAACATATTCATCTTTAGAAGTATTTGCTAAACATACATTTCATTCATAGGTAGATCTTTAACTAGCTTTTAGCTCCCCATTGAGGTCACTAATAATAAACTATTATAATTTGTAATAATAATTTATGGTTTGGTTTTTTTTGGTTTTTTTTTTAATTTGCTGTTCTCACACAGATTTTTTGTCAGTCCAGGAAGGCATCTATTCTCATAGTAGGGAAAAGCTTTTGTGGCTTCTTGGCTAGCTACGGAGAGAGATGTCCTGTCTAACCATCTCCTCTCTTCAAAGAGGACTTACCAAATCCCATTACTGCTTACATGAACGTGAAGAGAGAATACCAAAATTATTCCTGTCCTTGATCAGATGAACTTTTTCTAAAAGAACAAAATCACACCACAAATAAGCCATGGAACAGATATGCTACTATACAGGAAAATCAGCAACCCTGTGGCATTTAGAGGTCTTGATATCTTGACAAGAACATTGGCAGGAAAACTCTGAACTTCAGTCATCTCAACTTTTATAAAAAGCTCTTAGTTACTAAGAATCAGCACAAGGTAGTAGAATTCAACCTGCAAAGGCTTATTCATGATGCAAGAATGCTGAGCACTAGTATAATGAGCCCCAGGATCAGAAAAGGAGGGAAAACAATGAGATAGTGTGATCTATAACCTCTACCAATGCTGTTTTCTGGACTGTAAGAAGATCTCCTCTGATGTAAGATGTACATAAACACTTTCTCTTTTCACTAGGTTCTTTTTTAAGAGAGCAATGAAGTGGTTTGTTTTTTAATTTCTTCAACCTCACAGGTGTTCAGAGGATTGTGCAGGCAAAGGAAAAAAATTGACCCAAAGTCTACAGACCTGGATCTCAGTCTGACAGCTATGACATCACAGAATCAAAGAATCATAGAATATTTCAAGTAAGAAGGGGCACATAAGGATCATCGACTCCCTGCTCCTTACCAGACTACCTAACACTAAACCATATAACTAAGAGCCTCGTCCAGATGATCCTTGAACTCTGATAGGTTTGGTGCCATGAACACTTCACTGCAGATCCTATTCTGGTGACTGACCATCCTCTCAGTGAAGAATCTTTTCCTAATGTCCAATCTGAACTTCCCCTGACGCAGCTTCTTTCCATTTCCTCGTGTCCTATCGCTGGTCAGCAGAGAGGGGAGATCAGCACCTCCCCCTCTACTGTCCCCCTTGAGGAAGCTGTCTGCTGCGATGAGGTCACCTCTCAGCCTTCTCTTCTCCAAGCTGAACAAACCAAGTGACCTCAGTTGCTCCTCATGAGTCTTGCCCTCGTGGCCTTTCACCACCTTGGTCGCCCTCCTCTGGACACACTTGGATGGTCTGATGTCCTTCTTTTGTTGAGGCACCCAAAACTGCACACAGAACTCGAGGTGGGGCCACACCAGTGCAGTGTAGAGTGGGACAACCACCTGCCTCAACCATCTAGCCATGCTGTGCTTGATGCACCCCAGGACATGGTTGGCCCTTTAGGCCAGCAGGGCACGCTGCTGGCTCACATTCAACTTGCCATCAAGCCAAACCACCAGGTCTCTTTCCATGGGGCTGCTCTCCAGCCCCTTGTTCCCCAATTTGCATGCATAAGCAGGATTGCCTTGTCCCTGGTGCAGAATCCTGCACTTGCTCTCACTAAATTTCATGCTGTTGGTGACTGATGAGGCCTCTAGTCTATCCAGATCTCTCTGTAAGGCCTCTCTACCCCCGAGGGACTCCCCACTTCCTCCGAATTTAGTATCATCAGCAAACTTACTTAATGTATATTTGACTTCTGTATCCACATAATTTATAAAAGCATGAAAGAGCACTGGCCTTAAAACTGAGTCATGGGGAACCCCATTGGTGACTCTCCTCTAGCCTGATGTAACCCCATTTACTAGATCATAGAATCATAAAATCATAGAATGATTTACGTTGGAACGGAACTTAAAGACCATCTAGTTCCAAACCCTCTGTAGTGGGCAGGGACACCTTCCACTAGGCCAGGTTGCTCAAAGCCCCATCCAACCTGGCCTTGAACACTTCCAGGGATGGGGCCTCCACAACTTCCTTGGGCAACTTGTTCCAGTGTCTCAACACCCTCAGAGTGAAAAATTTCTTCCTAATATCTAGTCTAAATCTACCCTCTTCCAGTTTGAAGCCATTCCCCCTCGTCCTATCACTACATTGTCTTGTGAAAAGTGCTTCTCTGGCTTTCTTGTAGGCACTCTTCAGGTACTGGAAGTCTGCTATAAGGTCTTCCCGGAGTCTTCTCTTATCCAGGCTGAACAACCCCAACTGTCTAGATTTACACCCATAAATACAGCTCCAATAATAAAGGGATATCTGTGCCCAGTGTTGGGAGACAGAATACACGTCATCTGCATAAACCTATATCTTTGTCTTACCACCAGAAGCCCAATGTGCTCAAGCGTTTGGTCTTCCCAGACAAAAATGCTCCATTTTGTTCCTTATAACCTTCCCAGGAAGACTGTATAAGTTCTCACTTCCTGCAGATATCATAGGAAGCCCCTTGAGCCCCTGACCTTCATGCTTATATCACAGAGATTCAATCCTGATACTGCAGGAGTCAATGGAAGTACTCTCCTTTACTCCAGCAGTGTAAAATTAAAAAAGGTGGTGCTTTATTCTGCAGCCACATTACCTCCTATGAGGAGAGGCTGAAAGAGTTGGGGCTGTTCAGCCTGAAGAGAAGGCTCTGGCGAGATCTTATTGTGGCCTTCCAGTACCTTAAGGGGGCCTACAGGAGGGCTGGGGAAGGACTTTTTACAAGGGCGTGTAGTGATAGGACGAGGGGGAATAGCTTTAAACTGGAAGAGGGCAGGTTCAGATTAAACATTAGGAAGAAATTTTTCACTTTGAGGGTGGTGAGGCAATGGAACAGGTTGCCCAGAGAAGTTGTTGAGGCCCCATCCCTGGAGGTGTTCAAGGCCAGGCTGGATGTAGCCTTGGGCAAACTGGTCTAATGGGAGGTGACCCTGCCTACGGCAGGGAGGTTGGAACTTGATGATCTTCAAGGTCCCTTCCAACCTAAACCATTCTATGATTCTATGATTCTATGCTTCAGTAGAATTTCCTTAACTGAAACAGGATGAACAGCCCCATTGAGTCCATTCATGTATTTCCTGTGAGTCCTGAGGGATGGCATCAGACGAGACCCTCAGCCTTGTTCAAAAAATTCCACATGAAGTAAACCATATGGCACTCACCAAGTTTAGGATTCACTCATAAGAACAGAGCAACGTGTACAGTAAAAGTGGTCGCTTATAGATGTTTTTTAATCATGACTCCCATACCTTGACAACCTTCTACACAGTTTAGAGTCTTATTATCTAGATTACAGGCATAAACAGAGGTCAGAGGCAAGCTAAAGAGGTTTTGGTTGCTCTACTCTGTACGCCAAAAGAGTTTATGCAAGGGACTGGCAAGATACAGAATACGCACAAGGGTCATTTTCACACACCTTTGCCATAGTCATACATCCTGAAGGAGAACATAGTGCTAAATATCTTAAAGACTCACAGTCACTATAAAAGCAACTTGCTTTTGTAGTCATACTTAACTCTCTTTAAATATTGCCCTTCTAAGAGGCAATTAAAGTAGTTCATTAAGAAATTCAAGTCTTTTTTGGTTGGTGGTTTTATTAATATATGCTTCTTCATGCATCTTGGAAAACAAGTCAGACTTGCCCATTTTGGTTCCTCGGGCTCTTGGAATACCTCATTGTTGTAAAATAACACTGTAAAAGAACATAAAAGCAACGAGAAATAACAAAAACTTTCTTGTATGACAGTGCTTTTGTCATAAAGCCCTTGTAGTGGATTAAGTTTTGAGAAACCCACTGCTTCTTTTGTTGTTGTTTTCTTTTTCCCTCTGTTGATTCTTTGACTGCTTAAGGGCTGTGGAGATCCTCTGCATGCTTTCTGCCTGGGGTGGACTTTTATCCACAGAATCTGACAGTGGTATCAGGGATATTTTGTGTTCTGCCATTTCTTGGAAATCACCCAAATACATCCATGATATTGTTGGTCTCCTTAGTGTTAAAGTTGTGTAAGGTGAACAAAAAACACTGTTGTTTTCAATATTACAGCTGTGACAAATTAGTACTATTTTGTTTCACACAAGGGGAGTATGATTCTCTCAGGTTTTCTTTGTGACAAATGTCTATGCAAAACAGCAATAAAATTTCAACTGTTCCTAATCATACAGGACTTCCTTCATTCTGGATCCAAATTTCCCAGACCCATAAAACTATTTTCTTCTGTTGCTGCAAGTAACAAACATTTGAGGTGTTAATTTCAAATCCTTAAAAAAAAATAATAACAGCATCATGAGTCATGGAAGAACATCTCACACTGCAAACAAGAATAAAACCTTTCCATTGAAGACAGGATTTATCCCTTACAGAATGATTGCTTGAACTCCCTATTGGAGACTTAGCTAATACTAGAGAAAAGCACAAAGAGGCACTAATTAATGTAGGCAGGGGGAATCAGCACTTGATCTTGCTTTCAGGAAAAATGCCCAAAGTCAACAACTGTCCCAGGAAAGAAGTATATAGTATTGGTTCACATAAAATTACAGCCCCCAAACCTGCAAGTGCAATACCATGAATAGTCCTGTTGATACCAGAATATACACATAAAATGATTCAAAACTGTGTCTTCAGAATTGAGCTCTTTTGGCCAGCTGGGTTGGAATGGCTGGCACAGCAGAAGTGCAAAAGAAAGATGCATCTTTGTGTTTCACAACTCATACATACTGTGCTGAGGCAAACTTTCCATTTCTCGGGCAACAGTAGGTTTGCAAGGCAGGAATACATCCCTCCACTGTTATTTTTGAAGCATGCTGTACAAGCCATACCATCTGAAGAAATGTAGATATTCAGCTAGTGAGATTAAACTGAGGTAAAAAAATATCTCTGGTGAAATATTAGCTATCTGCCAAATTAGGAAAATCATGCTCTACACTCCTGCCATGCTAAGCAGTTCTTTTCTTCCTGTGTCTCTCTCTTACCATTGACATTTCTAGGTTCTCTTTTAATAGCCAGGTGTAAAACACATTAATATATATCTTATTATGAAATAAATAGTAGCTTATATTCTTAGTGCCACTCTTAACTGTGGTATCACATAAATACATTTATCATATGTGTCAATCCATTTGTGACTCCAAGGAAAACTGAAGATTTCTGTAGGTACTCGTGAAATTAAGGGTGCGGACCTCCATCATTTTCTTTACTGTTCCTCTCAAGCCTCCACCATCAGTTTCCTACCTTCCTCCTTCTTCTAACGTAATTATATCTATTTTGTAATATTAAGTAACTCCAAACTATTTTTCTTGCAGTATCACAAACCTGCATTTTGTAACACATAACTATTTAATAGCGTGATCTTAGTTTAACAATGTTAGCTATATTACATATTTGAATTCCTGCAAGCTCTGGTTGTATAAGCAAAAAGGTGAAGGGTGCAAACTTTCAGGATCTTTGCTTTTTAAGAGTTTTCAAATTTGTTGACAGGTACACTGGAGACTGGCACCCATTTTTTGCTCCTGATCTGTAAATTCCCTGTTTAAACTTGTCATGCACCTCCTAACACATTTTACACTGGATGGCTCTTGGGTTTATATTAGTCTTCTTACCATAATAATACTGCACACAGAATAGTTCTTCTTTTACTTCACCGTCTGAATCACTTTAAGTAGCAGTCCTGATTATCAAGACAGCAAACCCATGTAAATATCCATTTTTTTCATGGAAACGGATCTGCTAATTACTATGCTTCCAAACGTACTTCTTTGATTGTGCTCTTCAACTTGCCTTTTTTATCCAGAAAAGGATATGATTTTTCAAGGCAGACATAAATATGAATAGCTTCTGTTTATTACCACTTGACCTAACTTCTTCATAACACTATCCAAGTTATAAGAAACAGCAAACAGAGGTTGAGTAGGTGTAAAATAAAACAGTAGAGCCATAGTCATTTTGTATCTATATCAACAACATTTTTCTTAAGCATACAGGTCATTGGCTGCATTGTTTCCACCCCTCCTTTTTTTTTTCATTTATCTCATTTAATCAGCAGTGCAAACAAATAAAGATTCAATCAGGTCCTTGATTATTGCTGATAGAAAGCTAAGAAAGTCACACCACCATGCAAAACAAGGGTATGTCTTACACTGCAAATATCAAAGTCAAGGTAATGTAGGCACAAAATTTAGTTGGGAAAGACTTTAAAAAGAAAAACAAAGATGTTTTATCTGGTTTGCTCTATAGTAAAAAACGCTACACTGTACTGCACCTAAACTAATACTGTCAATTTGGTCATTTGAAACCCAAATTTTTAAATGCCCAGTAATACCTAATTGTAAAGGGTATGCCTTTTGCTGGTTTTGCTGTTATGAGAGAGGAAAAGAGAGAAACCCACAGCTCTCCACCAAAGATACATTAGGGATACAGTAAGTTATCACTCCTAATAACTAATACAGATTTGTGAAATTGGTTCTCTGTACATGGAACATAAGAAGGTAGACAAGAGACAGATGTAGGCTCTTTCGGCCCTGACCTCAGGCTGCCAGGCATTTCACAGACAAAATCAGTAATTCTGAGTGTCAAGGTATGAAAGAATATAGTGACAACCACATCTGTGAAGAGGTTATTTTTTCATTAGAGATCCCTGGAGCATAAACTCTATGCACCCCCAGATTTGGAAGAGTAGGAGTACTTCTTAGGCAAGCCACTTTGAGAAGACTGGAAAGGCATTGTGTATGGCCATCACAAATCTGTTTCCAGTGTTTAAATACACAGCAGATGCACTTCGTAGGCCATTCTACAGTTCTGGTTCACTAGATGTCCAGATCACAGGAGGTACAAAAACGTAGCTGGCTTCCTCCTGCCTGACTACACAGATTCTGTACTGCAAAAGAATTCAGGGTACAAAGGAGGATGCCCTCAGGTCTCACTCAGTTGTGATGTAGTCTGGACCCAGTGAAATGCTTTTAAGGTTTCCCCATCTGGATGTGTACTCGGTGCCCTTCAGATCTATTCACTCAAGTCATTTAAATGGTATCCTCCAGCATCCATCACACCTGCTTTTTTCACGGAATCACAGAATCACAGAGTTTCAGAGTTGGAAGGGACCTCTAGAGATCATCTAGTCCAACTCCCCTGCTAAAGCAGCATTGCCCAGAGCACATTACTCAGGACTGCATCCAGGCGGGTCTTGAAAATCTCCAGAGAAGGGGACTCCACAACCTCCCTGGGCAGCCTGTGCCAGTGCTCTGTCACCCTCACCGTAAAGAAGTTTTTCCGTGTATTTGAGCGGAACTTCCTGTGTTCCAACTTGTGCCCATTGCCCCTCGTCCTGTCACTGGGAACCATTGAAAAGAGCCTGGCTCCATCCTCCTGCAAGCCACCCTTTAGATACTTGTACGCCATAATAAGGTCTCCCCTCAGCCTGCTCTTCTCCAGGCTAAAGAGTCCCAGATCTCTCAGCCTTTCCTCATAAGGGAGATGCTCCAATCCCTCAGTCTTCTTAGTTGCTCTTCGCTGGACTCACTCCAGCAGTTCCCTGTCCCTCTTGAACTGGGGAGCCCAAAACTGGACACACTATTCCAGTTGTGGCCTCACCAGTGCAGAGTAGAGAGGGAGAATGACCTCCCTCAACCTACTGGCCACACTCTTCCCTATGCAGCCCAGGATTAAATTGGCCTTTTTGGCAACAAGGGCACATTGCTGGGTCATGGATAATTTACTGTCCACTAGGACCCCCAGATCCTTCTCCTCAGAGCTACTTCCCAGCAGGTCCGCCCCTAACCTAGACTGGTGCTTTACGTTCTTCCTCCCCGGGTGCAGGACCTTGCACTTGCTTTTGTTGCACCTCATCAGGTTCTTCTCTGCCCAGCTCTCCAGCCTGTCCAGGTCACACTGGATGGCAGCACGGCCCTCTGGGGTGTCAGCCACCCCACCCAGTTTGGTATCATCAGAGAACTTGCTGAGGATACACTCTGTCCCCTCATCCAGGTCATTAATGAATATATTAAACAAAATTGGACCGAGTATTGACCCCTGGGGGACACCACTGGTTACAGGCCTCCAACTAGACTCTGTGCCGCTGATCACAACCCTCTGAGTTCTGTCCCGTAGCCAACTCTCAATCCATCTCACTGTCACCTCATCTAGCCCATACTTCCTCAGCTTCCTAATGAGGATGTTTGAAAGTTTGATGCTTCAAAGTTTTTTATTCGTTAACCCTCTGTGTGTGCGTCTGTATGTAAAACACATTTATTTTCAGGCTGATACTCAAGAGACATTACAATCCAGTTTTATTGCCAGTATATGTCCTTCTCTTCTGTAAGATAATAGGTATATCCTGTTA
Organism: Vanellus vanellus; assembly: GCF_965231255.1. Taxonomy (NCBI): domain Eukaryota; kingdom Metazoa; phylum Chordata; class Aves; order Charadriiformes; family Charadriidae; genus Vanellus; species Vanellus vanellus. Next base: position 39,962,343 of record NC_138908.1, on the reverse strand, counting down.
TACTGAGCATAATAAAGAAGTTTTCAACTCAGACAAGTGGTCTCCATTCCATCTTTTAAATGTTTTGTCCTTGTCTTTCATCCCATGCTCACTACTGAGCTGCATTAATCAAACAATTTAAAATTATACAAATGCAGATCTAATTGTCAATTAACCAATGTTTTCTGTTCCTTCCATTTTAGAGATGTGTGGCCAATTCACATTTATTTCACTGAATCTTAAGCAATGTAGCAGCACCATAAAAATGCAAACTTTCCCGCATTGCTGGGTACATATACATAACAGAAATCTGAAATGATTCAGGCCTGTGTGAGAATTGTCTGACCTGCTGTATTTACTGAACCCTGTTTATCACAGGATTATGATGGTTTTGAAGTCGACGACTTATGGAGAATATAATTCCTTATATGTGTTAATAACAGGTTCTGGATGAAATTCACAAATAATTGCAAACTCTTACTCACTTAGATATTTCATCTTCAACCAGCTTGTGCTGTGACTTTGAGATTATATGCTACCAGTAACAAAATAATTACAGTTATTTTAACACATGCAGATTAACTGCATTAGCACTGTACCTTTAAGAACACCTGTATAATTAATTGCATTGGTTCTTTTTTTCCTCTGTATCTCATGCTACTTTACCAGCTGAGGTGCACCCAAGCCCTTAGTTTTATGCAACTCAGAGCAAAAGAATGTAACTGGTCCCCACACTCCTGTTGAAAAGAGGTGGTACATAAGGAAGACTTACCTTTTCTCATCAACTAATGTGGTTGCCTATAGCAGGATGCTTACTTCTGCTTGCTCCTAGAGCCTCCTGAAGTGAACACTTTCCTAGAAAGATGCAGAAGGAAGGAACAGCTGTCTATAGAAACAAATGCATGTCACGTCCTGATTGTGTTCATGTTAGAGTCCGGTTTAATACTCCGAAATATTTCTGGACAAGATATTTGGTACACATTAGCTAATTACAGTGCAGATAACAGCTTTCTCATTTACTTTTTTTTTTTTTTAACATTAGCACTGATTTGACTTTACCAGAAAATTGTAGGGTGACAAATCCTTGATATTTCTTGACTTAGTGTTTCTGTCTCATATATTTATACAAGGACTTTTCCAAAGTTCTTTAGGAAAGCTCAGAATTGCCTCTACAGAGAAGGATGCTCAGCCCTGAAGCAGGATGAAGACATTAAAGACTATTTTCTACAATTCTTAACAGGATTACAGACAAAATTAGGTTGGACCTCTGAAGGTCACGTAGACCAATTACTTGCTCAAAGCAGAGCTAACTTCAGAGTTAGATAGGGTTGCTAGGGACTTCTCCAGCTCAGTTTTGAAAATCTCTGAAGACGGAAATTCCACAGTCTCTGTGCAGCTCGTTCCAGGGCCTGACCCCTTGCACAAGGAGTGAGTTGTTTTCTATACCCAGCCAGAATTTTCCCTGCCGTAATTTATGACTGCTCCCTACTGTCCTTTTGCTGCGCACCTCTGTGGAGTGCTTGGCTGGTTAAAATTACAGCATGCCCATCCACCTTGCAGAAAACTGCTTACTGGGGTGTAAAGCACAAGTTTAGATATACTGTAACTAAAAGCATGCATATACATACGTGGCAAAAAAGGACCTCGCTTGTAAAGGAAAAGAATAGGTGCCCTGTAAATCATGTTGAATTTACCTCACCTGCCAAAAGCAACCCTTCATAATATAGTTGTTCCATCATATTTTGTATTTCTATTATGATCAGCTAAAGTGAATTTTCAAGAAGCTGGTTACAGTGCAATAGAGATACATTGGTATAAAGAATTTGACAACTCATCACAGGCCTTATCTAAAGTACATAGATATCTTGTGGCTAGATTATGTGATCTGCCTGTCTCTGTTACAATGAGAGGCATTAACAACAACATCCCTTGTGTGCTGAGTCAGCATCCCCTTTTTAACACTGTTGTTTGTTAGACAAGTTTTGTTAATCATCATGCTAGAACATGCATTTGTGTTTCAACGGCACTTTCACAGCAATTCACACTTAATGGAGGAGCCTTAAGAGAGCCGTGTCCCAGTCAAGCAAAGTAACAAATGTCCTCATAAAAGAGGCCCCCAATTTATGTACATATAGCCTCGTTTCCTCTTATGTTCTTCCAGTTTTCAACATTCCCTTTGCTACCTAGATCTCTATGTAAGAAATAATATTGCAAAACTGGCAGCAGAGCTCAAAATGAGACATTACATGAAGGAAAGACGGTTTTATTTTACCATTAAATTTCATCCATACTGTCATATCTGCGTACTCACAAGCACCAAGAAGTGTGTGTCCAAGAGGTCTGTCAAGCATCAGGTGCCACTAAGCGTGCAGACGGGTGTCTTTCCAGCATTCAGACTTCCTCAATGACGCAGAGGACAAGGTATGCAGACTATCAATCCTTAACACTTCTCCTAGGTCTCTTTTTAGGTGACTGAGGAAATGCTGATTTTGAACGTACCCTTTCTTTCCTCTCACGAGATGGCAATGATAAGTCCCTTCACCCTGTCCCACTTCTCTGAATCAACGGGATTTACTGATTGTCCTTTGACTCCCAATCTGGGAAGATGCACATAGACTTCATGAGATCTCGATGATCTCCTAATCTAGGTGTCACCAACACATTCCATGCCTACATCTCCTCTGCTGCTGTTTGTTGCCTTGGTGCTTCCACACCCAGAAACTCCCCACTTGGTGAATGAGACAGGTGCCCTAGTGGTGGAAGACAGAAGGCAGAGTTATTGAATGCCTTCTTTTCTTCAGTCTTCACTGCTAAAGCTGTCCCTCATGAATCCCATACTCTGAAGGCAAAGGAGAAGGTCTGGAGAGAGGAAGATTTTCCCTCAGTTGAGGAGGACCGTGTCAGAGACCACTTGGCCAAGCTGGACATTCATAAGTCCATGGGCCCTGATGGCATGCACCCGCGAGTGCTGAGAGAGCTTGCGGATGTTATTGCTAGACCACTCTCCATCATCTTTGAACGGTCATGGAGAACAGGAGAGGTGCCTGAGGACTGGAGGAAGGCTGACATCACTCCAATCTTCAAAAAAGGCAAGAAGGAGGACCCAGGGAACTACAGACCAGTTAGTCTCACCTCTGTCCCTGGGAAAGTAATGGAGCGACTCATTCTGGATGTAATCTCCAAACACGTTGAGGAACAGGAAGTTATTGGAAGTGGTCAACATGGATTTACCAGGGGTAAATCGTGCTTGACCAATCTCATAGCTTTCTATGATGTTATAACTGGTTGGCTGGATGAGGGGAGAGTCGTAGATGTCATCTACCTTGACTTTAGCAAGGCTTTTGACACTGGCTCCCATAACATCCTCATTAGGAAGCTGAGGAAGTATGGGCTAGATGAGGTGACAGTGAGGTGGATTGAGAGTTGGCTGCGGGACAGAGCTCAGAGGGTTGTCATCAGTGGCACAGAGTCTAGTTGGAGGCCTGTAACCAGTGGTGTCCCCCAGGGGTCAATACTCGGTCCAATTTTGTTTAATATGTTCATTAATGACTGGATGAGGGGACAGAGTGTATCCTCAGCAAGTTCTCTGATGATACCAAACTGGGTGGGGTGGCTGACACCCCAGAGGGCCGTGCTGCCATCCAGCGTGACCTGGACAGGCTGGAGAGCTGGGCAGAGAAGAACCTGATGAGGTGCAACAAAAGCAAGTGCAAGGTCCTGCACCTGGGGAGGAAGAACGTAAAGCACCAGTCTAGGTTAGGGGCGGACCTGCTGGGAAGTAGCTCTGAGGAGAAGGATCTGGGGGTCCTGGTAGACAGTAAATTATCCATGACCCAGCAATGTGCCCTTGTCGCCAAAAAGGCCAGTGGAATCCTGGGCTGCATAGGGAAGAGTGTGGCCAGTAGGTCGAGGGAGGTCATTCTCCCCCTCTACTCTGCACTGGGGAGGCCACAACTGGAATAGTGTGTCCAGTTTTGGGCTCCCCAGTTCAAGAGGGACAGGGAACTGCTGGAGTGAGTCCAGCGAAGGGCAACTAAGATAACTGAGGGATTGGGGCATCTCCCTTATGAGGAAAGGCTGAGAGAGCTGGGACTCTTTAGCCTGGAGAAGAGAAGGCTGAGGGGAGACCTTATTATGGCGTACAAGTATCTAAAGGGTGGGTTGAAGGAGGATGGAGCCAGGCTCTTCTCAATGGTTCCAAGTAACAGGATGAGGGGTAATGGGCACAAGTTAGAACACTGGAAGTTCCATTCAAATACACGGAGAAACTTCTTTACGGTGAGGGTGACAGAGCACTGGCACAGGCTGCCCAGGGAGGTTGTGGAGTCCCCTTCCCTGGAGATTTTCAAGACCCGCCTGGATGCAGTCCTGAGTAATGTGCTCTAGGCAATCCTGCTTTGGCAGGGGAGTTGGACTAGATGATCTCTAGAGGTCCCTTCCAACTCTGAAAATTCTGTGATTCCATGATTCCATAATTAATGCCAACCTAAACCTTTTTATTATGTTTCTCTAGCTAAACAAAGAGTCATTTGTCAAGACTTTTCAGCAGTGGTGCTAGTTCACACAATTGCTGGCCCGAGACTTCTTCAGTATGTATGTATGCATGCATGCCTGTCTGTAACCTGCAGCAGTCCTGACACTTCACAAACTGCTGTGCAAATACTGTGTATGAGTTGGTGAGACGGTGAGAATAACCTGCAACGAGTGAGGCAGCAATAGCTTATGCCCCACTACTGATGAAGATGTAGCCACAACCTAAATCCCCATTTGGCATTCCCTCCTCCAACTCAGAGTGCATGTTGATGTTGCTTACTTGGCCAGTCCACATCACTTGTCTCCTCTGATTTATTAATTGTCTACACAAGAAAGAAAGATTTATTTTCTACCTACATGATGGAAAAGATACTTTTGGATTCTCTGGAACCACAGGCAGAAAACTTCAAGAATCACCTTCCTCACTCTTGCTACAGCATACAACAACTATGTCTTAAAACCTAAGATATTGAGATACTATCCTGTTGCAAAGACAGTCGCTCCTGTGGCAAGCACTTAAGACTTAATTGCATGGTAAGCTTTTTCATGGATTAATTCTAAACATCTCCTAACAGCAGGAGCTTAGAATTTATTTTGCTTTCCTAATGAAAACAAATCCACTCCAGATCAAAAATTAATAGCAACAGTTTGCCTCCGTATTTTTCAAACAATATTCTGTCTGCAGTATCTTTGCTGGGAGGGTGGTTAGCTTATTTCAGATTCATCTGATTCATTAAAAAGTCAAGCCAGAACTGTTTTAGGCAACTTTCCTATATATTTCAATATTGATTTAATTTCCATGGGACACTGTTTTTCCTTCCCAATATTTCAGATTATACAATTTTTTATGACTGTAGAGAAGAGCTGTAATATAAGCTTCACAAAAAAATAAAGTGAATTTCTAGTTCTGCTTAGACAAGAATATGTTTTCCTCAGTGAAACAATTGAAAGCAAATAATTCGGGTTTGTTTAAAACACAACAGGTTGCTTTGTAACCATCTGTATTATAGGGTCCGCGGGGTGTAGAAAATAGTATAAAAGAGTAAACTAATCAAATCTGTGTCATGAGATGTTTGATCTGAAACAGCACACTGAAGTCTTGTCAATCATTGCTCAGTACAGGCCAAAAATGTATGTTCATGGAAGACTGTAACAAAATGCATTTTAGAACCATCCACTTACCTGTGAGATGTTAGTGTGAATTTTTATTTTAAAAACATAGAGTACATGGAAACATTCAAGATATTTAAAAAGCAAAGGTAACCCACAGAAAGGAACAGAAGAAACCAATGATCTGCGAAGTTAATGACCACTAAATGCTGTCACTTGGAGGTTGGGGTGAACATTAACAATCTGCTTTCTTGAATTGAAACTTAAATGCTAGATATATTTCTCTTTCAAGTTACGAAAGATGGAAAAGATTTAACCTACAGGTGCTGAGAATTCCTGCAAGTTATTGAGCTCTCTTAATTCATATCAAGATTTACAATGTGATCTTTATACTGAATATTAACTGTATGTTGTCTGGCTGCTATGTGTTGGCTCCAGACTATGGAAGAGTGCTCAGGCTGACTACTCCAGTAGAGTTATTAAATATAAACAGACTGAAAAGATTGATTTTTAGACTGTAGATTAGAGAATTTCATTACATGAATAGTCAATACGTGTGGTAGTTCTAGTTAAGTCTGGCACAAGAAGCATGGGAAAGCCTTAACAGTCTTTATCTAGGCACTCAAGCCCACAAGAATGTTCAGTCATAGTAATACCAACAGGTATTTATATACAAAGTAATTTCTGTCATTGCATCTACCAATATAACAGCGAGTTAGAGGAGAAACCGAAGCAGATGAACTTTAAGTTCTTTTGAGAAATCAAACAGAAATAGCACACATCAAGGTCAGAACATTTACTCCAAATTTAAATGGATTGTCCTAATCAACATAAAAACTAGAGAATAAACAATGCTTTGCACTAAGGGTCTGGCAAACATTAGCAAGGGATAGAGTAAAACTGAGTGCTAGTAGTGAATATCTGCAGTGAAATTTTAAATCACGCATACAGAGAGAAACATGCCAAAATCCACTATTTTTATTAAATTTAGTTAGGATTTTTAGTCCCCTTGTGTGAATGCTTGCTCCCAAGGTTGTTTTTGAAGGTTTTGTTGTTTTTTTTTTTAATCTTCCCAGAAGAAAAAGACTAAGGCACAAAGGATAGTTATTTTGTGAAAAATATACTACTATTAAATAGGTGTCTCCATCCTTCACTGACTCGTTCAATACTGATAAGCAGTGTTTGTTCAGTTTAACCCACGCTGTTTCCACAAAGACATACAATGGATGAAATGGAGTATATCACATTCTGCTAAGTGCACATAATTCCCATATTCTGGTGGTTCAGCTGTGGAAGGCACCTATTGTAATGGTTGTGAAGATCTGCAGGTAAGTCTTTTATCCATTGTTCTAGTGAAACATGGTTCCATTTGTCATATGGTCTCCTGGAACCCCAGCCCTAATGAGTCTCATTGGGCTGTGGGGAAAGAGCGTTTATCTAACAGCCAAACCTTCTTTAAATATATTTAACTAATTCTCATAGAATCTTCAAAAGAGTCGTATAAAATAACTGTATGAGTTATCACTTCATATTGCATTAATTCTATATACCTTTTTTTTTTTTCTTTTTATTGTACTGCTGAGCCTCTCAAACAGTATTTTCCTTATGTTGCCCTTATTTCGTGAATTTCTTTTAAGGCTGAGTTACAAGAGCACATGTGTATAAAGTAATCGAGGCTTTTACGCAAGCATACGTTTTAGAAGGCTGCTGGTTTTATGAAGGTGGCTGTGTTAATGTGTGAGTTTAAGTGCACTTAGTAGTCTACAGGTTGCTATTTCTTTTTATGTTCACCAACCTACTAGAAGCTTATTGGATAAATATCACTACCAAAGCACCCTAATTTGTATCCTTAGACCATCACAGCTGAGATCACTAAAATACAGTGTGTCATTCTGCCAAGTTAAGTACATAATCCATCTTCAGTATCAACACAGAACATAGTAAAGCTTAATTTTCTTTTTGCACAACACATGCCTAAGAAATAGCAAATGTATCTAAACTGGAAGTGACATGACTGTAATTAAGGCAAAAAAAGTAATGAAGATATTATACATAAAAAGTGAATGAACAACAAATTAGAATAATAAATACAAAGTAAAAATTATGTAAATACTATGGAAAATCAAAACAGAATGAGCCATTATGCTCATTATGTAACTTTAAAATAGCCTGTAATATTTGCTAATTAATCCAAAATTACTGGAAGCAAAATCACACAAGATTACCTACATTGTATTTTCCATCTTGTATGGTAATTAACTTGGCCTCCTTAAAAAATCGATCGGTATTTTGGAATTTTTTTCTTTCCTCTCAGTGTTAAATCTTTGAAAGAACAGAGCTTTCCTATCTTCTTTGAACGCTAGTAATAAGTTGGGATGCCATGCCTTTTTTTTCCCAAGATTTCTTGCACTGTTTTTTTTTTTTTTCCTGCTGTGTACTTTTTTACATTATTCTTTCATTCCCCTGGAAAGCTTTAAAGCATGTTACACAGACAACACATGTGGCTCATATGCTTCTGTACCTCCTTAAACACAAAGATTCTCAGGATGGAAATTAATGTCATGTATTTGCAAATCAAGCTGCTTAGCAAGCCTCTCATGTTTCAAAGTCTGTATAAAGGAAATAATGCAGAAAACGTATATTTTGGAGTACGTTATCTTCCCTGTCTGTTGTAGAGATTTCCTCTACCTACATGGAAACTCTCAAGGGAAATAAAGCCTATCAAAAGGCTGAGGACTACTGCTTGTGTGTGTGTGTGTGTGTGTGTGTGTGTGTGTGTGTGTGTGCGCGCGTGTGAAAGGGAGGAGGGAAGATACAAGAGTGGGAGAAGGGTTTAAATGTCTGCAATAGTAGTATGATCCATTTGGTATTCTCTCTAGCTGTGACCAAAGCGAATCTGCGAAGACGGATCTTATCTTACATGACAGAAAGTCATATCTGTTTTAAAGGAATGTCGGGTTAATAGCTGTGACTCTTCTCTCCAATCACGTCTATTAGACTCTTTTTTCCCTTCAGTAGTTTATCATTCCTTGACACATAGATCATTTACTTACAAAAGGGATACAACTACACTGGTAAAAATGAAGACTTTTGTCCATAGGGAGAAAAATGTAATAATGAATTTGTTACCTGCAAAAGAGGTCTAAGTGTCAGTTTTCCCGAAACACAGAGACTATGTTTAGAGAGGAGACATTGCTTTATACTGGCCAGGGTGCATGGTGGAATATTTCCACATATCATGCCACCCCATGATGGCTTTCTTGTCATATTTATACACAAAAGTTACAAGGTAGCACACTCCCAGCTCCAATGATTGGTTAGAAATTTACATATGATTATAATATTGGTTATGTCATTCTCCTGTTACTGTGCCTGCGCAAGGGAAGCATCTTCACATGGGCAATGGTTTTCTTGGCCAATAGGCGTGATTTTTAGTATTATAATGAAGGTAGTTCAGTTTAGGACACACAGAATTTTCACTTTCTGCCAAGTTGGCTAGGCCTTTCAAAACATGGTGGATTAGTAGCATACTCAAGGTTTGTATGCTTCTCTGCTCCAGGATGTTTAACTTCAAAGAAAGACAGCAACACCTGCTCTCTTTGATTAGGTGTTCTTTTTCGTATGACTCAAGCATATAATTCTCATTTTCCATTAGAACGTCTCAGAAAGTTCCTCTATTAATTAGCCCAGATACTTGTGAAGAAACATTCCCAAGGCTGACCACCTGGCCAAGTACATAACAAAATGGTCATACGCAAGACCCTGTACCAGAAGTTCATCTAATGCCAATAGTTAACAGGCCTAACTAACTTTAATGCTAACAACCTTAAAACTAACAACTTTAACGTTAACGAAAATGGCTAAAATGTTAAACAGTTAGACAACAAGTTGATACTGAGCTAGGAAAAAAGTAATTAATTTTGCCACAAAAAACTTCCCCATCAAACCTATAAAACCTCAGATAGTTTTTGGATTTTGCTCAAATTGAAGTACTGATTTAATTTTTTTTAAACACAGGTTTTTTCATTTACTTTTTACATATGTTTCAATTCTAAGAAGATTCATTGCAAGTCTGCACGTAGAAGTTAAATACATGATCAGAAGTCACTCTCATTGAAAACAGAAAGTAGAAATATCTGACAGATCTTGAATTTTAGTTCAATACTAGTTGGAGCATTTTCGTCTCCCTGATGTATGCATTTAAAAAGAAAGTAGATTTTAATGTACATCACCTAAATTTGAACCTTTTTGCTGTTCCACTGAAATAGTTAAAAGATACATTTGGTTTCTGTAGGCATGACATTTCATAAATGTTGCAATCATGTCATTCAACAAACACATTGGAAGAAGGACTCTGTTTCTCTTAATTTTAAATAATTTTTGTATCAGCTTTATAGCAACTTGCTTGGAAAAGACACATTGGCCAGGAAGCCAATTAAAGTTACCCTTTAATAAAGTAATAAAGTCCCCTTAATTATTCCCTTAAAGCAAAGTTAAAGCAGAACTGGCTGATTGATCCCAATATTTAAAGATGTCAGTTGAAAATCAGGATCAGAAGCAAGATGTCAGTCTTCCTTCAAATTCAGATCAAGCAAAGATCTTCCCACTGGGATTCTGAAAGTTCTTGATTCTACCATCAAGTCAAGAGGGCTCTGATACTTCAGTAGTTAAGCCTGATTCATCTTAGGCTGGGAGGATGTCAGAAAAGAAAAGTTTGTGGAATCCAATGGAACCTGGTTCCCACCCAAAGCATCCCAATAGCCTTCAAAGCTTGTGGAAGAATTCAGCTGTCCTGTTCCCAGAAAAACTAGGTAGCATTTAAAGCATTCCAAAATTCTAGAAATTTTATGTACAGCACTCTTGTTTTTTTAAACATTGGTAAGTTAAAAGCCAGTTCGCAGGATATTATTAATTAGGTTAATTTGCACTACGATTTCTGAATTTGGTGGCCTCCAACCAAACTCTTCTCAACTCTCTTCAGAGTTTCATCTAATGGAAGGCTTCGCAGCCTAATGAAAGCTAACAGCTGGGAGCACCAAGGAGGACAGTTGACCAAGTCCATCAAGGCTGTATAAAGAACTGGTAACCAGTGCTTTTGTTCAGCTGGGACTTTTGAAGTGTTCCCCCACCCTCTTTTTGTTTCCCTCTTCCATAGATGACAAGAATGATGTGCGTAAACAAACTCTACAACACACAGAGAGTTATAAAGCAGTATGTTTATTGCAGCGCTGGGTGCAAGGGGGATCGCTCCTCCAAATCTGCACACCGTATCGTGAGGCAAGCGTTCATTTATGATACAAAAGCATACATATTCATTAGTGTAGGCTGGGAATAGGCACAACTATGGGAATTATTCCCGGGAACTCATTATCATTAGTCTCCTCCTTTTGCCGCATGCGCATTGCATTCCGGTGGTCATGGTCTCCAGGGTCTTCTGGAGGAAGGCTCATAGTCTTCCTCACTGTGTACTCTTCACCTTTGGCTCGGAATGCTGAGTTGACTCAGCTCCAAGCTTCGAGACCAGTTCTAATCAGATGGTTACTCTTCACAGACAATAGGGCCTTGGGTAGCCATTCCAGTTATCTCTATGGCTCCGATGGCTCTGCTTGTCTGCCACTTCTAAGGTAGAGCTTCCCTAGTGTCATCATTCAGGAGCCTCTTAGCTATATGATTCTTGCTTGTGACGGGATTTCAGTATCTTGCTATGCTATTTGCTACGTTGCAATGTCTAACTGGATGTTGTTTCCCGTATCAAGTCCCCCCTTTTCTTTTACCTTTGCAAATTGTTTTGCTACATAACACCATTCTCTTTGAGGGTTTTGGCAAAATACTTGCCACTTTCAATGTTCTGCCTTAACTTATGTTTCTTCCATTCTTCCTATGTGCTACTGGTTTGTTTACACATCCACATGAAGCGTTACAACATACAGCAAACTAACAATCCTAACACAATGATTACAATAGCTGCAATAAAAAGTTGCTTTAGCCATGCAAAATTAGGTAACCAAGAGGTGAGCTTTTCCCAAAGTTCAGAGAAACCAAGTGAGGTGTCACCCTGAGCCATTCAGTGCAGAATTTGGTTCTTTTCCCATATTTTCTGCAAATCTGTTTCTACCCGTTTTTCTTGATTAATATAAGTACAACAACTTTGAGGACTTTGCACATACTCCTCCTTCTTTTGCTAGCAAAGATCTAACCCTAATCTATTTTGTAGGACCACCTTGCTCAAAGAACTTACTTCCTCCTGAACCCGTTCTAAGGCATCAAGAGTGAAGTTCTCCATCTGTTCCAGCATAGCCAAGATATTAACAGTTGTTTTTTCTAATTTGCTCACTCCCAACCAAGGAATTAACCATCTCACAAAACTATGGAATCTAGTACTTCATTCTACTAAAGGGTTTGGTACTTCTTATATATGTCTCCAAGAAGATGTCCTCCGTATACCAGTTAAAGAATCGGTCCGATTATATATACTGTTCTGGGGTATTAAATATCCTCCACCACATTCCCCTGCCCAGTTCATAGGCAGACTTTTCCTAGCCCATCCATCTCCACAGAGCCACCAAAATCCAGGGCCTAATTTGCATTGGTCAGTCATGGTACTTAGGGTGAAAATTCCTGTTTTCCCTGTCCCTCTCTCCTTAATTTCTTTAATGGTCACATTTGTTATTAGGTTATTATCAAATGTTCCCACATTATTCAGGAGAAGATCGTTGTGGTTTCTTCAATATATTGTATTGTTTGGACTCCATAACTGTAAATCAAACCGCGGTCCCTTTTCTTTTAATAAATCCCTTCCAAAAGTACAGTTTTTCCCTGTCCATGCATTCATACTCCAGTTTTGTGACACTATTCCTACCATGGGTAGCCCTGAGCTCTCCCGGGGAAGGCTTGTACATACCCAACTATCTGACAAATTAGCAGCTCGAGAGATGTTTGTGGTTAAGCGTATAACAAAATTTTGCTCCCATGCTTCTCCTACATTTAAACAAAACCATAAAATACTAACAACTAATATTGTCTGTCTTTCACTGAATTCGGAGTTTCAGCGGTCCCGTAGATGCTGATTCCCATCGCGGTTTAGGGGCCTTCTTCACTCTAGTGTGATGTATCCATGAAGTTTGTTTTTCAATCTTGACTGCCGTACAAGAGGTCAGCAATACTAGGAACGGGCCTTCCCACTTGGGTTCCAAAGGTGAATCTGAAAGGGATCTAACATATACATAATTTCCAGGTTCAATACTGTGCACAGGCCCATTGAGACCTCGGGCTCTGGTTCCTAAAACCAGTTTCTCTATTTCCTGAAGCTGTTTTTGCAAGCTTATTATATAATCAGTTAATATCTCATTGCCAATTTGAGTTGATGTTCCAGCCTGTATCATATAGGGTCTTCCATACACTATTTCAAACGAACTTAGCCCTTCCTTGGTTCTGGGCTTAGTTCTAATTCTCAGGAGTGCTAAAGGCAATGATTGAGGCCAGGACAAACTGGCCTCCTGACCTAATTTTACAATTTGTAGTTTAATTAGGTGGTTCATCTTCTCTACTTGACCACTCGATTGAGGATTATATGGGGTATGTAGCTGCCAATCTATTCCCAGAAATTTCCTAACTTGTTGAACAACCTTTGCAATGAAGTGTGACCCCGATCTGATGAGATTACCGCAGGAACCCCAAATCTCGGTATTATTTCTTGTAATAGTACCTTGGTTACCTCCCTAGCTTTATTAGTTCAGCAAGGGAATGCTTCTGGCCACCCTGAAAAGGTATCCATCAAGACCAACAGGTATCGAAACCACCCCTTTTCTTGGGAGTTCTCAGAAATCAATTTGCCACTGTTGCCCTGGATATTTTCCTTTCCCTATTTGTCCAAGATGGGCTTTGGGTCCTGTTTTGGGATTATTCTGCAAACAAACCTCACACTGCTGTGTTACTAGCTTAACAGTGGTATACAGGTTTCGGGCAAATATCAGCCAGCTCAGATACTTATACAGGGCTTCTGTTCCCCAATGGGATTTTCTATGCTCTGCCATAACTACAGCCCATAACAATGCAAATGGTATTATTATTTTACCTTGTGGAGTTTTTGCCCATCTACCTTTTTATGTCTTTCCCCCTAGATCTTCAATTAGTTTTTGATCCTCTTTAGAATACTTGGGCTCACAATCAATTTGTACTTTACCATCTGGGACCAAAGACTGTACCTCTAAATCACTTTTCTCAGCCACTCTTTTGGCTTTGCGGTCTGCCATGGCGTTGCCCAATTCCTGAGCGGTGTTTCCTTTTTGATAAGCTTTATAATGCATAATAGCCACCTTTTCAGGCAGTTGCACTGCTTCCAAAAGCTTAAGAATCTCTCCAGCGTGTTTTATATGCTTCTCTTGGGTAGATAGGAGTCCTCTCTCCTTCCATACAGCTCCATGAGCATGGAATACCCCAAAAGCGTATTTGGAGTCTGTCCAGATGTTAATTTTCTTGCCTTTGGCTAACTCCAATGCTTGAGTTAAAGCTATTATCTCCGCTTTTTGTGCCAAGGTGTTTGGGACAAGCGCTTTGGACTCTATTACCTGATCTGCAGTGGTTACTGCATATCCTGCCTTACGGATGCTGTGTCAGACGAAGCTGCTTCCGTGTACTAGGAATCTTCAGCGTCTTCTAGCAGCTCCTCCTTTAGGTTGGGTCAGCTGGAATAGACTGCTTCAATCGTTTCTAAGCCGTCATGTGACACCAGTTCTCCTGTAGTTCCACTAAGAAAAGATGCTGGATTGACAATGTTAGTAACTACTATTTCAACATCATCCTGCTCCACTATGACAGCTTGATATTTGAGGAACCTTTGTGGTGAGAGACAGCATCCTCCCTTCACCTCTAACACTGCCAATACAGTATGAGATACCAGTACTGCAATCTTTTGGCCTAGTAAACTTACATGCTTCTTGAACTTTCAGCACCACTGCTGCTACAGCCCTCAGGCAGCTAGGCCAACCTCTACTAAGTTCGTCAAGTTGTTTGGAGAAGTACGCCACTGCCCTCCAGTATGGTCCCAGGTTTTGGCCTAGGATTCCTAAGGCTATTGCCTGCTTCTCAGAAGGGCTTAGTAGCGTCTGGTAACCCCAAAGCAGGGGCATCCATTAATTTTTTTTTTTAGCTGATGAAACACTGTTTCTGCTTCCTTATTCCAGATTAGGTCTTTTGGGCTAGATTTCAACAGTTCATCAAGTGGCTTCACTAAGAGTCCATAATTATATAGCCATAGGTGACATCATCCCATCATTCCTAAGGACATGCGGAGTTCTTTGGCTGTCTGTGGTCTAGGGGTCTGACAAACAGCCTCCTTCCTTGCTGTCCCCAGGGTCCGTTGGCCTGCAGTTATCTCGTATCTGAGTGTCCTGGTTCCGGCAGGGATGGGGTTAATTTCCCCAAGGAGCCAGCAGGGGAGGCAGGCATTCCATACCAAGTGACCCATGCCCAGCTATAAGGGGTGCTAGCTGGGGAGAGGGGGGCAGTTGCCACTCCTGGGTGGGCTGCCGCTGTGCGGGTCTGCTCAGTGGGCAGTGGTATTGTAATCTTGTTTCTATATCCCTTTACCAGTGTTATTTTTTTCTCTTCCCTTTTACTGTTCTGTTAAACTGCACTATCTCAATGCATGACTTTTTGCCTTTTTCTGCTGATTTTTCCCACGGCTGTGGGAGTTGAGTGAGCGGCTGTGTGGTTCTTTGTTGCTGGCTGAGGCCAAACCACGATACTGAGCTAAACTACTTGCCACTGAGCTACTTGGGCTTTCTGTGGAGAGATTCAATAACCACTAAGTCCAAGAAAATTTAGCCGACTGATTGTCCATATTATACACAGTTCTTTCGTCTTGGTGGCTACCAATAGATCATCTACATATTGCAATAGTACTCCAATTCCAGGTGGTCTCTCCCATCATTCCAAATCTTTGGCCAATTGGTTCCCGAAAAGAGTGGGGTTGTTCTTAAACCCCTGTGGTAACATAGTCCATTTTAGTTATGTCTTTCTGAGTCTGGGTTTTCCCATTCAAATGCAAACAGCAATTGGCTCTCTGGGCTCAATGGTAGGCAAAAGAATGCGTCTTTTAGGTCCAATACAGTAAGCCAAGCCAATTGAGGTACTAACTTAGTCAACAATGTGTATGGGTTTGCCATGACAGGGTGCAGGTCTTCAACAATTTTATTAATAGCTCTGAGTTCCTGTACTATTCAATAACTACCATCCGTCTTCTTGACTGGTAAAATGGGAGTGTTATATTCCGATTCACACTCCGCTAATAGCCCATACTTGATGAACTGGTCGATTATTGGTCAGATTCCTTCCCTATCCTCCATTCTGAGGGGATATTGTTTAATCCTTACAGGCTGCACCCCTTGCTTGAGTTTGACTATTATCAGAGAGGCATTTTTCGCTTTCCCTGGTATCTCCGAGGCCCACACTCCCGGATATACTTGATTCTGGACTTCTTCAGGTACTCCCAAGCCAACAGGAGTATTTATGAGGGCCAGATTCAAAATTTCAATTAGCTGGTCATTTCCCACTGGGAGTTCTACTCTCCCTTTTTGAATCTTACTTCTGCCTCCAATTGTTCTAATAGGTCTCGCCCTAATAAGGGCCTCATCGAATTAGGCATATATAAGAATTTGTGTATCCCCAATTGTTTCCCTACTTTGAATTCAAGAGGTTTTAAAAAGTCCACCTTTTCACTCTGGCCAGTAGCTCCCCTTACCATTACAAAGTCATTATCTACAGGTGCCAAAGTTTGACTTAAAACTGAAAACGTTGCTCTAGTGTCGACAAGAAATTCCATGCCCTGTTGTTGTTTCCCTAGCTCTAATATAATCAGTGGATCCGCTAGGGTAGATTTCTCAGGTGCCCGTCAGTCCCCCTGAATGTGGGCCTGTATCCTCCCTTTTCCTTTTTGTCTCTCTGGACACGCATTTTTTCAATGTCCCTTTTGTCTACACCACGCACATCGATCTTTTCCCAAAGGCCTCTTAGGCCCTACACTTCTGAATCCTCCACTCTCTTGTAATGCTGCAACCAATGCCCTCTTGTCTTTCCTTCGGTCCTCCTCCTCCCTATTACTAAACACTCTCTATGCTTCATCTAGTAAAGTCTCCAAATTTCTACTCTCTGTCAGCTTCAACTTTTGCAACTTCCTTCAGATATCACTTGCAGACTTCCCAATTAATAAAGACACTAACTGCTGGATTCCTATCTCCAATCCTTGGTCTAGAGGAGTGTGCAGGTCTCCCGCTCCAGGGTCCCTTAGTTTCCCTAACTTCATACACCGCTGCCTTATGCTGCATGCTGAACAATACCTCTTCAACTTTCCTTTTCCTTCTTTCTTATTCTCCTTCTAACATGTCCACATACGAGACGTCATCCCAACAAACAGGCAACAGCGACGAAAAAGTGGGCAGGCTCTAGTGCGGGCTTTACGCTGAGGGGCCACGCTACTACTCTGTCTTACGTTCCTTCACCACACAAATCTTATTCTCCATATTTTCTGAATTCCCACAGACTACCTGCTTAAGTTCACCTGAACATTCAATCCTATCCCAGTCAGACCAATTTCCTTGACACTGTGTACACCAGAAGTCACTGCCAAATCGTACTCAAACATCCTATTCACAATTAAAGCACTCGAAAACAAAGATTGGATTGCATGAAAAATCCCAAGGTCCACACCAACCAATAAATTAACACATACTACACGGTACCGGAATTTTACAACAGATGACAATAATTGTGGCCACCACCACCCCAAAGAGATTTCACAGGAGGCCCCTTCACCTGGGAAAACCCAAATACGATTCCACTGGGTGGCCTTCACCCTGCTGCTACCTTAAGGGACTCAAACCCCACCACCCAGGGACAAGCACTCAGGCTCATTACCTCACGTAGGAGGTCTCTTCGTGACTTACAGGTATCTCCTTACCCAAACATACCTGGTCCACTGATTGATGGTCCTTGTTTATCCCTGCGGCGATCTGAATGAGTAGGGGAGTCCTCCTGAGAACTCTCAGGGGCGCCCAGAGGAGTCCTGTCCTCAGCAGGTCCCACAACCAGACAGAGAGGATCCCATCTGAGTCGCCAAATTGAGGTGCGGAAACAAACTCTACAACACACAGAGAGTTATAAAGCAGGTATGTTTATTGCAGCGCTGGGTGCAAGGGGGATCGCTCCTCCAAACTTGCACACCGTATCGTGAGGCAAGCGTTCATTTATGATACAAAAGCATACATATTCATTAGTGTAGGCTGGGAATAGGCACAACTATGGGAATTATTCCCGGGAACTCATTATCATTAGTCTCCTCCTTTTGCCGCATGCGCATTGCTATCCAGTGGTCATGGTCTCCAGGGTCTTCTGGAGGAAGGCTCATAGTCTTCCTCACTGTGTACTCTTCACCTTTGGCTCGGAATGCTGAGTTGACTCAGCTCCAAGCTTCGAGACCAGTTCTAATCAGATGGTTACTCCTCACAGACAATAGGGCCTTGGGTAGCCATTCCAGTTATCTCTATGGCTCCGATGGCTCTGCTTGTCTGCCACTTCTAAGGTAGAGCTTCCCTAGTGTCATCATTCAGGATCCTCTTAGCTATATGATTCTTGCTTGTGACGGGATTTCAGTATCTTGCTATGCTATTTGCTACGTTGCAATGTCTAACTGGATGTTGTTTCCCGTATCAAGAAGGACACAATTTTAAAGGAATCCTTTTGAATGAACTACTACTCCTTCATCCGAAGAAATAATGCTGTCTCTCTTCCATAAAGAAGACAATTTAGCACAAAATGTAGGCTTGTTTTTATTTTGTCAACATCTGAGGGCCTCTATTACTTACAAACACTTTGCCTAACCACGTGAAATGTGAGTTAGCTGTCAGGTAGCTGCACACTCTTGGGCTTCTCAGTACGAGCCAGAAACCTACACCTCCTCAGATAACCTGAATGACCATCATTTAGGGACAGTGTAACGCAAAGCTCCAAGCTTGTGCTCAGGCAATCCACTGACTCACAGAGTCTGGCTGAAGCAGAAGATCAGATCCAAAGCTGCAAGGGTTAAACAGTTAGGTTTGCCCTGACATGCCTAAGGGTGAGTCAGGCAGGAGCTGTTAGCAATTCAGAAGAAAGAACAAATGGGCTTGATAGGCAGCCAATCTCAAATGCTTCTCAGTCAAGTGGACCCTCTCCCATGCCAGCTCAGGGATCACCACACCTGGGATGGGAATGGGATGGGAATGCATGATCATGCATTTCTCCTTCCAGGCAAGAAAATGCAGTCTTCTTCTGTGGACAATTCCCAGTACCCCCGGAGGACTAGGAAGAGTGGTTAGCACTTGCAAGAGTTGCTAGCACTTGATGATCCTGCTCTCTGAGGGTTTTCCAAGGTAATGGCTCTCCGGAACCCCACTTTGTTCCCAGAAGAAGACAACTACAACTATCCTGACCAGCTCAGGATTAACAGTAGTTAAAGTTCCTCTTTTAAATTCGCCTACTCCTAATAGCATAAAGGAACTACACTGCTAGCGTGTGTAGAAATGAAGGCAGACCTTGCTCCTGGGCGCAGATATCCCTCCATAAATTACTCCTTCTTGATCTCACATTTGGTCTGATGACTTCAGCAACCCTCTCCAAGACAACACCTGATTGGAAACATTATTTCATTCAAGAAGCAGCCACATCCTATTTTTGTTTTGTGGCCCATAAACTGAGAGACAAGCCCTGCAGTAAAACTGGAAGCTTGTGCCATTTGGACCCTGTTGTATGCCTTATATCATGCATGGGATCTCCCAAGAGGAAAATTCGAGGAGGTAAACAACTTAGAAAAAGAAATGCAGAAACCAAAGGAGGATGAAATTCCCAAATTAATAGAACAAAACACTATCTTAATCAGGAGATAGGAAGATCTTAGATCTTGTTTACAAACTAAACAACTAGAGTTAGACATTGGAAAAGTGCAAGATTAGACAGGAGAGTTTAGAAAATGATATATAAAAAGCTGGAACACCTACTCAATTTCTAGCAGACCAACGTAACGTCATCCAATCAACGCATCAGTGCAATGTAACCTTGAAGATCTAACAGAAAACATTTCTTTGCATGAAGTGTTAATAGCTGTTGTAAGGGTAGAAGAAATTCCTGTTATTTTTCTAATACCTGAACCTTATTGCCCGAGAATTTATACTGAAACTTGGGAACCCTCTCCCAAAGACATACTGCCAGGAGCTCCTTCCAGTCTTGAGCTGGAAGGACTCCATCCCATTAACTCTACAGTAACCTGAAAGGTTGAAAGGACAGGAAATAGAGGAACAAGTACTCAGGAAGAAGTAAGGGAAACAGTCCAACAGAAGTACCATGAGGCTAAGTCCACTGTAGAGCAGTTAGTTTCTTTACACAGAAATACTCTGACTGGTGTACTCCAGCATGGAGCATGTGCCCACACTTCAATGGAGAAGATGTAACCCAGCTAGCTCATGGAAGTCTGTCTAATACAGACTCATGTATATTTAGGGAAGATTTAAGCAAAAACCTCAAAAATCCCAAATTTCAATGTTTCTTCATGGAGTAGTCTAACCCCTAGCAAGAGGTGACCACCTTTTATCAAAGCCACTTGGCTTTATCAGAAAATCAAGGCCATACAAAGGTGCAACTCAACTCATTGCCTACTCATAATCCCTGCCCAAAAATCTCTTGAAGTCACACCAGATCCATTCAGAACTCCACTCTGGAAGAAACTAAACGATCTTGGGGAAAAGATGGCAATCTACCATAATCAAATCTATTGATGCTTTTATGAAAGCTCTACGAATATAGCTGAAAAGATAGAAGCAGGGACTACAGCTACTTCCCTGTCCCCCCAGTGAATCGGTATCAAGGTGTGTAAAGGGAGTTTGGCAAACTTGACAGCAAGAACTACACAAGGTCTGTAGGTTCTGCTCGGGAGGTCCAGGTCCCATGGGCTGGCACCACAGATACTGGCACCTTTGCCAGTGGATTTTTGGGGGTGACTCTCAGTTGAAATGGTCATTGGGAACTCAGAAAAATTTGCCCCAATTATTAACAGACACAGGAGCATCCATGAACATTCTTGAGATGCCTACGGTAAACTCAAGCACAAAAACTCAAGTGCAGGTCACTTAAGTAGCTAGGGTGAAGCCCACCAGCATGTCCCAGTTTGGGAAAACATCTCCTTACAACTATGGAATTAAAGGGAGTAGTGCATAGCATAGTTAGCAAGTGCACAGAAGGAGGAATTTTAGGTGTACCATTGCTGAATGAAAATTGTCCTACAGTGGATTTGGCAAAAATAAATTTATGATATTTTGACGGAGTAATTTAGTAATTTCTGCTGTGGATAGTTGGGCTGCACTCAAGGTACCAGACCCATTAGTACTATGACCGATGATACTTGGGCAGGAAACCCATGAAAGCTTGGGCACGGAACAAGACTGAGTGTGGTGGGTTTGAAGCAGATATGACGAAGGTGTTCTCATAGAGATGCTGTCTATCCATAATGCACCCCTGTGGCCTGTGAGCAAAGCAGATCAGACTTGGAGGCTTATAGTGGACTACAGAGATTTGAATGCCTGTGCAACCCTGGAAGCAGTTGTGATTGCCAAACACAAGGAAGTTATGACAGCAGTTGCACAAGGATCATGTTAATACAGTGTGACAGATGCGGTCAATGCTTGTTTTCTGTACTGTTGTATTGAGCTTGCTGGTACAAATTTGCCTTTTCCTTTTCAGGAACTTACTTTGCCTTCACTTGCAGCTCCAAGGTTATCACTTTTCCCCTAGTATTTATCACACGCATGTATTACATACTCCAGAAAAGTTGTGACATCATAAGTGGATGACATTTTAACCCACTCACCCACCAAGGGGAGAAAAAAAAAAAGAACTCATGGAAGAAGTATTGCTCTTCCTAACTGAAACAGGACTTAAACCCAGTAGGTAAAAGGCTCAGTTAGTTCAAAACTAAGTCAAATACTTAGGGATGTCCTTGGATGAAAGTGGGTCAATCCCTGCATGTTGAGATTGGAAATACTGTAAAATTCCAGCCCCAAGCAAGGCTCACTCATTAAGGTAATTTTTATGCTTAACTTATTTTCCCTAAGACTTTATCAAATCCTTTGCAAAAAACCCACAAGCCTCTATATTTGCTACTCAAGAAAAAAATGTAAATGGATGTGGGGAAAGGAACAAAGTGAAGTGGATAACTCTTACCTTAAAAGATTTACATAGAGCCACTGCATTGGCCCACCCAGACCTTTCTCCTCACTTTTAGTTTCAGTTAGCTGGTTCCTCTGAAAGCATTGGAGCCACCCTTTCTCAAATTCAAACAGGGAAACTAAGGGTTATTGTATACGCATCCAGACTTTTGGATGTAAGTGAACAGAGTTCAGCCTGTGTGAAGGGGTTCGCCTTGCCCTAGTATGGAGCCTGAACTGTTGGGATTATGTAATTGGAAGGTGCAAAGGAATCATGAAAACTGCACGCTCTTCTCTAAAATAATTTCAGGTAAAATCAAGGACAGTCAGGTTAGCAACCCCAGAACTGCACAGTGGACTCCAGCTTCAGTAAATCATGGCATCAGCTTCAAGAATCTGTAGCCCCAAATGAGTTGCTCATGGATGGAGAAATACACACTTTTCCCTTCCCCAAGGTAGAGAAAGTATCTTGGCCTGCAAAATGGAGTGAATCACAAGAGGAAGCTGTAAAAAAGGGTTTTACCATCTGCTACACAGATGGCTCCCCCTTTTATGACAAAGGTATTACCAAAACAGGATGCAAAGCAGTTATGTCCTAGATGGTAGAGTACTGTCTGGTCCAGCATGTCCTCAATCTACATAAACTTCAGAGCTGCAGGCAGTGTTGGAGGTTTTGAGATTCGAATTGCCAAATATTCTTCTGGCAGTTTATATGGACTCAGACCGGACCACGTCTGGCAACTGTCTGGCTTCCTGTTTGGTTAGCAAGAAATCTAAAGTCTTCAGATGGCAAATCAGTTGCACACAATGCTAAATGGCAACAAATACCTAATCTAACCTAGACCACAAAAGGAGTAATCTAGATCGCACACACTCCTGCCCATAGTGAACAGCAAATAGCAGCAGCATAATGTCGTAACCAATATGGCTGATAATACAGCCAAGCAGACTGTATACAGGTCTGAGCCCAGCTCAGAGCACAATCCTGACTCCATCCCTGCTAAAGCTGTCATAACTTACGCTCAAGGCAGAACTGGAAGAGTCATCTTAGATTTGAGTACCTTCCAGGAGGGAGGTGCAGAGATTAAAGAATTGGCTGAAGCAGGAAAAGACCAATCAGGTCAATTCATCACAGCACGGGAAAGTAACAGCTACTGGGCTACAGATGGTAGAAGACAGTAAGCATTTGATTGTGTCTCAGAACACACAATATCTAATCCAATTCATACATTAGCAAGGCCATGGAGCTAAGGCAAACACACAGCAGGGTGAAGGTCACTGGCTGATGGCCTAATAGGAAGAAGGATATAACTCACTGGCATGAGAATCACCTTTCTTTGTGCACAACCAATGCAGATTATGCTGGAGTAAAGGCCCCAGTCCAGCACCAATGCATTAAATGCCCAGGAGTATGACAGCAGATTGACTTTGTGGGACATCTGTCAGTGACAGTTCAAAACAACAAATGCATTTTGGTAGTATTAGATCCTTTTAGAAAAACCACCACTGCAAAGCTGTCACTTAAAATCTTTTCATTATGGGATATGCCCCATACCATAGATTCTGATCTTGTCACCCGCATGGTCTGAACAGTTACGTATGAGCTGTGCAAAGCCCTAGGAATAAAGCAGAGGTTCCACACTGCAGGGCACCCTAAATTTTCACATTTACTACAACGCGTAAACCGCACAGTTAAGGAAGCTTTAAGAAAATGGTGCAAATCTAATGGCAAGAATTGGGATGAGAAACTGCATTACTTTCATGGCATTGTGAGGATCCAAAGCAACTCATGGTTATACTCCCTTCCAAGTTATGACACAGTGGCAAATGAGAATGCTCAGGTCCTGGTGGTTTGGGGTAGAGTTAGGCAGCCCTTGGGAACAAAATGTAGTTCCAGATGAGTGGGTAGAAACGTAAGTGGAAGAAATAGCCAAGGTTCACCAAGACATAGGAAGACAATTGGCAAAAGCCCAAGTGGATATGGACAAAAAGTTACGATGTGATAGTAAACCCGTTACGTGCGGTGTACACCAGCCAATAACGTACAGGAAATTCCCTGTGAACATTCTCTGACACATCAGTAGGATGGACCAGCCTGCGTTATGGATAAGGTTAGTCCTGCTGTTTATCAGGTTGAAATTTCACAGGGCAAGCATGGCAGGCCACAGAGAAAACACTTTCGTGTTTCTCAACCAAAGGAATAGAAAGCTGAACATTCAGATGCCAGGTACGTGAATTCCCAGACTGGATGTAAGTAACATTGATTTCATACTTTCACAGCATGGTAATAGGTGTCTGAACACACATACTTCTAAACACTTTCATTATAACCTTATCCTTTACCAGGGAGTGACAGTGGGGAGGCAGCTGGCAACAACATCCTTCTCTAGTTCTGTTCTTCACAGGAAAAATGCAGTCATATCTATGTATCTGGTTGATATATGCAATGAGAGCAACAACAGCCAAGACCATTCAATCCATTGACAAGCAACTGAGACCTGTGCCTCTAACAGTTTGGAGTTCCTAAATGAAGTAGTACTGTGTTGGACTGTCACATGCAACAGTTTGATGGCCACAACAAGAGTGAAACGTACGAACGCTCCCATTGTTTTACATACATTGAGATGGACTGAAAGGATCCAGCATCCCTCTGGAGATTGCTATGCTTTTGTTATAGCACATATCCTTTAGCAGGTGTTCAAAAAGGGATTATTGTGGCTTGTAAACCATTGCAGAATTACGCAGGGGAAAAACGCCAGATGCCAGCATCACCCATAATGTTTATACTGAGACTTGTGAAGTGGTGCTGTCATCTATTACCTGGGCTGCAAGTTCTCCTTTTAGTCTTGGTATTCTAACAGGGTCTCAGGTCTTAAAAAGAGCCAAGCAATGAACTGTACATTGGTTTGATCAACCCCACCAGTCTCAAGACCATGAAAGTCATTGAGGAATGAACTTCTTACAACTGGAAAATTAAAGGCAGATATTTCAATAAGGAAGGTCCTGGACTGGTTCATCCCGCTAAGTGGAATCATGTTCAGTAAAGCTGTATCAGTTATCTACTTCAAAAACTTTGAGAAAGTGTCATTTAATGTTAGGCAGGGAATTATATATTGGCTTTGGGAAGAAAGAATCAAACAATGAATGTGTTTTATCCTTTCATCATTAACAAAACATCCCTCTATAACTTAAAATATCCCACATTAGTCCCCACATACTTAAAACTAAATCAACCTACTAAAATCCTCAGAAACTCAAAACCTTCTCATAAAGAAGTTCAGGTGCAATTAGATGGCTTGAACCATACCCTAGTATGCTTCCTACTTGAAAATAAGCCAACAGGGATGGATGAGATGGACCAACTCAAAGCATTCAGAAACACCTAAATCCAAGTTTAAAACAGGTTGGAACATGTAGATAGGTCTTAACGGAGCGGGTTTGTCTCCTGTTAATGCCGCAGAATTAAGTCATTGCTAATACGCTTCCCTATGCCACCAAAACTTAGGAAAACTGGATGCACCCCATGCCGGTTCTTTTAACCAACTGGACACCAGACAGCAAGATATTAGTAAAAATCTTCCAATGTGAGAAAATATTATAGAATATTATTACAATCATTAGCATGATTAAACAAGCTAGAACAAGTAAAATTCTTAGAGGTAGTATCACTGATCAAACCTCCACTGCCCATGAATGAGATTTCTCTAACTGAATGCAGCAAATTGTACTATTTATCATCCAGCCATAAATCAACTATGACTATTCATAATCCTGATTTCAGATGCTGACAGACATATTGAATGTCTATCCTGTGATCCGCTTGGTTTTGCAAGCAAAGTAGGATTTAGTAATGTATTCTAGGGAGGTGAACCACTATCATACTAATAAAGAAACAACTTTAAAACTGTAAATGTTGAAGGTTGTCACAAACATGACTTTTGGGTCTGTTTGTGAAGAGCAAAGGTTAGAGTCATAATCCCTATTTGTCACCATGCCCCACCAATTCTTCCTCCTGTACATTTGAATTAGTCTAGGAGAATAACTCCTCTACAGTTTATGTTGGTGCAGGTCATTTGTAAGGAAGAAATTTTTCACGATGAGGGTGGTGACACACTGGAACAGGTTGCTCAAAGAGGTGGCAGATGCTCCATCTCTGGAAACATTAAAGGTCAGGCTGGACACGGCTGTAAGCAACATCATCTAGTCGAAGATGTCCCTGCTCATTGCAGGGGGGTTGGACTAGATGACCTTTTAAAGGTCTCTTCCAACCCAAACTATTCTACAATTCTATGATTCTTTCAATTTTAGGAAAATTCAACCAACTGTCTTGTAATATCTCACAGAATCACAGAATCTCCTAGATTGGAAAAGACCTGTAAGATTACCTAGTCCAACCATTAACCTAACACGGACAAGCCCACCATTAAACCATGTCCCCAAGCATTGTATCTACACGATCCTTAAATACGTCCAGGGATGGGGACTCCACCATTGCCCTGGGTAAAGCGTTCCAATGCCTGAGATCCTTTCAGTACAGAAATTCTTCCTAATATCCAATCTAAACTTCCCTTGGAGCAACTTGAAGCCATTTCCTCTTGTTCTGTCACCTGTTACTTGAGAGAATAGGTCAACATCTCAGTGACATACACATGTGATTACTGATTTTATAACCCTGTTTGGACAGTATAGCATTCTTAAGCTGTACCCTCAACTTCACCAATCTTTACCCTCTATTTCATTAGGTATAGGTCTCACCTTCCTAGAAACCTTACTCACTCACCCCAGTTTACATCAACAGTTAGATCACTTAAAGCAAATGAGCGAAACAGCATTCTTCAAAGTTTTCCCAACAATGAACAAATTTCTAGCATCAATGCTCAGGTAGGCAGGGCGGGCAATGATGAGTGGTGATAGACTGCTCAGTTGGTCACCCTCTGCTAACCAGATGTTCTCAGTTGTGCTTCATCCCATAATAAAAATTCTTATATTATAAATACTGACAGTTCTTGCGATATTATAGCTGGCTTGTTGGAAGAAATGAAAACTTGTACAGCTTGAGACACCAAGTTTTTGTCACTCACAGTTGTTCTGCTGGCAAAACTCCCTGAAAGGTGCTCAACCAACACAGTGCAAGGAGCATAACCCAGAGCTCCAAGCTTATGACAGGCAATCCACTGACTCACAGAGTCTGGCTGAAGCAGAAGATCAGATCCAAAGCTGCAAGGGTTAAACAGTTAGGTTTGCCCTGACATGCCTAAGGGTGAGTCAGGCAGGAGCTGTTAGCAATTCAGAAGAAAGAACAAATGGGCTTGATAGGCAGCCAATCTCAAATGCTTCTCAGTCAAGTGGACCCTCTCCCATGCTAGTTCAGGGATCACCACACCTGGGATGGGAATGGGATGGGAATGCATGATCATGCATTTCTCCTTCCAGGCAAGAAAATGCAGTCTCCTGTGGACAATTCCCAGTACCCCCGGAGGACTAGGAAGAGTGGTTAGCACTTGCAAGAGTTGCTAGCACTTGATGATCCTGCCCTGGGAGGGTTTTCCAAGGTAATGGCTCTCTGGAACGTCCCTTTTGTTGCCTGAAGAAGACATCTACAACTCCCTTAACTCAGACCAGGATTAACATCAATCTTTTATTCTCTGCCAAACAGAGCTTTTAAGGGCCCCTTTTTGTTAACATATGTAAATCATAGGAGAGTCCATAAGAATCAATGCAGGTTTTGCAAGTAACTACGGGGTCTGCATAGGACCAGACAGAGAGAAGAAAGGAGGCAAAGTGAGAAGGTGGAACTACCAGACAGTAGGGCTTTTGACTCCGCTCACTACAAAACTTAAATACAGGTACAATTCTGCTTACTTTGCTCTTATGAGAAAGGGAAGCTCTTTTACATGCTCGCTCTCTTTCTTTCCCTCTCCTTTCCTAATGCTCTGGGAAATTTCTCTCTTTAGTCAGTCATCCTTGCTGTAAGTTTCTCCAAATTGTAAATAGATAATGTCCCAGATTCTGGGGAACCTGTTTGTCAGAGGAATTACTGGGGATACAGTCCCTCTTTGATGAAATTGAGTTGTGAAATTAGTAAAGCACTGACTAAAGATCTGATCCTTTGTTTTCCTGTTTTGCCAGCAATAATTTTAAGCAAAATATGTATGCCTATACATTCAGGTTCCTGTATTTTATTTTTTGTCAAAGACTGTGAATTTATGAATTATGCGATCTGTGAGTGTGAACTGGGAACTTGGATCTTACCCTGTTTGCTACTGTCGGAACTAAGAAATTTGTCACAGTGATAAGAATATATAGTATTGTGTCACAATACACTTGCCAAGCTCTACTTCAAAAGAAGTACCCATTTGATTTGCTAAGGCAGACCAGGCCCCAGCTCTTCAGCTGTTTTCACTGTAAAATTACTTCATTTGTTAAAGAAGAATCTCACTGATCTCTCCCATTTTGTTGTCAGTCTAAAGCTATGAATGGCTCTTGGAAGTCTGTGCTTGAATGATGTACCAAACTGATGGACTAAGATTCAACAGAACTGTATTATGCTTTCATGAGAACGTCTAGATGACTTGACTTTATTCTTTCCTAAGATTTTAAGGCTTACATACAAGTCTGAAAATTTCTGGTATGGCTTACTGAATTTCCTCGTGTTCAACTTCCTCTAGATCGTGCACATTTCATTAATTAAAAAATGCTCTCCATGACAGTTAAGAAGTGTGCTACTTTTCTTCTAAATGTCCTGGGTTTTAACACTAATGGTTCAGTAGATGACACTTGAATGTGGTCTGGCAATTGCTGACTACTTGCAGATTTTCCATCAACTGCCCCTCTCAGGTATTGTCTTTCCACCTACTGGAAGCCAAAAGCTGAGAGCGTGCAGAGCAGTCCACCGAGGCTGTGTAACAAACTTGTAATCAGTACTTTTGTTCAGCTGAGGTTTTTGAGGTGTTCTCCCACCCTTTTTTGTTTCCCTGTTCCATAGATGACAAGAAGGCCCCTTCTCAAAGGAATCCTTTAAGTTTTCAAGAAACTACTTTCTCCATCCCAATAACACTACCTGTCTTGCAAAACAAAAACAACTTTAGTGCCAAATGCAGCCTTTCGCTTTTCTTCGAGAGATCATGCTATACCCTGTGCGCCCAACAGCCTCTATTACTTACAAACACTTTGCCTAGTCACGTGGAAAGCCAGTCAGCCTTCAGGTACCTGCACACTCTCGGGCTTCCCTGTACAAACACAACCACCACCACCTCTCCAGATCACCTGAACATTGCCTGAGGGTTGGAAGATGACCAGAGACACCACAGAACCCCGCTAGAAGATGCTGGGCACCCCGCAACCCATGAGGCTGCCAGCCATGGCCCCGAGACCCAGGTAGGCCGCGGCCCCAAGGCCTGCCTGGGGAGGAGCCGCCGCTGCGGAGCGGCACCGCCGCCACGGACCGCTGCGGCCCGCCCGTGAGGCGGCGCTGGGCGCGCTGCGGGGAGCGGGCGGGGCGGGGCGAGGGCCAGGGCCGCCCGCCGCCCCAGGGCCGGGTAGGCCGTGTTTCGAGGTGGGCCGGCAGTCGGCCGCTCGCTGGAGGGCTCCGCAGCTGTCCGCGGCACCGCCGAGACGGTGGGTAGCTAGCCGGGGGGCTGGGGGTAGGGGGCAGGCGGCGGCAACCGAACGGCGGGCAGCGGCTACGGCCGCGCAGGCGCGCTGGGAAAGGCGAGGGCGGGTGGGGCGGGGCGGGGGAGCGCTTCCTCCGCTCCTGTCGCAGTTTGGGAGCCGCAGTGCGCATGCGTGCTGGCGGCGGGGGGGGGTGGGAGTGAGTCAAGGGGGAGTGGGGGGGAGGGCGGAGCCCGGCCCTGTGTTTTGAACGGCTCGATGCGGGTGGCTCACTATTTGGCAGGAAGGTGAGGAGGCCTCTATCCTGGCGGCGGAGCTCGCTTAGTGAGAGGGGGATCCAAATGTGGCAGAGGCGAGCAGGAGGCAGCGGCGGCGGCGGAGGGGGGCAAACGAGACAAGGGGAGCGGCCGTCCCCGCTGCCGCCGCGGAGGAGCTGAGCGGCCTGGCAAGGCAGGGGGCTGCGGCAGCGGCTGCAGCGCTGGCACCCCCGGGCCGCCCGCCTGGCACCCCGGGCGCCCGTCCCGTCGGCAGGTGAGCGAGCGGGGAAGGCGGGGGAGGGGAGGCGGGGGGGGGGGGGGGGGGGGGAAGCCCATCGCGCCGCCCTTGGCCTGGCCCGGCCCAGTACCGGGCAGAGCCGGAGGGAGTCGCTGTAGGGGGAGCCGGAGCTGCAGCCGCCGCTCCCAGCCCAGCCCAGCCTCGCCTCCCCTCCCCTGGGGCCGACATTATGTATCCACCCGCGGCCTCTCGGCCCCGCGCCCCCTCCTCCGCCGCGGCCCGTCGCGGCGCCTCTCCCGCCCGGAAGCGGCGGGAGGCGGGCGGCAGCGGGGCTGCGGGGGCCCCGGGCTCATGTTGCTGTCTCTGCCCTCTCTTTCCCCCGCAGCGCCCCGGCTGCCTGGCAACCCCCACCCTTCCGGGCTCCGGGGGGCTGCCGCCCTCCCCTGGCACGGGCCCCCCTCGGCATCCACCCTCCGTCCCTTGCCGAGGGGAGGGGTCGGGGCCGCCCCCCCCTTCCCGCCTCTGCGGAGCTATTGTATGTGGGCTGGGGCCCGCCGAGGGGCTCCCGGCAGATAAGCCTCCCCCTTCACAGCGCACGCCGGAGGAGGCGGAGGCGGGGGAGAAGCGTGCCCCGATTCCCCCCCCCCGCCCCCCCCTTCCCGCCGCGGGAAAGCGGGGCGAAGGGGGAGTGAGTGCGGTGGCGGTGAGGCCGGGCCAGGCCGCGCCGCGGCAGCCGGAGGGGGGAGCAGCCGCGCTGCCGCCCCGGGCTGGCAGCGGCGGGGCTGCGGGCAGCGCCGCCGCGGTGTAAGGCGCCCCGTGTGCGAGCCCGTGCGCGCCCCGCTCGGGCTGCGCCGGGATCCTTTGTCTGCTGCCGCCGCCACCGCTTTCCCCTCCTCCCTCCGTCTCCCCCTCCCTCCCTCCCTCCCTCCCTCCCTTCCCTCTCTCTCCGTGCCTGCCTCTCCTCCCTCCTCGCCTTTCTCCCTCCCTCCGTTCCCCTCTCTCCCAGACTCCAAGCGCTGCTGCAGCTGCAGGTTTGTAAATACTGGACCAACACACACACAACATGGCTGACGCTCGCCCTGCTCCTCCACCAGGGTCTCCGCCTTCTCCCTCTGTCTCCGCCGCTTAGCCTCTCCTCCGTTTAGGCTTTTGTTTCTTCCCCCTCCCCCCCTCATCTCCCATCCAAAAAAAAAAAAAAAAGAGGAAAAACAATTCACCCTCCTTATTGCGCGCATGGCGGGATTTCAAGGGTAAGGATCCTCGCTTTGGAAGCTTTCTCCTTTCGTTTTGCTGTTTGCAACAAAATGAAACCTAAAATAAAAGGGGATTTGGGAACCTGGCAAGGCCTGGGGCGAGGGAGGAAGGAAGGGAGGGACGGAGGGGGGAACTGGGTGAGCCCCGCTGAGAGAGGCTTGATTGGAATGTGCGTATCTTTTTCTCTTTTAGGGTGGGGGGAGGCTGATGCACCAAAGTGCTGGCAGAGATGAAATACTGTGTTACACTTGCAGAATGATCTAGGGCCGTTTCTTTCATTTCAGGATGTAGTTCGGTATAAGGTATCAACTCAGCACAGTCACATTAGAAAGACTTGAACTAGTTATGTCAGAATAGGCATTGTGTAGGTAAAAACCGTAGCATAGGCTTTCTGGATTTCTTTGCATTCCCTGTGTTTCCTTTTCAGTATCTTAAACAGCTCACAAATCATGGGATACAAAACTGGAATTAACACTTGCCAAGTCTTTGTGTTGCTAGTTTTCTGTCACAGATTAATTTGCCCTTGCGATGATAATAGCACAAACCGAAGCGTTTCCTTTTTGCTACGAGGAGTGCTCCCGCTTTTCAGATCCCTTTTTTATAAACAAGGCATGGCATCGTGAACTTAAGTGAGCTCCCCAACTAAAACAAGACAGCATGCTTCTGACCTCTCCTCGCACAAGGCCAGTGTTCAGTTCAATACCCCCCACGTCGGTTATTCAGAGCACCCCCTTCTGGCTTCGATGATTATGGCTTTTTTTTTTTTGCTTGCTTATGACGTAAAACCAAAATAATGTTTGAAGGTAATTTGCTGAGCATATCTAAAACGATCTGCCGTGGAACAGATTTATATCTGGGTTGTAAGGGTAAATGCTCAAGGTGCTAAGACGTGGTGCTTTATATTGCTTTCTAGACATGTTACTGTAATTCATAGTAAATTGTTCATTTTTCAGAGATTATATTTAAAGACAGGGTCTTTATTCAGTCGTAAACATGGATAGCCATGGCTTCTGTTAATATCCGAGCACTGCCCTAAAGTAACGAATGTCCTAGCTCTGTTGTCTTTGTCTACTTTGCTTTGGAAGCTTCTAGTGGAGAAGCACTAGCATGGCATAATCATACAGTTTTTATTGAGATAGAAATAAATACTACAATGCCAGAATTAATTATCATATTAACACTTCTTTCTCTGCTGCTTTTCCCATCCCCATTAACAAGTGTTGATTAACCAATGAGGAGAAAATAATTTAGAATAATGAGTTTACAGCAATGCAAAACTTGAGTGGAGTCATCCAAGTTACACGATCATTTTGGAATGTGTATCTACGTCATGGCTCCTGAGCCAACTGTACTACTTTTAGATGGAAAAGTCCAAGCAAAAGTGCGTAACTTGATATATCAGTAGATTCCTGCAGCAGTCAGTTACTTTTTTTTTTTTCATTTAACAACCTGAAGACAGTATTAGTAAAGCTACTAGAATAGTTTACCAGTTGTAGCTAATTAGTCATTCACTATGATAGCCATCAAATTTTGAAAAAAAAAAAAAAAAAAAGTGTGAAATGTACTGAGGTATGCAGCTCTTCCCTCAGAATAGGCCTTTGGATACTTAAACTGATTCTTAGACTGAAGAGCACAATAAACAAAAATAGGCCACCCGCAACACATCTGTTTAAATAATGTATCACTTAAAAATAGTCATGTTTCTTAAGTTTGGTACGTTGTAGTTTTGTTGCTACAACTGAATTATATTCTGTAAAATTCAGCTCTACTTTATTAGCTTTGCGAAGTTTCTTGTTGATAGTATCTTTGCTGTATCTTGCAATTGTGTTCTCTTCTGTGACACCTAGAAGTCTTTTCTTTCTGTCTTGATTGTGTTGATAACTTGGTCAAAAATCAGTATTATGAATCTTAGTATCCCATGAGGAGCTGATCCAGTTGAAGAACTTGCCAAGTCTTTTTGTCTTTGGTACCGCTAAGTGAAGACACTCTGGTGTTTTTGTCATAGTGGGTAACACTAGGCTGTGTTTAACCAAATTAAATACCAGGTTCTAGTGAAATCTTATTTTGCAAAACTTTACTTTTTCATATTGGGAAGTGAAACTGAGAGGAAGGAAGACTGCAAGAAATCCAGTCTCAGTGATCTGCTTGCTGGAAGATGTTAGGATTTAACCAGTTTCTTTTAACAAGAAATACTCTTCAATGGATCTTCAATCAAGTAAATCATGACTCAGGGTAGTTCTAAATATTTATGAAATTGCCAATTAAAATATAAAGTCCTACCTTACTAAAGGTAATAAACACTTTTAGTTGGTCTCGTATTTCAATACGTTTGTTTTTTTTCTCGATCCAAAGAGTATTCTTCCATCAACTTCTTACCCTGTATCTTTCCTTGCTATCTGTGCGAAGCTGCAGTGTTTGACATGTTCAGATCTGTAAACGTCTAGCTGATGCAATAGCTGTTCGCTGTTTTAAAGTGCTTTTTAAAGGTAATGCATGATTTGCTTAATGTTTGACAAATGAAAGATTTTCAGTAAGATTCTATTTTCTGAAGAAAAGGAACAACGCTTTTTTTTTTTTTTTTTTCCTTCAGAATGAAGCCTGTTGCTGTAAAATTCTCATGCTTTCATTTTGGTTTTCCTTACCTCCTTTTGCGTCCTTTCCTTTCTTGCCACAGGTATTAGATCAAACTTGACTACTTGATTGCATGGCATGAGAATATGTTTTAGTAGATGGCTAAAACTGATACAACAAAGTGGTTTAAAAACCATCTTTCGAAAGCTGCTCACTGGAGCTCAACCAAGACAGAGAATCACTACTATAGAGAGTTATTTCCTCTCCTACAGCTTGTTTCTCAAACCAAGTGTGAGAGAATTTTTTTGGTTTGTTGTTTTTCTCATTTTCCTTCTCTTACTACTCTTCAGAGTTCAGTGGTTTTGTGATCAGTAGGCAAATGCTGATATTTCTTGACACTGGTTTTCATAATGAGTAGTTACTTTCTGTATGTCAAGATGTGTCCCGCTTACTATCCAGATACGACCTAGATGTCAGCACACCAAGTGACTTGGAGGAATGTGGAACATCACCTTCCTCGTATAAATGTGCAGACTGCTTCCATCCACCTCTCTGACATGGATAAGTGTTGAGTTCTTGGAATGGTGTAGTTGACTAATTTGTATTTACCTATGAACAATCGATTCTAGTGATCAAGGGGCCTTGTCACTGAATAAAATTATTTTGCCATTGTTTGAAATGGATCAAACTTACTGCTTTCGGCATGTGGTGGTTTCCATTACCTTTCTGTTGTGGATTTGCTGATGGCCTGTGGAATTCAGGAGGTAAATTGATGTGGCTATAAGGTTGTGGAGAATAGTTCTACAAATCTGGGTTACCTTTTTCTGTTTCTTTCCTATAACGTACATTGTGAACTGCTGTAAAGCCATGCTGTATGAGGCCTTGTTTGACTTGCTTACTTGGAAACTACCGAAAGGGTTCCACCATATATAGATTTAAAAATATATAGAAATTGTTGTTTCTATATATAAATATATAGAAATTGTTGTCATTACCTGTGGTAACTACTAGCCTTAACTATTGCCAGTTGTATTCTAATCTTTGCTGTTATTGAGAGTGGTTGAGATATTGTTGAAATGTCTTCTGATGACTGAGATTTTTTTGAGATCTGCTTGCAGAATAAGAGTTACTGACAGTATACTGTAAGCACTTATAAGTAGGTTTTTATAGTCTTTTTGATAAGACTACACAGCTTATAAAACCCTAAGAGGTCATTAGTGCTTGGTTTGGGTTTTTTGTTTGCTTGGTTAGTTTGTTGGTTTTGGTTGGTGTTTTTTTTTAATGTTATTGTTGAATGTTCCAATATGGTATTTGAGGTCTGCACTTAAAAGTACTGGTGAGAGTAGATACTTATTTCAAGAGCAGTTATGTGGATTTCAGTGATTTAGTAAATGCTTAACTTATACAGAATGACTGCTGAACTTTAGACTTTTGGTTCTATATGGTAGTTTGAACAAAATGGAATTGTGTGATTTTGGTTGCTTCTTTATTGTGTTTTGCATTAGTTTTCCAGTTCTCACATTGCTGACTTACGGTGGCCTTGCATAGGGAGAATGTTTTTATCATG